>NC_054481.1:39780570-40433105 GCF_017639515.1 Carcharodon carcharias | reverse complement strand
CGCCCTACCCTTGACATTTGCTCCCAACATTATAAATGCCAAAACGGATTGGGCAGCTAAGAAATGTCTCTGTTTTCTTCAGGTGGCGCTCCAGCTGATGATCTGAAGTCACTTGCTAATAATAGGGTTAACATGGACTTTGAAACCTTCAAAGGGTTGAATCCTGAGGAAGTAAAGGTAAAGTCTGATTATAATGTCTGATTGCATTAGTATGGCAGCAGTTCCATATGTTTTCCTGTCTCATCACAGCTCGTTTTCAGTCCATATTACTGTGCCTTTGACCTTGAAACAGTGCTGTCGATTAGTGGCATGTCATTGTAAAATTGACCCTCAGTATTAGAAACACAGAGAAACGTAATCGTGTTTGCTGTTATATGATTGAAAATACAATGAATGTGAAGGCTGCATAATGAACATTATAAATGCTGCACTGTTTCAAATTCTAAGATATATGTTAGATAATGAATATAGAGACAGTGGACACATGGTTCAAATGGGATTATAGATTGTGGGAACAAAAGGCCAAATAACTTGTTTTCTAGCTGAACTGCTAATGTGGGAAAGTTATTGCAGTTTATTGTCTTCCTATTGGAAGATGGGCCAAGTATATGTGAGAGCACACATGAGAGATGCAATATCTGGATGACAGCAGAAAGGGACCCCTCAAGTTATTCAATTCTGTAATTATATATGTAACACAACAGGCACGCTCTAACCATAATTTGTTGGTAGTTGTGTATGAATTGAGTTTTCTTCGATGCAGGCAGTGGGCTTTATCTAGGGATTCATTTAGTGCTCTAGGAATAGGAACAGACTGGAACTGGGGTGGGCATTTAGCAGACACATGTTTGTAATGTGTGTCTCTTTGAATAAATGCTGATAAAAATGGGTAAAGATTAGTTCCAGTTTTATCCTTCACCACCAGGCTTTCTGTAGAGAAACACGTCTGGGGTGACTTGCAACACTAATGGTTAGAGAATAACTCAGAGAGGTATAATATGTAGCTAATACTCATTAATCTATATGAAACTGTTGCTAAAGGTTTCAAGATACTGCAAAATAATTACTTGTTGATACCCAGTATACCCAGTTCCTTGCTACATCTCGATTTCATGTTGTCAGGTTCATCAAGGGCAAGTCCCTGATGAGGTGTGAAATCTAAGATGTTTTGTTCATTCATCACATGTTCTTACTGTTTCAGAAATTGAACCCTCAGAATCTGATTGACTTGCTTGGATTTAACCTTCAAGCTCTTCAGCGTGGAGTGAATGAAACCATAGTGATCATCTGGGTGGCCTCACACACTGAGTCTGAAGTGAGGAGACTTGGGTTGACAGGAGGAATTCCAGATAATTCATCAGGTGCCTGTATTTTGCAATGTATTTGAAAGCCTCCATGGCACTTTCCAAGATATTTTCTACAACAACAATTTTTATTTATATAGCATCTTTAACATAAGGAAACATCTCCAGATGCTCCACAGGTGGGTTATAAAACCAATTTTGATCCTGAGCCATGTAAGGTGATATTAGAGCAGATGGTCGAAAGCCGGGCCATAGAGGTAGGTTATAAGAAATGTCTTGAAGGAGGACAGAGAGGTAGAAAGACTTACGCAGGAAATTTCAAGCATAGGGCCCAGGAAACTGATGTCATGGCCACCAATCGTGGAGCAGTAAAGTCAGGATAATTAAAAGGCCAAAGTTAGAGGAACACAGAGATCTCTGAGGGTTGCGGGAATGGAGGTGATTACAGAGCCAAGGAGGAACAAAGCCATGGAGGGATTTGAAAAGAAGAATGAGAGTTTAAAATCGCAACGTTGTTTGATAGAGAACCAGTGTAGGCCCACACGCTTAAGGATGATGGATGAATGGAACTTGTCATGAATTTGGAAATGAGCTATAGCTTTTTGGATGACCTCAGGTTTACCGATGGTTTAGTATAGAAGGCCAATCAGTACTTGAATAGCTAAGACTAGATGTAACAGAGACATGGATGAGGGTTTCAGCAGCAGAGCTGAGGCAGGCAGAGCTAGGTGATGTTGTGGGGGTTGAAAAAGGCAATCTTTTCGATGGCATGGCTATGTGGTTGGAAACTGAATTCTGGATCAAATTTGATATCAAAATTGCAAATTGTCGGGTTTAGCCTTAGACAGTTGCCATGGAGATGGATTCAGTACCAAGGGAACAGACTATGTAACGTGGACCAAATGCAATGGCTTTGACCTTCCTACTTTTGAATTGGAGGAAAAGCCTGCTCATCCAGCACTGGATGACGAGTGGACAGTCTGATAATTTAGCAGCAGTGGATGAGTTGAGGCTGGTGGTGGTAAGGTAGAACTGGGTATCATCAGAGTGCATATGAAAATGTGTTAACAGTTCACTGTTCATTTTATTACCATTTTGTACTATTAGCACACATTGAGTATAACGAAATATCATGAATACCTGAAGTTACTACAGCTAATGTAGTGGTTTAAGAGGCTAACATTTGCTGTGAAGCCTGTCCATTTTACAGTACAGTGTGTGTCAAACATCAGGGCTGGAATTTTACGTTCCACAGGCAGATGTGCTCCCGACCCGAACAGGCATAAAATTGCCTGAGCATCCCGACATCATCATGCACTCGCACAATATTTCACTCAGTGGGCATGCACAAAAGTTGGAAGAGCGTCCATCAACAATTAAGTGGGCATTTAAGCTCACTAACAGCCCAATTGTAAGCAATTTTTTGTAGCCCATTCAACCTTATGGTTGGTGGACGGGCCAATTGGCCAGGCAGGCTTTACATTTTTGATGAAACCTGATCCAAGTGTGAGATGAAATCTCCGTTAGGATTTAAAATAAAAAGAAATATCTGGGGACTTTTTTATAAGGATGCTTTCAGGTGCTTGACTGTGCTGCATGGACATTTTTTGCAGCATTTTTGTGCTTTCTTTTATTATTTGGAGGTCTGCAGTTCCCTGAGGCATCTCTCTGGAAGTACTCACCAGCACTCACGGTGATGTTGGCGTGCACCCGCTTCCCGCTCCCAGCAGCAGTGCTGAGCCTTTCTCAGGGCACGTCTCACTCTGGCTGGCTGTTAATTGGCCAGACGGCGTGAAATCACGGTCGGAGGCTGATCGTGCTCGGGGGACAGTTTCCCATCTGCTCCAAGGCCCTCTGATCGTGCGCACCAGACGAGCACAAAACTCAGGCCCAAATGTGGACACATTGTATTCTCGAATTAGAACATAACATAAGAACTAGGAGCAGGAGTAGGCAATTCAGCCCCTCGAGCCTGCCCCACCATTCATTACAATCATAGCTGATCTAATTTCAGCCTCAACTCCAATTTCCCGCCCTCTCCCCATAACCTTTCAACCCATTACTAATTAAAAATCTGTCTATCTCCTCCTTAAATTTATTCAGCGTCCCAGCATCCACTGCACTCTGAGGTAGTGAATTCCACAGATTCACGACGCTTTGAGAAAAGTAAGTCCTCCTCATCTCTGATTTAAATCTACCACCCCTTAGCCTAAAACTATGGCCTCTCATTCTAGAATGCCCCAAAAGGGGAAACATCCGCTCCACGTCTACTTTGTCTATCCCCTTTAGCATCTTATAGACCTCAATTAGATCTCCTCTCATCCTTCTAAACTCTAGCGAGTATAGGCCTAAACTGCTCAATCTCTCCTCATAAGACAAGCCCTCCATCTCTGGAATCCATCTAGTGAACCTCCTCTGAACTGCTACCAGTGCAACTACATCCTTCCTCAAGTAAGGGGACCAAAACTGTGCACAGTACTCCAGGTGCGGTCTCACCAATGCCATGTACAGTTGCAACAACACTTCCCTATTTTTATACTTTATTCCTTTAGCAATAAATGCCAAAATTCCATTTGCCTTCCTTATTATCTGCTGTACCTGCATACTAGCTTTCAGTGATTCATACACGAGGACACCCAGATCCCTCTGCACTGAAGCATTCTGAAGTTTCTCTCCATTTAAATAATAAGTCGCCTTTTTATTCTTCCGACCAAAATGGATAACCTCATGTTAAACTCCATCTGCCAAATTTTGGCCCATTCACCTAACCTGTCCATATCCATTTGTAAATTTCTTATTTCTTCATTGCAACTTCCTTTCCCACCTATTTTGGTGTCAACTGCAAATTTAGCTATAGTACCTTCTATCCCTGAATCCAAAGAATTAATAGAGATTGTAGATAGTTGGGGCCCAAGGACCGAACCCTGTGGCACCCCACTAGTTACAGCTTGCCATCCAGTTGAATAAGCCTCGCTATCAACGTGAGTATGATACTTCAGCCATATTTCCTATCCCTTCTGAGAGCAGTAACTGTGAGTGCAATTTAATCTAGTGAAGTGGTGTGGTTAAAAATACTGACACATTATCGGGAACCTCTTTTAATACTAATCATTTTGTTTTCTTTTTCAGAACCCCAACCTGATGACAGGGTAAGGCAGTCAATAATTTGCACTTAAAGGGGTCAATTTTCATCCCAGTTTTTAGCCTTATGTGTTTTAAAGCCACTATTTTGGATTCAATATCTATTTTTAAACTTACACAATTGTTACTTTAAGCTTGTGTAGATTATAGAAAGGACATTGGTTTAATGATTTTTCTAAACATATAAAATAACTACAGTAAATCAGGTTGCATTTATCCCATCAATTTAAGATGGTTCAGTGGTAAACATGTTATTGTGCTTTCTCTTCCATAGCCCGGTAATAACAAAGTTAATGGTGAGTCCTTTTTCTTCACTTTTTATGATTTCATCCAATAATTTTAGTTATTTATTCCAACATAATTTTTTTCTTACTTTTCAAACAGAAACAACACTGTGCAAAGCTGTAAACAGGTAAGAACATGCAGAGAATACCTTTTCTCAGGTGGGGCTCTGTTTTAGTGGCCCGGTCAACTTGCTGGTGTGTGACTTCACCCGACACTGAGAATGCCCAAAGTATCCTGAATGAAAAACATAGGAACTATGTGGAAACTTAAATCACAAGTTTGATTGGTTCCAAATAATTTGACATGTTGAACATTCAGTAGAAGTTGTTCGGTTGTTTGTTCCTTAATGCATTTCCTTTTCTAAGAGGAGTTTATTTCTCTTCCCACAGTTCAGCTTTGAATAATTTCCTAATTAAAGTCAACATGACCCAACTCTGCAATTTCAACATTAAAGACTACGCATGTGCTAAGGTAAGCTGTGGTTCCATGCAGGTAAAGCAAAGGACATGTAGAGCTGCTGCAGTCCATGACTGCATTTTAATCATTGGTATGACAACATTCAGCACAATATACTACTTAATGAATTGATTGACAATGGAGTATTTCTCACTTGTTGATATTTTATATCATTGTACCGGAATGCCTTAGTCCACCATATGATTTTTTTCCTCATTGGATTTCTTTGCAGACTGATCTACTGCTTTCAGGTTTAAGCAGTGATGCCTTGACAGGTATATTTCAGTGTTTCATTGACCCTAAGCCACTGAAGAGGTCAGATGAAACAGCACTGACCGTTTTTGTTCAGAAACTTGACAGGACCACACTGAATGAGGGACTGGACACGTTCAACAGCAAGGTAATTAGTTATTAAGCAGAAATAATTTGCAGAGGAGCAAAAACTATCCAAACCACTATATACATGCAGTGTCAGGGATTTCTTAACACATTACTGTGAAAACTTCCATATAAAGTCTTCCTGATTTGACTAAAGATATGCAAACTTAGTTGGCTATTGTTATTGAATCATAGAACAAGCTATTGGGCTGATTTTCCCTTCTTAGGCCGGTGTGCCTTGAGGGCTGCCGGTGTTCTGGAGGAAGACTACTGTGGTAGCATTCTCTCACCATGACTCGGCTCCTTAAAAGCCTAAGAAATCTCCTTTTCAGAAACAGTAGGCTGGTATATTTGGACTCTTTGGCAGATTTTACAACACAGGCATGTTAGCTGCTATTTCCTGCATACTGGACTGTGTTGTAGCCACCCAACCATTGGTGCTGCATCAGGACACTGAGGAAATCCTGGCGCACACCTGGGAAATTTAAATTTCTGATGGGCTGATTTGTGCTGCCATGGATCCTCTGGGTCAGATACATGGAACTTACCTAGATACTTAGCCTGGAAATGTTATGCTGATTAATTTCTGTATAATTCAGTGATTAGCCAGCAAAACTGAACTGAGCACCACACTGACACCACCCCCGCAATCACCTCCTGAGCCAACTACCCCCCCGACATCACTGTCCCAACCCAACTACCTACCCAGCCCAACTACCTATTCACTCACTTACTCATCCAAGCACTCAGTCACTCACTAGAAGACTTGAGACCTTTACAAGCTTACCTGAATAGGGCAGCTAGTGTTGCCAAAAGGGGATTTGCTTTCTTTTTCTCTATTATTTCTTACACTTGCCGTGCTGTCCCATCTCTGCTGCTGCCAGGATAGGAAATCCCAGCTGAAAATGTGCAATATAGTCAAGACATTGAAAACTTTGCGGGCAGCAGCAATGCTGCTTGACCTGTCGAGCATTTCCAGCATTGCGCTGACTGGAAGATAATCCTGGTTTCAGCAAATTATCTAAGAGATTTGATTTCTGCATTCCTTGCCTTTGGTCTAGCAGTTTTTACTTTGTTAGTTTTTACAAATTAACAAATCATTTCCTGGCTTCCTGTCTGATTCCAGAGGTAGATAAGATCGTATTGACCCTACTGATGATCTCCTTCCCAAGTTTATACCTGGTGTGTGAATAACAGAGATTGATTACCATATTTAACTGAATCAAGTATTGTTGCTTACTTGGGCAGTTATTTTTGCATATTAGGTATTTCAGTATCATTTTGTGATTATCTTTGAGGAATTTTGCTTAACAATAGCATCAGTAAGGGTACAGTTGTACAAATCAGGGTTGAAAGTGGCTGAAGACAAAAAGGTCTGAAAATTTTTGTGACAAGGAATCATATAGTTATGGCACTTTTTATGATCTGTAGTGAAAGGCAAATGCTTTTGGGCCATTCAAATGAAATTATTAGACTTCATGGGCAGAAACATTAGTTTTACCTTTGTTCACTGTCAAGAATGTGGACTGACGCATTTCTATAAAATCACCAAAGTGACCTCAACATTTCAGTATTCACTGCAGTTGGTGCATGTAATACAGGATGCAGTTCATACTAGCTACAGCACATGACCTTTCTGGATTATGTACATGCAAAACGAATCAAAGGACTATGGCAGTACTTCACAACTCTTTTCCAATGAGACCCCATTTAAGGGCATTTAGGGATGGGAAAAAAAATGCTGGTCTTGCCAGCAAAGGTCATATGTCAGCAGCCCCGCTTCTCAACCGTCCTCCCCCCACTTTCTAGCTCAGTTACTCATTCAGAAGTCCCTATTTCCTATCCATCTTCCCTTACTCACTGACTCAGCAGAAGTTCTTCCCAAAACCTCCCCACTCCCACTCACTCAGCAACCTTTCCAACAGCCGTGTAGCACCATCAAGCAGCCCATAACAATGGCGCACCACCTTTTTACACCAATTTGAAAATGAACAGATTCTTTGTTGCAAAAGCAAAATATTAATACCATATAATAACAATTTCTAATAAAAGGTTGTCGACCTGAAACATTAATTCTCTTTCTCTCCATAGATGCTGCCTGACCTGCTGAGCATTTCCAGCATTTTTGGTTTTGTTTTTTCATTAACCCAATTAGTTGATTATTGGCTGTTAGTCAAATGCAACCCTGCCTCCCACCACCACCACATCTCAGTATTTTCATAACTAATAAAGAAAGTCAATGAAAAATAAAAACAATTGTTTATAAAGGCCCTATCACTTCACGTGATATCAGGAGACCACTGAAGGTCCTGGATACTGCAAGGACTATGGGCCCTGACAATATTCCGGCAATAGTACTGAGGGCTGATGCTCCGCAACTTGCCACATCCCTAGCCAAGTTGTTCCAGTACAGCTACAACACTGGCATCTACCTGGCTATGTGGAAAATTGCTCAGGTATGTCCCATCCACAAAAAGCAGGACAAATCCAAACCGGCCAATTACTGCCCCATTAATCTACTTTCAATCATCGGTAAAGTGATGGAACGGGTCATCAACTGTGCTATCAAGCAGCATTTGCTTAGGTATAACCTGCTCACTGACACTCAGTTCGGGTTCCGCCAGGGTCACTCATCTCCTGACCTCATTACAGCCTTGGTCCAAATACGGACAAAAGAGCTGAACTCCAGAGGTAAGGTGAGAATGACTGCACTTGATATTAAGGAAGCATTTGACCGAGTATGGCCTAAAGGAGCCCTAGCGAAACTGGAACCTGGAATTGGGGGGGAAACTTCCGCTGGTTGGAGTCATACCTAGCACAGAGGAAGATGGTTGTTGTTGTTGGAGGTCAATCATCTCAGTTCCAGGACACAATGGCAGGAGTTCCTCAAGGTAGTGTCCTCGCCCCAACCATCAACAGCTGCTTCATCAATTACCTTCCTTCCATCATAAGGTCGGAATGATTGAATAGTGTTCAGCACCATTCTTGAATCCTCAGATACTGAAACAGTCAAGAATCTAACCATCACCCCTTGATATTCAATGGCATTACCATTGCTGAATCCCCCACTATCAACATCCTGGGGGTTACCATTAACCAGAAACAGAACTGGACTGGCCATATAAATACTGTGGCCAGAAGAGCAGGTCAGAGGCTAGGAATCCTGTAGCAAGTAACTCAACTTCTGACTTCCCAAAGCCTGTCCACCATCTACAAGGCACGATTCAGGAGTGTGATGGAATACTTTCCACTTGCCTGGATGAGTGCAGCTCCAAGAACACTCAAGAAGCTCGATACCATTCAGGACAAAGCAGCCCACTTGACTGGCACCCCTTCAACAAACATTTACTCCCTCCAACACCAATGCACAGTGGCAGCAGTGTGTACCATCTACAAGATGCACTGCAGGAACTCACCAAGGCTCCTTACGCAGCACCTTCCAAACCCATGACCGGTAGAAGGACAAGGGCAGCAGACACAGGAATACCACCACCTGCAAATTCCCCTCAAAGCCACACACCATCTTGACTTGGAAATATATTGCTGTCCCCTCACTGTTGCTGGGTTAAAATCCTGGAACTCCCTCCCTAGTAACACTGTGGGTGTACCTACACCACATGGACTGCAGTGGTTCAAGAAGGCAGCTCACCAGCACCTTCTCAAGGGCAATTAGGGATGGGCAATATATGCTGGCCTAGCCAGCGATGACCACATCCCAAGAATGAATAAAAAAAAGTTTTCTCTTGGCTTTGCTCGCGGGAATGCCCTGAAAATTCACCTTTAATTCCTGGAGACTCCAGGGCAATCCTGGAGGGTTGGCAATCCTCGTGAGTACAAAGTGGGGAAACCTGCCTCATATCCTTTGCGAACCTTCACTTAGCTTACACCTAGCATCTGCTGACCTTTCTCCTATATTTTGCTCCATGATCCTACACTTTTCAGAGTCTTTACCCTTCAAAAGGACTCCTGAATAAAATGTTCTGCATTTTTTGAAAATGAAATAGTCTGCTATTGAAAAATTTAAAATGAATGTTCACCAGAGCTGATTCTTTTATGCTGTTGATGAGTTCACCAGTCGGGTCTGTGTCTCTAAGGATAAAGTCTTTGCCACAGCACCAGCTATGGGATCAGGCTTAAGTTTTCTTTTGAAACTTTTAGGGTTGATTCCTATTTGTTGGATTAAACAGTATACAAAAGACAACAGATATTTTGATAAAAACTGAAGTATACGTTAATGAAGCCAGGCCAATGTGACTGAAAACTGACGCTGATTCAGCCAACTAAGGCTCGGGCACCAATGTTCCTTCCACTCTTTCCCCCAAACCATTGGTTGTTGAACCCCATGGAAACCTGGGCTCCGCTGCTCCTCACCCGCTGTCCCTCTCCCGTCGCCTGCAAAATCCTGCTGAGAATCCATCTCCACTGCTCCCTCCTCCTCCACATCTGCGATTCCACCAAGTGGCTAGCAGCAGAGCATGCCCTTCTGATGACTGAAGTTGGGGCCAGGCTGACATGAGGCTCAGTGGTGGCAGTTGGAGTTCAATTCCGGGCATGAACTACGATGAGATCAAAGTCCAGCGCACCAACAGCTAGGGAGAGGTGAAGGTTGGAAAATCATTTCCAAGGGTGGAATTCCATACTTGAAAAGTTAGAAACCTGCTCCTTTCTCATTGCTGACAATCCTAAATATTATTCAATAATAACTGAGGTCACTGTTGTATCGGGATTGCCAAATTGAGGCCTCACCTTTTTCTTCTATTATCTCAGGATACAATAAGATATTGCAAGAGATGGAGCTATTATTTGAAATATTCTAAATTTAGGACTCTTATTTTCCTCAAGTAACTCAAAATACAATAAGATACAGCAAATGTGCAGCCTCTGTATGAAAAATTGTAATTGACACCGGGATTAATTTTAACCTGACCCGTCTGTCAAGATCAGACCAGCCGCATATTTTATACTGTGCCCAGTTTTATTTTCCATTGATTTCAATTGAGAGTAAAATCGGGCAGTGTAAAACCACTGGCCCATCTAATTCTGTCGGGTTCTTTCCTGGCGGGAAATGTTAAAATGACACCCAAAATGACTCAAGAATTAGATCATTTTAGTACTGTCACAGAGATGCAAAAATGCCATACTGTTGACATGTTGCCACAACAAGTGTATTAGCTATTGTATAATTCATCAGATTGTTTAGACAAGGATCAGATGAAGATGTAGGCAAAATACTGCAGATGCTGGAAATCTGAAACAAAAAAAAAATGCTTGCAAAACTCAGCAGGTCTGACAGCATCTGTGGAGAAAAAGACAGAGTTAACTTTTTGAGTCCGTATGACTCTTCTTCAGAGCTAAAGGGAAATAGAAATGTGGTGAAATATATACTATTTGAGTGGGGGTGGAACAGGTGAAGCTGGGTAGAAGGCCAGCGATAGGTGGAGGCAAAGGAGAGATGGCAAAAGATGTCATGAACAAAAGGTCAAAGGGTTGTTAATAGTGGTGGTACTGGCTAAAGGAGGTGCTAATGGTGACATTAAGAGTGGAAAGCAGAATGTGATAATGGTCAGACCAGGGTAAGCACTCTGGAAAGTGACAGATGGCCCTAGTGGGGGTTGGGTGGGGAGAAGGGACGGTGGTGGGAAAAAATGATTGAAAATAGGCTAAAAGCTGGTCATAAAACAATGAATAAAAATGGAAATAATTTTTAAAAAATAATAATAATGAAAATTAGTGGGAAAAAAAATTAAAATTTTGGATGTCCAATCCCTCTACAGCACCATCCCCCACCAGGATGGTCTGGGGGCTCTTCGCTTCTTCCTTGAACAGAGGCCCAAATAATCCCCATCTACCACCACTTTCCTCCGTCGGCTGAACTTGTTCTCACACTGAACAATTTCTCCTTAAACTTGTCTCACTTCCTCCAAGTAAAAGGTGTGTCTATGGGTACCCGCATGGGCCCCAGTTATGCCTGTCTCTTTATAGGGTATGTGGAATATTCCTTGTTCCAGTTATACTCAGGCCCCTTCTCACAACTCTTCTTTCGGTACATCGATGACTGTTTCAGTGCCGCTTCATGCTCTCACCTGGATCTGGAAATGTTTATCAATTTTGCTTCCAATTTCCACCCCTCCATCACCTTCACATAGTCCATTTCCAACACTTTCCTTCCTTGACCTCTCTGTCTCAATTTCTGGTGATAGAATGTCCACCAATATTCATTATAAGCCCACCGACTCCCATAGCTACCTTGATGACAGCCCCTCACACCCTGCTTCCTATAAGGACTCCATCCCATTCTTTCAGTTTTTCGCCTCCATTGCATCTGTTCCGATGATGCCACTTGCCAAAACACTGCTTCTGACATGTCTTCCTTCTTCCTTAACCGAGGTTCCCCAACCACAGTGGTTGACAGAGCCCTCAACTGTGTTCAACCCATCTCCCGCGCCTCTGCCCTCCCACATTCCCCTCCCTCCCACAACCATGATAAAGTCCCCGTTGTCCTCACTTTTCACCCCACCAGCCTCCACATTCAAAGGATCATCCTCCGCCATTTCCACCAACTCCAGCATGATGCCACCACCAAACACATCTTCCTTTCACCCACCCACGTTGGCATTCCATAGGATCCATTCCCCCTGGGACACCCTGGTCCACTCCTCTATCACCCCCAACACCTCAACCCCCTCCCATGGCACCTTCCCATGGAATCGCAAAAGGTGTAACACCTGCCCCTTCCCCCCTCATCACCGTCCAAGGGCCCAAACACTCCTTTCAAGCGAAGCAGTTCTTCACTTGCACTTCCCTCAATTTGGCCTACTGCATTTGCTGCTCCCAGTGCGGTCTCCTCTACATTGGAGAGACTAAACACAGACTAGGTGACGGCTTTACGGAATACTTTCAGTTTGTCCACAAGCATGACCCAGACCTTCCTGTCACTTGCCATTTCAACACACCATCCTGCTGTCATGCCCACATGTATGTCCTTGGCATGCTGCAATGTCCCAGTGAAGCTCAACGCAAACTGGAGGAGCAGCACCTCAGCTTCCAATTAGACACCTTACAGCCTTCTGGACTTAACATTGACTTCAACAACTTCAGACCATTAACTGTCTCTCCATCTCCACCCCTTTTCATTCCCCTTTTATCTATGTTCATTTTAAAATTTTTTTCCACTTACTTTCATTATTATTTTTTAAAATTTATTTCCATTTTTTTTCATTGTTTTATCCCCAGCTTTTTAGCCTATTTTCGATCGTTTTTCCCACCACCATCCCCTCCCACCACCCCACTCCCACTAGGGCCATCTGTCACTTTCCAGAGTGCTTACCCTGGTCCGGCCATTATCACATTCTGCTGTCCGCTCTTGGGGCCCGATCCAATCTCCGGCGGGCTCGGAGCCGATCCCTGCCAGCGAAGCAGGCCACACCGCCATTTTAAGTGGGTGGGCCAATTAAGGCGTGATGCCCGGCGGGAAGCGCTATGTGCTCCCTGTGCGAGTGGGGGGATTCCCTAAAAGCGAGAGTGTGCTCTTTCGCGCATGTGCATGAAAGAGCACACAACTCCCTGAGGCTAAGTGCTGCCTCAGGGAGATCACATGAACTTTGAAAAATATTAAAAATAGAAAAAAAAAACTCATTTACTTGTCCCCCTCATGTGACAATGTCACATGAGTTAGGACATGTTCATAATTTACACAATAACTTTATTAAAATTTTTAAAACCCTGCATGATACCTCATCCCGCCTGTGGATGAGGTTTCATGTTTTCTTTATTTGCCACTGGGGCTCCTGGCCTGCCCGCCAACCTTAAGGTTGGACGGGCAGGTCCTTTAATTGTTTAAATGATCCTGTCAATGGCCTCAATTGGCCACTGACAAGTGGGCGGGCCCACAGCTGATTTTGCTGCGCCCCCACCTTCCTGAAAATTTAACTGGGGCGGTGTGACGTTGGGGGTTCCGCTTGATGTCATCCCACGTCATTTTATGCTTCGGTGAGCGGGCCCCGCCCCCTGCTCGCTGACGGCAAAATTCTGCTCTTAATGTCACCATTAGCATCTCCTTTAGCCCATACCACCACTATTAACAACCCTTTGACCTTTTGTTTATGACATCTTTTGCCATTTCTTCTTTGCCTCCACCTGTCGGTGGCCTTCTATCCAGCTTCACCTGTTCCACCCCCCTTAAACAGGATAAATTTCACCACATTTCTACTTCTATTTAGCGCTGAAGAAGAGTCATACAGACTCAAAACGTTAACTCTGTCTTTCCCTCCACAGATGCTGTCAGATCAGATGAAGATATGTTTTGCTCCCTATGCTCATACAATTCTGCTGTATGATATTTTGGGTTCGAAATATTCCTATTTTCTTTAAGTTCCCCTATGGATGGAAATATCAGTTTTGAAACCCGAAAAGGAATCTCTTTATTCATTGAGTTTAAACATGCATCATGATTTGTTTCAGACCCTGAACACATCATTGATTCCTTTGATGACAAAGATCACATTCATGAATGCTCTGTGGGAGATTGTCAAGTCCAATGAAAACTTAACCAATGCAGATTTCTTGAGAAAATGGTTCCAGGAACGATTCAGGCCTTTCATTGCTGGCATTTCTCAGTCGGTGCTGAGCCGCCTTCTGACAAGAAACATAACTTGTGATGGTTACCAAGCAATGTGAGTGAATCACTTTTTTTTTAATCCATATTCAATTGTAACATTGATCCATATCAAGACATTTTTAGATATTGATAGTCTGGAAGCACGTGTACTACTAAATGCCTTACACAGATGGGGAACATTTCAAGACTTAAACTCAATTCAGTACCAAGTGATGCTGTCTGTCCAGTGTATCAGTATTGGTAAATCCAATAATCCATCACTGCCTATTCAATTGGAAGCACAACCCCCCATCAAACAACTTAAAATGTTAATAGTTAGGGTTGCATTTAATACTAAGTCCCTGAGAGCGGCTGGGAAATTTCAAGATCCCAATTCAATTAAGTGACCAATGAATTTCTCAGAGCTTTGAACTGATCTCTGAATAATTATTCACCATGGGAGAAGTGCATGGGTCAGCTTTCAATTACAGGCACAGGATTTGATTATTGAGCATCTTAAGTGAAGGATCCCAACTTGTTTTCTACAAAGTATAAGGTTGCTATTGACCTGTTGGCTGATTAATAATGCTACCAATGTTTATCCATTTAGCATAAAAGGACTGAATGATGGATTCAATGAGATGTCACAAGGAACAAGAGAGACTGTGCTGAGAGTGTGGATCTTTGGTTACCTCAACACCACAGGTAAGCTGGAAAGGCCCATGAGTCAGTGAGAAAATTAGATTCACATCCAGCAAAATGAGAACCCATAACAATGTAGAAAATTTAACTTTAAAACTATCCAGAATAAAAATAATTAAATGTGAAAAAAACAATTTCAATGGGGTATGGAACTGGGCTGAATAAATTGGCGTCAAAGGTTGGCAGGAAAAATGATAGCTGATCAGTGGGCTTCCTTCAAAGAGAGAGTTCAGACATAATCATGGTATATTCCCTTGAAAGGGAAAGGTAGAGCAAACAAATCCAGAGTTCCCTGAATGAAAAAAGAGATAGAAATTGAACTGAAGAAGATGAAGTGTGCTTGTGACAGATGTCAGGTAGAAAATACTTTTGAGAACCAGTCTGAGTATAGAAGGTTCAGAGGGGAGGTGAAAAAACAAATAAGAGAAGCAAAGAGAGAGTATGAAAAGAGACTGGCTGCCAAAATAAAAAGGACTCTCAACGTCTTCTATATATAAGTGGTAAAAGGAGTAGAGCCAATTAAGGACCAAAAAGGGAATTTACGCAGGGAGACAGAGGGCATAACTGAGGTATTAAATGAATACTTTGCATCTGTCTTTACCAAGAAAGAAGATGCTACCTAAGCTATGGTGAAAGAGGAAGTAATTCAGACATTGAAAGGCTTAAAATTGATAAAGCAAAGGAATTGGATAGGTCCTCTGAACTGTAAGCTGACAAGGCACCTGGACCAGATAAAATACTTCCCAGGATGCTGGAGGAAGTGAGAATGGAAATTGTGGAGGCACTCACTATAATTTTTCAGCCCTGCTTCAACTTAGGTGGTGCCAGAGAACTGGAGAATTGCATATGTTTCAAAAAGGGTGTAAGGATAAGCGCAGCAATTATAGGTTAACTTCGGTGGTGGGGAAATTACTAGAAATAATAATTTTGGACAAAATTGGTAACTACATGGACAAATACATGTGGGTTATTTAAGGAAAACCAGCATGGATTTCTTAAGGGAAAATCGTGTTTAACTAACTTGCTGGAGTTTTTTTGGAGAGGTAACAGTGAAAGTTGATGAGGTCAATGTTTTGATGTGGTGTGCATGGATTCCAAAGGTATTTGATACAGTGCAGCACAATAGGTTTTGAGAAAAATTATATCTCGTGGAGTAAAAAGGACATCAGTAATATAAGTACGAAATTGGCTGAGTGACAGGAAACAACGAATAATGGTTAATGGATATTTTTTGGGTTGGATGAAGGTTTGTCGTGGAGTTCCCCAGGGGTCAGTGTTGTGATCCTTCCTTTTCCTGATAAATATTAATTTCTAGGCCTGGATGTACAGGGAGCAATTTCAAAATTTGTGCATGATATGAAACTTGGAAGCATTGTGAACTGTGAGGAGGATAGAATAGAATTTCAAAGAACATAGACAAGTTGGTGGAATGGGCGGACAGGTGGCAGAAAAGTTCAACGTGGAGAAATGTGAAGTGATTCATTTTGGTAGGAAGAACATGGAGAGACAAAATTTAAAAAAAGTGAGTGCAGAAGCATAGGGACCTGGGTCTATATGTTCGGAAGTCATTGAAGGTGGCATGATGAGAGTGTGGTTAATAAAGCATACAGTATCCTAGGTTTTATTAATAGGGGCATAGAGTACGAGAGTAAGGAGGTTATGTTGAACTTGTACAACACACTAGCTCAGCCTCAGCAGGAGTATGTGTCCAATTCTGGGCACCGCACTTTAGGAAGGATGTGAAGACATTGGAGAGAGTCCAGAAAAAATTCACGAGAACGGTTCCAGGGGTTAGGACCTTCAGTTTTGAAGATGGATTGGAGAAGTTGGGTTTGTTTGCCTTGGAGTAATAAAGGCTGAGAGGAGATTTGCCAGAGGTATTCAAAATTATGAAGTGTGTGGACAGAGTAGATAGGGAGAAACTGTCAATGCTCGTGAAAGGATCGAGAACAAGAGAGCACAGATTTAAAGTAATTGCAAAAGAAGCAAAAGTGATGTAAGAAAACATTTTTTTCTTGCAAGAAGTGGTTAAGGTCTGGAATACACTGCCTGAGTGTTGTGAAAGCAGGTCCAATTGAAGCATTGAAAATGGAATTAGACTTATCTGAAAAGGAAGAATGTACAGGGTTACGGGAAAAAGGCAGGAAAATGGACGAAGAGAATTGCTCATTCGGAGAGCTAATGCAGACAGGATGGGCCAAATGGCCTCCTTCTGCACTGAAACAGTTCAGTGATTTTAAGTTAAACCAAGAATAATATGTGATGAAAGTTTAATTTGTTAAATAGTCACTACCTTCATATATTTCTTTTTGGTGAATCTGAAAATTTCTAAGCACTTTAAATGTTACTGTGAGAAAATATACATATGAAATGTTTGTCTGAACATTTTCCTTTTAATTGTAGTTTATGTTAATATGTGGGAGCAATATGTCATGCAATAGCAGTTGAAGGGAGTCAGCTTGGCTGATGAACTCGGAGCAATTCTTATTCAAACATAGCTCTTGCAGAAGTTCATTCTAAGCGATTCATCAGACAGAAGCACAATAAGATATGAAATGTTTCTGGATAATCAACTGGAAAATGTTGAATGCATACAGATAATCTCCTTTTATCCTTCAACTGCAGATGCTGGTTGTATCAGTAACACCAATGGATCCAGAGTTTGGCTGCTGATGAATTGGGGAATGTTCAGTCAATTTGTCCAGATAGAGGATTTAACCAGGCTGAATTCAGACTTTAATGCAGTGAGTTACAGAATCAATCATAAGCTTGTAGAATGCTGAATAAAATGATTTTGCTGATCTGGGTTTGTTGTAATAAGAATAAAATTATTAGTTGAATCTTTAATGTGAAGAAGACTTAAATAACAACAGTTAAATAGCTACATATGATATTATAGTGTTGCAGTCTTTTATAAGTTGCAACTTAGGTTTTATGAAGTTATACTTTTTAAAGGTTAGTAAGGTCAAATCATCTAATTTTGTCTCCTGTTTTTATGAAGTTTTCCTTGCTTCAAAAGATAAAGTTCCCATTTGTAAACAGATGCTATTCAACAGTGCAATTGCCTTTTATTCTCTCAATGAAGCTATGAATGGCTGTCTGTACAAGTTTACATTTACTAAAATGTTCTATTTTCCTATGCCATGCGATATCATGCATTAATAAAAAGGTTAATAGAATTTCTGCAATGTCCAAATTTAACTGCAGCTATTTATCAAAAATGACAGAACAATGGAAAATAAATTGTCACATGAGTACAATGTTATTTTAAATAGAAGTCTCAGTGGATTTTACTGGGGTAGCAATTTATCTTGGAAGGTATCGCAAAATGGATGATAATGCATTGGCCACCCAAGAATAATTTCTACACCACCAATTGGAAGCTCAATGATTACACGTTGATAGAAATCAACGGAATATATGCACCAAACCAATTTTTTGTTGCCCCAATGAAGATTGGTCATTTGTTAGCCTGCAGGATTCTGATCATCTCTATAAGAAGATTATTCTTCAGGGTTTTCTTATTTCACAGCTTGATGTAGCCGAATTACTGACAGCTTCCCAACTCGGAGAGTTTGCTGGTAAGAATGGAACATTGACTAATGCTGATGATGTGCAGAAGCTTTTCAACAGCATCACTACTGCTACTGTTACTAAGTTCATCGAAAAATTCAGAACTGCTGCCAGTCAGGTAGGAGACTGTTTCAAGTAATCTTTTTAAAAATGCTATGGGTAGAATTTAATACCCTCCCCTGAGGTGGGTTTGCAGGTTGGCGGGGGCATTTAATTGGTTGGGAGGGTGCTGGATGGGGACTCTGTTGCCTTCCCGCCTCTGCCCCAATTAAGTCCAAGAGGTGAAGACTCATGGGAAGCCTTCCTACCCCGCTGTCAATTGAGGCCCTTAAGTGGGTAATTCATGCCCATTTGAGGGCCTCATCTCATTGCTTCTAGTATTCAACCAACAGTAGGCAGGATAGTCGCCACGTTGGAAGCCCGAAAAGCAAACCCTGTTGTGTTAGCTTGTGGACTGTCAAGAGAAGATTTCCTCATTCAAAGGCACTCTGTTCCTGATCAAGAGATTTGGAAGGAGGTCTCACTGAAAGCCAACCCCCTCACTCCGCTCCCATGATCCCCATGCAACCCTCACTCACCTATGGCCTGGGGTCCCTTGCTAATCCTGAGCCTCTGGTGAGCGCATTGCTGGCTGCTGCCAACACTCATTCTAGCGCTGCTTGCAATGGACATCTGCTAACTCCTGATTGTCAATCAGCTCTTGGGGAGCAGGATATCTTCCCCACGGTCCTTGATCCCAGGAAAGCCCTGCCACTGGCCACTTAAGTTAATTAAATTAATTGGCAGTTAATATGGTGGGTTTTCCCCAAAGGAGGTGATTTGCTGCTCTCTGGCTGGCTGGTGAGACACACCATCATCTGGATTAAATACTGCCTTACACGTTTAAAACACTGCCACTCAGCAGTTTTCCTGATGAATTAAAAGCAAAGTACTGCAGATGCTGGAAAATTGAGATAAAAACAAAGTGCTGGAAATACTCAGTGGGTTTAGTAGCATCTGTAGAGAGAGAGAAACAGTGTTAACTCCTGAAGAGTTCTGAAGAAAAGTCATATTCAACTCAGAATGTTAACTCTGTTTCTCCCTCCACAGATGCTGGAAGATCTGATGAGTATTTCCAGCACTTTCTGTTTTTATCTCCAGTTGAATTGTTTAGTTTCCAAAGTATATATCATTGTGAACACAGCTCATCAGAGAATCTCCGGTAATATTTAATTCTGTGAGAGTTGTAATGTGCAGGTCATTGATAGCAGCACAAATTTATTGTTCTTTTTGTAAAATTATTAATGTTAAACATAGTCATAAAATTTACATTGCAACACATATTTCACCTTCTGCTACATGAATTTTCTATGAAGGAGACGGATCAATGGATACTGAAGTGTCTGAAAACCCTTGACATTTAAAAAAGTTTTCAGTACTGATTTTCAGTTCGGATTAATGCTGTTTTTCCCTCCACTCTGCTACCTCCTCCCAAATTTTTTCAGAACAACGTGGTTTTCGCTTCTGGTGTCCGAACAGCTTTACTGCGAGAAGTTCTGAACCGCACACAGCCAATTCTTCTGAATGCCAGCAACACTGAGCTCCAGATCTGGTTTGGCACAAGGCTGAAAGTACTACTCACAGGACTCACTGAAAACATGGTGCCTTTAATTTTTGTTACTGAGAGCTGTAATGGATCTCAAATCATGTAAGTGGAGTTTTTTTTTGTTTCAGTACAAAAATGGGGAAATTGACTTACTTGGCCTTGCTGCTTTTGGTTGCATCGAAGAACACTTTGAAATTTAATGGCAAAGGGACTTGTGTCTTTGCCTTTGCATTGCCTGGCATTTGTTCTCTTGCTGTTTGTCAGTGGCTGTCCAATTTTAAAGCAGCTGGATCCCCTGATAGCTTGATAGATAAATGCTTAATATAATGTTCTCCTCAGTCACAAAAAAAAAAGCTCTGTAGTGTGCTGAATTAATTGGTGCCATTTGGAGCAGTATACCTTTGTCTCTATGAGGAAATCTCAGCCATGAAGCCTACACCTCATTGCAATTGCTTTGAAATGGAAATCCGTGAATATCAAATAAATGCAAAACCAGGCTCAGCTATGATAACCCATGGTCTAGACTCTCGAATAATACTAGATACTGGAGCAAAAACAGAAAACCCTGGGAAAGCTCCACAGGCCTGGAAAAAGAAACTGAGCCAATGCCTCGAGTCCGTATGGCTGGAGAGGTGCCTGTACCACCAGCACCTTTCAAGGAGCTGAGGAGTAAAAGGAATCTGATTGCACCACTATTGTGAATGTATTGGAAAATTTGGAATTTAATTTTGATGGCATTGCTTCATCTACAGTCAACCCCTTTGATGGCAAGGAAAGTTTTCCAAAAATAAATCAGTTACTAATTGCAATTATGCTTCTATAGTTATTCCACCAACATGAAAAATTCTTTATTTCATAATGTGAAGATACATTTTATGAATTTCTGCTGCAGGCATGCTGGGATTTTGGGCATGCGGCCTGCTGGATTTTCCATATGTTAAAACTTCCTATCCATTAATTCTTTAGGGTCCAATGATCTTCATGTACAAATTTCTAATGTATGCTTCCATTGCAAGTAACTCCAAACTAGGACCATAAATTTGTGAAATCTACAGTTTCATATTAAGAGAACATTGTTGTCAATTACATTGATCAATGCATCTCATTCATTTGTTTTTCTGTAGTGTCTCAACACTGAGCTCAATCAAACAACAGCTGACTAGTAGTGTTCAAGAAGCTATATATCGAAACATACTAACTTATACTAAAGGTAATGAAATTAAGTTTAATTTCATAAATGTGATTGTTTCTGTTCAACAGACAATGTAACTTAAGACTTAACTTTTAATACTGTGTGACTGCCCAATAATTTTTTCAATTTCCTACTCTTTCAGTGTGACATTGATCATGTTGGTTTTTTCATGTTTGGGCTTTGCCAAAAACATGAGGAGGGAGCGGTTTAAATTGGATCATGTAGGGCCCGTGTTTCAGGCATTACACGGTCTCTAAAGGTCCCAAAATAGTGGACGGGAAAAGTGCACGCTTCCAACTTGGATAAGGACAAACCAGAGGTTTCCTTTATCTGTGCCTGTAGCAGGCTTTAGGGCAGCATTTCCCAAACTATTTTCCAATATAGCCCCATTTTAACACTTGAAAATTAACGTGACCTCAGATGCCAACAAAAACAAAACAGCAATGAAGAAGCAGCATAGCAGCATATAGTATATAATTATAAAAGTTTGCATATTATAGATCAACATATAATATGTCATATAAATATGAAAATGTATGATGAAAATCCCAGGTCCTTGGTGACTGGGCTGCTGCTGGTTATTAAATTCATGTTTGCCTCCATTGCCTTTGCCCCAAGGTGGCATTGTGGGAACTTTCTGACATATCGACATAGACACACAGTTACGTCACAGCATGCCTGATTAGAGGAGCCACAGTAAATCAAAGTGACAAACTTCGGGAGTTCATCTTGTGATTGGTTATTTCCCATTGCTGGGACAATATGAGGGGGCGGGAGATTAATGTGATTTTATTTCTTGTGATCTATTCACTGTTTCTGCAAATCTAATTGGGCTTATGACGCACATTTTGGGAACTGCTGCGTTACAGCCTTTGCATATGCAAATAAGTGTGTGAAAGAACAACATGGAACAAGTAACATGGCCCTTTTGAGGATGGGGTGAGGGAAGGGGGTGGCAGTGGGGAAAAAAAGGATAAAAATGGGATAGAGGGGGGATAACAAAGGGGGTAAAACAATGAATAAACGAATAAAAATAAATAAAAATGTGGATAAAAAATAAAAATGAATAAAAAAGGGGATTAAAAAGGGGTGAAGATAGAGGAGAGGGTTCATAGTCTAAAGTTATTGAACTCAATGTTAAGTCCAGAAGGCTGTAAGGTGTCTAATCGGAAGATGAGGTGCTGTTCCTCCAGTTTGTGTTGGACTTCACTGGAACATTGCAGCAGGCCAAGGACAGACATGTGGGCATGAGAGCAGGATGGTGTGTTGAAATGCAACAGGAATGTCTGGGTCATGCTTGCGGACAGACCGAATGTGTTCTGCAAAGTGGTCACCCAGTCTGCGTTTGGTCTCCCCAATTTAGAGGAGACCACATGAGGAGCAGCGAATGCAGTAGACCAAATTGAAGGAGATGCAAGTGAAATGCTGCTTCACCTGAAAGGAGTCTTTGGACCCTTGGACAGTGAGGAGGTAAAGGGGCAGGAGTTGCACCTTCTGCAATTGCATGGGAAGGTGACGTGGGAAGCGGATGAGGTATGGGGGCTGATGGAGGAATGGACCTGGGTGTCCTGGAGGGAAAGGTCCCTACGGAATGCTGACGGGGAGGTGAGGGGAAAATATGTTTAGTGGTGGCATCATGCTGGAGTTGGCGGGCGGAAATGGATGAGGATGATCCTTTGAATGCGAAGGCTGATCCTTTGAATGCGGACGCTGGTGGGGTAAAAAGTGAGGACAAAGGGGACCCTATCATGGTTCTGGGAGGAAGGGGAAGGTGAGGGCAGAGGCGCGCGAGATGGGATGGACAGGGCTGAGGGCCCTGTCAACCACAGTAGGGGCGGGGGGGACACCTCGGTTAAGAAAGAAGAAAGACATGTCAGAAGCATGTCTGATCGCCTCTGATCCCTGAACCCTGGTTCCAATCTCCAGGTCCTGCAATCCTGACAGAGGCCCCAGTCAGTCCACCCAGCCGACAATCCTGAGTTCAGATCCTATACTCTCGTTTGAAACTCTCAATCCTGAGTTCAAGGCCCTCCCAGGCCCCATATCTCAAGTTTCACTTAACTGTTGACATGACTGCAGCCCAAACTTGAAGCACCTACATCCTCCCACTGGGCCAACCTCAATACGATGAATTCCAGGGTCCGATGTTAGTAACTCCAAAACTCTCAGTGTTTGCAAGCGGGGAACATCATTGTGGCTGGTAGGGGAGTTGGGATGGAGCTCCAGAATTTAACTCCCTTGCTCTAATTTGCACTTGAAAGATATCTGACACGTTTGACCAATTTGTACAGTTGTTCCAAGACATGCAGTCTGCTGCATACCACCCAAGTTGGGCCATTTAGCATGAAAATGCAGGAGGCAATAAAATGCTGATTTCCACGTGGAAATGAGCAGCATCAAGTTACTTGCACTGGTAAACACTTGCTCTATGGAACATTTCCAATGGACTAGAGAATATTCATGCCAGTACTCGCTATTCACAAGCTCGTACTGTGAAAATAAGTTGTGGTAATTCAGTCAGCATTTTGAGCTTGAAACAATGCTAGTTATTGTAATAAATACACATCCATAACTTCAGAGAAAATAGAGGGGGATATGCCTAAACCAAATCTTTTTGCCCAAATAATAGGTTTTGCACACCCAGGGCTAGGGGAAATTCCCAATTTTACATTGCAATGGCAGATACTTGTACCACAAGGGGCAGAATGAGGGCCACACCATAATAAAAGAGGCCAGAAAGTCTGGTGGAGGTTCCTGGGCTAGAGGGAATGTCATGATACCTGTTCCCTATCCTTAGAAACCAGGCTAAACTGCCCCTTTGTAAGAGCACTGCTTTTAAATATAAACATTGTCCCTTTGCAGATGTCTAGGTTTTGACCCTAGCCTGGGCCCCAAGTAGAGCTCAGTTTAAAGGTCATAACCCGACTGCAGTCCCTCTGTGGGCCAGAAATGGGGAATGCTCTGACAGAAGGACTCTCAGGTACCACAGACCTCTGAATGATAATTGCTGCAGCAAGCTATCCTGGTATATCTGGATCCCAACGTAGTTTCTGACTCTTCTAGTACACCCCTCTGCTGGGCGGGTAATGGATTTTCAACCCGTTTATCCTGCTGACTAGTTATCAAATGAATTTATCTTTATTCAGTTGCAATATTTTGAATTAACACAGCTAAATTGGATGACAGTTTCCAAGTCACAAGGTAATATCTTTATGCAAGTACATGTTAGAAAATAACCAAAACATTTACAGTTCTTTTTCATTCCCTAGCAATCCGTCTTCGCTGCTATGAAAACAACAGTTTCAGCCTGTACCTGGACAGCCAGTTTGAAAATTTCTCCGAGTTTCTAACTCTGTCTGATGTATCATCATTTGTTCCTTCCAACCGTGTAGTGGAGGTAAAATCAGCTGTGGTAACTTTAAACACGAAGAGCCTGAGAGGGTTTTGGGGGTTGGGTTGAATTGACAAATAATGAAACTTGACAGCAACCCACTGTGAAAGTGCCCACTTCCAGATTAGCTGTGGCGTTTTTGTGTTTTGGCCACGTTAGCCATTCTGGAGAGGTGGCCATTAATTATAATATGTAAATAAAGATTCAGGAAATCTATTAGCTGAAGGGAAGTGAGAATTGCCAAATCCAACAGGTAGGCGCTTTATTTTGAGCACTGGCTGTGGGTCAAGGGGAGCAGGAGCGCTACTCTCCCCCCACCCCAGGCACCCAAATTAATCTTCTGCAGCAATCTGCCTTCCCATCCCATGATCTGCTTCCCTCCTGTGGTCTGCCAACTGCCTGACATGCTCCAATCTTTTCTGATTACTGAGACTGTCCCCACAGCTCCCTGGCTGCATCCTTCTTTTGCAGGCTTTTCCATCTGGCAGCTGGCCTGCCTCTTATTCTGTCTGGGCAGGAAATGGAGTAAAAAAAATTAATGAGATCCTGCAGCTGAATTGAGCTGGACCTCCCACATTTCCGCAAATATCTGAGCCCTCCTCCTCTCCGCTTCACAGTAAATATTGGGACCAGCTTGCTTTTGAGTGTCAAATGGGGTGGGTATCTGTCTTTTCAGTTTGACGTTACTTACTTGACCTTCCAGTGTACACCTCAGTCAAGCTGTTTAAACACTTCAATTTTCCATATGATCAGTCTAGTTTCCAGAATAACCTCTGTAGCCTTTTGTAAATTCAACCATAAATAAAATGCATTAAGGAGAAAAAAAACATTTGATGCCTCTTTAACCCCCATCTTCCGTATCATGTGTAACTTTCCAAGTGAGAAGCTTATGGGGAGGCAAGGATCTTTCTACAGATCCTGTCTTTAGCTTTGTAACCAACTGTTAAAGAACAAGGATTAATACTTTCTGTAATAAATGACTGAAGTTATGTGTGTAATTATTATTTTGAATATCACATTCATAGAAAAATTATATTATAAACATCATGGTGCAAGTTGGATGTTTGAACATTAATATTAATATTGAAAACCCATAGGCACTGTTGAAATAGCGGCCTCCCCACCACCACCCAACTGCACTTCACACATACAATGGGAAACTGCCCAAAATGTGCTTGAAATTGCATTGGTTAGGTTCCAGTCCAACTTACCACTAAAAATATTTTGCATAATCCAAATACAAAATTTTTCATGAATCAGTGCAATCAGGCAGAGAAATAAAACATAATTGTTTACTTTCTATCAAGAAATGTTCCTTGATATATTTAGGTGTGGTAACCTGGTGCAGTTTTATTACTACATCTGAAAATGGATTTATCACAAAAAATAAGCATTTTTAATAAGTCTACAATCCTTTACCTTTGAGTAACTTCATTTAAAATCATTTAAAATGTCTTTTTAAAAAAAGCTATACTAAACCATTTACTACTTGCATTGATGTATACCAGTTGGTTTCTTAGTAAATTCAGTATTTTTGATATATGGTAACTGTGCCTGTGTGCCTAAGAAAATTAGTGCAATTTGATGAACCTTTCTAACCAGCACGGTCAGCAGAATCAAGCAATGTCAACACAGTGGTGTGACCAGTTTTGTGGGTGGGGTTTGATCTGAGTGAATTGAATCTTGAACCGTCATTAAAAAATGCAGAGACTTGAGTGTAAATATTTTTGGGTATTAAAGTTTCATTTTAAATTCCCAATCTTTTCCACTGGTTTGGTTGATTCCACGCAAGAATGCACTGATATTACTGGGGTAATTGAGCAGAAATTCTATTCCATTTACTACTTTTTAAGAAAAACACAAATATGCCCATTTATGGATGCACATTGGATATGATGGGCAACATTATCCCTCCATTGGGGGGGATGTGCAGGAGTGGGTGTGGGCGTGCGGCCCTCCAGTTGGTGCCCCCGATTGGGGGCGCGCCACCATTTTTCGTGGGCAGGCCAGTTAAGGCCCACCCAATGTGACGTCCGCACAGAAGCACTATGCTATTGGAGAATACTTTGACATTGCCCAGTTTGTTCAAGGTCCAGCACAGCCTTTACTTCTAATTGCCTCATACAGTCTGTCACAAAAAGGTTAAGAATTTCCCTATTGTGTTTTTACAGGTGTTTAATACCGCTGATCCCAGTTATTTTGCTGATTTGTTCAGCAGGCCTGGATTCATTGACGACAACAATATTCTGATAATGGTGTTAACGAATTACCAACCCATCCAAAATCTGGCAACATTTGTGGATCAGTTCAACCAAAAGACACGAGATGTGAGCTGCCAGTGTTATTTAAAGCTTTGGAATCACAGGAGTACTGCAATACAGTTTTTGACCTCCTTACTTACTTGTATTAGAGACAGTTCAGAGAAGATTCACTAGGCTGATTCCTGGGATGAAGGGGTGTCTTATGAGGAAATGTTGAGCAGATTTGGCCTATATTCATTGAATTTTAAAAGAATGAGAGGTGGTCTAATTGAAACATATAAATTTCTGAGGGGGCTTGACAGGCTAGCTGCTGAGATGATGTTTCCCCTCGCTGGGGAATCTAGAACTAGGGGCACAGTTTCAAAATAAAGAGGGTCTCATGTAAGATAGAGATGAATTTCTTCTCTCAGAGGGTCATTAATCTTGAATTCTCTACCCCAGGAAGCAGTGGAGGCTGGGTCATTGAATATATTCAAGGCTGAGTTGGTGAGATTTTTCATCCATAAGGGAGTTGAGAGTTATGGGAGAGGCAGGCAAGAAAGTGGTCAGCCATGATGTTATTGAATGGTGAAGCAGCTTTGAGGAGTCAAATGGTCTACTCCTACTCTTATTCTTATGATCTCATGTTATGAACTTAAATTTTTGCAATGCCGTTTCTCTGGGAATTCCAGGGATCTTACACCAAAGTTGCAGGAGAGAACTGGGAGAAGCCGTGTATAGAGTTCAACCCCACAAAGTTTAGCAGAGCACCTTGAGGATTACCAACTTTAGCTTCCTTACCTGTCATACCCACAAAACTCTCAGCTATATGAACGATTGGAGGCTAATTTCTAATGATTCCACATGATGCAAGATTCAGACATCACAGTACATTGAGCACAAAATTAAATTATAACTTGTGTTGTTTGCATCCAAGCTCCCCAACACAGGCAAAATCATTTGAACTTTTTCCTGCACTTAAGCAGATCACACAAACTACCATCATCAAATATGCACGCTGTGATTTTTAAGGTCAGAAAGATCTCCTGATTCTAGAGGACCAATAGGAGGTCCTCTGGTCCTGATATATCAGCAGATTCACCATCAGAGGTGAAAGCTGCTGATGGAGGTAGGTGAAAGAAGCTCCCTCTGAAGACCTTTTAAAAAGTTTAGAAATAACAAAAGGCCACAGCTGTCAAGCTGTCAGCACGGAGGGGGAATCTCTCCACAGAGCAGTCTAAAGCCACAGCTGTAACCATCCCTGTCCGTAAGAGGGAATGGTTAAAAATAGTATAAGGAATGCTGGCCCCCTCTCTCAAAAACATGGCCAATTGCTGTACAAAAACAGAATTACCTGGAAAAGCTCAGCAGGTCTGGCAGCATCGGCGGAGAAGAAAAGAGTTGACGTTTCGAGTCCTCATGACCCTTCGACAGAACTTGAGTTAGAGTCCAAGAAAGAGTTGAAATATAAGCTGGTGGGGGGTGGGGGGGGTGGAGAGAGAGAGAGAGAGAAGTGGAGTGGGTTGGTGTGGTTGTAGGGACAAACAAGTAGTGATAGAAGCAGATCACCAAAAGATGTCACCAACAATAGAACAAAAGAACACATAGGTGTTAAAGTTGGTGATATTATCTAAACGAATGTGCTAATTAAGAATGGATGGTAGGGCACTCAAGGTATAGCTCTATTGAGGGTGGGGAGAGCATAAAATATTTAAAAATAATGGAAATAGGTGGGAAAAGAAAAATCTATATAATTTATTGAAAAAAAACAAAAGGAAGGGGGAAACAAAGGGGGTGGGGATGGAGGAGGGAGCTCAAGACCTAAAGTTGTTGAATTCAATATTCAGTCCCGAAGGCTGTAAAGTGCCTAGTCGGAAGATGAGGTGTTGTTCCTCCAGTTTGCGTTGGGTTTCACTGGAACAATGCAGCAAGCCAAGGACAGACATGTGGGCAAGAGAGCAGGGTGGAGTGTTAAAATGGCAAGCGACAGGGAGGTTTGGGTCATTCTTGCGGACAGACTGCAGGCGTTCTGCAAAGCGGTCGCCCAGTTTACGTTTGGTCTCTTCAAAGTAGAGGAGACCACATTGGGAGCAACGAATGCAGTAGACTAAGTTGGGGGAAATGCAAGTGAAATGCTGCTTCACTTGAAAGGGGTGTTTGGGCCCTTGGACGGTGAGGAGAGAGGAAGTGAAGGGGCAGGTGTTGCATCTTTTGCGTGGGCATGGGGTGGTGCCATGGGAGGGGGTTGAGGAGTAGGGGGTGATGGAGGAGTGGACCAGGGTGTCCCGGAGGGAGCGATCCCTACGGAATGCCGATAGGGGGGGTGAAGGGAAGATATGTTTGGTGGTGGCATCATGCTGGAGTTGGCGGAAATGGCGGAGGATGATCCTTTGAATGCGGAGGCTGGTGGGGTGATAAGTGAGGACAAGGGGGACCCTATCATGTTTCTGGGAGGGAGGAGAAGGCGTGAGGGCGGATGTGCGGGGAGATGGGCCGGATAATTGCTGTAGTTCATTTGTATATTTATATTGAGTGAGGGTTGGCTTCTCTTGGGTCATTGCTAAAGAAAATTCAATAATTTAAATATCAGCCCCTGCTTGAAACAAATGCCAAATATGGTAGACTTAGACCATCTGTATTGTAATTTTATGTATCTAAAATGGTAACAAACTCATTTTCTTTTTTTTCAGGATAATCTGACAGATGCTAAACGAACCAGTATCATAGAGGGCCTATGGCCTCAGTTTGTCAACAGCTTGCCTGTACTCAATGACACAGAGCAGGGTGAATGGCTTAATGCCAGACTAAGTCCCTATCTGTCTTTCATCACCAGTGACCTCCTGGCTTCCAACAACACTCTTCGAGTCCAGTGCCTTCCTTACAGGAAAATGTAAATATAGTCAGATCCATTTATAATCTATTTTATGTTAATAAATTCTACCATTATTCTGTGCCAATTGTTCAGCAACATTAGCTTATTCTTTACAGAGTCATCAAAGTTACAGTCAAATCAGTTTCACAGAGCTAAATCATTGCAAATTATTCCTTGCACTGTAACTCCAGGTTTACCTGAACAATACTGGACTCTCATAATGATTTTGCATAGCTATGCGTGGCATACTTCATTCAATAACTAGGATATATATGTCACCTATAAGAATTCAAACCACAATCATTATTATCTTGATGTAGTTCATGTTGAATTTATTTATGCTCCATTTTAAGTATATGCAGCAGCAAAATCACTTACTAATCTCTTCCATAGCAATGAATTGATTTCCTGACACAACGATGTGCATACTCCTGATCTAAGAACATTGTTTACATTTTCAATACTGATTCTACTGATCAAAGTTATGGCCCATTTTATCTTACCAGTCATGTAGTGAAAAACAAAATACAGAATAAAATTGATTTTACATGGTCTTTTATAATCTAAAAATTCCTAAGGCCCATCTAGTTCATCTTCCACCATCCCGGTAATCATATGATACAATAATGGAGTTGTTGACTAACTGAAAAATCAATCTCTATTAATTAACAGATGCAAAAACATCTTTCAAATGTTATGATTTTAAAAATATCTGATTGTGTCACTTCTGAGAAGAAGAAGTAAATTGAGGATTGTTGAAATTTGATTACATGCTCATTGATCAGTTGTCGGTTGCTGTGATAACAATCCCTTATAGCATTTCTAAACTAATTAGTCCTTCACACAGACAATTTTTTTTTTTTAACTCATGATGAATCTGAAATTGCTGGGTTCATCCTTGGAGTAATGGGAGCATGTGGGCTGGAATATGGGGCATGGCACAGTTCTGTCAGATCTCTATCCCTTTTTATTGTGGTATCAAATGATGCTGGAAAAAGAAGCCATCACTGCTCCCATCCCTGACCCCTCAGTTCAAATACATCAGAAGAGGCAGGAATAGTGAATTAATGTTGTCCGTCAAAAGCCTTGCCGGTTCTGACTCTATTGCATCCACCCTCCCTCTAGCACTAAGTTTGCCTACATGATAGACCTGCCAGCATTGCAGATCTAGGTCATAGTGGAGCTAGAGTCTGCAAGTAACTCAAATACCAGTTATTCAATGACAAGTGATCACAGATTGGAAAAGAAGCAACTTTGAGTTATTGACCATTTTTTTCATGTGCGGCATCCTTAGACAACATGGTTAACATCCTTAATATTCTTCCCTTCCCCTACTAATTTGCCCCAGTGGGTGGGTGCCCACCCTTCATAGGCTGCCCTCATCTTGAGATTTCAGAGAAGGCCTGGGGCTCAGCAGATTGACGACCAATCTCTTAACTCTTCACACTTCTGGCAGAAGAGGAATTGCAGGTCCCATGGACATGTGTAAGAAAGTAAAAATACAGTAGATTATGCAGTTGAACTAATTTGGGCAAGTTATTCTTTTCTGATGATGTTACGGGGATCAGTTCAATTACATTGCTTGAATTTTAGAAATTAATTGTAAAAACTCAAATGCTTAGATGTTAAAAAATTACATTTTACATTTAGTGTGAGAACACTGAATGCTCGTTACAGTGATTTTACTTCAGACAAACAGAAGGAAATCTACAGTGGCATCAAAGTTTATCTACAACAAGGTATGTATTGTATGCATCTTGTATGCAATGTGTGGAATTAAAATAATGTGAAAGGAACACATTGTTCAGTAAACATAGCCACCAAATTAATTTATCAGATGTTAGCAATCCAATTTCTAGTTTACATAGGGTAGATTTCAAGGTTACGTGCAGGGAAATTAGTTTTGTATTGCAAGGCTCAAACATGGTGAGATTTTGTATTACTGACTGCTCAGCTACATGCCAATTACAGATCAATGCTGACAGCAACTTTCCCTGCTATTCTCCTGGGCTCTACACCTATGTCTAAACAAAGTAAAGTTAGCTTTATTTAGTCTGAGATAGAGGCTATTTGATTCTGATATATAGTCTTATGAATATCATACTGTATACTCATTGAAATATTTGTACAGGAAAGAAATGAATAATACATGCACCAACCTCATATAATTCATTCACAAAGCACCATTTGTAGTCAGTGACACATGGGTCATACATGTCTGCAATTTACAATGCCTCAAGCAACTTATCTGAATCATATAATGGTGACAGCACAGAAAGACCCTTTGGTCCATTGTATCCATGCTGGATCTCTGAAAGAGTGACTCACTTGGTCCCACTCCTCCACCTTTTCCTGGAGCCCTTCAATATTTTCTTTCTCCTCAGATAGTTATCCAATTCTGTTTTGAAGCCCTGCATTGACCCTGCCTTCACCACATTCTCAGGCAGTGCATTCCAAATCCTAACCACTCGCTACATTAAAAAATTTTCCTCGTGTTGCTGTGGCTTCTTTTGCCAATTATCTGAAATGATTGTCTGCTGGTTCTTGATTCTTCCACCTATAGAAACAGGTTCTCTCTTTTTACTCTGTCAAGACCCCTTGAAATTTTGAACATCTCTATCAAATTTCTTCTTAGGGCAGAATTTTCCTGTTGGCGGGCCCCGGACGTCTGCATATAAAATGACACGCGGTGACATCAGACAAGCATCCCAACATCATTGCGCGCCATTGCGATATTTCATTGGGCGGGCACGTGATGTTATCCACTGCGTGCCTGCCATTAATTAAAGGGCCACTTAAGGCCCTTCACTCACCAATTGACACAAATTTTTCAGCTCCCATGCAATCTTCGGGTCAGTGGACGGGCGCAACGGGCAGGTGGGTAGGACACATTTGTATAAACCTCATCCACGGGCAGGATAAGAGGGCTCGCAGGGGTCACAAGCGTGGTCTTTCAAGTATTGATTTTTCAAAGTTTTTGAAACTTGCCCATGTGATCTGCAACACTTCAAAATGCATACCAGCTGCTTTGTCTGGACTCTTAACCCTCAGGTCAGCACTCTGAGGAATCTTTTTTGGGCCTGCAGGTTTCAGGAAGCCTTCCCATAGCCTGGGAATGGGAGCTGAACTCTCCATTGGAGGCACCTCCTCTGAGGAGGGGGGGAAGAGGCTAGGGGTGCACATTCAGCCTCCGGAGGACAGGTGCAGGCACAAGGGGAGCAGGGTCAAAAGGTAGACCAAGGTGGAAGGGGCTGCAGAAGACACCACCATGCTGCTGCCAGGGTATACAGGCGATGAGGCAGCTACCTCAATGTGTCTGAGGTGCAGTGCCAAAGGAGGCTCCATCTCTCAAGGGAGACAGTCAACTATATCTGTCAGATGATTGGGCTTGAGATCTCCGCTAACTGTGTGGGTGGACACCCCTTGCCAGTGGCTCTAAAATTCACACCTGCCCTCAACATCTATGCCTCTGGCTCCTTCCAGGGGTCGGTGGGTGATCTTTGCGTTGTCTCCCAATCAGCTGTCCACACTTGTGTCAAGACGCTCTGTTTAGGCCTTCATCCACTACCGTTGGGACCAGACGAGCCAGACACAGCGAACCAGAGGCTTTGCAGCGATTGCTGCCTTCCACCATGTTCAGGATGCAATAGACTGTACACATGTGGCCATCAAGGCGCCAGCAGGTGAGCCCACTGCCTTTATCAACAGGAAGGGCTTCCACTCCATGAATGTGCAGATAGTGTGCGATCACAGGATGCTGATTTTACAAGGTACCCAGGCAGCTCCCATGACACCCACATCCTCAGATGCTCCCACATGCCGGGGCATTTTAGTGCTCTGGCCTGTATAGATGGATGGCTGCCGGGTGACGAGGGCTATCCCCTCAGAAGGTGGCTCATGATGCCTCTCCGCCATTCAAGAGCAGAAGCTGAGCAACAGTACAATAGGAGCCATGCCTCCACAAGGGCTGTGGTGGAGAGAACCATCAGTCTTCAAAAGATGCGCTTCCGATGTCTGGACCACTCGGGGGCACACTCCAGTACCCCCCAGATCATGTGTCGGTGATAGTGGCTGCATGCTGCATGCTCCACAATCTTGCGCTGGAAACGGGGGACACAGTGGACGATGAAAATGTTGATGCAGTGGCTGCGGCTGCACACGATGAGTCGAACAGTGAGTTTGAGGATGAGCACACACAGGGAAATGCTGAGAGGGTAGATGCTGACTCGGGCATACTCCAGGGAGGCAGGAACACCCAGCAGGCTTTAATCTGACGAACATTCAGCTAGCACGCCACGGATGGACCTCCAGGATCAAGCCCGGGCTGTAGGCTCCATACTCTATACCTATGTGCCAAATCTTCCAAGTTAGGAACAGTAACTAAGGGCCTTGTTAATAAAGCTGAATGTCCCACAAAGCACTCCTAACATTTTTGGAAACCATACACATGCAGAAGAAAAGAGGCACCCTCAACTATGGTCACATATTTGAATTTAATATCACAGGCAAAGAAACTTAATGGGCAGAATCTTCTGTTCGATGAGCGGGGGCAGGGCCTGCTCGCCGACTCGCAAAATGACAGGGGTTGACGTCAGGCGTGCATCCCGATGTCACCTTGCGTCATTTCGATTTTCAGGTCAGTGGCACACAGCCGATTCGGCTGCGCATCCTTCGTCCTGTCAACGGCCTATTAAGGCCATTACAAAACTAACTGAAACCATTAAGGTTGGACGGGCAGGCCAGGAGCCCTAGTGGGCTTCTAAAAAAGCATGAAACCTCATCCACCTGCCCACCCGCGCCCACTCCCACATATTCTCCTGGACAGGGGGAAAATGTTGCCCAGTGAAACAAAATGACAAGGGTGTTCCAATTCAAAGCAAAACATAAAGACCACATCTCGGGCCAGCACAAAAGCAGCAGTGATAAATCCATGGTGTGCCTAAGGTGCTTTATGTTTACATTTACAGGTGCTACATCTTGGCGTTGCCCCAACGCTGAGAGTGGCATCTGAGACAGCCTGCTGACTCTGCTGTCCTGTTGGCCTCGATGACCTTGGCAGTCTTCCTCTGGTCCATGGAGCCTGTGCTGGCCTCACCTGGGAGGGATCTGCCAGTTCCACAGCTGGCATCTCCCCAATCATCGCAGCCTCACCAGATGCTACAGAGAGGGGCAGAGGAACTGCTGCCCTCATCTGGAGTGCCCTAAGAGGTGCCTGCAGAGACGACAGACAGCTGCTGCGCCAACATGAGGTTGCTTCGGACCTCCCTGCTCACCGTGGATGCATGGGCACTGAGCTGGGGAACTAGGTGCCCACACCATCTCCCACATTGGCACTGACTAGCTGAGGTCAATGCTGATGTGAGGGCTTGCTGGTCCAAGTGCATCCCCAGGGAACCCTGATGGGTCTACTGGAGGAGGCTCTCCACAAGAGTAGCCACTCTCCCCATGGAGGACGCATGGCGCTTGGACATGTGGCTCATTGCGTCAGTGATCATCCACGTAGACTCCTCTGCCATGGAGACCAAGCCAACGATAGCCTCATGTATCTCCCCCAGATGCTCCCGCGCTCCCGACCACATTTCATGTCTCTGCTGCATAGCGGACAACTCCGGAGGCACATCATCAGGCACTGACTGAGTATGTGCCAGGTCCCCTGTAGTCCCCCGACTGCTGACACCATGGGCACTCTCTGTCTCTGCCAGCTACCCCAGCGACTGTGAAGTGCCCTCACGCTGTGCCCCGAGACACTAGCCGATGTTCTAACTCCCACCGAGGTGCTGGTATCTGAGCTAGTGCCAGCCTGGCAGAGATGCCAGTTGTGATGCTGGTGAGTCAAAATGGTCAGGGCCCTCTGGCTCCTCCTCCCGGCCCTGGTCCGGTGGTGCTGAAAGGAAGAACAAGGATATTTGATTAGTTAAAGTGGAGACAATGTCAGTGTGTATGCCTGTCCTCTCGATCATTACGCACTCTTCCTTCCATAATCAATGGTCAACCTATATTGCAGACTTCAATCACTGAGCGTTCAGCAGTGCCATGGCTGCTGGGACACACATGGTGACCTCATTGTTCCACAAACATACCTCCCCATGGCACCCCAGCCTCACTGCCACCAGTGGACCTGGGCACATGGCACCTCTCCAGATCCATGGCCTGCTGCTCAAATGGAGTCACAATGGCCAACTGGGCCCGGCCTCCGCCAGTCCGCGTCCGCTCAGTGGAATTGTGCGCAGTCTTCTCCTGAAAAGAAGAGAAGAGCATTGATTAGTCCAGCCTGCACCTGAATTTCCACCGCATCCCTGCCAACCCAGCCAGAGTGGGACATTGCAGGGCTCAAGTGCTTTGTCACCCCGCAGCTGCCGCAGACTCATACAAAGAAGCCAGGGCTGATCCCCCCTTGTCCAATTCTGCCTCCCATCACGCTTGGCAGCACACGGTCTAACCTTGCAAAGCAAGGAGACACAAGCATGTGGAACGCAAAGGCCAGCAGATGGATTGGTGCCCCACCACCAGAAAGCTGCCCTCCCAGCTTGCTAGCACCCTGACTTTGACATGCTTCACAGTTCCAGCACTGTGCCTAGGTGCAGATCCTTGAGTTTGCCCCCAAATCTATAATCTGGGTGTCAGTGACACACATGCTGCGGATGCAGAACCCATCTCAGGCTGGGGGGGTTGTGGGGGGCGGGAAAGGCTGACGGCTGCGTTAAGTGACCTCTGCCAACATGGTACTCACCCCTCCCTGGTGCTTAAGGCCGTTGAATCTCTTGCGGCACTGAACCCACATGCATCACACAACATCACGGGAGCTCACAGTCCAAGCCACTTCCTCCCAGGCACGTTTGGTCAGGTGGGAGGAGGTCTCTGCCTCCCATCCCTCAGAAGCAGAGCCCCCCGTCGTGCTGCCACCTCCACCAGGAAGGCAGCTAGGCACTCATCTGTAAAACGAGGGCACACTGCTCCACTGCCCTACCCTCCAGCCTTGCCTGCTCCGCTGGCCTCCCTCCGGACTTGCCTGCTCACCAGAAGCCCTCTGTCATTCTTCTACCTGCCATTATGGGCAGTCTTGTAAAGGCTGCCAGCGCTTCATTTAAACAGGTTGTTGGGTCACCATTGGACCCGGTGGTCAGTCCACTGTTGCGTGCCCACTCCCACTGTCCTTGAGAGTTGCGCATTATGCTGGGCAGGCCTTAATTGGCTCCCACTTGGCCTGCCCGACATGGGGAAAATTCTCCCCAAGATTTTATTTCTATTACTCACTTCCATCATAAATGGCACCGAAAAGTAAATCTAAGCACTGCCTGCTAAATCAACTCACCAACAGATGTACTCCTTACTGTAACATTATATTGTACCAATAAAGCATGGAGTGCACTCAATATTACATCTTTTGATCCATTTGAAAGAAGCTACCTGGAATAAAAGGCGAAGGTCTTAACCAACAGATGCACTCCTTAAACTGACCAATCAAAACAGCCCGGACAGGCAAAAACTGCATATTATTATTATTATCATCATTGTAGATAGAAAGAAACAGGATTGAATTGAATTTTAATTTCTATAAACCATTCTTTAATCACCATGCTAACATTTTGTTCACTTTGTGTAACAGAGCCCAAACCAAAATGCTACAATGTTAATGATCCAGTCCTGAACTCCACTGCTTGGTTTGCTCAATATCTGGGACTCTTTATGAATAACGTGACAGCATCTGATCTTCAGTCTTTCACCAGCAACAAATCAATTGTACGTAGCTTTCTGTTTGCTACTAAGATATAACACAGAAAAGAGATTGAGCCTAGGAAGAATTGATCTTCCTCAATGACCATGTTATCTGAAGGTGCCACTGGAACTAACTGATGGGGTGTAGACTGCCAACTGGTTTAATATTTCAGAGAGTTTGAAGTAATATGGTGTGTTATTATGTTCACATGAAAATCTACTCTGAAAACTCTGTTAACGCAATTCCAATAAACTATTAGAAATCTTCATTAAAATAGGGGACAAAGATTTGTTTATTACGCAATGTAGTTCTGACCCACAAGTTACTAACATTTGAAATTGCATTTGCATGGAAAGATTTATTAGATAACTGATCACTAAAATTGTATGTTCAGTAAACATGCAAATAAAAGCTCTTTGGGCCAATCTTCCTTGCTTTAGCAGTTATCTGAATTAGCCCTGGAGCTTTAGACAGAGAAAATTGTCACAGTCCCCCCTTATGCTGGGTCTGAGCACTCTTTGCACTTGACACCCACTTCGAGGGGCATCCTTGGCAATGGTTAGGAAGCTTATGCCTAAAATAGGTAGAGGCATTTAAAAGTAATTGTAAATATTGTGGAGGCATTGTAAAGAGTGGATTCACCCAGAGAAATTAGCCATTTGAGTTTACCTAAGCTCCTCAGACCAGAGGATCAGAGAAGAGGCTGACAACAATCTTCTGAGATATCCAGAAACGTTTAATGATGCTGCAAGGAGACAGCTAGTGTTGGCAAAAATTCATGTCTTTGACATTTGAATATATTGATTTCACTTCCTTCCAATGCAAATGAGGGTATATTGGGGCAAGGTCTACAGCAATAGCTAAATTTCTGTTACTGTTTGTGGGCTCAGGTAATTGCTAAGGTACGGGCCTGCACTGAGGGCAATTCTTGAGCCATGCTAATTAATGATCTGAATCTGGAAATACAAATAGGTTCAGGCAGTGAAACAAAGGGCACTTTGAGTCCAGTGTGTCAGACTAGCACATGGCAAAGGAGAAAATAATCATTGGGTCTGCTGGACACTTTTTAACTTGCGTACTGTTCATTTTAAGTATTTGGACAGTATGAGCACTAATGCCTGCATGCTCTGTAAACCTTTCAGTTTTACTTCAGGGCAAGCTCAGTGCATATATATAGGCAAACATAGGAATGATACAAATGCAAACAGAGTGCTGGAAAAGCTCAGTAGGTCTAGCAACATCTGTGGAGAGAGAAACAGAGTTAATGTTTCAAGTCCAATATGACTCTTCTGCAAACTCTGGTATGGCAATTACAGATTGGCAGTGCAAGTAAAGTACTGCCTGACTAGAACTGATGATGTGAATTGATAGAGGTGGTTAAAATTACAAGGCAATGCAATAAGTTCCCTAATAGTGTTTTTCCATTGTTTTTAATATTTCTGATTTTTACTGCATCACTTGGATTACAGAGCAGATGTATCATAAATAGATTGTTTCCAACAGGGAAGCGCTCTAGAATGAGAGACATAAATATAAGATTAAATGTAAGAGATTTAGGACAGAGAACAGAAAAATTTCTTTCTTTCACAAGTTATGGGGCAATGTAATGCATGGGAAGGGAATGGTAGTAAAATGGTAATGTTTCTGGACTGGTAATCCAGAGACCTGGACTCATGCTGTGGAGAGTTGAGTTCAAATCCCATTTTTGCAGCTGGGGAATTTAAATTCAATTAATAAATCTAGAATAAAATGCTAGACTGAGTAATGGTGACCATGAAACTATTGATAGTTATTAAAAATAAACCCATCTAATTCACTAATATCCTTCAGGGGCAGAAGTATGCCATCCTTACCTAGTCTGGCCTAGGTGTCACTCCAAATCCACAACAATTTGGTTGACTCTTAACTGCCCACTGAAATGGCCTAGCAAATCACTCAGTTGTATCAAACTGCTACAGAAAAAAAGCACTGAGAGTGTATCTACACCTCATGGACTGCAGTGCTTCTAGGATGTAGCTCACCACCACCTTCTCAAGGGTAATAAGGGATGGGCAAATTATGCTGCCCTTGCCAGCAACGCTCGCATCCCAAGAACCAATTTTAAGAAAATCACTTCAAGACTGAAGCAGCAACTATGGGCAGAATTTTGTACATGATGGGCGGGCGGGCCCCAACGGCTCGGCAGCGGCCGGGCGGGCAGCCGATCGCTGTTGCCGCCATTTTAAGTGGGCGAGCCAAATAAGGCTCACCCAGCGGGCCTCCCGACGGGTAGCGCTATGCGTTTCCTGTGCGAGGGACAGGGGTGGGAATTCCCCAACTGTCAGAGTGTGCTCTTTCGTGCATGCATGTGAAAGAGTGCACATCTCCCTGAGGCAAAGTGCTGCCTCGGGGAGATTGCTGAAAGGCTGACAAATATAAAAAATAGAACAATAAAAAATTCATTAACATGTTCCCCCAGACGTCATCCCGCGTCATTTTCCCATCGGTGAGCGGGCCCCGCCCCCAGCTCGCCACCGAAAAAACTTTCCCCTATATCAAGAATAAAGAAAAGGAATAGAGTGAAGGAAAGGAGGATAAGGGGATATTGAAACAAAGGAGGCACATCGAATTAGAATTATTGCTCTTGTAGAGGCTAAACACCATTATTGACTGGTTAGGCCTAATGACCTTTTTCACTTTTGTAATTTCTAGGATTTCTGTGACAACTAAGTATAAATGCAACATTATTCTGCTCCATATTAGTGCTAAGGATTATCAATTATAAAATTTTAATCTTGTGTTGTGTAGAGTGCGGAACCTATTGTGATTTTATTTAATCTATAATTTGTGGTAAAATATTTTTCATTCTGTCAATCTGCTTTGTGCAGCTTCAAGACTTTGCAGCAAACCGTGAAAACCAACTACTCATAGTGAATTTGACATTACCCGCTGAGATCTCAAAGCTCTATGTTAATTTGCTGGTGAACAACAACCCAAATGTTGATATCTTAAGGTATGTAGTCATTGGGTGATATTTTTGAACAATTATTCACAAAGATAATTGAATATAGTTTGAAAATATGCACGTTTTCCACATTTGTCCAGAAAATGTTTTTAAATATTCAGTTTCTGCTGCTAGTGATTTATAATAGTGTATCAACAATATCTTTGCCTGATTACTTAATAGAACACCCCCACTTTCCTGCATGAAATAACTGAACAGTTGGTGGAGGTTTGTAATTATTCTTCTCATTACATACTTTAAACTAATTACATTAAAGTACACACTCAGCAGATTGTATAGTGCATATCAGCCTCAATTCACAGAAGGCCGTTGCAACTTTTTAGATATAACAATACATTACAAAATTGCTTGATTCATGGGAGAAGGCATCATAAACCTGTTTTTTATTGGAAAGGGTTCAGTTACAATGAGGAAATTGTAACAGTTGGCGAAGTTATTTATGGTGTGGTCTGTATTTCCAACTGATGTTGGATTGTACACCTTGGCTACTTGATGTTTTATATTATAAACTGTACTGCACACCACAGTATTATCATTATCTGTGTATTATTAAGGGTAATATGTACAAATGAACATATGAACTAGGAGCAGGAATAGGCCACATGGCCCCTGGAGCCTGCTCCACCATTCAACAAGATCATGGCTGATTTAACTGTAACCTCAACTCCACATTACCACCTACTCCCAATAACCTTTCACCCCCTTGCTTATCAAGAATTTGTCTAGCCCTGCTTTAAAAATATTCAAAGACTCTGCTTCCACCGCCCTTTGAGGAAGGAGGTTCCAAAGACTCAGTACCCTCAGAGGAAAAGTTTCTCCTCATCTTTGTCTTAAATGGTCGACCCCTTATTTTTAACAGTGACCCCTAGTTCTAGATTCTTCCACAAGAGAAATATCCTTTACACATTCATCCTGTCGAGACCCCTTCAATCAAGCCCCCCCTTAATCTTCTAACATTCAGCAGGTACAAACCTAGCCTGTCCAACCTTCCCTCATACAGGAACTGCCCCCCATTCCAGGCATTGCTCTAGTAAACTTTGTTTGAATTGCTTCCAATGCATTTAGATCCTTCCTTAAATAAGGAGATCAATACTGTACACAGTACTCCAGATGTGGTCTCACCAATGCCCTATATAACTGAAGCATAACCTCTCTACTTTTGTATTCAATTCCCATGCAATAAACAAGAACATTCTAATAGTTTTCCTAATTACTTTCTGTACCTCCATACTGTTTGCGATTCATGCAGTGGGACCCCAAGATCCCTCTGCATCTCAGAGCTCTGCAATCTCTCACCATTTAGATAATATGCTTCTTTTTTATTCTCCCTTCCAAATTGGACAATTGCACATTTTCCCACATTATACTCCATTTGCTATATCTTTGCCCACTCACTTAACCTATCTATATCCCTTTGTAGCCTCCTTACATCCTCTTCACAACTTGCTTTCCTACCTATCGTTGTGTCATCAGCAAATTTAATAACCATGTTTTTGGTCCCTTTATCCAAATCACATATAAATTGTAAAAGTTGAGGCCCCAACACTGATCCTCGTGGCACACCATTCATTATATCTTGCCAACCAGAAAGAGACACATTTATGCCTGCTAACTGTTTCCTGATAGCTACCCAAACTTCTATCCATGCCAATATTTTACCCCCATGAGTTTTTATTTTCAGCAATAACCTTTGATGTGGCACCTTATCAAATGCTTTATGGAAATCTAAGTACTGTACACCCATGGTTCCCCTTTATCCACAGCACATGTTAATTCTTCAAAGAACTCCAATAAATTGGTTAAAGATGATTTCTTATAAAATCATATTGACTCTACCTGATTACCTTAAATTTACCTAAGTGCCCTGCAATAACATCTTTAATAATAAAATTAATTGAAGTAAAAATGTATTTCAAATGTACAGTGTTACTTTTTGCATGTTCTCACCATTATAAATTTTTAGTCTATTAAGCTAGGATCTAGTCAGAGTAAATAATTTTTGAAATGGGCTGTTTAATTTTACAGCTTGTACCAGGATTGACGAATGCTTAGAATCTATCAGTCCTTTAAGCTTTAGAAACAGCAGTGTCTAAATAACTACAATGCATTATATTTTTGATTCCTATTAAATGTACATATATAGAATCCTGATAATTTGTGATTCTGAAAGACCTATTAATAAACCTCTGACATTTTCTTGTAGCATTCCAGACTCTCTTGTTTGCTTCAGTGCTGGTACAGCTGTATTTCAGTCCTTGAATGAAAAGAAAGCCTTGTCTGTTATTGAAAGGGTGAAGCAAGTTTGTGAGTTCAGGACAACATCCAACGCAACAAGCGACACATTGTCTCAAACAACTGATGAACAAATCAAGGTAATAAGAAAAACCCACTTCAAAAGCTAGAGGAAAATGTTCACCTTGCTTGCACAACTGTGCAGGCGAACAGGTTGCATGCTTATCTGTTGTTTAGAACGAGTATGATCAAACACTTAGAGACTTTCTACTTTCAGTTAGTGCTACACATGATTGACTTTCTCAGGATGGGGGAGAGAGACCTGAAGTAATTTTACTTTGGGTAATTGTACAAAACAGATGATATTGGATCAGCTGTCCATTAAGCATCTTTCCTGATTTTAGTCTCAATAAATATCATCTGTTTGCACAATTATCCAAAGCCAAAATTACACTCAGAGGGAGCCATGCACTTAGTGTATTTCTGTCTGGACAGAGACTATACATTTTCCAAAAAATCTGAAAATCGGAAATTGACTGAGTGAAGTGAGCTCATTGCCAATTCAACCAGCACTAGCAATAAACATTAGAAGGTGACACTTCTTGTCTGCCAGTTGCTGATGTATAGAACCATGGAAAAGTTACAGTACAGAAAGAGGCCATTCATACCATCGTGTCTGTGCCAGAAATTGATTACATTATTATATATGTATGTATGTATATTTCAGCAAAAAATCAAGACCACCTAGTAATTATCCTCCTTTGCTAAAAATGGTATGGGTCCCTGGAGACAACGGTGCAGATTTTTGTTTAAATGTTAACTTAGAGCTAGACCATTTAAGAGTAAAATCTGGAAGGACTTTTCATAAAAGGGTGGTTGAGACAGAGAGCTCTTTTCCCAAACAGTAGGGTCAATTAAATTTTTAAGACTAAGATGAATTAATTGAAATACCCTACTCAGTATCTGCTGTCACTTGACCAATAAATCCTATAAGTGATGGCAGAGACCGAGAAACCAATAGAACTGCTCCCTGCTGGTATTTTTGCTTTGTTGCTTTCCTGCCTGGAAGTTAAAATAGAGCTCAGAGTGTCAGCAAATAACTGCAGAAAACATTTTTAAACAGTGTAAACAAGAAATAATGTCTTAGTAAGTCAAAATTAAGAATCCCCAAGTTACTGTTTACAATCAGCCCCAGATGAAAAGAAATTTGCATTTTAAAAAAATTCTTTGTGATCCCTTTATATCACCTCCTAAGGTCCTGAGATCCCAGTTGAAAACATGATCTGTAGCTAATCATGTATCTTTTATTCCCTTGTATCATAGCATAAGGGTGGGAGTAGAGTGGAAGGGTATGGGCCATGTTAACTGATGGTCAAAGGAGCCTCATAAGGTGTCTTGAAAAATTGCAACTCAACCCTTGTCACCTTTTGCATTCATGCCAAAGTTAGTTGAAACAAATGCTGCACCCTAATCTTTCACATATCTGCCGAATTTCTATTCAACGAATCTCAAGTTTTAATGGCATTTCCTTTTCTTATCCCTTGCAGCTCTCCAAAGCATTAGTGAGTAAAATTGACAATTTTTCAGCCAGCACTCTGAACAATTTGAAACAAACAGCTATTGGAATGTCAGTGTCACAGATTGAAGAAACCGATGCAAACAATTTCAAGGAAGCCCTGACAAGTTTGAGTAATGTCAGAGGATGGAACCTTGGCCAAGCCAAAAACATTGTATCCAAGTTATCCAGTGGTGGTTTGGAGGTAAGATATGAATAAGCAGGAAACTAAAGTTTTATAATCATATTGAATTCTGAAAGTTACAGAGAATTTATGAGATTTAAGTGGAGTGAGATCTAGTATACTTACAAAAAATAGTTTAATACATTGAGAAATTATCAACTGTAGTATGGCTTCCTGGGATCAGACAACTGTGGGATTCTCTGATCAGTTTCTTTTACTAATTCTTTCACAGGTGTACAGGCAGCCAGCATTTATTGCCCATGCCTTTGAAGACAAAGAAAGGGGGCATTTTACTTGTCAGCATGTTTCCAGTGGAAAACCACTGGATTCAGTGGGCAGAATTTTCCCGTCGGCGATTTGGGGGCAGGGCCCGCTCGCCAACTAAGGCCATTGACAAGATAATTAAGCTTGTTAAATGCCCTGCCCGTCCAACCTTAAGGTCGGTGGGCAGGCCTGGAGCCCCAGCAGGCTTCTGATAATACATGAAACCTTATCCACTGGCGGGATGAGGTTTCATGCCCGTTTTTAAAAACTTCAATAAAGTTTATGTGCTTCTTATTAACATGTCCTATCTCGTGTGACATTGTCACATGAGGGGGATATGTTAATAATTTTAATATTTTTCTATTTCTAAAGATATTTATACTGTCAGTAATCTCCCTGACACAGCACTTAGTCTCAGGGAGATGTGCGCTCTTTCGCGTGCATGCGCGAAAGAGCCCACTTTGACAAATGTCGGCAGGCCATTGGGCGGGCCTTAATTGGCCTGCCCACTCAAAATGGCGGCGAGCCCCGTTTCGGCAGCAGAGTTCGGCTGCTCGCCCACCACCGAGCCAGTGGGGCCACCCACCCATCAAGGTAAAAATTCTGGCCAGTCAGTTTTTTGTCAAAAACTTGCTGGGAGTATGCGACTAAGTGACTTTAACCTCTGGCTCTTGTTAGTCTACTACTTTTTGGGAGTTGGGCAGGAAGCTGATGCCAACCTCTGGAAAATGAGGCAGCCCTTGTAACCTGCCAGCACTCTGTAATTGGAAAGAGGGTTCCAAGGTGCTTGTGGCACGATGGTCACGGTGGGGAGGGTTTGGTGGTTGGGAAGACCGATGTTGAGGAAGTCTATCATTTTATGTGGGCTTGGGGATGCAATCCTGCTCCTCCAGATTCCATAAAAGAAAGTAAAAGAACATACCTGGAGGCCTTCATTAGCTTCCTGATCCACTTCCCACAGCCTTTCACCTGGCGGGAAAGCTGCCATGGCTTCCCCACTTGGCTCAAAATTAAAATTGTTGTCGGGGCCTGTTTCATTGTTTTGAATTTATTTGTTCCTTTTTATTTTTATTAGTTTAATAACAAAGACAACCTGGTCAGTCTCGGAACCTTGGTGTTTGGTGTTCCAAGCAATGTGTTTGAACGTATTGAATCCACAGTTCTTGCTGATGCGATCTCCAACCCTACTTTTGTCAGAAATATTCTAGAAGCACCGCAACCAACACAACAGATTATCATTCTGAAGGTGAGCATCATATGTATTAATGGCATCAGAAAAATTAATTAAATCTAGTTACTATTGTTTCATGTATTTGTGCATTGTGTTTAGTCACATCTGGGAAACTTCAACAATATCCTGAACTCCTGCTTACAGAGTGCAATGCATTTCCTAAATTAAACTGCATTTTGTTCGAATCCAGGTTTTGCAGACTGAAATTGATCCTTCAAGGGAAGTGAAGAAGATTCCAAAAGATCTGGTTAAAGAGATCCCAGCTGTGTTCCTGACCTCAGGCCTAAATCTTAATGATGTCAATAATAAGCAGTGGGTGCCAAATCAAGTAAGTGATTGTATCCTTCAGTTTTGAAGCTGACACTTAGAAGAAACATGAAGGAAATTATTTAACTACAATATGTGTGGTATTCTCCTCACTAGTCTGTGTAATAAGAGTATTTTCTCTGACCAATGTGTGAGAATTGGGACTGAGTTGTGAGGTGGATTTGTGGAGTGAATGAGAGTGGGCCACTTTTCCAAAGTGCCTCATATAATGTTTAAGTAGTTGAAGAGTAAGCCTAAAATTGCCCCTGGGGTCAGAGGCATAGAACGTCAGGCTGGCTGAATGTAAATTCCTGTTCCACAGCTAAAGACTTCGAACAACAGCTCCTGGAAGGAATTCCCCAGAAACAGGCATGAGATGGCATGCTCATTTTTCCAGGACTAAGTGCTTACAATGATTAAATTCTAGAGAGGCAAACATCTGCAGTTCAGTTCAGTTCCTTCAACTTGAGCAACGACAGTTTGAAGTAGTATGATGTGTTCATGGTGTGGTCATGATTGGCAATGACTTCTACATTTTAGAGTAAATTATGCAGCTCAGCATGCTTCACCTTGTACCTGCATAAAAAGGGAGAACTCAAATAGTTGCTTACCAGTTGCTTTATGACTTAACTATGCTACACATTGGTTTGGGTTGAAGGAATAAGCAAGATGTCTTAGAAATCAAAGTGGCTGGAAAACAACACAAATGGGAATGGAGATTTGGAACCAAGTCAACCATTTGTGACAGACTCCCAATTTCCAGTACCTATACCAGGCAGGCCCATAACCCTCCTGGACACGATTATTTGACCAGTCAACTTGAACACTATATTGATACTTCACCTTGGGGATCCAGATACTTCCTAATTATTTCTGGATAAAATGAAAAACCTCTATGCTTAATACTCTAGGGGCTGACTGCACAAATAACAGAAGACTTCCCAGTGCTCTATGCTGGTGACCTGTGTGGTTTTAGATGGTTAAATTCCAGCTGTACTCTTCTATGCAATTGATCTGAAAAACGTGGCTTCTCCAAACTGCACCAAAGTTCTCTAGATTTAGATTGAACTGTGTCCCTCTGGGAAAAATTATGAGCTCCATATGGGACAAACAGAAATTCTACAAGAGAAAATTTAGCAGTTGTTTGGTTCAAACATTCTTAAATTCATGATGGATTTACCAAGTGCCATCCACACAGCTAACCATAGAAAAAAATTATTACTCAACAAAAGCAAATCTAATCACTTCAGTAACTCCTTCCTCACTCCTTGGCCGGGATTTTGTTGGGCTGACAGGAGTTTTGCCCATCGGTCAGAGAACTAGCAGGGAACCCCCTGTCAGTTCCGAGGGGGAGGCTCGATGGAAACAAGTGCCATAGCTTCAGGCAGTTAAGTGGCTACCATTGGACCTTGTCCAAAATTGACATCTTCCGGCAACTGAAGTTCTCCTGCCAAGAGCTGCTGGCCAGTCAGAAGCCGGCAGCTCATCATTGCCACCAGCAGGAGCAGTGACTGCTGGTAGCAATGCACCCAACTAAAGCTCAGGATCCCAGAGAGATCACAGATAGTGAAGGCACCTCCCTGCCTCATGCCTGGTTCCTCAGTAGGGTTCCTCCCCAGGTTCCACAGAATTGTTGAAAGCAAAGGACGTGCCCCGCACCCCCTTGTTGGGAGGCTGCTGGCAAGCCTGACAGATTTTGCTGCACGGTCTCCCAAGGGCGCGGGAAACTCGTGCATTCTCCATTTAATCTCTGCACCACCACTAAACAGGAAACTACAGACCATTTAGCTTAACATCTGTCGTGGGAAATTGCTGGAATCTATTATTAAGGAGGTTATAGCATGGCACTTAGAACTTCTCGGTGCAATCAAGCAGATCAGCATGGTTTTTTGAAAGGGAAATCATGCTTGAATAAGTTATTGGAGTTCTTTGAGGAAGTAACAAACAAAGTGGATAAAGGGGAACCTGTGGATGTGTTGTACTTTGATTTCCAGAAGGCATTTGACAGGGTGCCATATCAAAGGTGCTACACAAAATAAGAGCTCGTGGTGTAGGGGATAGCACATTAGCATGGATAGAGGATTAATTAGTAAACAGGAAGCAGAGAGTAGGAATAAATGGGTCTTTTTCTAATTGGGAAGATGTGATGAGTGGAATGCCAAAAGGATTAGTGCTTGTGCCTCAACAATTTACGATTTATATCAATGACTTGGATAAAGGAATCAAGTGTAATTTTGCTAAATTTGCTGATGGCACAAAGATAGGTAGAAAAGTAAGTTGTATAAAGGGATGTCCCTGCATCCCTGCAAAGGGACAAATGTCCCTGCAAAGGGATATAAATTAAGTGAGTTGGAGTATAATGTGGGAAAATGTGAACTTGTCCACTTAGGCAGGAGGAATAGAAAAGTGGCATATTATTTAAATAGAAAGTGATTGCACAAGTCTGAGGCAGAGAGAGATTTGGGTTTCCTGGTACATATATCATGAAAAGTTAGTATGCAGGTACAGCAAGTGACTAGGAAGGAAATGGAATGTTGGCATTTATTGCAAAGGGAATGGAATATAAAAGTAGGGATGTTTCGCCACAGTTGTACAGGGTGTTGGTGAGACCACATCTAGAGTACTGTATACAGTTTTGGCCTCCTTATTTAAGAAAGGATATTAATGCGTTAGAAGCTGTTCAGAGAAGTTCACTCAACTGATATCTGGGATGGAGGTTACCTTACAAGGAAAGATTGAACAGACTAGGCCTGTATCCATTGGAGTTTAGAAGATTGAGAGATTATTTTATTGAAAAATATAAGACCCTGAGGGGACTTGACAGGGCGGCTACTGAAAGGATGTTTCCCCTTCTGGGAGAGACTAGAACTAGGTGACACAATTTAAAATAAGGGGTCTCCCATTTAAGACAGAGATGAGAAGATTTTTTTTTCCCTGAATGTTGTGAATCTTTGGAACTCTGTAGCATGGGGGCAGGGTCAATGAATATTTTCAAGGGAGTCAAAAATTATTGGGGATAGGCAGAATGTGCAGTTGAGGCCAAGTCAATTTACTCATGATTTTATTGAATGGTGGAGCAGGCTGACAAGGCTGACTGACATACTGCTGTTCCTGATTCATTTGCTCATACCTGCTGGGCTCCGGGATAATGAGTTTCAGTATCTGAGGAGTCATAAATGGTGCTCAACGTTGTGCAATCATCTGTGAACATCCTCACTTCTGACCTTATGATGGAAGGAAGGGCATTGGTGAAATGGCTGAAGATGGTTGCCACATCCTGTCACAAAAAGGAGGACAAATCCAATTCAGCCAATTACTGTCCCATCAGTCTACTCTTGATCATCAGTCAAGTGTTGGAAAAGGTCATCATCCTAGGCCGGACACTACCCTGAGGAACTCCTCAGTGATGTCCTGGAACTGAGATTATTAACCTCCAACAACCACAACCTTCTTTCTTTATGCTAGGTTTGACTCCAACCAGTGGAGAATATTCCCCTTGATTTCCAATGACTCTAGTTTTGCTAGGGCTCCTTGATGCCCCACACATTCAATTGCTGCCTTGATGTCAACGGCAGTCACTCTGGAGTTCAGCTCTTTTGTCCATGTTTGAACCAAGGCTGTAATGAGGTCAGGAGCTGAGTGATTCTGGCAGAACCCAAACTGAGTGTCAGTGAGCAAGGTATTGCTGAGCAAGTGCCGGTTGATAGCGTTGTTGATGACCTTTTCCAACACTTGACTGATGATCAAGAGTAGACTGATGGGACAGTAATTGGCTGAATTGGATTTGTCCTCCTTTTTGTGACAGGATGTGGCAAGCTCTGGAGCACAAGTCTTCAGTACTATTGCCAAAAAATTGTCAGGGCTCATAGCCTTTGCAGTATCCATGTTTAATTAAGTTCAACTAACTGGCTTGAATTTTTTGGTTAGGTAACAAAGAGGGTTCATGAAGGTAATGCTGTTGATGTGGTGGACTTCCAAAAGGCATTTGATAACATGCCTCTTAACAGGATTGTCAGCAAAGTTAAAACCCTTGGAATAAAAAGGATAGAGTCAGCATGAATAGACATTGGCTGAGTGACAGGAAACAGAGTAATGGTGAGCAGTTGTTTTTTGGACTGGAGGAAGATATATAGTGTTGTTCCCCAGAGGTCGTTGTTAGGAACACTGCTTTTCTTGATCTATCTGCATTAATGACCTAGGCTGTGATATAGGGCACAATTTCAAAATGTGCAGATGACACAAAACTTGGAAGTATTGTGAACTGTGAGGAGAATAGTGATAGAGTACAAGAGGACATAGACAGGCTGGTGAAATGGTCAGTCATGTGACAAATGAAATTTAATGGAGAAAAGTGAGGAGTAATTGATTTTGGTAGGAAGGGTGAGAAGAGACAATATAAAATAAAGGATATAATTCTAAAGGAGGTCCAGGAGCAGAGGGACTTGGAGGAGACAGATGCACTGGTCAGATGGACTCCAGTGATTCGAGGTGTCTCACCACCACCTTCTCAAGGGGAAGTAGGGATAGGCAACAACTGCTGGTCTTGCCAGCCATGCCCATACCCCATGAAAGAATAAAAAGATATATGCATAAATCGTTGAAGGTGACAGGGCCGGTTGAGAAAGCGACTTATAAAGCATACGGAATCTTGGGCTTTATAAATAGGGGCAGAGAACACAAATGCAAAGAAATAGTGAAAAAGCTTTATTAAACACTATTTTGGCCTCAACTAGGGTCTTGCATCCAATCCTGGACACCACACTTTAGGAAAGAAAAGATATGAAGGCATTAAAGAGGGTGCAGAAAGATTCACAAGAATGATTCCAGGGATGAGGAACTTCAGTTAAATGGATAGATTGGAGAAGCTCCTGGTGGCTTTGCATTCAACATATAGGCCAGTGCCAGTTTCAGCAGAGATAAGGGAGGTAAATTCAATTTGGGACAATGAGCTGGCTGTTGGCCTCACTGCCCAATTCTTGCACATTTTGGTACCAATCACCTGTCATCATCACAAGTAACAATGAGTTTGCCTACAGTTGTTCTTATTTAACTGCTTTGAATTACGTGTCTTTCTACTTTAATGGTGCAATTTTCCAAAAGCAGTTAGTATTGCATAGTAATATTTTATAATTTCCTTTTCTAAGGCTGCTGTATTCTTTGAAAACATCATAACAGAGAATAAAGATTATAAGACGTAAGTAATTTTTAACTGCTGTTCATCTATTTAAAATGCCTTTTCAAATATATGTCTCTCTCTGGGTCTGGCTTCATCATTATTTGTAGAATTGTTTTTATTCATTTAAAGGAATATATTCCAGACAGAATAACATATACCTTTAAAAAAATTCAAAACTAAAAAAGCCAGAACTAGTGTTCAAATAAATAAATAATTATTAGAAGTTGTTGGAGCATTAAATAGTTTGTCATTGTTAGATTTGAACTGATTTTGCAAAGAGCTGGCATAGATGCAATAATCCAATGTCGCCTTCTGTACTATATACTTCTATGATTTATTGGTAAACCATGCTATGGCTGAAAAGTTCTCACTTTCATCTGTAAAATATGTTTTAACCACATGAGTATTTTATCCATTAGCTTCAGGAGCAGACCAGTTTCAATTCGATTTACGCTACTCCTTAGACCTTTTTGAATGTTAAAAGCAAATAGAACTCCATTTTAAAATCTAACCTCATTTGAATAGTTATGTCTGCCACTGGTAAACATCCTCAATGGCGAGACTGCATCAGGGAGCCGTCCCAATGCTGCTCCTAGGCATTTTACTGGCCCCTTCACCACCATTCCCGCCTCGCGGGGTCCAGTAAAATTCCATTCAGTAAGTCAGGCGAAGTCAAATTCAACCTACATAGTGCTCAGTTAAGATCATTCCATCAGTAATGTGTCCAGTTCTGATCACTGAAACACAGCTGTGAAAGCAGTTCAGAGAACTGTTGTAATGTTATATATTGTCTCATGAAGAGGTCTAGAGGCTTTTATTGAACAATAACTGTTTATTAATAACACGTAACTATGTACATATATACAGGATACAGTCCTGACGAGGTGCTATCTTCATGCCGACTTCTATCAGACTCACTATTACACTCTACTCTCCCATGTGTCTTTCTACATCAGAATGTGGGCAGCACTGTTTCTCCAATCCAACATTAACCCTTACAGTCCCAAATACCCAATAATACAAGAACCATGCAACTGAGTACGATAACAGGATTAGAGCAGCTTGACATTTCAGCCTTCAAAGAATGTGAATAAGAGGTGATTGTGTAAAGGTACATAAAACAGCGTACTTAGGACTAAAGTCCAGAAGTTCTTTGTTGCATAAATAGTGGTCAACAAATAGTGATCTGACAGGAATACAACAGAAGAACACAGAATTTAGACAGGGCCATGATATATCAGGGCCGATCTATGCCGAGAGTATTCTAAAGGGTGGAGCTTCCACCTTGTACAGGGCCAGTGATGCCAAAGGGATAAAGTGAAGTATGACTCCTGCACCCTGGCCTTCAGACAGGATCCATGGCACGATCAGTGACTGCTATATCTAGTTTGGCCAGATATGCCTGCCTAATCCTAGCAGAAATGTGACCAGCTGGGTATCTAATTGAGTTTGAGACCTGGATCCACAGACATGTGAAGCCATAGAACTATTGACAGAAAATTTTAAGTGGGAAGAGCAACTCAACCAACATGAACATTCTTCCGGAAAGGGGCTCAGTCAGTTACAACTAATGTCCTCCGAAGTTGTGCTTTGGAATTTGCCACATAAGTTCGCTGACACCTCTGAAGGCCTGCCTGATCTCATGAACTTGACAGGGTTTGTTGCAGAGTTCAACATCAGGTGTGATTTTCCAGCCACAGCATGCATTCCTGAATATAGTAATGAGAAAAAGCCTTTGCAATCATCTAGGAAACATGTGATGCTACAGTGGGGGTATGAACTAAAGTGTTGTAGATGGCTTTTCTCATCTGTATTTATATCGTGACTATGGTTAAGTTTGTTCACAACAGTGCATTCCTGGTTGTAGCATAACAATGCAACAAATGAAAATTTTGCCTAGTTGCCCTGATGAGTAAACCTCAATAATACTTAAGGAAAATCATACAATGAATGATTGTAATGAACGGGATTGCTGTTATGAAAAGAAATAACCTGTTGGAAGATAGTGAGTTGTTTAGAAATGAATTAATGATGTCATTATTTGTTTCAGATTCTCACCATCTGTCCTTCAAGGCTTCAGTTGTGGTGCAGTGAAGGACCTGAATTCTAGTACATATCTTCAGCTTATTCAAGCAATGAAGGGAAAAGGGGCCGTGTTTGATGAAAGTCAGGTGAGGTCATTCACAAAAATCACAATGGAGGAAAGTTTGTTTTGTTTCTATTTTATTAATGCAAACAGGTTTCTTTTTTAAAAGTTCTATTTTGTTAGCTGGTCATTCAGCTTAGTGGTCAAATTAGTGCCAGAGATCTAATATCACCCAGTGAGCTGAATTTTACAGGTAGGGGGCCTGGTGCTCGCATCCCCACCCCCGGAAGAAATTTGGTCCCAAACCAATGTTAAACAAGCCATAACATGCTCTGGGCAACATTAAGGAGATGAGGATGGGACTTCTGCCCTTCAGTGGGAGGAAGTCATGTCCTTGAGCGCTGCCAACCAACTGATTGGCCGTCAGCTCTAGCAGTCCCAGCAATGCTAGAACTCAGTAGTTGGGGCTGCAAGAAGACACTGGGATAAAGAGGACATGGCGACCAGAGGGAGTAAGTTTGAGGATTTTGGATGGGGAGGGATCAGGCAGCAGGGTGAGAGTGGGTAGGGGTGTGTTTGGTGGCCGGGTGGGAAATGACAAAGGGGGAAGGGGGTAAAATCTTAGAGGCGGAGGGTGTCCCAAGTGCCACAGGGCACCCCCCTGAAGGATGTACCCCCTCCCTTTCTTCCTGCCTTTGAACTAGTTGGGTCAAGAAAATGGCTTTCCCATGTGCTTGCCCATGCCAACTGTATTATGGTGGCTTGTTAACAAGTTCAATTGCCATTTAGTTTTTTTTTAAATGGTAGGTCACTGCCGATTATGGCACCTACCACCTACCATTCTGTGGAGTACGCTTCGGGGGTGGGTGGGAAGAATGTGGGCTTACTAAGCGTCATATTTTACATGCCCCACAGCGCCCCCACCAAAAACATGCCCGGGATGGCTGTAAGATCCAGCCCAATGTTTCTCTATGAAGCAATGTTGCAATATTTGTTGTGAAATGAGGGCAAAATTCCTGGGGATTCTGCTGATCTCTCACCATAACCATAGCTAGAAACCAACATAGCCCTATGGAAAATGGCAGAGCTTTGGTTACGCCAGATCTCTGCTATTTGTATGGATATTCTGTTAGACAGAACCTTATCCACTCCATGCAAACAAATTATGCTGAGGGGCACTCTAGCTCCTAGACCTGAAGAAAAATCTGGTATCTCTGATAATTAGGACGCCAAATGATTGGAGACATAACAACAGCCTTCACAAGGGTGTAATGTGTGGACATATTGGGGCTGAAAGTGTGATGATAAGCGAGGATCTTAGGTAAACCCTCTCCACAACACTTGACTTTTTGCCATAAATAGGAGGACAGGTGCCGGAAATTCAGCCAAGGTGGCACTTACACTCACTTGATCTGTGCAAACCCTCCCAGTGACCCCGTAGACTCTGATGGGGTCAACATTGAAGAGCATTGTTGGGATCACAATCTGAGAAATTTCAGACTATTGTTTTCATTTATATGGAACATGAGCTACATCTCTATAATGACTATCATTGATAGTGACTATAGTTGGTGGTAAATATCTCTGAACTATTTAACTTATTTCCTATCAACGTCAGATAAAGTGTTGGGATGTGGTTGCTCATGATGAAGATTGGCAGGTTTACTTTAGAATTAACAGATACAGAACCTTAAGAAATAAACAGTATAAGAATATTTCATTTGATTTCATAATGTTGGACTGTTAGAAGGCTGGGTATGATTATGTTAGAAATGCAAATTGAATTTGTGGTAAATATGTGACTGCACTTAATTTTAAGATCCAAAGTAGCAAGAACATTAACAAACTACTATTTTCTGGCCTTCAAACAGTCCTGAAGCATTCAATTGTAACAAACAATTGAGATCCATAAGGCAAAAAAAAAATTTGCTTTTCCTAAATGCCTTCCTCTCTGCTTATAACATACGGTGATGTTTCTGTGGCAGTACCATTATAATGGAATACGTGCTGAAAATGGCACAGTTAGAACTGGAGAAAGCACATCAGAAATATGAATTGTCCTTGTGATAAAATGAGCTGAATTTTCCAAAGCCCGCAGCGGTAGATTTGGAGGTGACACCAAGAGCAAAGTTGGAAAATAGCATGTCAGGTTGGCCACATTCCTACCTTTGAGTAATCTTGCTGGAAGCAGAATCAAGTCCCCTCTGGCCAAAGGAGAGGTGCCAGAGGACTGGAGGACAGCGAATGTGGTGCCATTATTCAAGAAGGGTAGTAGAGATAAACCAGGTAATTACAAGCCAGTGGATCTAACATCAGTGGTAGGGAAACTATTGGAAAAAGTTCTGAGTGATAGGATTAATATCCACTTGGAGAGGCAGGGATTAATCAGGGATAGTCAGGGGGAGATCATGTCTAACAAATTTGGTTGAATTTTTCGAGGAGTTGATTAGTTGTGTAGATGAGGGTAGTGCAGTTGATGTAGTCTACATGGACTTCAGTAAGGCTTTTAACAAGGTCCCACATGGGAGAATGGTCAAGAGCCCATGGGATCCAGGGTCATTTGGCAAATTGGATCCAAAATTGGCTTAATGGCAGGGGGTAGAGGGTGAAGCTCGAAGGTTGTTTTTGTGTTTGGAAGCCTGTAACAAGTGGTGTACTGCAGGAATTGCTGCTAGGACCCTTGGTGATTGTTGTGTACATTAATGATTTAGGCATGAATATCAGAGGTATGATCAGTGAGTTTGCAGGTGACACAAAAATTGGTAGTGTCGTAAATAGTGAGGAGGAAAGCCTTAGATTACAGGACGATATAGATTGGCTGGTAAGATGGGCAGAGCAGTGGCAAATGGAATTTAATCCTGAGAAGTGTGAGGTGATGCATTTTGAGAGGACTAACACAGCAAGGGAAAACACAGTGAATGGTAGGACACTAGGAAATGGGGAGGATCAGGGGACCTTGGTATACATGCCCATAGATCCCTGAAGGCAGCAGCACAGGTAGATAAGGTGGTTAAGAAGGCATATAGGATACTTGCCTTTATTTGCCGAGGCATAGAATATAAAAGCAGGAAGATTATGTTGGAGCTGTATAAAACGCTAGTTAGGCCACAACTGGAGTACTGTGTGCAGTTCTGGTCGCCACATTATAGGAAGGATGTGATTACACTAGAGAGGGTGCAGAGAAGATTCACCAGGATGTTGCCTGGGCTGGAACGTTTCAGCTATGAAGAGAGACTGGATAGGCTAGGGTTGTTTTCCTTAGAGCAGAGAAGGCTGAGGGGGGAACTTGATAGAGGTATACAAAATTATGAGGTGCTTAGATAGGATAGATAGGAAGAAACTTTTCCCCTTAGCGGAGGTGTCAGTAACCAGGGGGCATAGATTTAAGGTAAGGGGCAGGAGGTTTAGAGGGGATTTGAGGAAACGTTTTGTCACTCAGAGGGTGGTTGGAATCTGGAACACACTGCCTAAGGGGGTGGTAGAGGCCGAAACCCTCACAACACTTAAGTATTTAGATGAGCACTTGAAATGCCATAGCATACAGGGCTATGGACCAAGTGCTGGAAACTGGGATTAGAATTGATAGGTGCTTGATGGCTGGCATGGACACAATGGGCTGAAGGGCCTGTTTCTGTGCTTTACAATTCTATGACTCTGTGCAGCAGCAGTAGGTAGCCAATTGTCCCCAGTTTACGGACCAATTGGGGAATGCTGATGCATTCTGTGATCATCCTAGCAGTGATCAGGCCCCCACTGAAGCCAAAGCCCAGCAACTAACTGGAAGTGACCGCACAACAGCAGGCAAGGGAAGCCATCATATCTTCTGTGCATCACCCAAGTACTGGCATGCTGGGATATGACAGCTGTGGCTGCTAGCTACCCTGTGGATGGGCTCCCCCTCCACTCTGATGATCTGACGGTTGTGGCTGTATATTATTTTAATTTTTCACAATGCTATAAAGAGTGTCTCCAATTTGATTTTGACGACATGAGCAGTCTCATCCTACCTCTGTGTCCACCCCTCCTGACTGGGCAGATGGCTAGACATCACTGCTGGCCCTCTGATTAGGCATCCTACTTCCCTGGTCATCCCGACATCCTTAATTGGATGGAGGGTCCTGGAGGTGACTTCTTAATTGGCCGCCCCCAGGAAAATCGTGACCGATGTCCTGTCACATCACGTCCAGGTTCCCAACCCAGATTTGAAGCCAATGTCAGGATTGCAAACCAACTGGGAAAATTCAGCCCAATATTTTTGGTAAATTTTCAAAGTTGTCCCACTGTTGTCACAACAAGAAAAAAAAATACTTGCATTTATATAGAACCATATCACAATTTCCAGAGTATCCCAAAGCACTGTCCAACTAATGGGTTGCTTTCAAAGTTTCAGCCAACTACCATGCTTGTCTACATGGTAACAATATAAGTACAGCAATTCCCATAAACAGCAAAGTGATCAGATGATCAGTTTTTGGTATCATGATTATTTTATAGAACTTGTTGGCTTTGTACTGGTTGTTAATCATAAATTTATTGTCTCTCTCTTCAGCTAAGCTGTATGTCATATAGATTAACCTCTAATGGAACGCCATCAGCCATAGACACCTTCCCTGAAGATCTTCTGTTGTTTTTCAAGTAAGTTGTTTTCCTCATGGGTTTGGAATTTCCTTGGAAATACTCTTGTCTGCCACTGTACCTTTGCTGGAAGTATGATGAAAACCCAGTTTGCACTACAATTCAGACAGTTATGCAGGAGCAACCCTGACAAAATTGCAGACCAAATTATTCTTAATCATCTCATTTATGTCCATGTATCCAAAACCTAACAGTAAAGTTCTCTAAGGTCTGTCTTATTGCTTTGATCCTTCGACATTATCATCAAAGAAAAAACATGATTACACATGCTGTGCAAAAGTGAAGTAATTTTCTTATTAGAAGCCTTGAAGTGTTGATTCTGATCTGATAATTATATATTAACTCTAGGCAAATCCCAAAACTTGGTTATGTTACCTTGACCCATCATGACATTTGTCCAGCAACTTGCATTAATATAGGCCATTCATGCCTCCCAGCAGTCAGTCACCTCTGTTCCTCTCACCTCCCAGCACCCAACTCCTGCCACTTCCAGTGTCCATTTAACCACTGCCACTCAGGCCACTCAGTCACCTGCTGGAACCTCGTTGGAAGAACCCTTGGATCAGCCCAACCTCTTGGTTGTGTGGTTGGTGTGGTGTGAATGCTTTGTGTTGCAGGGAGACCTACTGAAAAGAATGGAAAGTTTTGTTTTGCTCCAAATTTGTATCAAAGTAACTATTTTTACTTCTGCCACTAAAGGTGAGCAGAGGTGATGTTTTTGCCCCTGTTAGTCTGTTTGTCTGTAAACAATATATCTCTCAAACTAATGGATGGATTTCAAAGAAACTTGGTACACAGGGTATGCCCGAAGGAAGTTTTTGGCGGAGTCGATGATTCGGATCCTGGAAATTTTTGAATGATCTGTTAACATCCATTAACATAGGACAATTTGACTGTTGTAGGTTGATTTATTTGGAATGTTGTTGATTGTTTTAGAATATTGTGGATTGTCTCAGCTGCTGTGGTGGAATTTATCACAGCTGGCAAAATGTGAGCAAGGTTTTCAGAACAGGCTGTTAGATGTGGATTGGCCTGAAACCTCTGCAGAGAGTTGGAAGCTCTTAATATAAAGCTTTATATTTTTCAGCTTTGTAGTTACAGTGCTTCAACAAGGCAGGGAAAAGCCTCAAGGAAGAGCTCTATCTCTGAGCTGGCCCTCAATAAGCAGATGTCCTTTAATATGTACTGTTTACGATATGTAACCTTTTGTCCTTTCAAAGAGGTTTGAGCATACTTCTGTTCGGCAGTTCTTAGGCCTCCAATTCCTTTTTTATTTTTGATTGCAGTTTGAAAGTTTGTAGTTGGCTCTTATGAATCCCTCTTATTCTATTGAGTCACTTTTAGGACTTCTGCTCTTTATGACCTATCTAAGAGGGAGCAGTTTCTTCAACGCTGGATGAGGTGCCTCCAAGAGGCACTTATACCATGTTAGTCCATGCTCCAAGCTATTATTTTAACATGTGGTTTTCTCGTGCTAGGGTTCTTGCAGCTTGAATTGTTCTTATTGTTCACATTGTTACTGATATTTTTATATTATCTGAAGAGTATGGGAAATGGAATGAAAATAATTATTTCTGTTCTAGTATTTAACCCTGTTGTTTTAATGTTATAATCCATAAATGGTAATTAAAACAAAGTTAGGATATTAATAGATTAACATTATCATATCAACTTTTGCCTATTTCAGCTCTAACGAATTTAGGAGATCTCCAAATTGCAAGACATTCTTCAAAGCTATTGGAAAATCAAACCTTAATATCTTAAGAAAAGGATCTAAAAGGCGACAAAAACTGTTGAATGATGCCTTGACCTGCTTGGTAAGGACACAGATGGGCAAATTAGAAACAAAAACACAAAATGCTGAAAAACAGTAAGGAGTTCAGCCATTCTGTGGAGAAAGGAAAAAAGTTAATTTTTCTGGTGCAACTGTTTTGTAAAAATGAAAGGTTATATCTGCAACATTTTTGTTCTTTCTTCATAGACACTGCAAGCTATGCTGTGTAATAATCACCAGTATTTTCTGTTTTTAATAAAGTTTCTAAATTTATCAGTTATTAGGCAGGTTACTCTTTTGTTTTCTGCTAGCCTGTCTTGATGGAATATTATATAATCATCCTTTGTTTTTCTTTGTTTTTGGGTGGCTTTTTGGGTGCCTTTTAATCTCTGGTCCATCATGGGAACCATAAAACCTGCATGTAATTTGATCAAAATGGAGCGTTTTATTTGGACTGCCAACAGATAATGTCAGGGAAAAGAGGACAGTTATTAAAACTGCTGCACTGTTCTGCATTGGGAAATTGACATTCAGTGCAAGCAGAAAGCCACAATTTTAATTAAACCATGGGTTGAAATTTTTGGTTCCTTATTTACCTTTGGAAATGCAATAGGCCAGGATTTCTTGATGTTGCTCTCCTTCAACCTTGACTGTGCCCTATATCCCATAAAACATGATCACCTTCATGAGAAGGGGGGAGGTGGGGTGTGGCAATGTATAGTGGGTGGTTTTTGGCATTAATGGGGTGCCAGTCTCAGCAGGGGGTGGAAATTTCAGTGACACAAACTTATGGGGTCATATCTTACCTCGGAAGGTACTCCAGCATTATGAAAATTGACAAACGAATAGCCACCATTCTCTCAACCCTGTTAGGAAACTAATAGATGATAAATTTATGTGCCTCATGTATGGTTTTAGCACACAAATACACTTGAATTGTGCATATATAGTTAGCTTCAAGGGTACTGCAGGCTAAAATGGTGTGACTTTTGATGGATGACACCATATCGCCACCCCAGCCTTTTCTGATACTGGCCACACAGACCGGGCATGGAAACAATGTGTTCACCCCTTCTTCCAATAGAATTTTGCAGCATCAATTAAAAGGCCAGAGACCTGGCAAAACTGCATTCCACTAGAAATTCTACCCCCGCTTCCCACTCCACTGCACTCCCGCCGCCTCCCACCTCTCCCCCAACCTCCACAATCTGCTCCACATTGCACCGAGCCATTCCAGGGCCATATGTCTAAAAGCTGTTTACCATAGAGCCTTATTGCCCAATTTCAAACTCATCAAATATACATTTCAGATATTTTCTCAAAGTCTAAGTGCATAATATTTTTTAACAAGTGTATTGCCACATACAGAGTTAAGATTAATTGTGTGAAAATGAAATATTATACTGTTAAAGTTTGTGCCTTAATCTTTTTGAATTTCAGGGAACTGCTGGTGGAAATTTGACAAAGGAGAGTGTTACAGTACTAGGTGGTTTGACCTGTGACCTTGAGGGATCCATTATCGCAAAGTGTGATATTACTATTTTGGATCCATTGAGGAATTGCATCTCGTATTCAGAAGATCAAAAGACAGCAATTGAATCCCTACTTAACAACAGAGCCAACAAATTCGGGTGAGTTTGAAGTTATTCATCTGTAATTTATATGCAGGCTGTTAAAGAGCGCTGAGTTGCATACTTCTCTATTTCACAATATGTAATAAGGAGAATATAGATGCTATTAGATAAAGATCAAAGAAATGTTTGAAGAAACAAATTGTGATGCTTTGAGCTCAATGTTGGTGACTTTTAAAGGCACCCTCGTACCATGCAGGTGTGCAGGCTGGTCAATGCCATAGGTTTTTTGATTGTGTGATTGTCTTTTAGAAAGTTAATTTTTCAAGACACCAGTCTGCCTGCTGCAGATGCATCTGTCCATGACAGCATTAATAGGAATGACTGCCGCACAGTCTTTGTGAGACGAAGTCCCATCTTCACATTGAGCATACCCTCCATTGTGTTATGTGGCACTACCACCATGCTAAGCGCGATAGATTTCGAACAGATCTAGCAACTCAAGACGGGGCATCTGTGAGGTGCTGTGGGCCAACAGCAGCAGCAGAATTGTACTCAACAACAATCTGTAACTTCATGGCCCAGCATATCCCCCACTCTACCTTTACCACCAAGCCAGGGGGTCACCTCTGGCTCAATTAAGCGTGCAAGAGGGCATGCCAGGAGCAGCACCAGGCATACCTAAAAATGAGATGTCAACCTGCTGAACCTACAACTTAGGACTACTTGCGTGCCAAACAGCTTAAGCAGCATGCAGTAGACAGTGTTAAGCAATCCAACAGCCAACAGATCAGATCTAAGCTCTGAGGTCCTGCCATATCTGGTTGTGAATGGTGGTGGATAACTAAAAATCTCACTGGAGGAGGAGGCTCCACAAATATCCGCATCCTCAATGATTGGGGAGCCGAGAACATCAGAACAAAAGATAAGGCTGAAGCATTTGCAACAATCTTCAGCCAGAAGTGCCAAGTGGATGATCCAACTCGGCCTCCTCCAGAGGTCCCCAGCATCACAGATGCCAGACTTCAACCAATTCAATTCACTCCACGTGATATCAAGAAATGGCTGAAGGCACTGGATACTCTAAAGGCAATGGACGCTGACAATATTATGGCAATAGTACTGAAGACTTTTGCTCCAGCACTTGCTGCATCCCTAGCCAAGTTGTTCCAGTACAGCTACAACACTGGCATCTACCCAGCAATGTGGAAAATTGCTTAGGTATGTCCCATCCACAAAAAGTAGGACAAATCCAACCCGGCCAATTACCACCCCATCAGTCTACTCTCAGTCATCAGTAAAGTGATGGAAGGGGTCAACAACAGTGCTATCAAGCAGCACTTGCTTAGAATTAACCTGCTCACTGGTGCTCAGTTTGGGTTCTGCTAGGATCACTCAACATCCGACCTCATTACAACCTTGATTCAAATGTGAACAAAAGAGCTAAACTCCAGAGGTGAGGTGACAGTGACTACCCTTGACATCAAGTCAACATTTGACTGAGTGCATCATCAAGGAGCCCTAGCAAAACTGGGGGAAATCGGAGAGAGGGGGGGTGGGGGGGACTCTCCGCTGCATAACTAGCACAGTGGAAGATGGCTGCAATTGTTGGAGGTCACTTATCTCAGTTCCAGGGTATCACTGCAGGAGTTCCTCAGGGTAGTGTCCTAGGCCCAAGCATCTTCAGCTGCTTCATCAATGACCTTCCTTCCATCATAAGGTCAGAAGTGGGGATGATCGATGATGATTGCACAATACTCAGCACCATTTGTGATGACTCAGATACTAAAGCAGTCCATGTCCAAATGCAGCAAGACCTGGACAATATCCAGGCTTGGGTTGACAAGTGGCAAGTAACATCCATGCCACACAAGTGTCAGGCAATGACCATCTCCAACTAGAGAGAATCTAACCATTGTCCCTTGACATTCAATGGCATTACCCCCAACATTCTGGGGGTTACCATTGACCAGAAACTGAACTGGACTAGCCATATTACTGTGGTTACAAGAGCATGTCAGAGGCTAGGAATCCTGTGGTGGGTAACTCACCACCTGACTCCCAAAGCCTATCCACCATCTACAAGGCACAAGTCAGGAGTGTGATGGAATACTCTCCACTTGACGGAATGAGTGTAGCTCCAACAACACTCAAGAAGCTTGACATCAACTAGGACAAAGCAGCCTGCTTGATTGGCACCCCATCTACAAACATTCACTCCTTCCACCACCGACACACAGTGGCAGCAGTGTGTACCATCTACAAAATGCACTGCAGGAATTCACCAAGGCTCCTTAGACAGCACCCTCCAAATCCACAACCTCTATCACCTAGAAGGACAAGGGCAGCAGTCACATTGGAACACCGCCACCTGGCAGTTCCCCTCCAAGCCACTCACCATCCTGACTTGGAAATATATTGCCTTCACTGTTGCTGGGTCAAAATCCTGGAACTCCCTCCCTAACAGTGTGTGTACACCACATGGACTGCTGCAGTTCAAGGCAGCTCATCACTACCTTCTCAAGGGCATTTAGGAGTGGGCAGTAAACATGGCCTAGCGAGCGATTTAAACATCACTTGAGCAAATAAAAGAAAATCGTGGAATCCCTGGAGAAAGGTACGTGACAATGGGATAGCGGTTGCAAGGATATAGGAGGGGCTCGCTGGCAAGGGGGTGATTGGTGAAAAGGGCAGGAAAGAGGGTATCATGCCACGTTCCTCAACCAGGATCTCAGTGCCTTTGAACGAGGGATTCTCCAAACCCACCCCAGCCCCCCTCCAATGCTAGGCCACAGGCATACCCAATAGTTTGCTTGTCAGTCTCTCCGCATGGCAAATCCTTTGACTGCTGCTGGTTAAATATGATTAATTGCCCATTTAAGGACCGCAGTGGCATCTGAGCGAGAAGGCAGCCCACAAGCCTTCTAACCCTGGATTTAATTGCAGGGGAGGCCATAAGGTGGCGGGGTCCCCAGCCTGGACCCTCAACCCTGATCAAAGTCACCCCACCAGCCTTGGAATCCGCCTCCTGTGGGGACATTAAATTCCGGCCATTATTTCAGCATGCCAGTAGAAAGCTGTATCACATTATTTTGTGGCAGCGTGATTTTCATTGTTTGCTTGCTTGGATGCCCTTGAGTGCCTGGATTATGCATTGGAACCTTGAGCCATGCCATCAAAGTATAAGTCCTTAATTGCCCAATAGCCATCCTCTGGTTTTTCATGCTGGCTCAAAAGCAGATGGCAAAGCGCACTATCACAGAATGAAAGCATCATGACTGCTTCCGGGATACCGGGCATTAACTTACATGATACACTGCTTACAGTCACACACTATCTGCATGTTGAGGAAGCAGAATCCATTTCAGTTGCAGTATATCTCAGAAGTTGACATGCAGCACCCACAACGCAGCATACATGCAGTCAATGGGGCCCTGCAACCTGCAGCATTTGCAAAGCCCTGTGCTCGCTCTGCCAGCTTCTCTCTGGCAAGAGAGAATTAAGCTTTTGTGGAGCACCAAATCTCATTAACCTCCTTTATGCAACAGGAGATGCCAAAATGGGAGATGTTGTAAATACTGCCTGCTCCAGCCTGGAAGTATAGCCACAGTCAACTTCATGGCCACTGACAATGCCACCCTCGTCCTGCTCAAGGTTACTGTTCTGATGGCAAAGGCTGGCAGATTTCAGTGAGCATGATAAAGCACAGAATGTGACACACTGTTCCTCACTGAGGCTCAGGTGAATTGCTCTGAACATCCTGGGTGAACGTGGCTTCCTGCTCTGAGCCCTTCTCCGTCTCATCCTCTGCCATCTTCAGTTTGTCCTGATCTCTGTCACCTCTGAGCTTTCTTCTCTATCAAGCTGTAGTCCAAGGGGAATGCATATTGCTACACCCATATCTGGGAGCAAATGGTATATACAGAATCCTTGAAGTTAAGACTAAGCCCTTCAGCATGTGTCGCACTTCCCTGTAGTTTTATCAACTTCACAGAACTCTAGAAAGCACCAGAAAATTCAACAATAAGAGCAGAGCACATAAAAATCAATCAACAACTAACCTGAAAGTAGTCGATGATCCTCTTGGTGGCTGGGGGGTGTCCTTACTGCTGCTGAAGAAGTGTTCAGTTGTGCACGTTTAACAGGCAACATTGGCTGAAGCGTTGAGCCCTAAAATGACATTGCTGGTGTCAAATCAGCTTTACACAGCAACTCTTCGTATGACCAGCAGACACATCCTGCGGCATACTAATGACCTTACCAAAATGGTTTTGAGCATAGCCAGCACCACAACTGTACACACAATGCAGACTCAATTTTGGAGTCAAAATGAACTCGTAGCAGTGAACAACTAGATCTTAAGGAATAAAATTTTGCAGCCAAACTGTCATGTGCAAGAATTCATTTAGTAACTTGAAGAGTTTTTTGTTTGCCTGTAGTTTACCTAGATCATGGACATCCCGTACAGTGGCTGAACTTGGAAACCTTCCTTTGGCTTTGTCTTCGGTATGGGAAGAAGTGGATCAGGTACAATTTAAATGATTCACTACCAATTCATGCAAAGTTAACTGTTTGGGACTATTAAACCCTTTTACCATTCCTTGTATAGACTTCCTCGGGCTTCATAATGTTAGCTATCAATTTGAAAAATACTAGAAAATACTCCCGATCCCATTTTACGAACGTTTCACACCTTTTTAATCAGAGCATTAAAAACCGAAGGCGAAATGGTGCATCTTGTGTCCATTCTAAATGTAGTTATATAATCTAGGCATTGTTTTAGGAGGTGCAGACCTGTCTAGCATCTGTACTAAGCTCTCAGCTTCATAGGCTGATATCCAGAGCAAAGACAAAAGCCTATACTTTTATAGTCTAGCCAGTGTAGGAGTTCCCAGAAGGTGCTAATTTGAGGGAAACACCAAACTCCTAATGGGACTCTACTCCAGATTTTGTGCTAGGTTTGCTTCCTTAACCATTAATTCCTGATGTTGTTGTTGTTGTTAATATTGAAAGACACCAACCAGCAGGGTCCAGATTGCCACAGAAATTGTGGAGGATCTTGCCCTCCCAGATGTACCATTCTCTAGCCCTCTCACGGCAACAAGCCCCCCCACCTCTGGTGCCCACTGGCTAAATCCAGCCTAGCCACATGGATGGAGTCACCAGCTCAACAAATTAAATTATATTAAACCCCATCACAAGCCCACCACCTCAGCATTTTAATCTCCTCAATAAAGCCCACACCTCAATACTAAACCACTTCAGTAAGCCCCCACCACAGCACTAACTGTCCTCCAACAGCCCCCTTTCTTCTAAAACTCCAGCAACCAGGGGAGCTATTATCCAAGCGCCACAGGTCCAGCTGGGACTGCCCTGAGGCCTCATGTGGCTACGAGAGTCTTCAATGATTAACCAGAGGTCACATGTTTTCTGGCCTGGTTTTTATACATTGTGAGGGGCTAACTGAGGATACTTAAGGCAGGAATTTCCCCCCCGTTGGGGGGGAAGTTTAAGTGCGGGTGCGTGGAGACTTGCCTCCGATTGGCACCCCCAATCGGGGGCATGCCCCCATTTTACGTGGGTGGGCCAGTTAAGGCCCGCCCAGTGTGACGTCCGCATGGAAGCACTATACGCTCCTTGTGCGGGCAGGGGGGATTTCCCCCAGCCAAGAGCGCGCTCTTTCACACACGCACATGAAAGAGCGCACTCATCTCCCTGAAGCTGGGTGCTGCCCCAGGGAGATCAGATCTAATGTACAAATTATTAAAAATAGAAAAAAAAATTCACTGTCACATGAGTTGGGACACGTCCGTAACATTTTTAAAAACTTTAATTAAGTTTTTTAAAATCTACATGAAACCTTATCCCGACCGTGGATGAGGTTTCATGCTTTTTCTGAAGCCTGTAAGGGCTCCTGGCCTGCCCACGAACCTGAAAGTTGGGCTGGTCCATTAATTAGATAAAAACAAAAAACTGCGGATGCTGGAAATCCAAAACAAAAACAGAATTACCTGGAAAAACTCAGCAGGTCTGGCAGCATCGGCGGAGAAGAAAGGAGTTGACGTTTCGAGTCCTCATGACCCTTCAACAGAACTGAGTGAATCTTAGGAAAGGGGTGAAATATAAGCTGGTTTCAGGTGGGGCAGGGGGGTGGTGGGAGTGGGGGGGGGTGTGGTTGTGGGGACTAGCAAGCAGTGATAGGAGCAGATAATCTAAAGATGTCACAGACAAAAGAACAAAAAAACACAGAGGCATTGAAGGTGGTGATATTATCTAAACGAATGTGCTAATTAAGAATGGATGGTAGGGCACTAAAGGTACAGCTCTAGTGGGGGTGGGGTGGAAAGGCTAGCAGGGCATAAAAGATTTAAATATAATGGAAATAGGTGGGAAAAGAAAAATCTATATAAATTATTGGGAAAAACAAAAGGAAGGGGGAAGAAACAGAAAGGGGGTGGGGATGGAGGAGGGAGTTCAAGACCTAAAGTTGTTGAATTCAATATTCAGTCCGGAAGGCTGTAAGGTGCCTAGTCGGAAGATGAGGTGCTGTTCCTCCAGTTTGCGTTGGGCTTCACTGGAACAATGCAGCAAGCCAAGGACAGACATGTGGGCAAGAGAGCAGGATGGAGTGTTAAAATGGCAAGCGAGAGGGAGGTTTGGGTCATTCTTGCGGACAGACCGCAGATGTTCTGCAAAGCGGTCGCCCAGTTTACGTTTGGTCTCTCCAATATAGAGGAGACCGCATTGGGAGCAACGAATACAGTAGACTAAGTTGGGGGAAATGCAAGTGAAATGCTGCTTCACTTGAAAGGAGTGTTTGGGCCCTTGGACGGTGAGGAGAGAGGAAGTGAAGGGGCAGGTGTTGCATCTTTTGCGTGGGCGTGGGGAGGTGCCATAGGTGTGGGTTGAAGAGTAGGGGGTGATGGAGGAGTGGACCAGGGTGTCCTGGAGGGAACGATCCCTACGGAATGCTGCCGGGGGGGTGATGGGAAGATGTGTTTGGTGGTGGCATCATGCTGGAGTTGGCGGAAATGGCGGAGGATGATCCTTTGAATGCGGAGGCTGGTGGGGTGATAAGTGAGGACAAGGGGGACCCTATCATGTTTCTGGGATGGAGGAGAAGGCGTGAGGGCGGATGCGTGGGAGATGGGCCGGACACGGTTGAGGGCCTTGTCAAGTTCAATGACTCTGTCAATAGCCTCAATTGGCCATTGACAGGCCGGCAGGTGCACAGCTGATTTTGCTGAGCCCCCGCCTACCTGAAAATTGAAATGGGGTGCGGTGACATCAGGAGTTCCGCCCGATGTCATGCGCGTCATTTTACGTGTCGGCGAGCTGGCCCTGTCCCCCCCATTCGCCGACTCGAAAATCCTGCTCTTAGTGTCATAGTGAGGAGTCATTACTTTTGGGAGATTTAGTGCTGTGGTGAAGGTTTTTTGGGGGGATTGCTGTGGTAAGGGGTTTATTTGGTGGGGTTTAATACTGTCATGGGTTATATTTGGGGGAATTTAGATCTGTATTGTGGGAATCCTTTGGTGGGAGTTAGAGCCACGGTGAGAGGTTTATTGACGAAAATGCAGTTAATCCAATTTTAGATAAAACTGCATTATAAATCAAATCAGGCCACATCTACAGGACCTGCCCCAAACGCTGCCTCACTTATGCACAGGCAGCCAAAGCTAACGAGGGGGATGTAGATGAAATGCTTCATGTCACTACTTCCAAGGACACTTGCAACCCTCCAACTACCAAGGCCCCCAATGAGAACAACAGGACAAAGGAGGGCACAGAGAGACAAGGTGGAGGAAAAGATTGAGGCAGCAGCCAGCCAATCAACAGCACTGCCCCCTGAGCCTCCCACTCCTTAGGAGAGCGAATCAATGGAGGAGAAGCAACGGAAAATCAGCAGGGGAAGTGGCAGCTGGTGAAGAGAGCCAAAAGGAAGAACGGGCTAATAAGGGACCAAGCCACTTCCCAGACAAGTGGCAAGAGGCATCTCCCATCTGACACAGATGACAAGGACAGCTGCTCTTTGGACGAAAAAGTGCAAGGGCGGCACCTACAGAAGAAGCGGCAAAGCTCTAGGGAGTTAGAGGATGAGACACCCAAACTCCAGAACATTGGAGACAATGAGGAGACCAGCGCACCCCAACTTTACCCACAACCTGAAGAGGCCAGCGTACCCCAGCCCCAGGAATCTGGGAGCAGTGAAGTGCTCAGCGCACACCAACTCCGGGAAGCCAGGAGCAGCAACGCCCCAGAGGGGGAGAGGATCGGAAAGACTTCTCCAACAGAGGACATTTCAAATCCCGCTGTCTGCACAGACCCCCAGATGCCACCTGAGCAGAACATCTCCAATGGGGTGGTTCAGCACCGTTTCCTCAGCCCATCCAAAGTGAGGCAATTCGTGAACACTATGGGTATGCAGGAGCAGCCCAAAGTTCTGGAACCCTCAAAGACAACAGGTTGGGTAAGTGACTAAATGCTTTAAAATGGGTGTAAAGATTGTATCCATAAATGTGCGTAGCATTAAATCTACTACGCGATGTGTTATGGTCTTGGACTACCTTGCCAAGGTCAAAGCTGACCTGTTGTTTTTGCAGGAGTGTGCGATACCGCACCTCAGCTCCTACAGGCAATGGTCACAATGGTGGTCCCATGGGCCATCGATCTGGTCGGGAGGAAACGACTCTCGTTCCTCCGGCTTGGGTATTCTGCTGCGGGGAGGCAATTTCACCGTCTCCGAGGTTAAGGAGGTGGTGGGCGGGTGCCTCCTCGTAGCAGACGTAATGTACAAGAATGCTCCACTCTGATTAATTAACGGGTACACCCCGGCACAAAAGGGCGAGCGGCTAGCGATCTTTCAGCAGCTCCCACTGCTGCTGGCGACCTCCAGGCCGGTCATTCTGGCCAGTGACTTCAACTGTATCATCGATGCGGCTGGACCATCCGGCAGGGCCGACACCAGATTGGACGCTACGTCCAGATCCCTGATGGAAACAGTTAAGGATGCCAAGCTGCACGACATCTTCAGCAACCCTGCAGATAGAGCGCAGTGTAGATACACGTGGTCGCAGCCAGGCAGGTCCATCAATTCCAGGATAGACTTCCTGTTTGTGTCCCGTGCATTCGCAGTCAGATCCACCGACATCAAGCCGGTGTTCTTCTCTGACCACTGCCTCCTACTGGCTGACTGTCACTTAGAGGAAGACCAGAGGGTGGGCAGGGGGGCGAGGAAGCTAAACGTGCAACTGCTGACCTCAGAGAACATTGAGGAGCTTAAGAGGGATTACAAAGGTTGGAGAACCGTGAAATCCCTCTTTGAGTCCCTGACACACTGGTGAGCAACAATCAAGGGAAACATCAAGAGGTTTCTCATCCTCAAAGGCGCCCAGAAAGCTAGAAAGGAACAGAGGGAAATGTCCCGACTCTAGAAAAACATGCAGAACCTGCTGCGGCTGCAGTCGATGGGGGACGATGTCAAGGAGGAACTCCAAGAGGTGAAGAGCCAGCAAGCCTCGCTCTTTACCTCGGAGGCCTCCAAGATCATCTTCCGGTCCAGAGTCCGCTCTGTGGAGCAGGATGAGACATGCTCACATTTCTTCTTCCAAAAGATACACAGAGAGAGCTCTGTGATCAGCAGCCTGAATGAAGATGACGGCTCAGTAAAGTCATCGCAGTCCAACATTTTGAGGATCAGCAAATCCTTTTATGTCAGATTGTATGACATGAAGCCCACAGACAGCACAGCCTCCCAGTCCTTCGTGTCCTCTATCACGGAGGTCTTAGACGACAGTACATGGGACAGCCTGGACAAACCGCTAACTCCTGATGAACTGACTAAGGCCCTTGAGTCCTTCGAGAAGAGTAAAACTCCCGGAAGCGTCGGCTTGCCAGCGGAGTTCTATCCTGCTCTGTGGGACTGGATCGGCCCAGACTTGCTAGAAGTGTACGAGAGTATGCTTCCGGCTGGCAGCATGTCAGAATCCATGAGGAAAGGCATCGTCACCTTCATCTACAAGCACAAAGGGGAAAGGGAGGAAATTAGAAATCGGCAACCCATTTCACTGTTGAATGTAGACTATAAGATTCTGTCCAAGATCATTGCCAATCGGGTCAAGTCCGCTCTGGAATTGGTGATCCACCCTGACCAGACCTGCACTGTGCTGGGCAGGAAGATCTCTGACAGCCTCGTGCTGCTCAGGGATACGATTGCCTATGTACAGGACAGGGGTGTGGATACCTGCCTCATCAGCCTGGATCAGGAGAAGGCCTTTGACAGAATATCGCACACCTACGTGGTGGATGTGCTCTCCAAAATGGGGTTTGGGGAGGGAACTCGCAATTGGATCCAGCTGCTCTACACTAACATCAGTAGCGCAGTCTCAATCAATGGGTGGGAATCAGATAGCTTTCCTATTAAATCTAGAGTCAGGCAGGGCTGCCCTCTCTCCCCTGTCCTGTTTGTGTGTTGCACAGAACCCTTTGCTGTGTCCATCAGGAAGGATCCGGGCATAAGAGGAGTGATGATCCCAGGCTGTGGAGGCACTGAGGTCAAAGCCTCCCTGTACATGGATGATGTCGCCTTCTTCTGCTCTGATCCACTGTCGGTGCGCAGACTTATCCACATCTGCAACCAGTTCAAACTGGCCTTGGGAGTCAAGGTAAATCGTGGGAAGAGCGAGGCCATGTTCTTTGGGAACTGGGCTGACCAATCCTTTGTCGCCCTTCACTGTCAGGGCAGACGGCCTGATGGTGCTGGGGATATGGTTCGGAGGGACCGGGGCATGCATTAGAAACTGGAAGGAGCGAGGGTCTATGGTGAAAAAAAAAACTGGGCATATGGGAGCGACGCTCCCTCTCCATTGCGGGTAAGTGGGTAAGAACCTGGTCATCAGGTGTGAGGCACTCTCGCTGTTGCTGTACGTGGCGCAGGTCTGGTCCATTCCAGACTCCTGCGTGATGGTGATCACCCAAGCTATCTTTCACTATATCTGAAGGTCGAAAATGGATCGTGTCCGCAGGGACACAATGTACGAGCCTCTAGATAAAGGGGGAAAAACGTGCCCAACATCACCCTCATACTGATGGCCACATTTGTGTGCGGCTGCATCAAGCTGTGCGTAGACCCTCAATATGCAAACACCAAGTGTCACTACGTGCTGAGGTTCTACCTGTCCCCAGTGTTGCGAAGGATGGGTCTGGTCACGCTGCCGCAGAACGCTCCAAGTAGTTGGACCGTGCCGTACCACCTGTCCCTCATGGAAAAATTTATGCAGAGAAACACCTTTGACCACAAGTCCATCAGGCAGCGGTCAGCACGTAATGTCTTAGAGGCTCTGCGGGAAAAGGAGAGGGTGGATCCTGTGGGATGGTTCCCCGAACAAAGTCAAAGCCATTTGGCAGAATGCCTCATCACCAGAACTTTCCAACAAGCACCGAGATGTAGCTTGGCTGGTGGTGAGAAAGGCCCTCCCCGTCAGATCCTTCCAACATGCCAGGAGCCTCACCCCCTCTGCACATTGCCCTCGAGGTGGCTGTGGTGGGATGAGACCGTTGTTCACCTCCTTGTGGACTGTGCCTTTGCAAAGAAGGGCTGGAGGTTCATCCCGAGCGGTTCTGTGACACAGGACTCTGTGCTCTACGGGCTGCTCCCAGGGACACACACCGAGACAAACATCAACTGCAGCTGGAGGATCATCAACTCAGTGAAAGACGCTCTTTGGTCTGCCCAAAACTTGTTGGTCTTCCAGCGCAAAGAGTTATCCCCAATCAAGTGTTGCAGACTGGCACCTTCAAAGGTCCGGAACTATGTGCTGAGGGATGCATTAAAGCTTGGGGCAGCCGCCGCAAAGGCGCAATGGGGAAAGGTCGCTGTCTAAGACCTTTCTGCCACTGTGCACCGAGGGGTTGGGAACTGTTGAGAGCCCCTCGGGCTGTACAGCTCACAATGAATGTCTGCATTGAATATTAATTGTATTATTAAATTGTATTGAAGCACCTCAGAGTGCAACATGATGTATTTTTCAGCAATGCTAATGCTTTTCTTGATAATAGGTTTATTTACATAATGTAACTCTTTCGAGTACAAACACGTTTCCATCTGTTTCAGATGAAGTTACATTGTTTCATAGTTTGCCATTGTGAGATTTGAACTCTTGATCTTGGGGTTACAAACCCAGTACCATAACCACTTGGCTATTGATAACTCCAATACCATTGCCTGATTGTCTGCATTGACCATATTGGAATGATTATAATATTCATTGATTGTATTGATGCACCTAGTGATCTAGAAACTGTAAAAGTTGAATCTGATTGTACTTTTGTGATGGTGATTTTGAAATGTTTTGGAATGTTTTTCCAGATATTTTTTATGAATAAAGTATACTTTTAAAAAAAAGTTTAAAAAACTGAAATTTATTAACATGTCCCATCTCGTGTGACATTGTCACATGAGGGGGACATGTTAAGGATTTTTTAATTTTTCTATTTTTAATGTTTGAACAAGTGTAAGCGATCTCCCTGAGGCAGCACTTAGCCTCAGGGAGATGTGCGCATGCGCAAAAGAGTGCACTCGCGCATTTGGGGAGCTCCCCCCGCCAGCACAGGAAGCGAATAGCGCTTCCTGCCAGGTGTCACACTGGGCGGGCCTTAATCGGCAAGCCCACTTAAAATGGCAGCGGGGCCCGCTTCTCCGGCGGGGATCAGCTCCCCGTCCACCGGAGATTGAGTCAGGCCCGCCCGCCCAGTAGGCAGAAAATTCTGCCTCACAAGTTTCTCAACTTCAAGTTCGCTCATCAGCGTGTGTTTCTTTTTAAAGTGAATTTTCTCAGATTCTGGTTGATGCCACAAAGAATCCATAGAGCAGAATTTTTCTCTCATCAGGTGGGTGTGCGTGCAACCCGAACAAGAGTAAAATAGTGCGTGATGACATCAGGCAAGTTTCCCAATGTCATCGCGCACACTCGCGATATTTCGTTCGGCAGGCACGCGTGAGAGGCAGCAGTGCGCCCACTGACAATTAAGAGACCTATTAATCAATTAATTAAATTGGATTTTTCACTGCATGTCTAACCAATCAGTTGGCAGGCGGGCGAGAAGGCCAATCGGCCTTTGGATTTTTTATGAAATCTCATCCACGGGCAGGATGACGTTTCCAACAGGAATTAAAAATAAAATATAAATGTTTAAATCTCATTTATAACACGTTCCTGCTCATGTGACAGAGTCACATGAGGGGACATGTTCACCTTATTTTTAAAATCTTTATTTATACTGTTATAAATCTTCAGCCCCCTGAGGCAGCTATGTGCCTTCAGGGAGCTTTCAGTGCGCGCACCTGCACGCATGCGCAAACTTCCCTCCTCATGCCCTCACCCTGGCCGTTAATTGACCAGCCAGCATGAAATCATGGCTGGGGTCCAATTGTGGGCGACGGTCGGTTTTGTGACCACTCCCGGGCCCACCCACCGTGCCTGTCCAACAAGGTAAAAATCTTGCCCGTAGTTTTTGGATCCAAGATTTTTCTGGAAAATAATGTTTTTACTACTTGAGAATTGCATGTAATTAATCATATACTAAGAGTATTTCCTTTTTGTGCCCTGCAGGATGCCTTTAATGAAGCCATCCCTAAAGTTATCAGAAAAGTGAAAAGGTTTAGAAAACGAAAAGATGTGCTTAAGTTTTTAAAGCAGCTCAGACGACAAAGAAGATTAAGGCGAGCAGCAGGTAAATAACCAGTAGGAGTAGGAGAGATTGAATAATAAGGCACTGTTATCTGCATGGAAGCCTCATTAATTCAAATAAAAACTGTGAATTCTTTGTGAATGTGATTGGTTCCCATGAATAGAATCTTTAATTAAGTGATTTTAATTAAGTTTTACAAGAATAACAGGACTGGATTTTCATCCTCACATGGGTAGTGGGAGTCAGGAAAATTACCGGCTTGGCCCCCTGCCTCAGGAGAAAGTACAAGGAAAGATGGGATTTTCATTGTGGGAGGTGTGGGGGTTGCTGGTGGTTGGTGTGAGCTGCAGTCAGGCCAGTTGACCCAGGAAAGATTTCAGAGGTAGCCACAGGGATGACAGGATGCTGAGGTGAGTTGTTGAAGAGGCCTGCCTCACTGCTATGGGACTTCTCCCGGTTATAATGAAAGCAGGAAGGCCCTATAGCCTTCAAATCTCAAGCCCCTCACCCACCCCTCCAACACACTCCCCAAGCCCATCCATGCCACCTCATGCCCCCCCCACCCACACACCCACCCACATCCATGCCACCATGTCAAACTATGGCATTTTTATGCCCATTCACCGATCATACACTGTATAGAACCAATGAACACTATAGTGACAATAGGATGTGTAAAGAAAGCTTTAAAAAAAGTACTTCATTGATAACTTTCCACTTTCTTGAAAAAAACTCCTTTGAACTACTGACCAATAAAAATGTCAATCATCCAGACCCTTTAAAGTATCAATAGCTGAAAATGAAAGCACTTGAAACCTCTTTATCTTATGGAAATAAATATTTTGCAATTGACAGAAGAGATCAGAGAGCCAGAGTTGTTCATCAAGCAATGTTTTCCCTGGGGCTCAGATGTTTCAATACTCTAATAGATGCCTGGGCCCTCAGCCCAGTATACATAATGAGGCTTGACCATTAATGCTAAAAGGTTAGTTAAGGAAAAAGTGGGACCTATCAGAGATGAAGATGGAAACTTGTGTGTAGATGCAGAGGATGTGGGAAGGGTTTTGAATGAATATTTTGTCTCCGTGTTTACAAAGGAAAGGGAGGATGTAGATATAATAGTTCAGGAGGAACACTGAGATATTGGACGGGATAGTCATAAAGAGAGAGGAAGTACTCGAAGGGTTGAAATCCTTGGAAGTTGATAAGTCACCAGGGCCAGATGGATTGTTTCCAAGGTTGCTGAAGGAAGTCAGGGAAGAAATAGCAGATGCTCTGAGGATGATTTTCCAATCTTCACTAGATACAGGGGAGGTACCGGAGGACTGGAGAAATGTAAACGTAGTTCCATTGTTTAAAAAGGGATCAAAAGAAATGCCAAACGATTATAGGCCAGTTAGTTTTACATTGGTGGTGAGCAAATTAGTAGAATCAATCCTGAGAGATAGGATTAACTGTCATGTGGAAAGGCATGGACCAGTCAGGGATGGTCAGCATGGGTTTGTTAAAGGAAGGTCTTGCCTCACAAATTTCATTGAATTCTTTGAGGAAATGACAAGAAGGGTTGATGAAGGTAGTGCAGTGGATGTTCTGTACATGGATTTTAGCAAGGCATTTGACAAGGCCCCACATGGCAGATTGGTCAGGAAAGTAAAAGCCCATGGGATTCAGGGTAATGTGGCACACTGGATAAATGGTTGGCTTTGTAACAGGAAACAAAGGGTAATGGTCGATGGATGCCCTTGCGAATGGAAAGTTGTCTTAAGTGGTGTTCCACAGGGCTCGGTGTTGGGATCCTTGCTGTTTGTGTTATATATTAATGATTTGGACGTGAACGTGGGGGGCACGATTGGCAAATTTGCAGATGACACAAAGATTGGCTGAGTAGTGGATAGTGTAGAGGATAGCCATAATTTCCACAACGATATAGATGGGTTGGTGGAGTGGGCAATGAAGTGGCAGATGGTTTTTAACATAGAGAAGTGTGAGGTCATACATTTAGGGAGGTCAAACAGTTACAGAGATTACAAAATAAATGGGAATTACTAAAAGGGGTAGATGAAGTGATAGATCTTGGCGTACAAGTACACAGGTGCCTCAAGGCAGCAGTTCAAGTAAACAAGATCGTAAAGAAGGTATATGGAATGCTCTCCTTCATTGGCAGAGGTATAGAATATAAAAGTAAGGATATAATGTTGGAATTGTATAAAACACTGGTGAGGCCACAACTGGAGTATTTTATGCAGTTCTGGTCACCACATTACAGGAAGGACGTAATAGCTCTGGAGAGAGTGCAGAGGCGGTTTACAAGAATGTTGCCAGAGTTAGAAAAGTGTAGCTACGAGGAGAGATTGGATGGTTGGGGGTTATTCTCCTTAGAACAGAGAAGGCTGAGAGGTGACTTGATTGAAGTGAACAAAATTATAAGGGGAATAGATAGAATGGACAGGATAAAATTGTTTCCCTTGATGGAGAATTCTAGAACCAGGGGACATAGATTCAAGATAAGTGGCAGAAGGTGTAGGGGGGACATGAGGAAGAACTTTTTTACGCAGAGGGTAGTGGATGTCTGGAATTCACTGCCCAAGATGGTGGTAGAGGCAGAAACTTTAAACTCTTTTAAAAAGTACCTGGATCTGCACCTAAAGTGCTGTAAGCTGCAGGTCTATGGGCCTGGTGCAGGAAGGTGGGATTAGAAAGGGCACCTGGGTGTCCTTGGGCTGGCATGGACAAGATGGGCTGAATGGCCTCCTTCTGTGCTGTAACGTTTCTATGGTTCTAATCACTACAAGTGTTGTGTTTGACCCACAATTTAATAATCCATAGACTTTGTATGAACGGTCATTTTTAATACTTTGAGAACAAACTGAGTTGATAATATCAAATAAAACTTTATTTGTAGGCTGTACAGTGGGACAAATAACATCAGAAGTCATTAACGAGCTGATCCCAGTAAATTATGATGCTGCCCAGCTAGAAGCCTGTTTGAGTAATGCTACATTAAAAGATAACGTGGAGTTATTGGGCACCCTTGACTTTGATTCTGATCAGCTTCAAGTTCTGAAAAACAAACTCAATCAGGTAAATAACATGATTGGTGCTCTGCTCTCCTCTTACTCATAGTATAATATTTTATTATTTAGGGGGTATGTTTTCAACTTCACTGCCTAAACATTAATCTGGTAGAGTGAATCGCACTCTGCTCCCCCCAACTCCATGATTTTCATCCCACTGGGCGATTTGTCTATATTAAAGGTTCAACATAAATGAACGTTGTTCTTGTTCTCTGACCGAAGGCAATATTATGCCCTGTTTTCTCATTTCTAGTTTTTGTTAAAATTAGCAAGCAGAGGAAAATATACTAGGTCAAGGATTTGCAAACAGGTTAAGCTCTCCAGTCATGTTATTGTGGTCTGTCATAACTGTATAAATATTATGCATTTCACTTTGGTGTAGACTATGTGACAGGCAACGATAGCATCTTTTACAGTTCTCCAGCATTAATTGTTCATTTGCTGTCCAGTTAATCAGCCCATTATCAAGGTATACTTATTATTAGACAGAGGACAGAACCCATTATTTGTAACAACATGTGTTTGAGACATCTTTTACAAAGCAAAGATTCTAGTAGTAGTCTCAAGTGTAAGGAACTTATCTGCCAATCAGTCACATTCAATACTGTAACTACAGCAGGCATTTAAAACTGTATTTGAATGCAGGGAAATAAAACCTTAATAAGTGAATGAATTTTATTATGTTGGCTTTCCTGAAACAGATTTACCTCAATGGACTACCAGAAAACCAGATTCAACTGCTAGGGAACATATCCATTGTGTTTAATGGGACAGAAATCAGAAACTGGAATATCACTCAAGTTGAGACACTTGCTACATTAATGATGCAACAGCTGGCAAACACCACGGTATTGAAACCAGGATATTATGAATTTAAAAATATTGATATCTGCAAATATAGGGGGATTTGGTCCTGAAGGAAATTTGGAACCTAGGAAGAATTTTAACCTCCATCCCAATTCAGTATGGTTGGTTTCTTGGATTATTGATGAAACCACCTGATTCAGGTAGAAGCCTCAGGAATACCTGTAAAACAGAGCCCTAAGGTATACACGGTAGCCTGGTAGGAGTATTTGTTGTTGCAGATTCACACAGTAAAACTTGATGACCAAGAAACAGATGACTTAACAGCCTTGAGAGCAGAATACTTCTCCGGGCCTCTCAAAGAAAGCTTGGACCACTGCTGCCCCAGGTTGTTCCCTGCAGGTTCTTTGCTGCCACCCCTCCAAACCAATGTCAGCTTGCCTAAGTGTTGATCAGATGGCCTCTGGGCCACCTAATATTCAATGGCCAAAAACCAGTGAACTGCCTTTGGGCATATCATCCCATCTGTGTTAATGAGGCCTGGCCATTCTATTCGACCAGGCCTCTTGCAGCACTTCCTGAATGGCAAGCCCTTGTAGTCCACTAGCTGCTCAGCCACGAGTTAAAATTCCCCCTTCTGTGTTTTTGTTGTTTTTGTTTTTGTCCCTTCTGTGTCCCCTTTTGTTGCACTATATTTTTGAAATATGCTTGTTATTGGCTTAATATTGGCAATTCATGATGGTGCCCAAGAACAGAGAGTTCATATACCTTTTTGCAATGTCCAGAATGTTGTGATAGGTGAAGAATTGAAAAACTTTAATGAACTAGAATGGAAGTGTCCATTAATGGGAATTATATGACTGGAAGATATTACAGTTTAGTAGCATTAACTCATAAATCCATATTAACACATATCAATCTTTTTTGTTGAAGTGTTACAAATGCTTATATTTATTCCATTATTTATTAAAAACACAATGGAAATATTGTGTAATTCATGAATTATCATTAATCAGAAGGCATAAACCACCAGTTGCAGAGACTTACCTTTGCGACACCTCTAACAAAGCAAAGATTGGAGTTAGTGGATAAAACTGTACAAGTCAGAACTACCAGTAGTTTGGCAAACAAAATGAAAGGGTTAAATGCATGCCAAATATCTGCAGTGAAATTGCTATTTTAGTGAGTTTAGTGGAGGCTACAATTCTAAGGATTATCAATGCATTAGATGCAAAAACCAGTAAAATATCACAATTCAAGACTAATATCTTATAGCTTAAATAAAAACAGAAAACTGCGGATGCTGGAAATCTAAAACAAAAATAGAATTACCTGGAAAAACTCAGCAGGTCTGGCAGCATCGGCGGAGAAAAGAATTGACCTTTCGAGTCCTCATGACCCTTCAACAGAATGTTAGAAGAGGGGTGAAATATAAGCTAGTTTAAGGTGGCGGGGGGGGGGGGGGGGCGAAGAGAAGTGGGGGGGGTGGTGGTGGTGTGGTTGTAGGGACAAGCAAGCAGTGATAGGAGCAGATAATCAAAAGATGTCACAGACAATGGAACAAAGAATTGTTGAAGGTGGTGATATTATCTAAACAAATGTGCTAATTAAGAATGGATGGCAGGACACTCAAGGTACAGCTCTAGTGGGGGTGGGGTGGAAAGACTAGCCCGGCATACAAGATTTAAAAATAAAGGAAATAGGTGGGAAAAGAAAAATCTATATAAATTATTGGAAACAACAAAAGGAAGGGGGAAGAAATGGAAAGGGGGTGGGGATGGAGGAGTGAGTTCAAGACCTAAAGTTGTTGAATTCAGTATTCAGTCCAGAAGGCTGTAAAGTGCCTAGTCGGAAGATGAGGTGCTGCTCCTCCAGTTTGCGTTGGGCTTCACTGGAACAATGCAGCAAGCCAAGGACAGACATGTGGGCAAGAGAGCAGGGTGGAGTGTTAAAATGTTAAGCGACAGGGAGGTTTGGGTCTTTCTTGCGGACAGACCGCAGGTGTTCTGCAAAGCGGTCACCCAGTTTACGTTTGGTCTCTCCAATGTAGAGGAGACCGCATTGAGAGCAACGAATGCAGTAGACTAAGTTGGGGGAAATGCAAGCGAAATGCTGCTTCACTTGAAAGGAGTGTTTGGGCCCTTGGATGGTGAGGAGAGAGGAAGTGAAGGGGCATGGGGAGGTGCCATAGGTGTGGGTTGAGGAGTAGGGGGTGATGGAGGAGTGGACCAGGGTGTCCCGGAGGGAAAGATCCCTACGGAATGCTGCCAGGGGGGGTGAAGGGAAGATGAGTTTGGTGGTGGCATCATGCCAGAGTTGGCGGAAATGGCAGAGGATGATCCTTTGAATGCGGAGGCTGGTGGAGTGATAAGTGAGGACAAGGGAGACCCTATCATGTTTCTGGGAGGGAGGAGAAGGCGTGAGGGCAGATGCGCGGGAGATGGGCCGGACACAGTTGAGGGCCCTGTCAACGACCGTGGGTGGAAAACCTCGTTTAAGGAAGAAGGAGGACATGTCAGAGGAACTGTTTTTGAAGGTAGCATGATCAGAACAGATGCGACGGAGGCGAAGGAACTGAGAGAATGGGATGGAGTCCTTACAGGAAGCGGGGTGTGAGGAGCTGTAGTCGAGGTAGCTGTGGGAGTCGGTAGGCTTGTAATGGATATTGGTGGACAGTCTATCGCCAGAAATTGAGACTGAGAGGTCAAGGAAGGGAAGGGAAGTGTCAGAGATGGACCATGTGAAAATGATGGAGGGGTGGAGATTGGAAGCAAAATTAATAAATTTTTCCAAGTCCCAATGAGAGCATGAAGCAGCATCGAAGTAATCATCAATGTACTGGCGAAAGAGTTGTAGGTGGGGGACCAGAGTAGGACTGGAACAAGGAATGTTCCACATACCCTATAAAGAGACAGGCATAGCTGGGGCCTATGCGGGTACCCATAGCCACACCTTTTATTTGGAGGAAGTGAGAGGAATTGAAGGAGAAATTGTTCTGTGTGAGAACAAGTTCAGCCAGACGGAGGAGAGTAGTGGTGGATGGGGATTGTTCAGGCCTCTGTTCGAGGAAAAAGCTAAGGGCCCTCAGACCATCCTGGTGGGGGATGGAGGTGTAGAGGGATTGGACGGTCAGGTTAACAGTGAATTGCCATAGACTGCACCTAGTTAGCTCTTAGTAATCAGCTGTAACTCAGCAGTGACCAAAATCGGAAATAGGGTAATAAGTAATGGTTACTTGAAAAAGAAAGGCAGGAAAAATTGAATAATAAAAACTGTTGGAATGTTTTATTTGCAGTTATGTGGAGGGATTAAAAATAATGTTGTGTTGGGTTACATAAAGAACATAATTTCAAGGGTTACACAAGGAAGGTAAACAGACAAGAGTAAACACGGAACTTATTTGGTATCTTTTCTTTAGTGATTTATGAACTGTTCTTCAGGTTAAAGGCATTATTAGAAGATACCTACAATTGGGTGGAACTCTCAATGCAGTTTCTGTGAAAGCTATTGGTGGGCCTAACTTGTGCACTCTGGAGGAAAGTCAGCTGATGACTATTTCAAATTTGACGTAAGTATTGTATCCTTCTCCTCTTTGTTTTCTCAAATTTATTAAATGTCCTTGTTCCAAATGCAATGTGAATGACTGTCCTAATCATTTCAGCACACTCCCCAACAGACCAAACAGTAGAAATGAAAAGGTGAAAAGTGCAAGCATTCCTACTTCCTGGAGATAAATAAACTTATTCTTTAAATAAGAGTATTCCTTCTACCACAAATTGTTTCCCCTGGTCAGTTCATGTGAGACTCAGGGATAGGAGGCGGTATAGTGGTGTTGTCACTTGACTAGTATTCTAGAGACCCAGGGTAATGCTCTGGGGACCAGGGTTCAAATCCCACCTTGGTAGATGGTGAAATTTGAATTCAATAAAAAAAAGCCTGATGGTGACCACAAAGCCATTGCAGGTTGTTGTAAAAAACCCATCTCATTCACTAATGCTGTCCATCTGCTATCCTTACCTGGTCTAGCCTACATGTGACTCCAGACCCACAGCAATGTGGTTGATTCTTAAAGATTCTCTGAATGAGGGCAGTTGGGGATGGGCAATAAATGCTGACCTAGCCTGCAACGTCCACATCAGATGAACAAATAAAAAAAAATTTAGGACCAGCTCCTAGGATTCCTGATTTTTAAACCAATTTTATGAGCCCCATCTTGATTAACTGGTTATTTCAATCCCTAAACTAGACAGTATTCAAATATTTGGGTTGAATTTTCAAGCGTCTAATTCCATCAGGCAGGTGATGGGTGTTGCCATCTTCATTTGAATAATCTCAGTGAGCTGAGGAAATGCTGAACTAGTGGTAACTGACAGCTGACTGGTTGGGGGAGGAGTGCAAAAGTTGGCACCTTCACCTTGGAGCCGAGCCTCAAGTGGGACCTTAAGTTTGGAGTTGGGGTAGAAGACACAGAAGGGTTGGACAAGGTGCGAACTTTTTTTGTGGAGCCAGAGAAGGATTAATGCTGAGCTGACCCTATGAAAATCAATTTAAAAACTTGTTCTCATATATTTTTCAGCAGCCTGCCTTAGCCTCTTAGAGTGGCCTATCCAGTGATATTTATGTCAAATATTATCTTATGGTAATTGGATTCAGCTGCTGACATACAGGAATGTCAGCTACTATTTCATTGCAACTGCCAGTCATGTGCAGCTACTGTTCCCTGGGCTAAGGGAGTTACCAGTATCAATAATTAAAAGGTTAATTGTATATTAGTAACTGTTAATGACAAAATGACAGTTAACAAGAATGTCAATGAAAGCATATTGATTCTTTCATGTATTTTAAATTAAGATTGTATTCATTCTTCCACAGGAATGCTGGAGTTCTGGATATTTCCACATGCACTCAGTCAAAGAAGAACCTGCTTTACAGCCAAGCATCGTCTGAATTAATATCTCAGCAAAATAATTCAATTGCTTACTTCAATCTAATAAAGTCATACCTTGGTAAGGTACTTGATTCTTGACATTAACCATATTCGATAAATGTCTTTATTTGGGTTAAAATAAAAAAATTCATCATTTTGGCTGGTTGACAAGCTAAATCTAAAGCATAATGGAAGTGGTGAGTTAATTTATTCTTGGCTGTAAGGCTGACCCTTCATTGCAGTACTGAGTTATTGCTGCGTTGTTGGAGGTGTTGTCTTTAGGGTGAAATGGTAAACCGATGCACGGTCTGTGTGTTTATTAAGATGTAAAAGATACCATGGCAAATTCAAGGAATAAGGGAGTTCTTCAGATGTCTTGGCCAACATTTATGCCTCAACCAACGACACCATTTTAGATTATCTTGCCATAAATACAATCCTGTTTCTGGGACCTTTCTGTGCAAATTAGTTGCTGCATTTGGCTACTTAACAAGAATGACTACACTTCAAAAGTAAGTCATTGGCTGTTAGAAGCTTTAGAACATCCTGAGACTGTTGAAGGTGCTTTAGAACCACAATGTTTTCCTTTGCTGGTTCAATAAATGCATGTATTTTAACACATTTAAAATAAATAACGACTATGTTAAAGTAATGCAGACCAGATTTTAGCATGAATGGATTAGCTACTAAGTTAAAATAACAGATAGTGAAAGTCAAACTACCAAGTTATGAGGATGTGTTTTTACAAAAACGGCAATAGGTTAAGATGCCTTGAGTATTTCTTTTAAGATGATATAGGGTGGAAAAGCAGCCAAAGCCTGTTGCCTGACTTCATCCAACTCAGAATACATCTTCTAAACTAAGCATTGCAAACAGACCAGATCTAAACTTGGGTTTTAGGCAGGACATTGCTCTAGCAAGTTGACCGGCTGGCTGGTAGATGCAATAGGAGATCATGGTAATTTTAACCATTGGGCCTCATTTAAGTGTTGCTGGTCCACTTCTTGTCTGGCCCACCATCCCAGTAAGTGGAATGGAGGAACTTTCAGGAGAGTCACACATGAGGGAAGAGGATAGGGGAGGGCTATTCAGGATATTGGAGGCCATGACTTCCAATGTGGGACCCAGAGTAGTACATCTGCACCTCCTGACTCCACAAATGAAAATTTAGCAATTATTTTAGGTGTCTCTTCTGTCCATGGACCTGTTACAGCCTGGCAGCAAAGCCGCAGTGACCTTTCAGCTTAAGCCCTGGCTAATATCTCATCTGAGTCCTTTTGACATCATTGGACCTTGCTTAGAATTTATGCAGGAAGTTCCTGCTTGACCGTAACAGAAACTAATCCCCATCAAAACTAGTGACGTTAAATTTGGAAATTGCTCCATTTTGACTGCTGTTGCGCTCCCAGTCTAGCCCAGCAAGGAGAGTTAAAGTCTCTCCTGTAAAACAGACCTGTATGAGTGACCTACGCAACCTGCTGTGTGGCAGCTCAATGTGAGAAAATTCTTGGTTGCATGCATCCATTTACAGATTGACACCAGATATCTAGTTCTCCTTAACACCCGCAAACCTGTTTTGTTATATTTATCTAATGAGCATTTTTTTTTTTAGTTTAAGGTGAATATGACCCCCATGCAAAATGAAGAAGAAGCATCATGCATTTTGTGAAAGATTGAGATAGATTTTCAGTTTGCCACTCAGGCATAAAACTAGCATCAGCCGCCTATTAGAGAAACCACCTGATTTTCATTCCTGTTGGTTTTAGTGGAATTGAAAATTGGGTGATTTCTACAAATCTATCTCATAATTTTCAATTTGAATCTCATATTTTATCTATTCCACCAATTTCAAATCAGCCAACATGTGCAAATTGATTATTAACCTCATTTTTTAAAATCAAGTTCTAAAAATATTAATGTTGAATTGCCATGTACAGGTAGTTTGAAAAATAAACATTAAATGGTTACGACATAATAGTGTAGATTTTCCAAACAGTGTAATTTAACACGGGTAGAAACCTGTTTAAAATAAAAGGGGTGTGGGTCAGTATTTAATTCAGGCTTTTAACAGGCCACATCAGCTGGTGCTGCAATTGTTCATACGAACTAGGAGCAGAAGTAGGAGTAGGCCACTAAGCCCTTCAAGCCTGCTCTGCCATTCAAAAAGATCATTGCTGATCTGATTGTAGCCTCCTGCCTACCCCCGATAACCTTTCACCCTCTTGTTAATCAAGAATCTATCTAGCTCTGCCTTAAAAGTATTCAAAGACCCTGCTTCCACTTCCCTTTTGAGGAAGGGCGTTCCAAAGACTCACGACCCTCTGAGAGAAGAAATTTCTCCTCATTTCTGTCTTTAATGAGTGACCCCTTAATTTTAAATATTGCCCCCTAATTCTAGATCCCCCCACAAGATGAAACATCCTCTCTACATCCACTCTGTCGAGACCCCTTAGGATCTTAAAGATTTCAATCAAGTCAACTCTGACTCTTCTAAATTTCAGTGAACACAAGCCTAACCTATCCAACCTTCCCTCATAAGGCAACCCACCCATTCCTGCGATTAATCCAGTACACCTTCTCTGAATTGCTTCCATCGCAGTTACATCTTTCCTTAAATAGGGAGACCAATACTGTACATTGTACTCCAGATGTGGTCTCACCAGTGCCCTGTACAACTGAGGCATAACCTCCTTACTTTTGTATTCAATCTCTCTCGCAATAAATGATAACTTTCTATTAGATTTCCTAATTACTTGCTGTCCCTACATGCTAGCCTTTTGTTGAGGCCCCAACACTGATCCTTGTAGCACACCATTCATTACATCTTGCCAACCAGAAAAAGCCTACTCTCTGTTTCCTGATAGCTAGCCAATATTCAATCCATGCCAATATTTTACCCCCATGAGTTTTTATTTTCAGCAATAACCTTTGATATGGCACCTTATCAAATGCCTTCTGGAAATCTAATTACAGTACAGCCATCAGTTCCCCTTTATCCACAGCACATGTGACTCCTTCAAAGAACTCCAATAAATTGGTTAAACATGACTTCCCTTTCATAAAAGCATGTTGACTCTGCCTAATTGCCTTAAACTTTCTAAATGCCCTGCTATATTATGGTTAATAATAGCTTCTAACATTTTCCCTATGACAGAGGTTAAGCTAACTGTCCAGTGGTTTCCTGTTTTCGGTCTCCCTCGTTTTTTGAATAAGGAGCTATTTTCCAATCTAATGGAGCCTTCCTGGAATCTAGGGCCAGGATTTTCCCATCAAGGGGCGGGGCCTGCTCGCCGACGCGTAAAATGACGTGCGGTGACGTCCGGTGGAACTCCCGATGTCACTGTGCCCTATTTAAATTTTCAGGTAGGCGGGGGCTCAGCAGAATCAGCTGTGTGCCCACCAACCTGTCAATGGCCATTGACAGAGCCATTTAAGTAATTAATGGACCTGCCTGTCCAATCTTAAGGTTGGCGGGCAGGCCAGGAACCCTGGTGGGCATTAGAAAAAACATGAAACCTCTTCCACAGGCGGGATAAGGTTTCATGTAGGTTTTAGAAAATTTAATTAAAGTGTTTTTAAAAGTTATGGACATGTCCCAACTCATGTGACAGTGTCATATGAGGGGACACGTCAGGGATTTTCTTTTTCTATTTTTAATATTTTTTAATGTGCATCTTATCTCCCTGAAACAGCACTTTGCCTCAGGGAGATGAGTGCGCTCTTTTGTGCGCAAAAGAGCGCACCCTTGGCTGAGGGATTCTCTCCCCCCTTCCCGCCCACCCGCACAGAGGGCGCATAGCCCTTCCGTGCAGACGTCACACTGGGCAGGCCTTAATGCATCAACTATTCCACTAGCCACTTCTTTCAAGACCCTAGGCTGATGTCCATCAGGACCTGGGGATTTGTCAGCCCACAGCTCCAACAATTTGCTCAATACCACTTCTTTGGTGACTGTAATTTTCCTGAGTTCCTCCCACCTTCCATCTCCTGATTTACAGCTATTTCTGAGATGTTACTGATATAGTGAAACTGATGCAAAATACCTGTTCAACTCATCTGCCATATCTTTATTTTCCATTAATTTCCCAGACTCACTTTCTGTAGGACCAGTGCACACGTTGTTAACTCTTTTTATTTAAATATCTATAGAAACTTTTATTATCCATCTTTGTTTCCAGCTAACTTTCTCTCAAACTCTGATTTTTCCCTCCTTGCTAATCTTTTTGTCATTCTTTGCTGTTCTTTATATTCTGTCCAATCTTCTGACCTGCCACCCATCTCTGCACAATTATATATTTTTTCTTTGAGTTTTATACTGTCTTCAACTTTTTAGTTAACCACAACATATGGTGGATTCTCTCCTTGGAAGTTTACTTTCTCTTTGGACTGCCTCTATTTTGTGTATTCTGAAATATCCCTTTAAAAGTCTGCCACTGCATCTCTATGAACCTATCCCTTAACCTCATTTGCTAGTTCACTCTAGCTAGCTCTGCTTTCATGCCCTCAACTGCCCTTATTTAAGTTTAAAATACTAGTCTTGGACCCACTCTTCTCTCCCTCAAACTGAATATAAATTTCAATCATATTATGATCACTGCTAACTAGGGGTTCTTTCACTATGAGGCTATAAATTAATCCCATCCTGTTGCACTGTACCAAGCCTAGGATAGCCTGCTCTCTGGTTGTGAATGTGCCATTCCAAGAAACTATCCCGAAAACATTCTGTGAGCTCCTCACCTGGGTTACCTTTGCTCATCTGCTTTTTCCAGTCTGCCTGATTATCAGTGTACCTTTCTGACAAACTCCCATTATCTCTTCCTTTATACTCTGTCCTACCGTGTGGTTACAATTAGGGGGCTTGTATACCATTCACATAAGTGACTTTTTGCCTTTATTGTTTCTCATCTCAACACAAACTGCTTCTACATTCTAGTTGCCTGAACTTAGGTCATCCCTCTCTAATGTGCTACTATCATTAATTAACAGTCACCTATCCACGTTTCCCTAGCTTCCTGTCTTTACTAAATGTCACATACCCTTCAACATTCAGGTCCCAAATGTCATCCTGCAGCCATGTCTCTGTAATGCCTGTCAGATCGTCCTTATTTATTTGTATCAGTGCTATCAGTTCATCTGTTCTGTTTCGAATGCTACATGCATTTAGATACAGAGCCTTTAATTTTGTCCTTTTTATTATTTTTTAAATATCTGGCCTTACCTGCTGATTTACTCTTAGAGTACTCTCTGTCCCTTCCTGTCATGTTCTGTTTATAATTTCCTATATTAGTGCCATTCTCTCTTGCCTTGCCTCTACTCTTTGCTTTTCCACATCTTCCCAAATTTGACCCCTTGCCCCAATATTTAATTTAATGCCTTGTCCACTTCCCCAGTTTTGCAGCTCGTTAGAACATTAGTCCCAGCATGGTTCAGGTGTAGACTGTCCCAACAGTACTGATGCCAGTTCTCCACAAACTGGAACCCACTTCTCCCAAACCAGTCTTTGAGATACGCATTAATTTCTCTAATCTATTTGCTTTATGCCAATTTGCATGTGGCTCAAGTAATAATCCAGAGATTATTACCTTTGAGGTTCTGCCTCTTAATTTAGTGCCTACTCTTCAAACTCACTATGCTGAACCTCCTTCCTTGTCCTGCCTATGTCGTTGATACCTACATGGTCCACGACATCTGGTTGCTCCCCCTCTCCAGCCTTGAGCAAATGTCCTGAACCATGGCACCAGGCAGGCTGGATTCTCGATCTTTGCTACAGAGAACAGTGTCACTCCCTCTCACTATACTGTCCCTTACTGCCACTACATTCCTTTTTGCACCCCCTACTTGAATGGCTTCCTGTACCACAGTGCCACAGCCAGTCCGCTCATCCACTCTGCCACCCCCACTCCTATCCAAACCTCAAACCTGTTGGACAATTGCAGAGGCTGATACTCCTGCAGTCCTGGCCTTTCAGTCCCCTTGCCTGCCTCACTCGCAGTCGCCGCCTCCTTTCCCTGGTCACCTTCCAAAGTAGAAGACCCTATCCTAACGGCTGTGACCGCCTCCTGGTACAGAATGTCCAGGTAACTCTCACCCTCCCTGTTGTGACAGTGTCTGCAGCTCAGCCTTCAGTTCAATGGCTCTGAGCTGAAGCTTCTCAAGACACAGACGCTAACTACAGACGTGTTTGCCATGGATCACAATGTTATTCAGGAGTTCCCACATGCTGCAGCCTTGACAAATCACCTGTCCTGCCATCCTCATTTGTTTTAATTAATTACTTAATTATTTTATTCAATTATTTATTTTCTTTTAGGTATTTTGTAAATCTTAGCGCAAATTCCCGTACTATTTTGAACTAAGCAGTTTCAGCATTTTGCTGGGGGAATAGAGTCCAAATGATGAAAGTGCCTGTGTTGTACAAGAATAGCACACAAAACATGGGCAAAATTTTTATCTAGATGGGCGGGCACGTGCCTGACCCACTCAAGTGTAAGAGGAGCGAGTGTCCCGATGTCAACCTGCCAGTTGTGCAATATTTCGTTCAGCAGATGCGCATCAGAGTCAGCAGTGCACCCAGCAACAATTAAAAGGCCTGTTAAGGCCGTTAAGAAATCAATTTAATTGAATTTTTCACTGCACATCCAACCTTATGGTTGGCGGGCAGCCGGAAAGGCCAAGCGGCCTTTGCACTTTTTAGGAAACCTCATCCACAGGCGGGCTGAGATTTCCTAATGCAAATAAAAATAAAATTTAAAATTAAATTAATAACATGTCCCAGATCACAGAGTCTCATGAGGGGACATGTTTTATAACATTTTTAATCTCTTCATTATCTTTTTTTAGACTCTTCATCTCCCTAAGGCAGCTCTGTGCCTCAGGAAGATTTTCAAGAGCTCACTCGCATGCATGCATGAAGTTCACACTTGCCCTGCTCGCATACCCCCCTACCCGGCTGCACAGGCACGCTGAGCACTGCCCCTTGCATTTCATACTGGTGGGCCAATTAAATCGCCTTCCGGCCTCAATCACTGGCGGCATTCCAACTGCCCCCAATGAGCCCGCCCGATAAATGTGAAATTCTACCCAATGTGTTGATAAATACTGGAAGACAATTACACGACATTCCATCTTCAAGAAATTATTTATAACACAGAATTCTAAATAGATACCAATTCATATGTGGAGATTGTTACTGGTATGTGATAAATTAATTTGTCTGGTTTCTTAAGATGGTGCGAAAGCAGTTGATCTGGACATCCTTGCAAAGAATAAGGTCAACATGGACTTTGCAACCTTTATAAAGCTAAACTCTGAAGAAGTAATGGTATGTATATATTAGAATAATATGGTTTGATCACAGAAGTTGAGGGTTCCTGTTTCTTCTTTTGTTTAATACCTTTAAAGCTGGGATGGACAGATTTTTGGTATCACAGGGAATTAAGGGATATGGGGAGTAGGCAGGAAATTGGAGTTGAAGCCCAAGATCAGCCATGATGGTATTAAATGATGGAGCAGGCTCGACAGGCCACATGGTTTACTGCTGCTCCTATTTCTTGTGTTCAGTTATGCACTTCCATCAGGGAACAACTATGAACTTCCTGGGAAGAAATCTAAATTCACGAGGAGAATTTTCACGTCAGCGTGCGGGGGCGGGCCTCGCATGCCGATGCGTAAAATGATCTTCCATTTGGCAGGCGCATGCCAAAGTTGGCTGTGCGCCACTGTACTGTCAAAGGCCTGTTAAGGCCGTTAGGAGAGTAATTTAAATAATTGACAGGTCTGCCCTTCCAACCTTAAGGTTGGTGGGCAGGCAAAGAGCCCAAGCTTTTTACATGAAACCTCATCCACAGGCAGGATGTGGTTTCATGAGCGTTTTATTAAATTAATAAATATTTTTCACACATTTCATAAACATGTCCCAGCTCATGTGACACTGTCACATGAGGGGACATGTCTAAATAATTTAAATCTGTCTTTATTTTAAACTTTCAATTTGAACTTAATCTCCCTGAGGCAGCTTCATGCCTCAGGGAGATTTCTGCGGTCTTTCGTGCGCATGCGTGAAAGAGCGCAGGCCCCAACTCTCCCTCCTCCCCCTGCCCGCACAGGTAGCGCTGAGCACCACAAGGCGCGCATCACTCTGGGCGGGCCTTAATTGGCTCGCCCACATAAAATGGCCGGGTGCAGCCGGACGCGTGCAGTGATTGGCTCCGTGCCTGCCCCGACTGGCCCGCCCGACAGGCAGAAGCTTCTCCCCATGTTATGAAAGCTGTTCAGTTGTAATGGGAAGTATAAGATCAGGTATTGTCTTCCCACACTGTAATGAATGGTGAGCTGTTTTTAATGACAATCACTCTTGATATCATTGTGCTAAATGGCAACAGACTTCACACAATGTGGGGCAGCAGTGTAAGATTAGTGTAGACAGAATTCACCAGTGTTCCCATATGATATTAAAGCATTCCCATGTTGTTATTATAACAAGCGTTTATTAACAAATTATTCTCTGTACTATCCAATATTTCTATTAATGAGCTCTTTTCTCACTTCAAATATCTTTGTGATTTTGAGGATTACCCAACTATATAATCTCTTAGCCCTGCTACATCATAGTTGAGTTTATTTGCCTGGGTAGAGTCAAACACTGAGGTTGCTAGTGAGTACTTCTCAGGCAGAAAAGGTTCTATGTTTGGCACAATAGAGACTGATCTGGTCATATTATAGTTGTCTGGTTAAAACAAAATTTTGAAGGTGGGCTTTCATTCAAATTTTGAATATGTCTTTCAGCTACTTATTGGATGATAGCAGTCAGGAGAAGATGGAAATGAGATGGTTAAGTTAAATGAGAATATATAGTAAAAAACAAAACTAAGCTAAAATCACAAATGGGGTGAAGAAGAAAATGAGAGAAACAAAGATAGGGCAACTAAGGTGGTATTTAACATTATCTTTGAAGTATGTATTTTAGCTGTGTAAAATAACATAAGGGTAATAAAGCAATTCCTATAATTTTGGAAGATCAGACAGCACCTGTGTAAAGAAACAATGTTAATGTTTCAAGTTAAGATGACCTTTCATTAGGACGGTTCTGAGAAAAGGTCATCGACCTGAAACATTGGGTAGGATCTTGTTGAGGCGCATCTGGAGAGCCGGTGGGAGACCTGTGCTGCATCTTTTTGGGAAGGCATACCAAAACACATGCCAGTCAGGCACTGGCGGGGCAAGCAGTGGGACTTCCCCTGGAATCAAGACCGCGGTGGCAGAAGTCTCGACCACTGAGCCTGCTGGTCAATCAGAGGCCAGCGGCTCTTGTGCTCAGAGGCACCACTGGGAAGGCATGGCTGCTGCTGGAACAACAGGTTCCCAGAGTCCCTGCCACAGATAAGTATTGTGTGGGGGTGGCGAGGGATGGTGTGTTCATGGGCTGGTGGTCATGGGGAAAGGGATGCCAGGGATTGCCAGCAAGGGCAGAGGGGGTGACTCTCAGTTGACCCTTCTCACCTACCTCCCCCTGCCCCTTTCCAATGTTACAAACCTTAATCAGGCACTGAGTGCCTTTAATTAAGGGACACACAACCCCTCCCCCCCACAGGAGGTTACAAGCTGGCCACCTAGTTTTACCTGTTGTGCATGCTGTATGGCGACAGGCCCACATGCAGCTGGGTTCATACCGTTGGCAGTGGGATGAGGCTCTTAAGTGTTAATTAATTGGCCACATAAGGGCCTTAGTTGGTGCAGGATGGGAAAGTCAGCCTTGGATCTTCATGCCCAGAACTTAATTCTGGTGGAGCTGGGAAAGGGCGGGGTCCCAGTACGCTGCCATCCTGCCGAAGTAAATGCCCTTCCTGCCGCCAAGCTCACCACTAGTGGGAGCACACGATTCTGGCCATTAACTCTTGTTTCTTTCCATGGATGCTGCCTGACAAGCTGAGTGTTTCCAGGACCTTTTGCTTTTATTTCCGATTTCCACCATCTGCATCCTTGGACCTGCCATCTGGTAGGTATAGATACTAAGAACAAAACATATAATGTGATTACCTGTTAGTTTGCTCCACACAATCTAACAGTTCATGTGTCATAATTTCATAATTGGATCAAAAGCTATCAACTCCGTTTTCAGGTTTTAGATTCACTTTATTCAGTAATACTAGAAGCTGTTCAATTCCAAAATAACCTGGTTCATTCACACAGTTTAGTTTATGCTGTCAATTTTTTCTTTCACAGAGCTAAGGTAAATAATGTGCTTATCTCTGAAAGGAAATGTGTAGGCAAATGTTTTTATGTTGATTCTTCTCATATTCTTTCTATTGTTAGAAACTTTCTGCCGAGCAATTGCAAGCCTTGCTTGGAATAAACCTCCCAGCTCTTCAAACTGGAGCCAATGAAACAGTAGTGTTAGGTTGGGTGAGCTCACATTTTCAATCTGAAGTGAGGAGTGTTGGGTTGTCAGGAGGAATTCCAGATCCTTCATCAGGTATGTGCCCTGATTAAAAACAGGAATACTGTGGACAAATACTTATTGTTATACAATCCTGCTGAAAGCATCGTACAAAATAACATGGATGTATGTAAACTCTTTCAGTATAATTTCTCATATGTAACATTGCTGCACATTTTAGTTCTATTTTCGTGTAAATGCATCAATAATTCTAAATGCAATATCAACCACATAGCGCACTGGCTTTCAAACATTTGGCATTCAGCAAACCCTTCACAAATATTGACACAATGTTGTGACCCAGCTTCACAACTCAGTATACTGGAAGAGATTCTCTGGCCTTATAAAGGACACGTCTGCTGCCCAAAAGGAAGCTATGCTTTCAAAAAAGAAAATAATTTTTATTATTGCAGTAACAAACGATATGATAGTACATCAACAAATAAAAAAAAATATAGAATAGGAACTTTTCAAGAAACCAGGCTTTCTGCACAAGATGTTCTTGGCCCCAGATGAACGACAATTTTTTTCCACATGGATCCCATTTTGAAGAACAATGCCTTGGGTTTAGCATGGCATTGACAGTGGCCTATGTGTTCAGGACTAATATATACTCTTGGGGCAGAATTTAACGTTCGGCATTCGGGCACGTGCCCGACATGCCCGAGCGCAATATGACACACGTCACTGGGCTTGCAGCCCGTCATCACACACTCGTACGGTATTTCGTTCGGCAGGAGCACGCTGGAGTCGGCTGTGTACCCGCCGATAATTGAAAGGCCTATTAAGGCCATTAACAAGCTAATTAAAATTAAATTAATGCTGTCCCTCCAACCTTATGGTTGGCGGGCAGGTGAAGAGGCCAAGCAGCCTTTACATTTTTTAGGAAACCTCATCCATGAGCGGGATGAGGTTTCCTAAAGCAAATAACATTAACTAAAAACTTTATCTTTGAATTAAAAACGTGTCCCAGCTCATGTGAGTCACATGAGGGGACATTTTAAAACATTTTTTACTGTCTTTGTTAATTCTTTTAAAAAGCGCTTCAATCACTCTGAGGCAGCTCCGTGCCTCAGGGAAATTGAAGCGCTCTTTCGCGCACATGTGTGAACCGCGTGCTAGGCCCATTCTCCCTCTTCCCACTGCCCGCACAGGTAGTGCTGATCGTTGCCGCTTGCAATCCAAGCAGAGCGGGCCTTAATTGGCCAGCCTGCGTGAAATTGCGGAGCGGAGCCAATCGCAGGCGGTGGTCGGCTACCCAACCGCCCCCTCCTGCTTCCGCTGAGCCCGCATAACGAGGGAAAATTCTGGTCTTGAGGTTAAATTCAATACTTATTGGAAGGAATATGAAAAGCTGAACTCACGTATTTTCCAGCACCTAACAAGTCATTCCATCGCACCACAAATATCAGTAGGGTTTTACCCAAACATTGTGGTTTGGTTCAGAATACAAACAGATCATTATGAGTTTAAAAAACTAGAAGCATACACCAGGCATATCAGCATCTAAAAGTGAGTTTCCTTTAATAATATTTTCACTTTTTTTTTCAGATCCCCAACTTAACTTCTTGGTAAGATAGATTTAATAATGTTTACTTTAATTCTCTGATACAGAACCATATTAATGGACAATGTCTTGTTAGCCATTCCTGATATGGTCCATTCATCAACATTGCATTCTCGACATAGAACCTTACTATATACTTACTGGATAAGGGCATGAATTGCAAATAAGTTGCTTAACACCAAGAATCAGTTTCATGATCTGTGCTTCTTCCCAACCAGTCTTTGTGTTGGGAGTACAAATTCACCAAATTTACCTTTATTTGAAAAGTATTTTTTGTGATTGTTAAGAAGAAACTTGTCTACCAAGAGGAAGTTCAACTTCTTTGATAGCTGTTCTGTGTCCTTTTAACTTTTAGCAGGGCTTGTCCTTTTAACTTTTCATCTGCCTTCTGGTGGGATGTACCCTTGCACTTTTGAGCAGCAAAACTTGCTGACGGCACAGCAAGAAGGAGAACCCTTCTTGGTGGCAACTGGTATCAACAAAAGCATGTCAATTTCACAAGTGGCATTGGAGTGCTGTAGTACTGTGCTGTGCAAAATTACCTGCTTTTGAAATATAGGAGGTATTTTTTTTCCATCACTACTGTTAATGGAAACTCAACATGCTAATATGAGTGAAAGGGGGAATTATATAACCCAAACTGGTTGAATTATTTTCATTATTTAATTTGTATGAAGCCTGTTGCTTTTGTACATTATTCATGAAATTACAGAAAACACAATCATACTTTTCACATGTTGATACTTATTCAGCTACAATAGGATCTGTGTATGTGTGTGCATGTGTGTTTTTTTTTTGTTCATTCATGGGATGAATGGGCCAGCATTTATTGCCCATCCCTAGTTGCCCTTGAGAAGGTGGTGGTGAGCTGCCTTCTTGAACTGCTTTGTGTGTGTGTGTGTGTGTGTGTGTGTGTGTGTACATACGTACATATGTATATATAATAGTTCTTTATTTATTATGATATATTCTAATGTATTGTCTGGTATATATGTGTATGTATATGATATATTTTCCTGTGTAATTGTAAGTATATATGTTTGAATTTATATATTCATTATAGTATATTTACATATATGTTTATTATGGGCAGGATTTTCCCATCAGCAAGGAGGGGGCATGCCCTGCTCGTTGACGCGTAAAATGACGCTTGGTGACATCGGTCGGAACTCCCGATATCACCATGCTCCATTTAAATTTTCAGGTAGGCGAGGGCACAGCAAAATCAGCTGTGCACCCACCGACTTGTCAATGACCAATTGAGGCCTTTGACAGAGTAATTAACCTATTGAATGGGACTTGCCCATCCAATTTTAAGATTGGCGGGCAGCCCAGGAGCCCTGGCGGGAATTAGAAAAAGCTTGAAACCTCATCCATGGGCGGGATGAGGTTTCATGTAGGTTTTTAAAGATTTAATTAAAGTGTTTTTTAAAAATTGTGGACATGTCCCAATTCATGTGACAGTGACAGTTTCACATGAGGAGACATGTCAGGAAATTTAGCATTTAGCCTCAGGGAGATGAGTGTGCTCTTTTGTGCGCATAGCGCTTCCATGCAGACGTCACGCTGGGTGGGCCTTAATTGGCCCGCCCATATAAAATGGCGCCGCTCCCCCAATTGGGGGCGCTGATCGGAGGCGCGCCTGTGCACGTCCGCACTTCAACTTCGCCCCCAACGAGGGGAAAATCCTGCCCTATGTTTCCAAGAATATATTTAGCTTATATTTGGCACTATGAAACTAAGATTAATTTATTTACGTTTTTTCTTTGTTAGTGTGGCAATACTACATTTAATGGTAAGTTCATTTTTGTGAAACTCAATATCCAATTTTCTTTGTACATTTTCTCTGTTAATATATTTTTTTTACATTTCAAACAGAAACAGCTTTGTGTGCAGCAGTAAACAGGTAAGAAGTTGAGGCCAATCAATATCGATATTGGTTCACTTAAATTATTGATTTGTCCTGTGAAACCAGATTCCTGCCTCCCTTTAGGAACTTCTTTGTCAAATCTTGCTGCAGACAGGAGCCTTGCTCATTGCCCAATTTTATCCCCTCACGTTCAAAGTTCCCTCTAATTTTTTTCTGTTGCATACAACCTGTTTATTGCACTGTGCAGTACATTCAGGATTGCTGCTTGCTGTGCGTGTACACATCCTAGAGGGAACATTGGTGATAAAAGCAAAATACAGTAGATCTGGAGTTCTAAATAAAAACAGAATGTAATGGGAAAAAAAGCAGGTCTGGCAGCATCTATGGAGAGAGAAACAGTTAACCTTTCGAGTCACAGTGCTGGAGTACGGATCAATATAGAGTATCCATTCTTCAGTATCTGATCTAAGTGGCCATTCTGCAAGTGCATACTAGCCCTGGAATGCCTGGAGCACATTTGCCTATAGGGGAAATTACAGCTTTGTCCAATCCTGTCCTCAACTGACTTCTGCAATTCCGTACCTATAGTTGGGATCAAAGGAGAGTAGTAGCTAGCAGGAACTCTGCAGAACGTTTTCCCTTCTTTAGTTAAGGCCAATGATACCATCCTTAACATCAACCTGGCTGAGGTTCGCTTAGTGTAGCCCAGGGATCAAACCTGGGACTTTCGTGGTCTGCGAAGCTCATCACATTATAAGCAGCTTTTCCAATCACTGTAGAATCATTGAACGGTTACAGCATGGAAGGAGTCCATTTGACCCATCATGCCCATGCTGGCTAAAGTGCAACTTGCCTAGTTCCAGTTCCCTGCTTCCCTGTAGTCCTGCAAATTTTCTTCTTCAGATAATGATCCAATTTTCTTTTGAAAGCCATGACTGGACCTGCTCCCAGAGTTCAGAGTTTCTCTCACTTGGCTGATAATAATGTAAAGGAATATATTTAAATTATATTGATGGTAAAACAGTTTTAATTAAATTCCAATGTAATTCCTCTCCGGATAATAGATTGCATTTCCACCCCAACAGTTCAGCTGTGAACAGTTTTCTGATGTCTGTCAACAAGTTCCAGCTTTGTAATTTCAACATTACAGACTACGCATGTGCTCAAGTAAGCTTTGTCATAGTCCAGAATTTCACATGAGAATAACAGTCTAATAAAATGTTGTTGCTGGTAACATTCCTCATTTCAGTAAAGGTGGTAGTAATTCAATGAATTTACTTGCAATACAAAATAATGCTGCACTATTTTAAGTGGATATATGTTGCATACTTGGAGAACTCAGAAGCAGCGAAGAGGGATCTCACACCCCAAGGCTTTAATGTAGCCTGTTGTCTTTGGAGTTATGCTGTTAGTTTTGCATCAATGTATCCCAACGTTACTTTGAATTAAAGCAAAAGTGGTATAAATGCAGCCTGTGCATTTTAATCCAGATTATTTCTAATGCTTGATAAATTAATGAGTTTCGCCACTAACATTTTTCATCACATACTTGTCCAACAGTCTGTCATATACAGTGCTTCGTGAACAGCTGATATGTAGATTTTCTATTCTGTCTTGATTATTTTTCGATTTTTTTCAATTAAGCATTTTTAACATTCAAGGGTAAGAAAATATTTAGTAGAGATTTTAAAATCATAAATGGCCTTAATATGCTAAATAAGGAAATACTATTTCCACTGGTTGGCAAGTGAATGTTGAGGGTTTATCAATTTAAAATTGTCATTGAGAACATTTCCTTATGCAGAAAGTTTGTTAAAGGTTAGAATGCTTTGTCACATTGAGTAGTTGAGGCAGAAATTATTGAATAATTTAAGGGAAGAGAAGATAAATATTTAATGCAGAGGATTATATAGAACTGTAATGAAAGAGTAGAACAATAAGATTAGTTTGGATTGCTCTATATGAGGGCAGTCCCAGTTATGATAAGCCAAATGGATTCATACTGTGCTGTAAACTTAAGTAATTCTAAAATCAACATGGGATCCCAGTAGAAATGAGTTATTTTTGTATAATTTTGTGGTGTTTGCTTTTAGTAACATACAACAAAATTTTAAATAAATTAATATCAAGTATCAGTACCAATTATGCTAATTTATCTAAAGGTTACTTTACCCAGTAGGCATTTCAGATCTACACTGGAGCTCAAAAGACTGGAGAAAGGGGTTAATCTTAGCTGTAGAATTTAGTGAGGACAGAGAGTTTGCTAATGAGCGGAATTTTACGCAAGCCGCATCTTACAGTCCCACAGAAGTCAATGGACTTTTGAACAGCTCACCACATTTTATGGCCCCACCCCAGCCACGATGGGGCCGTAAAATTCCATCCAACATGTGTGGTGTTCTTTTCGTTGCAGACCAGGCTCACCGCGATTTCAGTCAAATATAAAAGATACATGAAATTGACTGTAAGAATTGTGTAATATTGAGGGCTAACCAAGAAGAAAAGCTGAACTTAAATACCTTATTTTACTCAGAAACATCTTCAGGCATTTCACAGTTAATGAAGTAGGGATCTGGAATGCCTGGCTGTTTAATTGCTATTATGCTGTTCTATGTTAGTTTAGTTTCTGTATTCCAGCATCTTATACTGCTGGATCCATTGAACATCAAAGCAGAGTTCCATTATTCGTGATGTTTTTAGATCAGTTAAATATATTGAGATGTATTACCCTAATGTTTTTTGAAATTGATTTCTTTGCAGAGTAATCTACTGCTGGCAGGTCTAACCAGTGATCACTTGACCAGTATATTTAATTGCTTTACTACTGCAAAGGCTCTGAGTAAGCCGGATGAAACTGCACTGGGGGTATTCATTCAAAGGCTGGACAAAACCACCCTGAACGAAGCACTAGACAAATTCAACAACATGGTAAATGATAATTAAACTTTAGATGAGAAACAATTTACAAAGGAAATGATAGACATATTCCTATGCAAAGATAGAAATATTTGCATTTAAACAGTATATAATTGTTAGAAACATAGTTGTGTTTTTAAATGCAGTGACTATAGCCAAAGACAGCAGCAATTTTGCATAGAAAATCCTACAAGCAATGATTTTGGTTCTGTAGGTTGAAGGAGGAACGTTGGCCAAGGCACTGAAAGCACTAAATGATTTAAATTCACCAACGATAAAAAATAAAACTCAGATAAATCTCCAGACCTGGTAATACTTCTGTCTACAAAGCAAAAGGGCTGGTTGGTAACTGACTTTGCCAGCATTCAACAAACCATATATTTGCAATAATTATATAAGCTTAAGGAAACATCTCTATATAATTTATAGATTTCAAAACATGTTTAGTGGATTTATTTAAAAAATAACTATCCATAAACTAGGTGCTTGCCAGCTTGAGAAGCTGAGTACTTGGGGCTGGATTTTCAGTTGTTGGCAGAGATCAGGACCCAGGCAGACACAATTTAAAAATCGTGGTCTTGGCAGTCACCTCTGAATTCCGATGCCTCCAGGAGAGTTTGCAACTTTTAAAGGGAGAGGGGTGGCACGAAGGGAGTGAAGGGAATGGAAGACTCACTCCTTTACAATTATTGGCCCCTTAAGGTCCTTTGGGACTTCTTATTAACGGACCAGGGAGGTCAAGAACATAATTTCAAATAGAGATTTCAGCAAACCCAAACAGTCTGCTGCATGTTAGTGCAGAGCTGTCATGTTGCTGTGGGGCAAAGAGAAAGTTTTTTGTAATGTTTAAAATTATCAGGTCCTCGGGTATCCTATGCCTGAACATGCACGGTACCTCAATTTTGCCTTGTCATCCTCCATATCACACCTTTATGCTTCTTAGGCAGTTCCTCAAGATCAAGAATTATTTGCTTTCACTCCGTTCAGAGAGTTCTGAGATGACTGATAACATTGCACAATCTGCAGACTCTGACTCATGCAGGACAGGTGGTGATTGAAGGGTTAAGTAGATGGGGGGATGTTTGGACTTGCCCTTTGAAGAGCTACCTGCTCTCATTGGCTAGGCCTTGACAGGCCTCAACATGGCTGCCATCTGCTTTAGCTGCTGGTGCCAGGTGGGCACCAGCATCGCCTGATAGAGAGCTCACCTCTCGTCCAATTAGGGCATTTGCATTTACAAATGAGTGAGGTACAGGCTCAGGACATGGAATTTATCTGGGCATTGGTTTCTCAAACCCACTTAGAAAATCTGGCCCTTGATTTCTAACTTGGAAATTGTGGTTTTGAGTAACCTGGACACTGAATGCTATCTCTTATCTTTGAAAGATATTTGAGGGCAGGACATCATTACTGCACCAAATTTTCTACTTTTATTCCATGGGTGAAATTTTTAGCTCAGCAGGTGGGCATGCGCCTGACTCGCTTGAGTGAAAAATGACATGCAATGACATTGGGTGAGTGCCCTGACATCAAATGCAGTTGCGCGATAATTCATTTGACGGGCGTGTGCCAGAGTCAGCAGCATATCCGCCAGCAATTAAAAAGCCTGTTAAGGCCATTATCAATTAAATTGAATTTTTTGCTGGCAAGCGAAAAGGCCAAGTGGCCTTTGCACATTTTAGGAAACTTAATCCGCGGGCAGGATTAGGTTTCCTAAAGTAAATTTAAAAAAAATTTAAATTTTATAACTCAATTAAAAACATGTCCCTGCTCATGTGACAAAGTCACATGAGGGGATATGTTTCATTATATTTTTATTTTCTTTATTTTTTTAAATAATATTTCATCCCCCTGAGGCAGCTCTGTGCCAAGGGAGATTATGAAGTGTGCACTCACTCGTGCCTGGCTTGCACTCTCCCCCCCACTGCCAGCACAGGGGGTACTGAGCGCTGCTGCTCATGTTTCATGCTAAGTCCTGCCAGCATAAGATCACCTTCTGGCCTCGATTGCAGGTGGTGGTCTGCTTCCCAACCACCCCCGCCGAGCCCGCCTGACACGGGTGAAATTCTACCCCATGAGTTTAACATTGGACAACTGAAAATTTAGATATAAGAGTTTGAATCAACTTTATGAATATCTCAAACTAGAATTTCAAAATTATAGACTGGTCTTTAAGCAATAAGCATATTCACCCAACAGCATTTTTATCTTTATGACCATCTGTAACTTATTAATTTAGACTTCCCTTAAAATCTACACCCATATCAGACTACATAGAAATAATGATCCAGTCATTAGTGAAAATCAGTAACACTGCACCAGACTTACTAAATATTTTTGGTATTTAAGTGCTCTCCATTGTAAGTTTTCAAATGCTATTTCAGAAGTAATAAGTCACAAGGTGAAATAATGTCACTTTTCATTCTGCAAATATTAACTGACGTTTTGGTGTTTTTTCTACATTAACAACTAAATTAACCTGTAACTAGATTGATCAGATAAAGGTTCAGAGGAACTACTTTGTTCATTACATTAGTCTGAGCAATTTTATGAATTGTATTTCTTTTAGTTCTGAAGTGAGGGAAAGTTTCTTATGCCTGCAGTGGAATCTCTTTACTCACTGAGTTTAAATACATGCCTTGGTTTGTTTCAGACTTTGAGCACTTCACAAATTCCTCTGATGACGAAGATCACATTCATGAACGTCCTGTGGGAGGCTGTGAAAACCAATGAAAACTTAGCCAGTTCAACTTTCTTGACAAAATGGTCCCAGGAGCGATTCAGGCCTTTCATTGCTGGCATTTCCAAGTCAGTGCTGAGCTGCCTTCTGATCAGAAACACAACCTGCGAAGGGTACCAAGCAGTGTAAGTGTGTGGCTCTCTTTTAGAATCATACACAGCAGATTGTAGTCATGAACGACTAGGGCTCACAACCTTCCCCAGGGTGTTCGTCCTTGTCCTCAGAAACCAGCACTTTGGTTAACTTAGTAATAGTCTCAGTATTATTAGTCAAAAATGAGCAGAAAGATGTGGTGCCTGTGAATTGTTGCCCATGGAACCTCAATCTAGCATAAGTCACGGTCTTTAGAACAAAAGAAATTAAAGAAATGTGGGGGAAAAATTAGTTTCATATTTCACCTTGCAATGTGTTTACCTTGGAGACGAAATTTGAAATCTGCTGAAAAACAGGTGTAAACTTGAAGGAGTTAAGCTTCTTTTAAATGCCATTGGTGAGTTGTGGGCATCAAATGGGCAACCTACTGCAACTCAATAGTTGAGGAGAGTGCGAAATGAGCTGACTTTGAGCTAAGCCAGTCAGCTGGTCAAACCTTGCATTGGAATATCTTTCTCCCCCTGGCCCCATAAAAATAAGAACAATTCTTAATCTTTTTGTTTGAGTTGCCTCCAACGATCTGTTTTGGGGTCTCCCGTTAGGCTACTCAATGCTTGGCACAAATTGATGGAGTGCATGATATAGTTTCTGCATTTTGTACCTGAAATTTTTCATTAAGGTTTGCAACTTAATAGGATTATTATTTTCATATTTAAGCAGTTTTATGCTGATCACAGGTGGGTGAGCTGATAGCCCATTTACAGGGTCAGCTGAAAATTACATAAAATGAGCCTTAGGCATCAATGGGGTGCTGAGGTGCCCCCATCTCTGATTTTCAACTGCCAACTTTCCAGGGGAAAAACAAGGTGGTCAGGAGTTGAAATTTTTGGCCTAGAAACTGGGTTGAGCAGTGCCCATTTTCCAGATGCTACAGTGTCTGCTAAAGCCTGGCTGCTCACCATATTGGGTAAGGACAAGCAAGGACGTGCCTTATGCAGGCATAAGGCTATTTTCATCTGTAAACAAGGGGCATGACACCAGATTTAGATCTCTGCTATGACATTGGTTTGCCCTGAAGTAACTGGGTCCAATGCTGGCCACATTCAGTGAAACCACCCGTAATGATCACCTGAATAAAACACTGATAAATACTAAGTAAATATCTTTCCAAGTGCAATAAAGCCTTAAGTTGGGAGCCTCTAATAAGCCCTTGGCCCAGTATCAAGATGAACAACTCCAGCCACTGAGATAGGGCAGAATTTTTCACTTGGCGGGCAGGCATCGCCCAACCCACTGGAGCATGAAATAATGCGCGTTGACATCCTGGAGTCACTCTCACGATATTTCACTCAGCAGGCACACGAGGGAGATGGAGGCGCATCCGCCACTAATTAAGAGGCCAATTAAGGTCCTTGACACATCAATTGTCTCCGAATTTACATAGCCCGTATGATTTTTTTGGCCATTGCACGGGCAAAACAGGCAGGCCGCAATTTGCAGAAGCTCATCCATGGGCGGGATAAGAAGGATCAGCTGCATTGTCAATGTGAGTAGTGAGGAGATTTGGAGATCTTGAGCTGCTGGTCGCTTATGTGAACTGGGCAGCTTCATCTTGCTTCAGAGCTGCATTCTGATCATTTCTAGGTTTCATTTCAGGACTCATTGTTGTCTTCCAGGCCCCTGGAGGATTCTGAATGTGTGGGCCCTTCCAGGTATCAGAAAGCCTTCCATAACTGTGGTAATGGGGATTGTGATCTCTGCTGGAGGCACCTCCTCTGAGGAGGAACAGAGGGGCAGAAGGGAGAGGAAGCCAGGTGTCCGAATGCAGCTTCCAGGGGAGTGACCTGTGGGAGGAGAGGCGCAGGCACAGGTGGTGCAGGGCCAGCTGGCAGTCCAAGGTGGAAGGGGTCACAGAAGACAGCACTATCCAACTGCCAGGGTTTACAGGTAGTGATGCAGCTACCTCAACATGTCTGAAGTGCAATGCCGAAGGAGGCTCCACCTTTCAAGGGAGACAGTGACCTCAATTTGTCAGAGGATCAGGACTGAGATCAGCTCCGATTATGTGGGTGGACGCCCCATGCCAGTGGCTCTGAAGATCACAGTGGCCTTCAGCCTCTATGCTTCTGGTTCTTTCCAGGGCTCAGTGAGGGATCTGTGTGGAGTCTCCCAATCAACTGTCCACAGTCGCATCAAACTTGTGACAGAAGCTCTGTTCAGGCGTGCATTGACTTTCATTCATTTCCGCATGGACGAGGCCAACTCGGCTGAGCGAGCCAGAGGCCTTGCAGTGATTGCTGAGTTCTCCCATGTCTAGGGTGCCATCGACTGCACACATGTGGCCATCAAGGCGCCAGCGGGTGAGCTGGGTGCCTTCATCAACAGGAAGGGATTCCAATCCATTAACATACAGATAGTGTGTGATCACAAGATGCAGATTCAGCAAGTCTGTGCAAGATACCTTGGCAGTTCCCATGACGCTTACATCCTGAGACACTCCCAGGTGCCAAAGCTTCAGTGCTCCAGCCCAAATGGATGGATGGCTGCTGGATGACAAGGGCTATCCCCTGAAAAGATAGCTCATGACGCCGCTCAACCACCAAAGAACAGAGGCTGAGCATCGGTACAACAGAAGCTATGCCTCCCCAAGGGCGATGATAGAGAGGACCATTGGTCTTCTCAAGATGCGCTTCCGATGCCTGGACCATTCAGGGGGCGCACTGCAATAGCCCCCTGAGTGGGTGCCATTAATAGTGTTTGCATGCTGCGCTCGCCACAATCTGGCACTGAAAAGGTGGGACCCAGTGGAGGAAGAGGATGTTGACACAGCTGTGCCCGTGATAAGTCTATCTTGTGCTTAAGGTGCTTTACATTTCCGTTTGTGGGTGCTACGTCTAAGTGCTCCCCCCTCGCTGACACGGGCATTGGAGACAGCCTGCTGACTCGAATGTCTTGTCGGCCTTGATGACCTTGGCGGGCGTCCTCTGGCCCGTGGAGGCTGTGCTGACCCCACCTGGGAAGGACCGGCCAGTGCCACGGTTAGCATCTCCCCAGTCGCTACAGCCTCATCAGATGCCATGGTCACTGGCAGAGGGACAGAGGAGCTGCTGCCATCATCCGGAGTGCCCTGAGAGGAGCCCGCAGAGACGTCAGGCAGCTCGTGCGCCAACATGAGGTCGTTTTGGACCTCCCTGCTCATTGATGGACAAGCACCTAGCTGGAATACTTGGTTCCCAATCCACCTCCCACATGGACACTGATCAGCTGAGATCATTGCCTGCATGTGGGCTTGCAGGTTCGAGTGCATCCCCAGGGACTCCTAATTCTGTCCCTGGAGTGTCCTCTCCGTGCAAGTCGCCACTGTCTCCATGGAGGAGGCATTGCGCTCCACCATGAGGGTCAACGCAGTGGTCATGCTCCGCAGGGATTCCTCCCAAACGGAGACCATGGCACGCATTCCCTCATGTATCTCCGCCAGATCCTTTTGCACACCCTACTGGACTTCCAGCATCTGCTGCCTAATAGACAACTCCTGAGACCCATCATCAGCCATCGACTGAGCATTGTCCTGGTCTCCAGTCCTCCAACTGCTGGCGCCCTGGGCGTTCTCTGCCTCCAGCTGTACCTCAAGCAATTGTGAATCGCCCTCACCATTGTGCACCAAGATACTAGACAGTGATCTTATGCCCACCGAGGTGCTGGTGAATGCACTGCTGCCTACTTGACAAAGCCGGTGTGACGCAGGTGCGTAGGGAGCATGGTGGTCCTCCGGGGTCAGGGGTGGCCCTTCAGGGTACTCAGTGCGAATGCCTGCTGGTGAACCTAAAAGGGAGAAGAAGGACATGTAATTCATTGCAGCAGATCATTGAAGCACTTCCAACACTGCACCCATGTGCGTCTCACCATGTCGTGGCTGCTCACCCGGGATGCTGCCACCTCCCATGCCCTGTTGTTGATGTGCAGTGGCTTCCTCCTCCTGTCTCTGGGGACAAGGGCATCCCTTTTGGCATTCACTGTGAATGACAGGCACCCTGGTGAGACAACAGAGATCTGCATCATAGTGCCCTCGCCTTTCAATTATCAAGGGGGACTCCAGCTTCAAGGCACAAATCAATATAGAGATGACACTAGAATGGTTGCAATATCTGACATTCTCATCTCTGTGCACTGCACTCTTACCTTCGCCTGACACCCAAACTTCAATACGGCCGGTTAATCAAGGTACATGCCATCTCTCAAGCTCCAGGGCCTCCTGCTCATAGCGAGTGAGGGTGAGGAGTTGTAGGGGATCCCCCTCTCAATATTGTTATGGGATGTCTTCTCCCGAAAGGATACAGGAACATTGATTAGTCCACTCTCTACCTGCAGCGCCATGGCCAACCTCACCTGAGGAACACCTTGCAGGGCACATACGATTGGTGGCCCTCAACGCGCAAGGCGCTCAGTACAAGCAGCCAGGGTTCACCACATTGGCCAGCTCTGGTGTCATTGACAGTTGGCACTCATACTCTTAACACCCCTGAGGTCCACGCAGGGATGGCCGGTCCTTAACTACTCTCCACACTGACCCATGCAACACGGTACTCACCCTTGCCGATTGCAGCAGATCATTGAAGCACTTCCAACACTGCACCCATGTGCGTCTCACCATGTTGTGGCTGCTCACCCGGGATGCTGCCACCTCCCATGCCCTGTTGTTGATGTGCAGTGGCTTCCTCCTCCTGTCTCTGGGGACAAGGGCATCCCTTTTGGCAGCCACCTCTTCCAGGAGGGCTGTGAGGCACTCAGAGAAATGCAGGGCAGACTGCCCCGCTGACCTTCCCTCCTGCCTGCCGTGTCCAACCACACTAGAATCCATCCATAGCAAGAGTACAGAACATGTCCTTCCATGGCAGCCTCCAGGGGCAGCCTAGGCCGCTTTTGAATCGGCTGCCGGGTTGTCATTGGATCCAGTGGACATCACGTTCCTGCCCCCACCCGCCCTTCTCAGAGTTTCTCCAGCCCCTTTCACCTTAATTGGCCCACCAGCGTGAAATCGCCTTCCGGACCCGATCGCAGGTGACGGTCGGATTGGCGACCGCCCCCACTCGCCAAGGGCAAAATTCTGCCCATGACATCTTATATCTCCAGTAACAGTAACATGCATAGTTAAACAACAGATGTACATAGACCAGCCCTGATTATTAAGCATACAGTTACAGGTATGTCTATTAGATAAATGGATGCTACAGATCTGACTACCCAATAAATAATACTATAAATGTTTTGCCATTTTAGCATAAAAGGACTCAATAATGAATTCAAGGAGATGTCACAGGCATCAAGAGAGACTGTGCTAAACATGTGGATCCTTATCTACCTCAACACCACAGGTAAACAAGAAAGGCCATTGAAAAATACGGAGTGAACTGGATTTACATCCAGTTAGGTTGCTACTGTAATATTGCAATAAAATTGTATGTTTCCAAGATTTGCCAAATTTTATACATCTTGTAAACTATTTTAATGCCAAATGAGGTTTTCTTACAATTTTCAAAGATACTGTTTCCTTGGTCTCTCAATTCTAACCATTAGCTTCTACCTCTTTCCTTTAATGGCACCACCTTTTTCTTTCTTCATCTATGAAAGCATGTAGTCTAACTCAAATATTACCTCAAATGGAACCTTTTCTTTATTTGTTCATGGGATGTGAATGTTTCTGGCTGGGCCAGCATTTATTGCCCATCCCTTATTGCCCTTGAGAAGGTGGTGGTGTACTGCCATCTTAAACCACTGCAGCCCATGTGCTATAGAAACAACCACAGTGCCGTTAGGTAGGGAGTTCCAGGATTTTGACTCAAAGACAGTGAAGGAACGGTGATATAGTTCCATGTCAGGATGGTGTGTGACTTGGAGGGATGGCTGCCTTTGTCCTTATAGGTAGTAGAAGTCACAGGTTTGGAAGGTGTGGTCTAATGAGCCTTGGTGAATTGCTGCAGCGCATCTTGCAGATGATACACACTGCTGCCACTGTACGTCGGTGGTGGACAGAGTGAATGTTTTAAGGTGATGGATGAAATGCCAATCAAGCGGGCTGCTTTGTCCAGGCTAGTGTCAAGCTTCTTGAGTCTTGTTGAAGCTGCACTCACCCTGGCAATTGAAGAGTGTTCCATCACATTCCTGATTTGTGCCTTGTAGATGGTGGAAAAGCTTTGGAGAGTTGGGAGGTGAGTTATTCTCTACAGAATTTCCAGTCTCTGACCTGCTCTTGTAGTCACATTAAGTTTATCTCATGAGCAAAGTTATTGTAGAAATATGATTTTATCCAAGGGATAAATGTAGGAGTTTTTAAATCTGAAGGTTTGTATTAATGCTAGGGGCAGTTGCAACGAATTCTTCATATATTATCATTTCTCAAATGTAGTAAAAAGGTGATATGAGGCAGACACTCTCACATCTCCATTGTTAAGATTACCTCCAAGAAGCACAAATCCTGAAATTCCAAAGTGGTAGAGTTTCCCAGCCATAACTTAGTGGGAGAATGGTACTACCCTGGGGAAAATAGCAGATATCAAGTGGACCCTGATTATGCCAGGTCTTTGCTATTTCCCCTGGGGTTTCCAGAGGTCTGCCAGCAAAATTACAGCAAGAGACCAGAAGAACCCTTCTGAATTTTCAAGTACTTGGCTCTCTCTTTATCACTCATCATCTTGAAGGGGATTTCTCACTCATCTTTAGCCTTCAACATCCAACCATTCCCTGCTGCAACTTTATTTTCAATTTCATTTTATCAGTCCAAATACGGTAAATACTTTCCAGAATTTTCCTCATCTACTAAGCTCTGAATATACCATTCTGTAGTTTCTACCTTCATGCATTCCCATTCTAATGAAATTAATACTCACCCTGCTGACATTCACTCATCCTTTCCTAGGATTCTGTGGGTTTTCTACATTTTTCAGGCATGCAAATCCAAGCTAGGCATCATCTAATCACTACTCCTTAATTTATCTTGTCTCTCCTCTCTACATCCTTGGTTGTTATGTTCATTGTGCACCTTGGTTAATTTTTTTGGGTTTCTCAGTGATAAAAAATGTTTAGATATATTATGACAGTATTGTTAAGAATGTCTCCTTCTCATTTTCCTATCAGTATATCTTAACATTAGCTTCAGAAAGAAATGTAGTTTGTCATGTCAGTCATAAATGCATTGGATATAGTCCATGGGGATTTGAATGAAACTGCCTCATAACATCTGTTTATTATATTTGAGAAATGATAACATATGAATAGCCTTGTTGCAATTGTCTCTAGCATTGCTTCAAACCTTCAGATTTAAAAATTTTATCCCTTGGATAAAATCATATTTCTGCAATAACTGTGCTCATGAGGTTAATTTAATGGATGATAAAATATCTGGCCATATTTCTCATAGGCCTGAATCTTCTGGTTGGCGTCTGGGGGCGAGCCCCACCTGTCGACACGTAAAATGATGCGCGGTGATGCGAGCGTGCATCCTGATGTCACCACACATCATTCAGATCTTCAGTTTGGCGGGCGCACACCAGAGTCAGCTGCTTGCCCGCCGAACTGTAAAAGGCCTATTAAGGCCATTTAAATATCAATTAAAATAATTTACAGAGCTGCCCATCCAACTTTAAGGTTGGCGGGCAGGTGAAGAGCCCAGGCAGCCTTCACATTTATCATGAAACCATATCCACGGGCAGGGTGAGGTTTCATGAAGGTTTTTGAACTTTAATAAAAATGTTTAATAAAATTCATAGACATGTCCCAGCTCATGTGACACTGTCACATGAGGGGACATGTCTTAAAAAATTTTTCTTTTCTTTATTTAAATTTTTCAAAATCAAACTAATCTCCCTGAGGCAGCTCTGTGCCTCAGGGAGATTTATGCACTCTTTCACCCGCATGCGCGAAAGAGCGCAGGCCCCGACCCAGCCTCCTCTTCCACCCTTCCCCTTCCCTCCCACCCCCCCCACCCCCCACCCGCACAAGAAGTGCTCAGCACTTCCGGATGCACGTCACACTGGGTGGGCCTTAATTGGCTGCACGCCCACCCCTCCCGCTCAGCCATCCGCGCACCCCCCCCCCCCCCCCCGGACGGGTGGATAATTCTCCACATAATGATAACCCAGTAATCTATTCAGTCATTCAGTTCACCTGTGCACATGCAACAGTTGAAAACAGACACTCAATTTGATTGAAGGTAGCAGCCTTCTTGAGGGCAAATAGGGATGGCCAAGGATAAGTGCTGGCCAGTGACGCCCACATCCCATGACCGAATAAAAAAAGTCTTAAATTGCAAGTTCAAACACAACTTAGTTGCTCCCAATGCGAGAGACCATTGATTGAAGCACTGTGAGCTTAAAAAAAGTTGAATGTTATTCTATAAATACATAAAGTTTGTGACAATCAACTGGGAATTATCCACTATATAGGTAACCTTCTTCATCCTTTAACCTCAGGTGCTGGTTGTATCAGCAACACGAATGGATCCAGAGACTGGCTGCTGTTGAACTGGGGAATGTTCAGTCAACTTGTTCAGATAAAGGATTTAACCAGGCTAAATTTGAATTTCAGCGGAGTAAGTTATTGAATTTTTTTTTAAGAAACTGAGAAGCTAAAATAAGAAATTTAAATAGTTTTAATGGCCACCATGGCTCATCACTTTGGAATTGATTACCAAGAAGTGTGGGAAAGATCATGGTAAATCTCCCTCTAACTTTTCCTTCTGATGAAGTGTCTAGCTTCTACTAAGGTGGATTGGGATGGCAGTGGACTGTGGATGTGGATCTATAGCTCACCATTCTCTGATGTAGCACACTGATACTCCACTGCACTGTGTTAATGTGCTATCCCAGTATAAGCTGTATACTTATTGAGTCACATCTTAACATTAGGCAAGTGTTCGGCAATCATATTAAAAAGATCACTGTAAATAAGATGTGAGGTGGATGATAAAACTAGAAAAAGATAAAATACACTGAAGGCCTCTACACTATTAAGTGTGTACATTTGCCACTTTCCTTGTGTAGCACAATGCAGATTTCAGTCCATTGTTGTGACCTGTGCCATTTTTAGCATTGACACTGAGTGCCATGTGATATTGCAACATTAAACCATCATTATAAAATGCAGAAGGTCCAGAATTTGGAAAAGGAAAGGTGGAGACTTATTTCATGAAATTAAATAGAATAATAGAAGTTTCTTAATCTTTTTCTTGCCATTCATGAGATAATTTGCTGTTTATACATTCCCCCACTGATAACAGATAACAGTGAAAGCTATGTATCACTTTTCATGTTCAGCAAAATGCTTCCCTTGTATAGTCATACTTGTGAAGCTGATGGAACAGTACAAATGGGTGATTGACTGACCTTCAGTATGCTGACAACATGTGGATACTGTATATCAGATGCATGTAGTACTGCTTGGAGGCATTACTCCAGTGCTTATTTCAACAACACTCCATTTTAACAACTTCAAATTTGTTTAGTTTGACGTGCTGGACTTACTCACTCTGAGGCAACTATCTGAGCTGACTGTGAACTCAAATGCTTTGACCAATACTGAAAACATCAACAAGATCCTTGATGCACTTTCAAGCAGAAGCTTCAGTGAACTGAAGACCTACATGAACCATTTTGTCAATGACACACAAACAGTAAGTTAGCCATTGTTTTTTAATTAATCATTCTCAAGATGTGGGTGTCACTGTCAAGGCTGACATTTATTGCCCATCTCTTGTTGACCTGATACAACTAAGTGGCATGTTGGAGAGAGCAGTTAAGAGTAAAACACATTGGCATGGAACTGGAGTTGTATATAAACTAGACAGTCTTCCTCAAAAGATATTAGTGAACAGTTAGTTTTTTATGACACTCCAATAGCTTATTTTCACTTCTTATTGATGCCATTAAAATATGAATTTAATATTATGTGTATCAAATTTCTATTGTAGCTTTGAAAATGCAGATTTTCTATCTCACTTTAAATACAGGTAGCATTTAACAATCAAAAGAAGAATTTGCGCTTTTCTCTTTAAGTAGCTTTCCATCAGTATGGTATGCATGCCATTGCTATTTAAGGGAAACTTAATACCTAGAAGATTACCTTAATTGGACTCGAGACAAAGCACTTGCAAATTAAAAAATGTAGCCACAGGGATTGTTCAGATTTATAAGTGCATTTGTACATTCTTCAAATTTTCTTCCACTACCATTTTCCTCTAAACAGTGGAATGGAAAAGAAACTATCTGAATGGTAAAAAACAAAGTTATGTTGAGGGAGGGAGAAGCACTAAGTGGGGCATCCCAGGGCTCGATATTGGGACCACTAGCGTTTGCAAGTGGGAAAATAATAAAACTACAGATGATGTTTAATGTAAATGCGAAGTACTGGACTCAGGAAAGGAAAATGGGAAACACAAATAAATAAACTAGCTAAGTAACAAGCTGAAAGATAGCTAAGTAACTTAGTAGATTCAGCCATCTTCATGTCCATCCAATGCACAGCAACCATCAACAAAACAAAAACTTTTGAGCTATATAATCAAATTTGTAGAATATGTGTCAGAGGAAGTTGTGAACTAACTGGATAATTCTCTGGGCAGACTGTGTCTTTAATATCACATCTAGTTTTGGCAACCAGCCCCAATTTGCCCACTTACAGTTTTACTAGATGCGGATTGGGGGAACTGGGTGGCAGACAATTGCTCCACTCCCAGTAGGTTGGTATAGCGCTAGAACATGTTAAGGAGGCTGTGTGCATCTACTTTAACTACATTTCCAGCTGTAAAAGGAGGGATTAAGGAGCCAGCTCCTTGAGGTTAAGTGCATTTACAGTACCATAGAACCGTAGGAAGGTTACAGTGCAGAAAGAGGCTGTTCAGCCCATCGTGTCTGTACCAGCTAAAAGAGAGAAAAAAAGAAACCACTCATTTTAATCCCACTTCCAGCACCTGGTCTGTAACCTTGCAGGTTACAGCACTTCAGATGCAGATCCGGGTACCTTTTAAATGAGTTGAACATTTCAGCCTCAACCACTAACTTAGGTAGTGAATTCCAGATGTCCACCACCCTCTGGGTGAAAAACTTTTTCCTCATGTCCCCTCTAATCCTTCTGCCAATCAGCTTAAATCTGTGCCCCCTGCTAATTTACCCCTCAGCTAGGGGAAACAAGTCTTTCCTGTCCACCCTACTAAGCCCCTCATAATTTTGTACACCTTAGTTGGTTCACCCTTGGCCTCCTCTGTTCTAAGGAAACCAACCCTAGCCTATCCAATCTCTCCTCATAGCTGAAAATTTCAAGCCCTGGCAACATTCTTGTAAATCTCCACTGCACTTTCTCCAGAGTAATTATGTCCTTCCTGTAATGTGGTGACCAGAACTGTACACAAAATTCCAGCTGTGGCCTAACCAGCGTTTCATACAGTTCCATCATTACATCCCTGCTTTTGTATCCAATTCCTTGCCCAATAAAGGAGAGCATTCCACATGCTTTCTTGACTACCTTGTCCAACTGTCCTGCCACATTCAAGGATCTGTGGACATGCACTGTAAGGTCTCTCACTTCCTCTACCCCTCTCAATAACTTCCTGTTTATTGAGTATTCCCTTGCTTTGTTTGCCTTCCCCAAATGCATTACCTCGCACTTTTCCAGTTTGAACTCCTTTTGCTACTTCTCTGCCCATTCAACCAAACCATTGATATCATTCTGGAATCAACAGCTATCCTCTTCAGCATCAACTACATGGCCAATTTTTGTCATCTGCAAATTTCCCAATCATGCTTCCCATGTTTAAGTCTAAATCATTAATACATTAATATGTACAACAAACAGCAAGAGCCCCAACACATATCCCTGTGGAACACCACTGGGAACCATTTTTGCAAAAATATCCATCGACCATTATCCTTTGTTTCCTGTCACTGAGCCAATTTCAGATCCAACCTGCCACCTTCCCCTGTATCCCATGAGATCTCACTTTCCTGACTAGTGTGCCATGTAGGACCTTGTCAAATGCCTTACTGAGATTCACGTAGAGAACATCCACTGCATTACCCTTATCAATCCTTGTTACTTCTTGAAAAAATTCGATTAAGTTAGAAAGACACTATCTTCCCTAACAAAACCATGCTGACTATCCCTGATTAATCCATGCCATTTTAAGTAACAGTTTACTGCTTGTGGGTGAGGAGTAGCAGGACTGTTCATCCGCCACTCTGTGCCCCACCCTCAGTTCCTCAAGCTGACTACTTAACAGACCCCATGATTGGACTCACAATGTCCAATGTCTACTCACCCCTTTCCACCCCCACCACTCCACCCAACATTCCCTTCTGGAAAAGATATGTCTGAGAAGGGATACAGATATATAAGGTGGTTAAGGGAACAGGAAATTTTTTGGGCTTCATATTATGACCATTGGATTGATGGATGGCTTTCTCCATGTGATGGAAGAGGTCATGTGAAAATACACCCTGTCTACTAATGCACAGTGGTGTAATTAATTACAATGGGAAAAATTAAAAAATCACTGACAGTCTTTCAGAAGAAAGATAAATTGTTGGTCAGCAAGGTGATTGTCCTCTCATTTAGAAGGCTTGATGGAAGATGGTGACACCACAATGAATTCTCTTCTTTTTCGGTTGTAGTTAAGGCACTATGCCAGATATTGTGAGAGAAAAATAAAATATATTGTTCTTGACATGTAAAATTCATCTAAAGCCAATTGCAAAAATGTTGTCGTTTTTAAATGTGGGATTGTATATTACAATTTATTATATGTGTAGTAATCTCTGCATGGATTCAAGTGTGTAGTAAACCTTTTCTTAGATTTTGGTGTTAAGATACTAAGTAATTCCCAGAGGATCTTTAAGATGATTTTTCATATGATTTAATTTTATTTCAGATGGGCATTTCAGTTATCCAAAACACAACAGTAAGAGATGTGTTGCTGAGCAAGATCTTGCAACGTCTAAGGCCCCAGTTTCCAACATTTAATACGGCAGACTATGCTGACTGGTTCCAGACCAACTTACTGCTTCTGCTGCCCAGTATTAAAACTAATGATCTTGCTGTTATACCTACTAACATAACTTGTGAATCAAACCAAGCCATGTGAGTGCACAGTCTATACTTTTCTTAAATTCTTTCATGGGGTGTGAGTATTACTGGCAGGCCAGCATTTGTTGCCCATAATTGCCCTTTTGAACCACTGCAGTCCACCTGTTGTAGGTAAACCACAGTGCTGTTAGGAAGTTCCAGGATTTTGACCTAGCGACAGTGAAGGAACAGAGATATAGCTACAAGTCAGGATGGTGTGTGGTTTGGAGGGGAACTTGCAGGTGGTAGTTTTCCAATGCATCTGCTACTCTTGTCCTTCTAGATGGTAGAGGTTATGGGTTTGGAAGGTGCTGTCGAAGGAGGCTTGGTGAGTTGTTGCGCGGCATCTTGTATATGGTACACACTGATACCACTGGGCACTGGTGGTGGAGGAAGTGAAGGCTTAAGGTAGTGGATGCAATCCGGATCGAACGGGCAGCTTTGTGTTGATTGGTGTCCAGCTTTTTAAGGAGTTTTTTTGTTTTGGACGTACACTCATCCAGGCAAGTGGAGAGTATTCCGTAACGTTCCTGACTCGTGCCATGTAGATGGTGGGGAGTCAGGAGATGAGGATACAAAGTTTATAACAAGGATAGATCCCAAAGGGCTTTAACTTTGCAAAAAAAATGTTTGTGGAGAATGGAGGAACCAATCTGTTTTTAATGTTTATTTGTTTGGATATCTAGTCATGGTTATAGCATTTGATAGTTGCTACCAATTCCAACATACATGTGTATTTGCCAAAATAAGTCCAAAAATGATTAGGGGCAGGATTTTACGACCCGGGGGCTGGCGCACGCCTGACCCGATAGGGTGTAAAATAGCGCGCAATGACGTCGGGCAAGCGTCCAACGTCATCGTGCACACACAATATTTTGGTCGGGAGGTGCACACCATTAAGGCCATTAATATGAAGGCTATTAATCAGTTAATTAAAAGCTCTTTTATGCTGCCCATCCAACCTTACGGTTGGCAGGCAGGTGAATCAGCCTGGCAGCCTTTGGATTTTTTAGGAAACCTCATCCACGGGTGAGATGAGATTTCCAACATTACTTTAAGAAAAACATTTTGACATTTTTATTACGTTTATGTCAATGTGAGTGAGTCCTATGTGGGGACATTTTTTTCCAATTTTCAAAAGCTTCATTTTTGATTTTAAAATTCTTCAGCTCCCCGAGGCCGTTCCCTGCCTTTAGGGAGCTTTCAGTGTGCATTCCCCCTTGCATGCGCAGACTTTTGCACTCGCACTCCTCCCGCCTCCTCCCCAGCAGCGCTGAGGTCCTCAGCGCGCCTTTCACGCTGGCTGGCCATTAATTAACCAGCCAGCTTGAAACTGTGGTCGGGGGCCAATCAACAGGGGCGGGCTGTTTCCCGGTGCTCTTGGGCCCGCCTGCCGTGCCTGCCAAAAATCCTGCCCCAGGCCTTTATTTCTGTCGCACAATGTATACAATCTACATTTCAACACTGAGGGAAGATTTCTCATGCTCACTATTTATAACAAAGCTACAAACAAATTCCTAAGGCACAATATTTGAATTTCACTACAAATAGTGAAGAGAAAATATTCCTCTGACATTTCTAATGGAGGCTGCAGTCTATTATTGTTGTATTTTTCATGCAAAAATACTATTAAAGTTCATGCAACATTGTGCCAACACTTTTTTTTATCTAATCCATGCAGAATTAAAGGACTGGACAAAGTATACCCAAGCTTAACAATGTCGCAGATAAATGATGCCTACAAACTGGCATTGGATTACCTCTGGAACCAACTCAATTCATCAGGTATTGTGCAGACATCAAATATAGTAACCAATAAGTTGCAGCCAGGCAATGTCCAGTTCTCGTCTCATAGAATATCAGCAAGACATATCACTTCATAGAGCTATAGAATCGATGCAGCTCGGAAGGAGGCCATTTGGCTTCTGTGTCAGTGCCGGTCCTTACAAGAGCAAACCAGCTAGTACCACTCCCCCATCCCTTCCTTGCAGCCTGAAAATTTTTCCATTCAAGTCCATATACATCACATCAACTGAACTGCCCTCAATGATGACAAAAACTTCTTAAAACACTGGAAGCAATAATGCAGTAGCAGTCGATTCACTGAAGCACATTAAGCACTCGTATGCTATGGCATTGTGGTCTGTTATGCCCAACACACTGAACAATTGCCAATACAACTGATCAGCACATAGCACAATGGGAGCTTAATTGCAAACTATGTGCTAGACTCATCAATACTCCAATTATTCTAGAAATCGGGAACCTCCCAATATTGTGACTGGAGCATCTCAGCAACTCCTGATCACAGCATCTATTTTAAATAGCATTTTTTGGCTATAAGGCCAAACTGGGTTCTCAATGGTCCTCCCTTCTTCCCTCTGCATTGATTGAATGGCTCTAATGGATCGAGCAAAAGAGCTGTTGTGCCATAGAATGGTTACAAAAATAGTGGTGGGCTGTCAGCTTCTCTTCACTGGCTTCTGATGCCCAACGCTAAGCCTCCTGACCCATGTGGCACCCCAACGTCAAGTAATCTCTCATCATTGTGTGGTCAGTTGATTTCAGTGCAAGTGTACACTGCGCCTGATGAAAAACAGTCTGGTACTACTGTGTAATATCCCAGAAGTATAAGACTAATCAGCACAGCTCCTTTGAACATGATTCATGATCTGGGGTGGATTTTCCAGTCCCGCCGAAGTCAATAGACTTTTGAATGGTTTGTCACATTTTACGGTCCCGCCTCTGCTGCAACGGGGCCATAAAATACTGCCCCTGGTGTTTTTAATTTTCCACTTTGCCAGAGTTAACTTCAAGGAAAAGTATGCCTCACTGGTCTTGGTAGTAGTTGCACCAAATGAACACTTATAATGGAAAATGAATAAAGGGTAAATTTATATTCATTTCTGGCTTTGCCAAAGTGGTATTTTAAACTTGGGACATGTGAAAGAATTCACCTTTTTTGAAAAACAAAAGTACATAGTTTTTAATTCATTCATGGGGTGTGGGCGCCACTGACTAGGCCAGCATTTATTGCCCTCCAGAAGGTGGTGGTGAGCTGCCTTCTTGAACCGCTGCAGTCCATGTGGTGTAGGTACACTCAAAGTGCAGTTAGGGAGGGAGTTCCAGGATTTTGACCCAGAGACAGTGAAGGAATAAAAATATTTCCAAGTCAGGGTGATGAGTGGCTTAGAGGGGAACTTGCAGGTGGCGATGTTCCCCTGTGTCTGCTGGCCTTGTCCTTCTAGATGGTAGCGGTCGTGGGCTTGGAAGGTGCTGTTTAAGGAGCCTTGGTGAGTTCCTGCAATGCATCTTGTAGATAGTACACACTGCTGCCACTGTGTGTCAGTGGTGGAGGGTATGAATGTTTGTGGATGGGGTGCCAGCCAAGTGGGCTGCTTTGTCCTGTGGATGGCATCAAGCTTCGTGAGTATTGTTGGAGCTGTACTCATCCAGGCAAGCGGAGGGTATTGCATCACACTCCTGACTTGCACCTTGTAAATGGTAGGCAGGCTTTGGGGAGTCAGTAGGTGAGTTACTCACCACAGGATTCCCAGCCTCTGACCTGCTCTTGAAGCCACGGTATTTATATGGCTAGTCCAGTTCAGATTCTGGTCAATGGTAACCACCAGGATGTTGATAGTGGGGATTTCAGCGATGGTAATGCCGTTGAAAGTCATGGGAAGATGGTTAGATCCTCTTTTGTTAGAGATGGCCATTGCCTGGCACTTGTTTGGTACAAATGTTACTTGCCACTTGCCCAAGCCTGGATATTGTCCGGGTCTTGCCACATTTGGAAGTGAACTACTTCAGTACCTGAGGACTCACAATGGTGCTGAACATCGTACAATCATCAACGAACGTTCCTGCTTCTGACCTAATGATGGAAGGGAGGTCATCGATGAAGCAGCTGAACATGGCTGAGCCTAGGACACTACCCTGAGGAACTCCTGCTGTGATGTCTTGGAACTGAGATGATTGATCTCCAACAACCTCAACTGTCTTCCTTAGTGCTAGGCATGACTCTAACCCACGGAGAGATTTCCCTGATTGCCATTGACTCCAGTTTTGCTAGGGCTCCTTGATGTCACTCTCGGTCAAATGCTACCTTGATGTTAAGTGCCATCACCTCACCCCTGGAGTTCAGCTCTTTTGTCCATGTTTGAACCAGGCTGTAATGAGGTCAGGAGCTGAGTAGCCCTGACGGAATCCAAACTGAGCGTCAGTGAGCAGGTTATTGCTAAGCAAGCGCCACTTAATAGCATTGTTGATGACCCTTCCATCACTTTACTGGTGATGGAGAGTAGACTGATGGGGTGGTAATTGGCTGGATTGGATTTGTCCTGCTTTTTGTGTAAAGGACATACCTGGGCAATCTTCCACATTGCCGGGTAGATGCCAGTGTTGTTACTGTACTGGAATAGCTTGGCTAGGGGCACAGCAAATTCTGGAGCACAACTCTTCAGTACTAGTGCCAGAATATTGTCAAGGCCCATAGCCTTTGCAGTATCCAGTGCCTTCAGCCGTTTCTTAATATTACATGGAGTGAATCAAATTGGTTGAAGAATGGCATCAATGTTGCTGGGGAGCTCAGGTGGTGGCCAAGATGGATCATCCACTTGGCACCTCTTGCTGATGATTGTTGCAAATCTTTCAGCCTTATCTTTTGCACTGATGTACTGGACTCGCCCATCATCAAGGATGGGGATATTTGTGGAGCCACCTCCTCCATTGAGTTGTTTAATTGTCCACCTCCATTCACGACTGGATGTGGTAGGACTGCTGAGCTTAGATCTGATGTTGATTGTGGGATCGCTTAGCTCTGTCTATCACTTGTTACTTATGCTGTTTGGCTCACAAGTAAACCTGTGTTGTAGCTCCACCAGGTTGACACCTCATTTTTACATATGCCCGCTGCTGCTCCAGACATGCCCTCCTTCATTGAACCAGCGTTGATCTCCTGGCTTGGTGGTAATGGTAGAGTGGAGGAATATGCCGGGCCATGAGGTTACAGATTGTGGTTGAATACAATTCTGTTGTTGCTGATGGCCCACAGCACCTCATGGTTGCTCAGGCTTGAGTTGCTAGATTTGTTGAGGTCTATCCTATTGAGTACGGTGATAACCTCCATCCTGTTGTGTGGCACTATCGTCAATGTGAAGACGGGACTTCGCCTCCACAAGGACTGCGTGATGGTCACTCTTACCGATACTATCATGGATAGATGCATCTGCAGCAGACAGGTTGATGAGGATGTTTTTACCTCTTGTCTTCGCCACCTGCCACAGGCCCAGTCTAGCAGCTATGTCCAAAGGAATGACTGTACATCTTACTGCCATTTTATGGCCATTTATGCAGTTTTTTCAGGGATTCCACTGGGGTTATAGTGGCTAATTGGAAGCAACCCCACTTAAATTGCAGTGTATCTAGATACACCTGGCCCTTTAATTGTAGCCTACCAGCTGAGAAACAATATCAGGCACAGCTTTCAATTCCTACCAGAAAACAAATTGACTGACCATTATTAGATTTGTATCCGAGCAACACTTTTATTGCATATAACTAACCACTCGACTTCTATTAAAGTATTATTTTCTAACTTGTTGGGTGGTGTGCAGATGACATGCTCTGTTCTCCCCCCCACACCCAACCGCAACCAAACAACATTGGCATGGAGCCACAATGCTCCAAGTCAACCCACCCTGCAGCCATAAAGCATTGTGGGACTGATTAACGAGGGCCAAGTGGGACTTCCATCCCTCATTGGGGCAGAAGTCCTGCCCTTTTGAGCTGCCAGCTAATGAGAGGAAGGTGTCAGTGGCAGCTGCCAGGGCTACAAGAAAAGACAATGATCAATGCCCATGGATCCCTGGAGCAGATTAGTCAAGGGTTTTGGGCCTGGAGGGTTTGGGTAGATTAGGAAGGGAATAGGTAGGAAGGAAGGCGGGGGGGGTTCGACCTAAGGAAGGTGGGGTTTGTGATCAGTGAAGGACAACCCCTGAAAAGTAACCGCCCACTCTTTCCTGCCCTTTAAACATTTAAGTCTAAAGAATGGGCTTCCTGCTCCCATCCTGCTGCCCTCGCCAAACATTTTATGGTATGGGCAGCATATTATCAGGGTTAATTGGCTTGATAAGCCTAATTGACCCTTAATTATTCATTTAAATATGGCAGGCAGTTTGCTGATTTCGGTGCCCACTTGACCCCTGCGTTATGGGAGAAAGCCTGGGGTGGGCGGGGAGGTGATGGGTTGGGTGACCACCCTATTTTAGGTACGTCCCCCATGAGAAGCATGCCCACCAATGGCACGTAAAATTCAGCAGGTTATTTCAGAAAAAATGTGCAGTTGCACACACAATAGATAGTTGTTTTAAAAAAAGTAAAGCTGTTTCTGTATTTTGGAGCATTATTTGTTTAACTCTCATTTTAAATTAATAAATTTAGCTACCATCAAGTTTTACAAGCCATCTAACACCTTCCATGTGCTGAAAAATGTAGACAATATAGGCTAAAGATTTAAACCCCCAGAACAGAATAATGTGGAGTGCATATGAGAATTCCTAAGAGTAATTCTATGACATTTTTAATTAAAAATATAATTTTATTTAAAAAGTTATGCTGAGTTTTCTGATAAGATAATGGATTTCTAAACAGGCCTTGCTTAGAAGAGATGATGTTTAGTAATTTGATGCTGATATTGATTTTGCATGGATCGCAAGATTTTTAAGTGTAGTTACATAGAGTTGTATTTCAATTTTCAAGCAGTTCAAATGGCCTCTTGTGGTCCAAAGAAAATATAACTTGAATAACACCCTTACATTGCTTAACATTTGGACCCCCGAGACCAGACACACAGTGATCAGAGAAATTAATTTTAAAAGAAAGCATTCGGAACTGTAACAACTCAATTATTTTCTGTAAATGTTAATTGTGGTTTAATATAGTCTTCTCAGCCTCTAGTTTTACCTCATTTCTTACTTCACCTGAATGTGCAAATATTACATAGTATAATGAATCATGATACAAAAATGCACATTTAATGGTTTGACATGATTTTATCACATTCTGAGATCCACACTCAGTGCCATGCGCCGCCATATGAACACACTCGACCCCTCCCTCCAGCAGCACCGCCGTACCCTTTTTCAAAGCTGCGCGTGCCCCCAGTTTCATTTTATTCTTCGTCTCATCCGACGCCTCAACAAGAAACTTTTTCTCTTTCTCTCAAGTGCTAAGGAACGCAAGCTCCAACAACTCATCGACACCAACCCCCATCTAGGACCCTCCACCCCTGCCTGTCCCTCTGTCCTCACCCCATCTTCCAATCCCAGCCCCAGCCGTGTATTCACTATACCCCCTGACCTTCCCCTCTCCGATGCTGAACGTTCAGTGCTCAGCAAAGGACTTAGTTTCATACCCTTACGCCCTCACCTCAATGGATTTCGAGCTCGGCACGATGCTGAACTCTTCTTCCGCCGTCTTCGTCTCTGGGCTCACTTCTTTGGGCAGGAGACCTCTCCCCGTTCAACGGATCCTTTCACCCACCTCCAATATCCTCCCTCCACCTGGACCCCTCCCTCTGGATTCTTACCTTCTCTTGATCTTTTCATTGAGAACTGTTGGCGCGACATTAGTCGTCTTAATTTTCTGCTCCTCTCACCCATTCTAATCTCTCTCTCTCTGAACTTACTGCACTCCATTCTCTCAGGTCCAACCCTGACTTTGTCATCAAACCCGCTGACAGGGGTGGTGCTGTTGTTGTCTGGCGCACTGACCTCTACCTCGCGGAGGCTGAGCGTCAACTCGCAGACACTCCCTCCTACCTCTCCCTGGACCATGACCCCACCACTGAAATCAAGCCATTGTTTCCAGGACTGTCACTGACCTCATCTCCTCTGGGGATCTTCCTCCCACAGCTTCCAACCTGATAGCCGCCCAACCTCGGACAGCCCGCTTCTACCTCCTACCCAAAATCCACAAACAGAACTGTCCCGGTAGACCAATCGTGTCAGCTTGCTCCTGCCCCACAGAACTCATTTTTCGTTATCTTGACTCCCTTCTCTCTCCCCTTGTCCAGTCCCTTCCCACCTCCATCCGTGATTCCTCTGACACCTTACGTCACATCAACAATTTCCAGTTCCCTGGCCCCAACCGCTTCCTCTTCACAATGGACGTCCAATCCCTCTACACCTCCATCCCCCACCAGGATGGTCTGAGGGCCCTTAGCTTCTTCCTTGAACAGAGGCCCGAACAATCCCCATCCACCACTACTCTCCTCCGTCTGGCTGAACTTGTTCTCACACTGCACAATTTCTCCTTCAACTCCTCTCACTTCCTCCAAATAAAAGTTGTGGCTATGGATACCCACATGGGCCCCAGCTATGCCTGTCTCTTTATGGGGTATGTGGAACATTGCTTGTTCCAGTCCTACTCTGGCCCCCTTCCACAACTCTTTCTCCGGTACATCGATGATTACTTCGGTGCTGCTTCATGCTCTAGTCGGGACTTGGGAAAATTTATTAATTTTGCTTCCAATCTCCACCCCTCCATCATTTTCACATGGTCCATCTCTTCCCTTCCCTTCCTTGACCTCTCTGTCTCAATTTCTGGTGATAGACAGTCCACCAATATCCATTACAAACCTACCGACTCCCACAGCTACCTCGACTACAGCTTCTCATACCCCGCTTCCTGTAAGGACTCCATCCCATTCTCTCAGTTCCTTCACCTCCTTCGCATCTGTTCCGATGATGCTACCTTCAAAAACAGTTCCTCTGACATGTCCTCCTTCTTCCTTAACCGAGGGTTTCCACCCACAGTCGTTGACAGTGCCCTCAACCATGTCCGGCCCATCTCCCGCGCATCCGCCCACATGCCTTCTCCTCCCTCCCAGAAACATGATAGGGTCCCCCTTGTCCTCACTTATCACCCCACCAGCCTCCACATTCAAAGGATCATCCTCCGCCATTTCCGCCAATTCCAGCATGATGTCACCACCAAACACATCTTCCCTTCACCCGCCATGTCGGCATTCCGTAGGGATCGTTCCCTCCGGGACACCCTGATCCACTCCTCCATCACCCCCTACACCTCAACCCCCTCCTATGGCACCACCCCATGCCCACGCAAAAGATGTAACATCTGCCCCTTCACTTCCTCTTTCCTCACTGTCCAAGGGCCCAAACACTCCTTTCAAGTGAAGCAGCTTTTCACTTGCATTTCCCCCAACTTAGTCTACTGTATTCGTTGCTCCCAATGTGGTCTCCTCTACATTGGAGAGACCAAATGTAAACTGGGTGACCGCTTTGCAGAACACCTGCGGTCTGTCTGCAAGAATGACCCAAACCTCCCTGTCGCTTGCCATTTTAACACTCCACCCTGCTCTCTTGCCCACATGTCTGTCCTTGGCTTGCTACATTGTTCCAGTGAAGCCCAATGCAAACTGGAGGAACAACACCTCATCTTCCGACTAGGGACTTTACAGCCTTCCAGACTGAATATTGAATTCAACAACTTTAGGTCTTGAGCTCCCTCCTCCGTCCCTACCCCCTTTCTGTTTCTTCCCCCTTCCTTTTGTTTTTTCCAATAATTTATATAGATTTTTCTTTTCCCACCTATTTCCATTATTTTAAAATATTTTTAAATCTTTTATTCTCCCCCCACCCCCACTAGAGCTGTACCTTGAGTGCCCTACCATCCATTCTTAATTAGCACATTCGTTTAGATAATATCACCAACTTCAACACCTGTGTTCTTTTGTTCTGTTGTCTGTGACATCCTTTGATGATCTGCTTCTATCACTGCTTGTTTGTCCCTACAACCACACCACCCCCCTCCACTTCTCTCCCCCCCACCCAAACCGCACCCCCCTGCCCCCACACACACACACCTTAAACCAGCTTATATTTCACTCCTTCCTTGGATTCATCTAGTTCTGTGGAAGGGTCATGAGGACTCGAAACGTCAACTCTTTTCTTCTCTGCCGATGCTGCCAGACCTGCTGAGTTTTTCCAGGTTTTTGTTTTGGATTTCCAGCATCCGCAGTTTTTTTGTTTTTATGATTTTATCCAATGCTGCTGAAAGCTAAAGTACAAAATTATCCATTGACATTGTGTTTACTGCTAATTGCAGTTATTTTTTAGTACCCAGTAGATCATTATTGCTTCAGGATGCATGACAAAAGATTGCATACAAAGTGTAAATCTCCAGTAGTCACAACAAGTTGAAGGTTTTGCAGATTTCTCTCTTAATGACATTGGGAGTGCTTTCACGAAAGTAACGCTGACTATATTTTAACTTATCTAACCAGTGATCTCAATTGTGTGGCATTCTTTCTCCTTAATAGAAATTTTGCAATGCACAGACCTCAAACAACATGGCTTTTCCCCTGATTCCAAGCTGTTTAGTACCCTGCTGAAGGAGAATGGAAGGAATTTGCTTAGATGCCATTAATGGCACAAACAACTCCATTTTCCTCCTGGAATGTAGGAAGAAAGCACCTTAGGCTGGATTTTACAGCCTCCAGACAGTGAGATGGCTGGTGGCAGGGGGCCATCAAATTTGTAGAGTGCCATGGGCACCCTGCCAACTGCTTACCCTTCTTGCCCCTACCACAATTTTACCAGTGGTGAGGGAACCTTTAGGCGGCCTGCCCACCCATAGGCTATTTGAGGCTCTTAAGTGGCCAGTGGTCACTTAAGAGTCTTCTGTTGGTGCGCAGACTGATCCACATCTGTGACCAGTTCGAACTGGCCTCGGGAGCCAAGGTAAATCGTGGGAAGAGCAAGGCCATGTTCTTCGGGAACTGGGCTGACCGATCCTTTGTCCCCTTCACTGTCAGGGCTGACGGCCTGAAGGTGCTGGGGATATGGTTCGGAGGGACCAGGGCACGCGTTAGAAACTGGAAGGAGCGAGTGTCTATGGTGAAAAGGAAACTGGACATGTGGGAGCAATGCTCCCTCTCCATTGCGGGTAAGAACCTGGTCATCAGGTATGAGGCACTCTCGCTGTTGCTGTACATGGTGCAGGTCTGGCCCATTCCACACTCCTGCGTGGTGGTGATCACCCGAGCCGTCTTCCGCTTTATCTGGAGGTTGAAAATGTATCGTGTCCGCAGGGACGCAATGCACAAGCCTCTACACAAACACCAAGTGTCACTACGTGCTGAGGTTCTACCTGTCCCCGGTGTTGCGAAGGATGGGTCTGGCCATGCTGCCGTGGAATGCTCCAAGTAGTTGGACCGTGCCATACCACCTGTCCCTCGTGGAAAAATTTATGCAGAGAAACACCTTTGACCACAAGTCCATCAGGCAGTGGTCGGCACGTAACGTCTTAGAGGCCCTGAGGGAAAAGGAGAGGGTGGATCCTGTGGGATGGTTCCCCAAGCAGACTGTCAAAGTCATTTGGCAGAATGCCTCATCGCCAGAACTTTCCAACAAGCACCAAGATGTAACTTGGCTGGTGGTGAAAAAGGCCCTCCCCGTCAGATCCTTCCTACATGCCAGGAGTCTCACCCCCTCTGCACGTTGCCCTCGAGGTGGGGAAGTGACCGTTGTTCACCTCCTTGTAGATTGTGCCTTTGCAAAGAAGGTCTGGAGAGCGATGCAGTGGTTTCTTTTGAGGTTCATCGCGAGCAGTTCTGTGACACAGAACTCTGTGCTCTACAGGCTGTTCCCAGGGACACATACCAGACAAACATCAACTGCAGCTGAAGGATCATCAACTCGGTAAAAGACACTCTTTGGTCTGCCCGAAACTTGTTGGTCTTCCAGTGCAAAGAGTTGTCTCCGACCGATTGTTGCAGACTGGCACATTCCAAAGTCCAGGACTGCGTGCTGAGGGACGCACTAAAGCTTGGGGCAGCTGCCGCAAAGGTGCAATGGGGAAGGGTCGCTGCCTAAGACTTTTCTGCCACAGTGTACCGAGGGGCTGGAAACTGTGTAGAGCCCCTCGGGCTGTACAGCCCAAAATGAATATCTGCAAATAAATGTAATATTCATTGTTTGTACTGATGCACCTTGTGATACATGTTGTAAATGTTGAACCTGATTGTACCTTTGTAATGGTGATTTTGAAATGGTTTGGAATGTTGTAGAAGATATTTTATGAATAAAGTATATTTTTGCAAAAAAAAAGTCTTATCCTGTTGCTGTGGAATTTAAACAGTAGCGGGAGAGGCTGACACCAAGCATTGAGCCTGGCAGCTTTCACTGCATGGGCTGGTAGAGGCAAGGGGGTGTGCCTCCAGAATGGAAGTCCTGTCTCAAGCAACTTAACAAATGGCTGCAAGGCAAGCCTACCAACTGGAGGTGGGCTTGTCTTGTATATTTCCTCACTACAGTTTAAAGTGTAAAGAGCTATCTTTGTGGTGTAATAATAATGCTGGTCCACCTTCCACTTGTAGGTTTTGCATGCACTGTGAACACCACTGGCAGCCGAGATTGGATACTCAAGAACTTTGGCAGATTCCGGTCACAAGCTCAATACAGCAAACTAGTATCTCTGAACAGTAACTTCATGGGAGTAAGTTATTCTGATCTAGAGGAATGCCAATAATTTTTGTTGGCTTTTGCTATGCAAAACTCTAGCAAAAGGAATTAGACAAAAATCCAAGGACTGAAAATATTACTGACAATTTAAATCTAAGTGAAAAAGGCTATTCAAACAAATTTAGAAAGAAATGAAACATCTAGTGGATATTTAAGAAGATGCCAGATTCTAAATAATAATAACATGTTTACAAGAGTAAGCCTCTAACTGCAGAAGTCCTCTCTAGAGAATGCTGTGCAAATTTATTTTACAGATGCTTAAAAATATCACTCACATCAGGGTTCTGGCACTACATTGAGAAGTTTAGAAATGTAAAAACTGGCAGCAGAATGCCCCTGCCAAATTTTGCTCAAGTAGATTGGCAGTCCATTTTACATCGCATACATTGAAGGCAATGAAAAGAAAAGCAGGGGCTATGTAAAATAGCAACTTATGAGCCCATTTTACACTTCTGGAGAATAACTGTAACTCCCATGTCTCTTAATTCAAATTAACTCTTTGGTCAATGTTCCCCAACCACAATGGTTGATGCTTCCTATACATAGGCTGAATAATGAACTTAACATCTATCCATGAACTAGATTAATACTTGATGAAGCCTAACAATTCATCAAGTTACACTGAACTGTGGAAAAAATCCCCACTCCAGCTGACACTATGAGCTGAATTTTCACCACAAATGCAGGGAATGGGAACTAAGTTTGTTTTCAGGTCAGAAACGCTCCTCCGGGGGAAAACTGATTGAAGTTAAGACTTGCACACAAGTAAGCCCTTAACTGGCATGGAGCCAGGTACCTTTCCAATAAAAAGTGGAGGGCAGACTCTTGAAGTTAGAAGGCTGATGAGAGGCCTTCCAGCTTGAGAGGAGCACCCGGTTGCAGTATAAGCTAAGTAACAGCGAGGGCGCCTCAACACAAAGATACCCTCTCAGCTACTTTTTCAAAAATTTAATTAAAAAACATAAAAATCAGCCAGCCCAACATTGTGGCAGAGAACCCCTTTTTTACAGGGTGGTCTTTGACTGTAGCCCCATCCTGGCAGGCATGAAAGGACTGCAGACCTGTCCAGGAGCGCTGGTTCTTCAGCCTGCCGCTTGGGGGCTTGCCTCCAGGCTGTTGATCTGCCTTTCCACCCACCCCCTTCCCCATCACATCAGGTAACTGGAAGCCACTGGAAAATACCAGTTGGCCTCGTAAACTTACCTTTAACGAGTCTCTTAATTAGCCTAATTGCCTGGCTTATGTGGGTGGGTGGCTTTCCTGGGCCCAAACTAACCTCCTCAAAAATGGCACCCCATACTGACACATGCCGGTCAAGACCAGTATTTTCAGGCCCCCCTCCCTTGTCTCTTACATCAGGGGCCCCGAAAATTCAGCCCAACATGTTCTGCAGCACACTAATATTTCTTTCTTTTATGTTTTTTTCATGTTCATTTAAAATTCATTTAAAACCTTGACACACCTATAGAAACCAATGAAATTATGCCGCTAAGTCATCAATCTTATTATTGTAGACTTCCTCTGTTTGCAAAGGTGTTAAAAGATTTTTTTTACAACATATTTCCCTGGGTAATAACGTTGCTTTGGAAAATAATAAAACTATTTAAGAACAGTGAATAACTTTTAAGTAAATAACTCTTGGTTTGAATGCCTAAAATACTGAATAAGTAGAATATAATATTTCATATTTTTGTTCCAGATTGATGTTGTGGATTTACTGACTGTAAGGCAGCTTGCCCAATTATCTGCTAGCACTAGAACACTGAAGGATTCAATTGACGCCCAGAAGGTTATGAGCAACATAACACCTAATAATATTACTCAATTCATGGACATTTTCAGCTTTGAGGCAAAGCAGGTAGGAAACACCAACAGCTGATGGTACCATGAGGAATAAATCATATGATAATGAATGGATGGTGATTTTAATATAGTGTCTGACCAAATGTAACCCTGAATCCTGTAGGTTTCTTTCGCTCATGAGATGCGAGTATCGTTAGCAAGGCCAACATTCATTGTCCATCGCTACTTGCCCTTGAGAAGGCGGTGGTAAGCTGCCTTTTTAAACCACTGCAGTTCACGTGGTGTAGGTATACCCACAGTGCTATTAGGAAGGGAGCTCCAGCATTTTGTCCTAGCAACAGTGAAGGAACAGCGATGTAGTTCCAAGTCAGGATGGTGGAGGGGAACTTGTGGGTGGTGGTGTTCCCATGCATCTGTTGCCCTTGTCCTTCTACGTGGTAGAGGTTATGGGTTTGGAATGTGCTGTCAAAGGAGGCTTGGCAAATTGTTACAGTGCACCTTGCACATGGTACATGGCTGCATTTGCCGCCAACGCTGCAGCTAATGCCAGGCATGCGCAATCGATTCAGTTGCTCCCTTACATTATAGGGATGGAGTCAGCAGCGGCCCGGACCAAAAATGGCTTCGCTAAAATAATCACAGCTGTTTCCTCCCCTTGATCTGATAGCCTTGATTTATCAAGCACACCCATTACTTCCACCCCTACATCTGCACTTTGTTTAACGAGACAACATTCCCATTCATCATTCTCTGTCCATGTCAGTTTAATTTGTGAAAGTCACATAAGTAAACAGTAATGCTTTGCTCAGGCACTGCAACTACACCAAACCCAAATATATATCGGAAGTACAAGAATCTGTGGTCAAGATCAGTCCACATTTTTATAGTTCACACAGATTTACTATATTCAATGTACACTGCAGCATAAATACATTACTATATATGTTCGATTCGACAGACCACATGTACCAATGTGTTTTTAATCTAACTGGATATCTCAGGATACTTTGATTCAAGCTAAATGGAGAATTGTGAATCTGATTGTTTGATTATTTCTGAATCCAGATGTGCGAGTCTGTGGTGTTCTTTCCCTTTTCCTCCCCTGTTAAGATCCAGCTCCCAAATTGCTGCCTCAAACTGTGTGTGTGTGTATGAGTGTTGATCTTGCCGTCTGCTCACATTTCCACTTGCTGGTCGAATCTGAGATACAAAGTGCAGACTCCACTTTCATACTTGCCATCTTGGTGGGAATAGGGCGGGGGCTGGGGTGGGCGCAGGGGTGGGTGATGAGTGAGGAGAGGAGGGGGATGGGTAAAGGAGGAGGGGGTGACTATGGGGGTCAGAAGGTCGGGGTGAGGAGGAGGAGAGGATGAGTTGAGAGGAGGTGGAAGAGGAGGAGGAACAGGAGGTGATGGGGAGGGGCTAAGGAGGGGGATGGGGTGAGAAGGTGGGGATGAGGAGGATGGAGGTAGGTAGAGGAGTGCATGGGTAGAGGAGGGTTGAAGTGAGAAGGAAGAGCGGGGGTGAGGAGAGGAAGGGGATGAGGAGGAGTGAATGAGGAGGAGGGGAATGGGTTGAGGAAGGGATGGGATGAGGAGGAGGAGCAGCATGGGCTGAGAAGGGGCGGGTTTCGGTGAGCAAGAGGGGGTGGAGGAGGAGGGGGGTAATGATGAAGGTGGGGGGAGAAAGGGTGATGGGTAGAGGAGAGGGATGGGTAGAGAGGGGGAACAAGGGGTGAGGAGGAGGGCTGGGGGTGAGGAGAGGGGTGGGGATGATGAGGGGGATGGAAGTGAGGAGGAGTGGGAAGGGGTGATGAGGAGCAAGAGAGGGATGGGGGATGAGGAGGGGGAGGGCGATGAGGGTGAGGACTGCGATACTCCCCATGAACGCCCCATCAATACGGATACACTCCCCATGGTTTACCCATAAATACGGGTACACTCTCCATGGTTGCCCCATATAGTCTGACACAGTCCCGGGACTCCCTGTAAATACTGACATTTTTTTTTATTCATTCGTGGGATGTGGGCTTCGCTGGCTGGGCCAGCATTTATTGTTCATCGCTATTTGCCCTTTAGAAGGTGGTGGTGAGCTGCCTTCTTGAACCGCTGCAGTCCATGTGATGTATGTACACCCACAGTGCTTTTAGGAAGGGTGCTCCAGGCTTTTGACCCAGCGATAGTGAAGGAACGGTGATATATTTCCAAGCCAGGATGGTGAGTCACTTGGAAGGGAACTTCCAGGTGGTGGTGTTCCCATCAATCTGGTGCCATTGTCTTTCAAGGTGGTATTGGTCATGGGTTTGGAAGGTGCTGTCTAAGGAGCCTTGGTGAATTCCTGCAGTGCATCTTGTAGATGGTACACGCTGCTGCTACTGTGCATCGGTGGTGGAGGGAGTGAATGTGGTGCCAATCAAACAGATTGCTTTGTCCTGGATGGTGTCCAGCTTCTTGAGTGTTGTTGGAGCTGCACTCATCCAGGCAAGTGGGGAGTATTCCATCACACTCCTGACTTGTGCCTTGTAGATGGTGGACAGGCTTTCGGGAATCAGGAGGTGAGTTACTCGTCGCACGATTCCTAGCCTCTGGCCTGCTCTTGTAGCCACAGTATTTATATGGCTAGTTCAGTTCAATTCTGGTGAATGATAACCCCAGGATGGTGATAGTGGGGGATTCAGTGATGGTAATGCCATTGAACATCAAGGGGCGATGGTTGGATTCTGTCTTGTTGGAGATGGTCACTGCTGGACACTTGTGTGGCACAAATGTTACTTGCCACTTGTCAGCTCAAGCCTGGATTTGTCCAGGTCTTGCTACATTTGGACATAGGCTCTTCAGTATCTGAGGACTCATGAATGGTGCTGAACATTATGCAATCATCAGCGAACATTCCACTTCTGACCTAATGGTGGAAGGAAGGTCATTGATGAAGCAACTGAAGATGGTTGGACCTAGGACACTACCTTGAGGAACACCTGCAGTGATGTCCTGGAGCTGAGATGAGTGACTTCCAACAACCACAACCATCTTTCTTTGTGCTAGGTATGACTCCAACCAGCAGAGAGTTTTCCCCCTGATTCCCATTGACTCCAGTTTTTCTAGGGCTCCTTGATGCCACACTCAGTCAAATGCTGCCTCGATGTCAAGGGCAGTCGCTCTCACCTCATCTGGGGAGCTCAGCTCTTTTGTCCATATTTGAACAAAGGCTGTAATGAGGTCAGAAGCTAAATGGCTCCGCCCAAACCCAAACTGGGCATCAGTGAGCAGGTTATTGCTAGGCAAGTGCCACTTGATAACACTGTTGATGACCCCTTCCATTACTTACTGATGATCAAGAGTTGACTGATGGGACAGTAATTGGCCAGATGGATTTGTCCTGCTTTTTGTGTACAGGACATACCTGGGCAATTTTCCACAAAGCCTTGTAGATGCCAGTGTTGTAACTGTACTGGAACAGCTTGGCTAAGGGCGCAGCAAGTTCTGGAGCACAAGCCTTCAGTACTATTGCTGGAATATTGTCAGGGCCCATAGCCTTTGCAGTATCTAGTGCCTTTAGTCGTTCCTTGCTATCACATGGAGTGAATCAAATTGGAAGCCCATGTAGCTAACTGGCACATTTCTCATGGACTCACAGTGAAAACTGACACCCTCTCTGGCAAGTGGACATACACCCCCTGTAAATACTGAGACTCTCCCCGGAGACCCCATTTAAATGGTGACATATTCCTGAGGGATTCCCTGCAAATACTGAAACACACTCACTCTCTGTTAATGCTGATACACTCCCTGGGCAACCCCTGTGAATTCTGTATTTTGTAAGATGTGTGGGAAGAACGAGCTTCTACTTGCAATGAGGATCCTCAGTTCCCTTCAAGTTTATACACTTGAGGTTCCTTGCACTTAATGCTATCGAACCTCATTTGTCACAAAGTGGCCCACACTGCAAGCTTGCTAATGTCTCATGTGGATTGTTGTTTAGAGATTTATTTCTGCGATACCTAATAACAAGTGACAATAAATAAAGGTACCCCTCTCCAACGAGAGTATTTTTCATCAAAAAGGATGATGTTTCATTGCACAGTGGTATTTCCTACTTGTCACTGTCTACTGCAGCTTTTCAGAAACATTTGTGAAATTATCACTTGTTAAATACAGACATACTGCAAATTCACAGTATGGAATGAGGCAATCCAGCCCACAGTGTTAGCTCCCACCAAAACCATGCCATCCAGCTTCAACTTAATCCCACTTTCCAGCTCTTGGCCCATTATTCTGCAGGCTGTGGTGCTTTCTGTGAGCTCCCTGCACTCTCATGAGCTCATCCACATCCTTCCTGTAATGCCATGCATAGACTGCACACTTTGCTGTGGCTGTGATCTATCTAATGTTTTATACAGCTCTAGCGTAACCTCTCTGCTCTTATGTTTTGTATACATCCCATATACTTTTTAAATCTCACAGGCACTCCACTTTTTTCTCTATTCTCCTAAACTTCTCAGTTTAGCACCATTTATTTTGTCATTCCTTGCCTTGTTTGACCTCCCCAAATGCATAACCCTTCACTGGTTCCTCCCCCTCCCTCACCTCCCTGTATGCTGCCTCCCAAAATGAGCCACATCCCCAGAAGACCAAAACACAGAGATAAAAACAAAAAACTGCGGATGCTGGAAATCCAAAACAAAAACAGAATTACCTGGAAAAACTCAGCAGTTCTGGCAGCATCGGCAGAGAAGAAAAGAGTTGACGTTTCGAGTCCTCATGACCCTTCAACAGAACAGAACAGAACAGTTCTGTTGAAGGGTCATGAGGACTCGAAACGTCAACTCTTTTCTTCTCCGCCGATGCTGCCAGACCTGCTGAGTTTTTCCAGGTAATTCTGTTTTTGTCCCCAGAAGACCAGTCATTTGCACTAATATGGCTCTCCCTGTGCCAAGGTTATCATCAAACCTCTCTCCTGAATCACTGAGTGGGTCCCTAACAGGTTTCATCAGTCAGGTCTGCAGAAGGAAGCACCTGTCACCACTATATCTATAAATCTGAGACAAACAATTGTGACACATGAGTAGAACAGCACAAACGGATTGTGGCTACTGATTGGTATCGCTCGCACACCTGCTACTTTAGCAGTTTTTGTTTTTATCTCAGTATTCTATCACACGTTTGACTTGTGTCTTATGGACGGGCTTTAAGGCATTATGAGGTGATTACTCACTGCAGAACTCCTAACCTCTGACCTGTTATTATAGCTACAGTATTTACGTGGATGGCCCAATTAAGTTTCTGGTCAATGGTAACCCTCCAGGATGTTAATGGTGAGTGATGGTAATGCTATTGGACATTATGGGCAGATGGTTAGATTCTCTCTTCTTGGATGTAGTCATTCCCTGCCATTTGTGTAGCATAAATGTTGCATACCACTTATTAACTCAAGCCTGAATGTTGTCCAGGTCAGGCACAAGTCCTCAGATGTTACTGTGGCATACTTTGCAGGGTAGACTGGGCAGTGTGGGCCTTTGTTGTTTCCAGTGCCTGGATCAATGTCAGGTGGTCCATCTGGTTTTATTCTTCAACTTTTCTGTAGCAGTTTGATACAGCTGAGTGGTCTGCTAAGCCATTTCAAATGGCAATTAAGAGTCAACCACATTGCTGTGGGTCTGGAGTCACTTGTTGTCCTGACTAGGTAAGGATGGCAGAGTTCCTTCCATGAAGGACATTCGTGAACCAGATGTCTATTTACTACATTATGGTGGTTTCATTATTATCATTACTGGTACTATCTTTTTATTCCAGCCTTTTTATTAATTAATTGAATTTAAATTTCACCAACTGTCGTGGTGGAATATGAACTCAAAGCCAGGATTTTACCAGCCCCCAGGAGGTAGTGGTTGGTGGAGGGAGGTGGGGTGCGGTAAAATCGTGGGAAGCTGGGTCCCCAACACAATCCTGCCATCAGTAAAATGCTGTGATGGCGACACCAAATGCAGAGAGGCTGTCCTTCCTAAAGTGGTAGGTAACTGATTGACATGTAAAAACTCTATTAAGAGCCACTTACACTGACATTGGCATTTTGCCAATTGTGGGGTGACCACCTGCCACCTGGAGTAGCCACCAGTTACATGCCCCAGTGACAGCCTAGTTGGGAAGGTCTCAAGAGCCAAAGAAGGGGCTGCAGGGAAGAAAAGAAGCAGCCACAACCCCATCACCTCACTGGAGGGGTTTGCCCTCCAACACTCGACACAGTGATTAGAATGGCAGCACTGGGAGCTTGCCCACTGTTAATGCTGTAAATGCTGTGACAATTAAGTGCATCCTCCAATTGGGGAAAGACTAGGGCACATATATAAGAGCCAGTTTCCACCTATGGAGAGGAGCTGCGTGGAAGGGAAAAGTAATCTGTACTTAACGTTATATTGGGCTTTGTAAATAAAGCTATGTTGAGGACGACTGGTCCAGCTTTTTCCTTTGCCAGATGGATGTTCAGCGACTTAACACCTGTTGTCCTTAATTGGATGGTGGGCCCACAGGCAGCTAATTAGGAGACGGCATGTGGTAAAAGCACTGAGCAGGTGCCACTGCCAACAGGTAGGCTTTGGGCCCACTTTTTACCCCAACATTGAAGTCCAACGCCCCTCATAAAATTGAGCCACTGTTTTTATAGCTACATTATTTATATGGATGGTCCAATTAGGCTTCTGGTCAATGATAAAGCCCCCCAAGGTATTAATGGTGAATTCAGAGCATCAGTCCTGGCCTCTGGATTTCTGGCACAGTGACACTATCACTGTGCTGCCATTCCCGTCAACCAACCCAATATGCTGTGCAATGCTACAGCAAATGCAATCCCTCATATATCATCAAAACCCTTATCATTATAAACAATATGATATCTCAGTGAAGTATGGACAGAAATTCATTCTCTGAGTCGTACAAACCAATATCCTATGCAATACTGCATCAAAGCCACAGGAAATCCCTCATAAACCATCAGATCCCTTATCCTATAAAAAATACTGAATCACATTGACTCAGTGAAATAGACAACAATCCATGTTCAGAGATCAGAGAAACCACTTTAGTTTATCTCAACCATCTTCCAATCAGGTTTCTGTATAACAAGTTAAACCAGCACTTGCAAAATGAAGAACAACTTGGTAACTGGTGACAATTTGGTTAATAATTTAAGAATTTATTTATGTGAAGAGTGCTTATATGTGAATTTGCGCATGTATACATGGTTTAACCTGATAGAACTTGGTGCTGTTCATACTGTTTGTTAACTTTTCCAGAACAATGTAACATTGGTCCCAGAGGTGAGGTCCACCTTATTAAGTGAAGTTCTGAATCGTGCTGAGCCAATTATTTCCAGTTCAAATGAGACTGAACTCCAGACCTGGCTTGGTACTAGGCTTCAACTGCTGATACCAGGACTGAATGGAAGCTTGACTGAATTAATTTTGACCAATGGGAGCTGCAATGGAGCTCAAATCATGTATGTTCTCAGTATTGGATCTCAAAGTATTTTTCCACTTCTTTGAAACATTTGAAATATTAACTAATTGGCAGTGTTCTTAACAATTTACTTAAAGTGAGAGATTGAAAAGAATGTTGTTTTGTTTTACATTGTATCTCAGTTAATTCAATGTTATTGTTTTTAAAAATATCCAATTATTACTTTTTATCTAATTTTGGTCAGGTTTTCCAAAGATTGTTGTACCACTTGTATGTAAATATCATTCTCGATATGAAAAAGCGTGGTGGCACAGATCATTGGGGCACAAATGGAATAGTAGGTTAGAGGCACAATTCTTTAAATCCCTCCATGATGACTTGAACATTCTGTCATGAGTAGTGTTCAAATGAAGGACAAGCACTGAGATGCATAGAGACATCCTGCACCATTTAGTGCACAGTTATAGAGCAGAGATGGAGAGGCCTGGCAGCAGGTTCCCAGTTAACAACATGGAGGATGAAAAAGGCAATTCATTATGGAGTTAATGATAGAATTATCAGAATGTCATGAAGCTATTAATGTATATATTTTGGAAAATATTTTTCTTTTAAAATCGAGGCTTAGTCTGCGGGTCTGTCTTAATTGGATAAAGTCTGGGTGCTTTGATGGGTACTAGTTTTGATATGTAAGAGAGTTAGAGTGCATTTGCATTTTTTGAATAGAGCATTCAAGAAGTGGTGTGAAAACTGACGCCTTTCTAGCAATTACCTAGCAATATTACTAATAAAATGGCATTATGAAAGGGGTTTCATTGCTAAAAGGTGAAGTTCAAAGAGGCTAGTGAGACAATGAGAATTTGAATTCAATCAGTGGTGGTAGGTATAACTTCAGTTTTCGAGTGTGCAGAGCAGAGACAATGTAAGATCAAAAGGCAGCTGTAAGCCTCCAACTGGCTCCACAGGATCAAAAGTGCAAAGAACCTCATTTTGAATTCATAAGGTGAAAATGCTTTGCCTGGTGTCTGATTAAGTCTATGGGTTGCTGTTTCTTTAATGGAGATTAGTTTGGGAATTTGTTAAAAGTTATGATAGTAGTAATTTGAAGCTATGTGTATATATTTTAACATGTGTAAATTAATAAAATGTTTCAATTAGTTTAATGTAAAGCCTCAAGAACTGGTGATCTGATTCCTGAATTTAGAGTCACATCTCAAACATAACACTTAAAATTATAGGCTATGACAGTTGTTTAAAGATTACCTCTGGGATTTTTAAAAACTCCGCTTTACCAACTGCATCGGTCATGATACAGAACAACAAAAATACTGTTTTATTATCATTTAAAGGAAACTTAAACACAGACTTGTATTTATTGAATATTACAACCAATGAAGTACTTTTGAAGTGCAGTCACTGTTGTATGGTAGGAAATGTGGCAGCTAACCTACACACAGCAAGATCCCACAAACATTTGTTTTAGCAACTGACTGAGCAATCAATATTGTCCAGGCTACTGAGGCTAACTCCTCTGCTCTTTTTCACAATATGGGTTCCTTTATGTTCAGTTAAAGAGCAGAAGGGCCTTGGTTTAGCATCTCATACAATAGACAGCAGCTCCTAATAGTGCAGTGCTCCCTCGCTAATCAATTGGAGTATCAGCCTAGGTTTTTGTATTCAAGTCCCCAGAGTGAGAATTGAATCCCAAACCTTCTGATGACAGTGCTATCCACTGAGCCATGGCTGACATACTGTCTTGGTGAATGGAGTCAAATTCCAATTAGCTAGACAATATCAGGAGAGAATGATACAGCTATCCATAGTCTGGGCTGTCCCTCCTGGCTAAAGGAAGCTGTAGGGAAAATAATGACCAAAATGTGATTAAAAGATGAGGAAAAATATGAATAAAAACTATTTAAAATTATTAATTGCAGTAATCTTCCAACTTCATGCTTTGGGCAAAGTTTTCCCATCACTAAATTCAGGAGTATGGGGTGTGCAGTCTTCTCGCTACCAAGTTACATGTTGTGGAAATTATGCTTCTAGCAGATGAGGCTGCCAGCTGGTAATCTGAAACCGGAGATATAAACCCTAGTGTACAAACAAAGCAGGGAATAATTGTGACTTTGGGTGACAGTATAAAGCAGATGTTATTAATTTAGTGACTGAATTGATATCACCCATTTCTTACTATCAATATTACCTTCAGTGAAAAGGTGTATGATTACTAAAAAGTTTACTATTCACTTTATGATTTTTTCATTTAGAATATGGACCCTGAATGCACGGTTCTCTGAATTTACAACAAACATTCAACAACAACTGTACAAGAGCATCAGAACTTACCTACGCAAAGGTATTCAGCTTACATTTTGTACTATGTTGGTGACAGATTTTAAGGTTTGGAAGACAGTGCTCATAGTCTTTTCAACTGCATTCCCTTTCACATTTACCCTCTCTACAAATGCAATAGCTGAATGGATTTTTGGGGATGGCTAAGAACTGTAATATATTCTGGTTCTGAACAATCTAAGAATAGTAACATTTTGGCCTGAATTTTTTAGTCGACGGGAGCGGGCGGCCGCGGAGCCAGCCGCCGCCCACGATCGGCTCCACACTGCCATTTTATGCAGGTGGGCCAATTAAGGCCCCGCCTGGTGTAAGATGTGAGCTGTAGCGCTCAGCACTACTTGTGTGGGCAGGGGGAGGAGTGAGAGTCGGGGCCAGCGCTCTATCATGCGTGTGCGCAAAAGAGCGCTTCAATCTCCTCCAGGCGCCGTGATCGAGGTGTACAAGATTATGAGGGGCATGGACAGGTTGGATAGGGAGCAGCTGTTCCCCTTAGTTGAAGGGTCAGTCACGAGGAGACATAAGTCCAAGGGGCAAGAGGTTTAGGGGGAATGTGAGGAAAAACTTTTTAACCCAGAGGGTGGTGACGGTCTGGAATGCGCTGCCTGGGAGGGTGGTGGAGGCAGGTTGCCTCACTTCCTTTAAAAAGTACCTGGATGAGCACTTGGCTCATCATAACCTTCAAGGCTATGGACCAAGTGCTGGTAAATGGGATTAGGTAGTTAGGTCAGGTGTTTCTCACGTGTCGGTGCAGGCTCGCTGGGCCAAAGGGCCTCTTCTGCACTTTGTAATTCTGTGAATCTCCCTGAGGCACAGAGCTGCCTCAGGGAGTTTGAAGTGATTTTGAAATAAATAAATAAATGGTTTGAAAATTTAATCAAACATGCCCCATCTCATATGACTGTGTCACATGAGATGGGACATGTTTTTATATTTCAGAATTTTTTTAAATTTAAGTGGTAAAAGCTTGAGGAAACCTCATCCTGCTCGTTGATGAGGTTTCCTAAAACACATGAAGGCTGCTAGGCCTTCTCGCTTGCCCACCAACCTTAAGATTGGATAGGCAGCATAAACAATTACATTAATTAATTTGTTAATGGCCTTAATAGGCCTATTAGTTATCGGCGGGCACACAGCCAACTCTGGTGCACACCCTCCGAACTAAACATCACAAGACAGCATGATGATGTCAGGATGCACGCCTGACGTCATCATGTGTCATTTTACACACTGGCATGTCAGGCACGCTGACTGAAAAATTCTGGCATTTGTCATTAAAAACCAAGTAAACTAAAGCATGCAGCAATTTATACCTCAGCAAAATAGCAGAGGAAATGACATCATAGACAATTTCTAGGCAGAATTTAATAAAATCTTCTGATTTTTAACTCCTTTCTGTGCTACTTTTTCCATTAATATGAGTAGAAACATGAAAGTGACCATGCAGAGGAATTTCCTGGAGCTGTGTAGTTCCTGATACATAAAAACTTTGTGGCTTAACTTATCCATCTCTGATATATTAAATATGCCATGTACATCACTCACTCCTTTTTTGGTCATCACCACTCTGTGCTGCAGTTATCCCCACAACTATACACTTTTGCCACTGGACGGAGCTTCCAAAAGCTGCAGATCTCCAAGCCTATACTTGGAGATGTCATTAATACTCTGAGGAAAATTCGCTGACTTTGCGGGGAGTTCACAGGCGACCCACTAATACTGGAGGAAATCTGTGTTTCATGCTGTTCTGATTGCACTTCATTTATTTACTTAGGTCCCAAACCAAGATGTTATAATGCAAGTGATCCAGCTCTGAATTCTACTGCTTGGTTTGCCAATTATTGGGGGGAATTTCTGATCTATACAAGCACTGATGACCTTGCTATGCTCACCGACGACACAACAGTATGTATAACAATGTTATTCAGTCGCTTAAGTTATCTTCCTTTCTTCTTCTGCCCTTACAAATGAATATATTGACTTGTCTCTTACTTAATGTTCCTTAACTATAATATTTGCTGTGAAAATCCTAATGCTGATTAACACCTGCTTTCTACAGTTACAGATATTTGCAGCCAACCAGGACAATCTAAATCTTCTGAACAATCTTAAGCTTCGTGAAGATATCCAGAGATTTTATGCCAATGCACTCTTCAAAAATACAGCCATTAATGTGTCAAGGTATACATTGTTTACAACTTTTGGCACAGATAAACAAGTGACATTTGCATAACTTGGAGTAAAACAAATCTGAATACTGACATGATTAGTTTTTTTCTAACTCGGGGAAGTTTAAAAGCATTTACTGCCTTTTTTTGTTCATTCATAAGCGCCATTGACATGGTCATCATTTATTAGTCGTCCCTAATTGCCCTTGAAGAAGGTATAGCAGGGAGCCATCTTCAATCACTGCAGTCCATGTGGTGTAGGTACACTTAGATTACTGTTGGGAAGGGAATTCCAGGATTTTGGTCCAGTGACAGTGAAGGAACGGTAATATGATTTCAAGTCAGGATTATGTGTGACATAGAGGCGACCAAGCAACTGGTGATATTCCCATGTGTCCGTTCACCTTGTCCTTCTTGTTGTGGGTTTGGAAAGTGCTTTTGAAGGAGCCTTGATGTGTTGCTGCAGTGCATCTTGTTGATGTTACCCCTTGCTGCCACTGTGTCTCAATATTGGAGAGAATGAATGTTTAAGATGGTGAACGAGGTGTCAATCAAGCTGGTCGTTTTGCCTTGGAGGGTGATGAGCTTCTTGAATGTTAGTGGACCTGTACTCATCCAGGCAAGTGGAGAGTATTCCATCACACTCCTTGACAAGTGCCCTGAAGATGGTGGACTAGCTTTGGGGAGTCAGGAGGTAAGCTACTTGCTGCAGAATTCCCAGCCTTTGACCTGATCTCATAACCACAGTACTTATTTGGCTGGTGCAGTAAAGTTTCAGTTTAATGTTAACCCCCTAGATGTTGATGGTGGAGGATTCCATGATGAAAATGAAGTTGAATGTTGCGTTACAAAAGTGCACCCAAATCACTGATGTAATATTTTACTGGATACTTGCTATTCTATTGGAAAATTTGCAGCTTGTTATTTAATTTAACATCTGAATCGAATGTAAGTTACATGACAGTCACTTTTGTTCAAAGTTTTGTTCAAAGCTATGTTTGCAGGATTCCTAGAGCTTTGCAGCACAGCAGGAGGCCATAAGGCCTATCCTGCCATTGCCAGCCCAATGACATTGCATCCTCTTAGTTCCATTCCCTCTTTGTTTTCCCCTTACTCTTTTTCTTTCTTTTTTAGATTTCAATAGCTTTTCTGGATTCTGCTTCCAGTCGTTTCAGCCATTCCATACGCTTACAAAATTGCATGAAAAATAATTCTCTGAACCTCTTCTTTTACATAAGAACATAAGGGGCAGAATTTTGCCCTTGATGGGTGGGTGGGCCCCACCGACTCGGTGGCGGGCGGGCAGCTGATCGCCGCCGCCGAAATGGGCCCCGCCGCCATTTTGAGTGGGTGGGCCAATTAAGGCCCACCCAGCGGGCCACCCGACGGGAAGCGCTATGCACTTCCTGTGTGGGGGGGAGGGATTCCCCAACTGTCAGAGTGCGCTCTTTTGCACATGTGCGCACATCTCCCTGAGACTAAGTGCTGTCTCTGGGAGAGCGCTGACAGTTTTTGAATGTTGAAAAATAGAAAAATAAAAAAAATGTTAACATGTCCCCCTCCTGTGAAAATGTCACACGAGATGGGACATGTTAATAAATATCACATAAACTTTATTAAAGTTTTTTAAAAAAGACATGAAACCTCATCCCGCAGGTGGATGAGGTTTCATGTTTTTTCATAAGCCTACTGGGGCTCCTGGCCTGCCCACCAGCCTTAAGGTTGGATGGGCAGGGCCTTTAATTGGCTTAATTATCCTGTCAATGGCCTCAATTAGCCATTGACAGGTCGGCGGGTGGACAGCTGATCGTGCTGTCCCCCCGCCTTCCTGAATATTTAAATGGGGCGAGATAAAGTCGGGTGTTCCCCCGACATCATCCCGCATCATTTTTGCATTGGTGAGCGGGCCCCGGCCCCACCTCGCCGATGGAAAAATTCTGCCCAAGAAGTAGGAGCAGGTGTAGGCATTCAGTCCCCCAAGCCTGCTCCACCATTCAATAAGATCATGGCTGATCTAACTTGACCTCAACTCCACTTCTGCCTGTCCCCATAACCCTGACTCCCTTGATGACCCAGCCTCCACTGCTTGCTGGGGAAAAGAATTCCAAACAATAACAACCTTCTATACCCTTTATCCCAAGAGAGGATCCTCATCTCCGTCTTAAATGGGAGATCTCTTATTTTGAAACTGTGCCCTCTAGTTCTAGATTTCCCCCATCAGAGAAACATTCTCTGAGCAACTACTCTGTCAAGCCCCCTCAGAATCTTCTAGATTACCTCTCATTCTTCAAAACTCCAATGAGTTTAGGTCCAACCTCTTCAACCTCATAAGACAAGCTCTTCACCCCAAGAGTTAGTCTGGTGAATTTCCTCTGAACTGCTTCCTATGCAAATATGTCCCTCCTTAAGTAAGATGACTAAAAATGTACAATATTCTAGGTGTGGTCTCAACAATTGTTCTTTTTATGATGATCTTAAACTTATACCCTCTACTTAACAACTCACCACCCATTGAAATTAGTTTATCCTATTTCACCTCATCGACACCCCTTATAGTTTTAACTACTCCCATCAAATCTGCTTTTAAATGTCTTTGTTCTAATTAAAATAGCACCCATTTATGTGGCCTCTCCACTGTAAATATATCAGATTCTATTGTAAATTTTAATCCCATTTCAATGTCTTCAAGGCAGTTTTTGATCATTTTTAAGGGAAAACAGTACAGAATTTAAAAGGTATGTATTATTGCTTTTGATGCCAGTGATTTACTGTGTGTGGCAGTGTTTACATTGTTGGTTTAGTATGCTTCATATTGTGTTGCATTTTCCAACTGTATCTGCATAATGAATCCTGATTGTTGTTGGCTTCTCAATTTTTATACAGCATTCCTGACAGTTTGGTTTGCTTCATTGCTGGTACCTCATCAGTTCAATCTTTAACAACACAGCAGGCTGTAGCTCTGCTTAAGAAAGCAAACAAAGCTTGCCAGACTTATGGCACAAATGAAACGGCACCAACAGATGAACAAATGCAGGTAGGAATTTACTACTTGTCTTTAGTGTGGCAGGACTTCCGCTATTAGCAAAGATGTGCTCTTGGTCCTGGTTGCTTTCCTGGCCTCTGTGTTATTCACATAATCTTGATGGGCAGACAGCTTCAGCCATTGAGGTAAAGGTTGAATGTGGCAAGCTTTGGGAGGGCTTGTCACAGCATAGCATTGCCACTGACCATAGTGCTGCCAGTGTAAATCCCCCCCAAAATAATTTTGTTTTAAATAAAAAGAAAGTGCTGGAAAAACACAGCAGGTCTGGCAGCATCTGTGGAGAGAGGAGCAGAGTTAACGTTTTGGGTCTAATATATATTCTTCAGAACTACTTTTAGTGTCATTTTAATTTTGGTGCCTTTAGCTATATAATTAATTATTCAGTAATTGGTTTCATAAGTGGTTATTTAAATTTTAAATATGCAACCCATAACAACACTGGATCAAACAGACCTTCCTTGCATCTATCATTGCTAAGGTACAATGACAGGAGGCATGTTGGATGTTGTATTTGTATATTGTATAGATGGGCAAACATTTTATTTTGTTTATTCATTCAGGGGATGTGGGTGTTGCTGGCAAGCCAGCATTTATTACCCATCCCTAATTGCCCTTGAGAAGGTGGTGGTGAGCTGCCTTCTTGAATCGCTGCAGTCCATAAGGTGCAGATACACCCACAGTGCTGGCAGGGAGGATGTTCCAGGATTTTGACCCAGGAAGTGAAGGAACAGTGTGATATTTGCATGTACGCCTCGATATTTGTGGGAAGGATTCAGGGCAGGGTAGTAGTTGGGGAGGCCAGGAGAGGCTGGGGACACTGAGGTCCTGCTAAATTTATAATTAACATGTTCTTTTGTCTCCTGCCCAACAGCTGGCCAAATTGACAGACTGCAACCTCCTTCCTATAGTTTTCCTGCTTGGTAGCTGGCCAGCCATCAATCTGGTTCCTGGGCAGTGGCGAGAAAGAGATCAAGATTTGGTTATGGGGTGGGGATTGTGGTGGAACGTGGCAATGGCAAGGAAGATATTAGGCTGAAGGTGGGGGAGGTTGTCAATTGTGGCAGCAAAGAAAGATTCCTTTTGGTAGAAGGGAGACCCAGGCTTTCATGGGTTGGAAGGGCATCCTGCTCCTCTTAACTCACACGGAGTGTTATGAAAAGCACTGCTGGAGCTGACAGCTAGCTCCTGCCTTCAATTTGCTGCCAGCTTTCCCGAGCCCTGGAAAACTTAGCTAATATTAACTTTAAATCACGCTTCCAATTGCAATGTAGGAACCTGATTTAAATATATTAATGAAATGTCCCGCTCCACCAAGCAGGACACGCACAACTTGCTGCTGTAAAGTGGTGGCACGTACATAGGTGGGGTGTGGATACAATCCCCAATTTTTAATTTTTACCCTCCCTGATCCCTACTGCAAGTCATGGGAGATTTAGTATCAAGACCATTGTACATTGTCTCATGTCCAGCATGTAACTCCAAAAGTGTTTGTTGGGGGGTGTGAGTAGGGAACTGGCAGATTATTCACCATTGAATTTCCTACCTATCTCTGTCCATGTAAATTGAGTGGAAAATCTAGGCCCTGTTGGATCAGATCACTTTTTGCGCTGTTGTTTCAATATTAGACTGATATTAATGTTAATGATCAAGACTGTACTATAATTAAACATTAAAAAGGCCAAAGGTTTTGTTTTCGGACCCTACCAGCATACCACACATTTCCTGTTGACTCCATCATCAAGCTGAACCAGAATTCACACAGTTTCATTGTTCCAATCAATATTACTGAAAAAAAAGATAATGTTTGCTAAATAATCCTCAGTATGCTAAGAATTGCGCTGGCATTTAAAGATAGTCAGTCAGGCTCACAGTGTGGTGCATTTGTATGCACTGTAAGCTACATATATTAATATGCGGGGCCCTGTTCTCTGCAGACAGAAAGAACATGTACACACATTGCACCTGTTTCAGCTAAACAGAATAGGTAACAGCCAGTTGTTTACTCATTCCTCAGGGCAATGCCTTGACCGATCAGGCCAGGTTTAAATTTCAAATAATGGTCAGCAGTTAACTGTCAGTCATAATCACTGGTGCATTCTTCATGGCATTGCCTCTACCAATCAGAGTCCACTTGCCAACCAATCAGCACTCTTCATGTACAGTATAAATTGTTGTTTTCCCCTTATATTTGTTTTCTTGCGAGTGTTCTGATGCATGCAAGATGAGAATCTTCGACATGTCTCTTTTTTCAGCAATACTCAAGTTCTGTACCACCAAACGACTAGTTCTAATCAATCGAGGGCTAAGTTTCAAATCCCACTTTCTACCCACTAAAAGCCCCTTTATCTAGTCTTAATCGCCTCTTGATTTGAGTTCTATAATGCCTTCCTTGCTGGTTTTTGACCTCCATACACTGAAATTTCCTTGTCTACAACTTAGTGTCACATTGAGCCCACCTGCCTTTTGCCCTTCTCTCATCCATGCTGAACCACATTGACTAGTCATTAAGCAACAGATTGAACTTAAAATCCATGCCCTTGTCTACAAATCTTTCCATATCCATGCCCCATCCTACCTCTGCAACCTTCTCTGGCCTACTTCCTTCCCTGTCCTCTGCTCCTCTGAATCTAGTCTCCTGTGCATCCACCAGCCCACCCCACCACCCCCCCCATTCAACATTTGGTAATAGAACCTTATCTTTCTCTTAATCTTTGGAACACTTTCCCCCAAACCCTTTCCATCTCTCTCTTTCATTCATTGCTTTTTAAAGCCTTCTCAAAACATCCCTTCAACCAAGCTTTTTGTAAAATCTCCTAACCCTGTACGTTATTATTCGATAGGAACTCTTGCACTCATGAGGACAATCCTTTTGAAAACCCTGATGATGGTTGTATTTTCTTGCAGCTTGCAGTTGCTCTAGTGAGTAAAATTCAAAGCTTCTCCTCCAATACTCTTACTAACCTGGGCCAATCAGCTGCTGGACTATCAACAAAACAGATCAAGAACATCAATGGCAGCGATGTCTTAAAATCCCTGGGCAGCCTGCGTGAAGTCAATGGCTGGACCTATGGCAAAGCTAAAGCATTGGTAAAGAAGTTGACATTTATCAACTTTCAGGTAAGGTTTAAATAAATCAAAGGAATTGTGCAATTAATGAACAAAACAGGACTGATTCCATATTGCCAATTAGGAATATTGGAAGCACATGGTGAAAATCTGCTGAAATGGAAGCAGTAATGTCCTGACCATTAAAGTTAGTGGTTGGAAATCAGGGCCAGGATTTTTACCTTGTCGGGTGGACACAGCGGGCAGGCCTGGGAGCGATCACTAAGTTGACAGCTACCTGCGATCGGGCCCTGACATCAATTTCAAGCTGGCTGACAGGTGAACTTCGCACTGCCGAGGTGTGGGCGGGAAGAGGACAAGCGCAATGAGAGCCCCCTGAGGCACAGAGCTGCCTCAGGGAGCTGAAGATTTAAAAACTCTCAAATAAAAAACTTGCCACTGTTAAAAACATATCCCCTCATGTGACTTTTTATTTAATTTTTAAATGCTGTTGGAAACCTCATCCCATTGGCAAGTAAAATAAAAGACAATCCAAAGTTATTTTACAAGTACATTAAGAGTAAGAAGATAACTAGGGAAAGGGTAGGGCCCATTAAGGAGCATAGTGGTAATTTGTATATGGAGCCGGAAAACCTAAGTAGGATTCTAAATGAATACTTTGTGTCGGTGTTCACAAGTGAGAGGGATGACGTGAGTATGGAAATCAGGCAGAAGGACTGTGATAAAATTAAAGAAATTAGCATATAAAGGGAGGAGGTTCTAAGTGGTCTGGCAGGCTTTAAAGTCGATAAATCTCCAGGCTGTTGAGTGAGGCAAGGGAGGAGATAGCAGGGACGCTGGCAATAATTTTCAATACTTGCCTGGCCACAGGAGAGGTGCCAGGGGACTGGAGGACAGCCACTGTGGTACCGTTATTCAAGAAGGGAGGAAGGGATAAACCGGGGAACTACAGGCCAGTCAGTCTAACCACAGTGGTGGGGAAACTATTGGAAGCAATTCTGAGGGACAGGATTAATCTACACTTGGAGAGGCAGGGATTAATCAAGGACAGTCAGCATGGTTTTGTTAAGGGGAGGTCATGTCTGACCAATTTGATTGAATTTTTCGAAGAGATGACCAGGTGTGTAGATGAGGGCAATGCATTTGATGTAGTCTATTTGGACTTCAGCAAGGCTTTTGATAAGGTCCCGCATGGGAGACTGATAACGAATGTAAGAGCCCATGGGATCCAAGGCAATTTGGCAAATTGGATCCAGAATTGGCTGAGTGGCAGGAAGCAGAGGATGATAGTCGAGGGGTGTTTTTGTGACTGTATGCCTGTGTCCAGTGGGGTTCCACAGGGATCGGTGTTGGGTCCCTTGCTGTTTGTGATACACATAAATGATTTAGACTTTAATGTAGGAGGGTTGATCAGTAAGTTCGCGGATGACACGAAAATTGGTGGGGTGGTAAATAGTGAGGAGAATAGCCTTAGATTACAGGAGGGTATAGATGGGATGGTCAGATTGCCCGATCAGTGGCAAATGGAATTTAATCCAGATAAGCGTGAGGTGATGCACTTGGGCAGGACAAACAAGGCACGGGAATACACAATGAATGCTAGAACCCTGGGAAGTACCGAGGATCAGAGGGACCTCACCCCATGTCCACCGGTCCCTTAAGGTAGCGGGACAGGTAGATAAGATGGTTAAGAAGGCATATGGGATACTTGCCCTTATTAGCCAAGGCATAGAATATCCTGTCCGTGGATGAGGTTTCATAAAAAATCCAAAGGCTGTTTGGCCTTTTCACCTGCCCGCCAACAAGGTTGGATGGGCAGTGAAAAATTGCATTCAGTTATTACTTAAATGGTGTTAATAGGCCTGTTAATTATCAGTGGGCACTCTGCCGACTCCCGCGCATGCCCGCTGACCAAAATATCAGATGAGTGTGCAATGATGTCAGAACACTTGCCCACGTCATTTTATGCTCGAGCAGGTTGGGCGTGCACCCGCCCACTCATCAAAAACTTCAGCCCCAGGAGCTGCATAATTTCCCATTATATACATTCCCTGTGAGTCTCACACCTGATTGGGAGCACAGAACCAATCCTTCTATCAGAAGGTATTAACAGAGTCATTGGGCTTATTTTTCATCCTTGCGGTGAGTAGTGGGAGTCAGGAAAATACTCGGCTCGTTCTGCCCGCCTCAGGTGAAAGTGCTAGGAAAGGCAGCAATTTCATTGTGGGGTGGGGTTGGGGATGCTGTAGTTGGTCCAGCTGACATGGGAAGAGTTCAGAGGTAGCCACAGGGGCAAGCTGCTTAAAAGGCCCGCCTTGGTGCTGTGGCACTTTATCCCAGTTATAATGAAAAAGGTAAAGCCCCCTAGCACAACACACACACATAATGCATAATGAGGTTTGGCTGAGAGCCCAGAAATCCATTAGAGTACTGAAACACCTGAGCTGCAAGGAAAACATTGCTCGAATGAAAGCTCCAGCCCTCTGATATCTTATGCCAATTTCACAATGTTTTGTTTACAAGAGGTTTCAAGTGTTTGCAGTTTCAACAATTAATACTTTAAAGGATCTGGATGATTGACACTTTTATTGGCCTGTTGTAAAAAGGAGTTTTTTTTAAAGAAAGTGAAAAGTTATCAATGCATGACTTTTTTTTAAACTTTCTTTTTTACATCCTATTGTCACTATAAGGTTAATTGGTTCTGTACAGTGTATGGTGGATGAACGGGCATGGAAGCGCCATAGCTTGGCATGAAGGACCATAGGGGGAATGTGAGGACGGGCATATTTTGGCATGGGGCATGAGGGGCATAGGGAGTAAATGAGGGACATAACTTGGCATGATGAGGACATGAAGAGGGCCTTTAGAACTTACCATTCAAAAGGTTCCATCATGCTAAGTATGGTTTGTGACACCCCTGAGGTGCCATGAATCACAAGTCTTTAAGAACCTGGCCCAACTTCATGAAAATTGCGGAAAACTAGAACATGCCTATCCCCACAATGGAGCCAGCCAGGTCGGGACTGCAGGGTGTCAGCTTGCAACCCAAACCCGCTCACATCCTTAAAAGGCACTCCTGAGAATCAGAAACCCTGGGAATGGGGCCAGTTTCCTGGAATCGGGTCCCGGCCACCATTTTCACTTCTCCACAAAGCCTCCCAATTCCATGAAAATCTAGCCCACTGGTCTTATTATAATGAGATTTAAACTGCTGACTGCAATTCTGAATTAACATTAAATTGTGCCTAAATAAATTAAAAATACAAGGCTAGGAGAAGACCCAAGTCCAGCCCCAATAAAATGATATAACAATTAAAGTACCGTATATGACAAATGACTTGAAAAATTCTCCAGCGTAGTCGAGTGCAGTATAATGTGACTGCATTCAGACATTGGTAAGGCCATGGAGCTGCAGACTGAAGGAATAACAGTCAAATGAATAGAATTCATCACATTTAACCATTTTTTATTCTACTTATTAGGTTAACAATGTTACCAACCTATTGAATTTGGGAACCTTAGTATCTGGGCTTTCAAGAGATGAAATAAAGAAAATCAATAGCAGTGTGATCGCCATTGTCGTTAATAACACTACCTTTGTAGAAAATATATTGCTTGCTCCTGAGCCTGTGCAACTACTTGTTGTCCAAAAGGTAAGTGACCAATAAATTTGAGTACCATCATGTGATAAAAAATTACCATTTTACTTTACTTTTCAGGGCATAGTACAGCTTTTGAATTTAGAGTTACACTGGTGGCCAACTTAAAAAGTCTCAAGTTCAGTACAATTAGTTACAGTCAGTACCTTAAAGAGGTTAAGACAAAAATCCTTGACCTTTCTCACATGCACTCACTGTAACTCCACCAACACTTACTGCACCTGTCTCTATTGCAAGGCCATTAGGTTAGGAAGAGCTGGAGTTGGGAGGCCCGGCCTGAGAATTTTCACTCCCTCGCATCTCAGCAGGGCAATGGGACAATGGATTATTAGCATTTGCTTTATCAGGTAAAAAGAAATGTGGCAGCCCATGAAATAGTTCAAATGGGGCCAGGGAGAAGGTGTGTCCACTTCCTGGGGTGGACAAAGCCTCCTTCCCTCAGCCAGTCCCCACCATTCCCCCTGATGCCCCCAGAGATTTTAGCCAATTTGCTAAGGTTTCAGGCAGGCAAAAACCAGCGCTAAACTGGAATCCACATTCATTAGTGCTGAGTTTTAGCCCCATTTTGTTTATTTGCATAAAAAGGGTAAATTTTCCAAATCTGCACAGATGCTGAGGAACCAAGAGGCTGCCAGTACAGATCAGAAGACTGCAGGCACACTGTGTAATTAATTTCCTGTTAACTGGACCACATTCGCAACCTTCTGATTATGCACTAATGGCGAACAGGGTTTCTCACTACCAGCACCAACTCAGAAAACCTCAGCTGTAATGCTATTCTCTGTATTTCAGATTTGTTTTCTTGACAGATATTGGTCTGGCTATTCATCATAAATGCTACATCTTTTATGTGGGATTGTGGCAGATACTGTAGAAAATGAGATCTGGGGGATGGCCTTGTGACAAGTTCCCATCTGGTGACAGATCTCACCACCAATGTTCCCTCTAAGCTACATCCACGCACAACTATCATAAAGGTATCATGCAGGCTTATTCTTTAGGGTACTGTACATAAAATTGAAATAAACAAACCGTAAACAAAAAGAAAATTTAGAAAATCCATTTCTGTCCATCCACCTCACCTCATGTAAATAATGCCAAGTGAGTAGACCAGGTCTCTACTGATGCTCTGCTTAAAGTTGGACGGGCAGCTCAACTAATTGCTTTATTGACTTTTTAAATGGCCTTAATAGGCCTGTGACAGTTCGGAAGGCACAGAGCCAACTTGAAAATCTAAATGATGCACACCCGATGTCACTGCGCGTCATCTTACGCCCCACCCCTGCTCGCCAAGCCGAAGATTTCTACCCTATAAATTTACTCCTGCCTTAGGTACAGATGCTGGTTACCATAGCACACCTAGGAAAAGAAAAGCTTAAACATTTTTCTTTTGAGATGAAACTAGATTTATATTGCAAAATTTTGCTTAGGTCTGATGTTTTGATGGACTTTATAGAATAAGACTGTGCAATGACAATGTCTTTTGTTGCTAGTTGTATCTCATGTGGAGGTATAAAGTTGTTTGTGACAACACCAAGTACCCAAATCTCTAGGTTAACATTCGGCTTTTCATCTTTCTACTCTGAACTTTAAACCATAAAATGTTATTGGGATTTTTATATACATCTGCTTGAGTCTGGATTGTTCGAGCAGAACTTTGAGGCTCCATCCCAGTAGCAAGGCTTCATGTGCAATCCGCAGCTTATCAAAAAATTGCTGACTCGTTGTTATGACCACCCAAATTGCTGGATCAATGAATGTCACAAGCAGAAAATCACAGAACAACCACCTGCCATTGTTCCTTAAGGGATTTGCAATGTTTTTATTCATTCATCAGATGTAGGCGTCGCTGGCTAGGCCAGCACTTAATGCCCATCCCAAATTTCTCTGGAGAAGGTGGTGGTGAGCTGTCTGTCATGAAGGCCCTTGGAAAATTCCACCCATTTTATTTAGCTATTCCTCTTTTATTTTTTGGGAGGAAGTAGTTTCGATAATTAATAACATATATTCCAATCCAAAAATCCTTAGGCTTCAGGAAGAGGAGGAGCCCATCTTTTAAACGTAATGCCTTGTTTCACTCTTACCAAATGTTTTTATGTGTTTGATTCTTCTTTAGATTATTGAATCTTCAAATGATCCCATTACAGCAGTACAGATGGTTCCATCTAAACTTGCAACCAAAATACGTTTGCCTCGACTGATTTCCAAAAATATTAATCTAATTCTTGTGAATAATAAACGATGGAAACCTGAACAAGTAAGTTATTGAAATATTTGATGAAAATAACAGAAATAAAAATTCAGAATATTTTGTAAAATTTCATTCTCACCTAGGTGCAAAGAACCAATTCTGTGGAGTAGATAATTTTTTCACGTTTGGATGCCAGTTCTAATATCAACTGAGGCAAAGCACCGGCCAGATGCAAACTAAATCTCTGATTATTCTGCTCCAACTATGTCGCTTAACCTCCAAAGAGCACCATTTATTGCACCAATACAATTTTTTTATATCTCTCACCTGCAGTGATCCTTATAAACTCTGTGAGAGAAAGCCAAAGTGCGCTCAGCTTTGTGCTGAATATCCATGCCTATTAGAATTTGGGATACTATCCAAGCACATCTTGTGTAGCATCCTAACAGTTAGAAAAGGAAGATGGACTAGTTATCACTTTGATCAGGAGTGGAAAACTAGCAACAGAAAAAGTATTGCTTCCTTCATGTTTAAAAGGAATTAAAACAGATAGCATGATGCTGATTTTGCACTTAATTGTAAACTTGAAATATTTTTGCACAAGAGTTCAGCACAGCAGTTGTTGAAATTTAATAAGTTACTGATTCTTTTTGTGCCTTAATGACAGATCTCTTGCAAGACAATTCCTAATAATATCCTGATATAGTCTGGCAATATATTTCTTACTACACCTAGCTAGATCGTAATACATTGCTTACAAATCCCCCCCTTGCTGTTCTATTCCACTGCGCCACTTAAAAATCTGACCTGCTCCTAACCAACTGTAGTGCAGTAAACCAAGCATTTGCAATTTTGCTCACGATTTATTGATGTTGTACTTTTGTTTTAAAGTATGCAGTTTGTAATGATAGAAGGTAAAGTAATCTTGGTATCTCTGTGAATCATGTACCTTAATACTCTGGTGCACACTCAATAATTAGTATAAGTTGTTAGGAGTGCTGCCCATGCTGCTAAACCCTGTGTATTATTTTCTTAACATTTATAAATCAATTTGAATAATTATGACCTAATTTTGTCATTTAGGTGAATAACAGCTGCTCCTAATGAGCTAAATTTCATGAAAACATGTACAGTTTATGATTGTGTTTTTTTTAGGCTGCTGTCTTTTTTGGCACTTTGACAGGAAATTCTACCATAAATTTTGATGAGTAAGTATTTTATTCTCGAATTCCCGATGTAAATTTTCACAAGGAGTATTGTTAACTTTACATTAACGGGTTCACGCCTCAGTTGAAAAAGCAAGACAAACTTTGGTGGCAATTATAAATAATATCACATAGGCTAGTATTCTGTTGCGAATTAATCAGTAGTATATACAGAAAAGTCATGCTTTATATCTGCAGATGATACATTTGCTTCGGTGAAATATCAGTTTCATCCAAAGTGCACAATTATTTTTAGTTCCAGTATCACATTTGAGTCATGATCAGTTTGAGCAATTAAAAATGAATCTTACAGAGAAAGGAATTAACTTATCGATGTTGTTAGATCATAAGCACATAACTGTATATTGTAAAAACAATTCAAAAGAAGCATTATTGTAGTTAAGGGTCTGGCACCTATAGGGTTAACGTGGGACTGAGTATAGTACCACCTGTGCAGTGATGTAAGAGAACACATGACCCACACCTAAGGGTCAGTCTAGTGTTGGACAGAGCCATGTGCACAAGCATGGAGACAGCTCCTAGCTTGAGACTATGAAGACTTCATTAAGACCTACCAAATGGTATCCAACACCCTACAACAATTATAATCCATACGGAATGTCAGAGAAAGATAATACCATTATAATTGACCCTCATTTTCTAAATGCTAGTTTATGAAAGTCTCATTGACAAACATTAATAATGCTTTTCTATGTTGCAGTGTTTCAGCCTCCATTCTTCAAGGTTTCAGTTGTGCAGCAGGAAGCAACTTGAACAGTAACCAATTCCAGAAATTTGTTAAAGCCACGAAGGGTAAGACTTCACTGAGCCATGATCAGGTAAACTAATTTACAAATTAAACTTTTTGTTCATCTATATAACATAGAAGGAAGTGATGTATAGTTATTGTCTTCTAATACATTTTAATTGAGGACTGTAAGGATAGAATGCCAATCTACATCCTTGGATTGAACTCATGCCATGCTACAAGAGCATGGAAGATGTTAATCATTTTCAAATCTTTTGCATATTACTTTCACAAAGACCTCAAATAATTTATTTTTCTAGGGATTAATGTCTTTTTATACATAATGGTCAAAGGAATTTCATAAGAAGTTAATGGGTTCATTTCCAATATCAGACAGCACAGTTTCAATCCTTTTGTTTAATTTTTTGTTTCTGTAACTGTAAGTTGCAACTATTCCAAATTCAATCTAAAATTCTGTTTCAAGACATTGGAAAATAATGAATGTTCTTAAATTGCTATTTTTGTTTGATGCACTTACATAAACAGAAATCAGAATTAAACGCCAGAGCCAGAATCTTTGGGTCGGCGTGCAGGAGCAGGCCCCACTCGCTGATGCGTAAACCGATGCACAGTGACGTCGGGCGTGCGTCCCAAAGTCACGACATGTCATTCAGATCTTCAGTTCAGCGGGCACACACCGGAGTCGGCTGCATGCCCACCAAACTGTCAAAGGCCTATTAAGGCCATTTAAATAACAATTACAATAATTAACAGAGCTGCCCATCCAACCTTAAGGTTGGCGGGCAGGAGGAGAGCCCAGGCAGCCTTTGTATTTATCAGGAAACCATATCCATGGGCGGGATGAGGTTTTATGAAGTGTTTAAAAATTCAGTAAAAATTATTTTAAAAATTCATTGACATGTCCCAATTCATGTGACACGTGGACATGTATCAAAAATTTTTCATTTTCTTTAGTTCAATTTTGAAAAATTTAAATAATCTCCCTGAGGCAGCTCTGTGCCTCGGAGATTTCTGCATTCTTTCGCGGCAGCCTCAGCCTCCTTTTGACTCAGCCTCCTCCCCCCGCCCTCACAGGGAGCGCTCGGTGCTTCTGGGTGTGCATCATGCTGGGCAGGCCTTAATTGGCTCGCCCACGTAAAATGGCAGTGCGTAGCCGATTGCAGGCGATGATCGACTGCACGCCCGCCCGCTCCCACTCAGCCTCCTCCATGGGGAGAAAATTCTCCCCCAGGATATTCACAGGTGTAAACATTTATTATAACCCTTTGATGATCATTCTAGAAATAAAATAAGGGCATTTGAACCTACCAATTGTATACAACCATAATCTTTCTCAATCTAGGGCGTAATATGACAAACGGAACTGGATTAAGACTGGTGTCTTGATCTTGACAAATTTTACTTAACAGTATTTGACTAATTTGAATAGTATTTAGGGAAAAATCTTTCCCCCGTTGGGGGGGAAGTGCGCGTGCAGGCAGGCGAGCCTCCGATTGGGGGCGCACCACCATTTTTTGTGGGCGGGCCAGTTAAGGCCCGCCCAGCATGATGTCTGCCAGGAAGGCTATGTGCTCCCTGTGCGGGCAGAGGGAATTCCCTCAACCGAGAGTGCACTCTTTCACGCATGCACGTGAAAGAGCGCACCGATCTGCCTGAGGCTAAGTGCTGCCTGAGGGAGATCGGCTCCAAATTAAAAATTGTTAAACAAATGATAGCAAGATTTCCCTGACATGTCCATAACTTTTATTGAAACTTTTATTAAATATTTTAAAATCCTCATGAAACCTCATCGCACCCGTGGATGAGGTTTCATGCTTTTTCTTAAGCCCGCCAGGGCTCCTGGCCTGCCCGCCAACCTTAAGGTTGGACAAGCAGATCTATTAATGATGTTAATTACTTTTTCAATGGCCTCAATAGGCCATTGACAGGTTGGCAGGCACACAGCTGATCTTCCTGCACCCCCACCGTCCTGAAATTGGAAATGACACGGGGTGATGTTGGGAGTTCCACCGACGTCATCCCACTTCATTTTACATGTCGGCAAGTGGGCTCCACCCCTGCTCGCTGACCAGAAGATCCTGCCTTTGGAGAAATAAGATCAAAAAGTTAAGTTAAAATTTACAAGAATTCTGGCTTTGTGAACAACTAAAACAAAAAATATATGGGCCTGATTTTAACTCTGTGTAAGTGGATAGGTTTTTTTTTAACAATTAGCCATCAGGTAGAAAAGAAAACTATTTATTCATTGTTTGCTCTAACTTAAAATGTATCTAATATTTTTTAGGATAAAACCATGTAAGCAGAAAAGTGTACTGGTAAATATACAGTTAAAAGAAACGAGGTCTTATTAGATGCTTTGTGAATTTTATTTAATGGTGAAAACTTGTTTCTTCAGCTGATTTGCATGGCTAGAAGACTGAATTCCAGCGGAACACCAGGAAGCATTTCTGCCTTGCCTGAGGATGTCTTGCTGTTCTATGGGTAAGATTTGCAGTGTTTGTTTTCTTGTGTTTTCATTTGTATAGACAAATAAACAGTTGTTTACAATACAAAGTACTCATTCCACTTTCATTTCACAAGAATTTTTATTAAATTGTACCATTGAACATTCATCCTTCCTACTTTTGTTACTTCCAGGCTTGAATATTCCAAAATTCTCCTGGCTGGCCCCTCATCTTCCACCCTCCAAAAGCTTAAGCTCTTGCAAAATTCAACTACCCATGCCCTAGCTCACCAAATCCTGTTCATTGTCACCCCTGTGCTTGCTGTCTAATATTGGCTCTAGGTCCCCAAACAACTCCATTTTCAATTTATTATTCCTAATGTTCAAATCCATCATGCCTTTGCTCTGTCCATCTCTGTAACTTCCTCTAGCCCTACAATTCTACAACAAGCTTTGTTAAAGGTCAGGAAAGCAAAATGTTGTCAAAAGTACTTCATAACAGAAAGTCATTAGGAAGTCAGAGCAGTATCACCATCCAAATAATTATTTGAAATCTAGACTATTAAGCCAATATTTTGGGGGAATTTTATGGAGGTGTCAGTGGGGGATGGGGGGGTTGCTCTCAGCTGATGGCTGGTGAGCTGGCGAGAGACCTGTGTTGCCTCTTTTGGAGAAGGCCCACCAAATTATGAGCCAATCAGACATTTAACAGGCCACAATATTAGGACACTGGGAGCACAAATCCCACCTGCTGACAGCTACCAGCCAATCGGAAGCTGGCAGCTCTTGTTCAGCAATACCACTGGGGAGGTGGTGGCTGCTACTGCAACAACACCCACTGAAGGTGATCTCAACACAACCTAGGCCAGAGTTACGTGATGGTGGGGAGAGGTTTCGTAAGAAGGGGGTCGTGGAGAGGGCAGCGTGTCAGGGTCGGCAGCAAGGGCAGGAGTAATATGGCCCTCAGCAGCCCATGCCCCTTCACAGTGCCAATCTCTTGACTGGGAACTAAGTATCTTTGAACAAGGGACACCGCAGAGACCACACAGGTTTGCACATTGTGCTATTCATTTGGCAACAGGCCCGCCTGCCACTGAGTTAATACCAACGGCGGCAGTAGAGCCCTTAATTGGGCATTAATTGTCCCTTAGGGCCACAGGCCTTCCTGGCACAGACTTAACCTGGATAGAGGCTAGGTAATTTTTTTCTTGCTGTTTTCCTTAACCCTTATTATTTGTGAAAGGTCAGCAGTTATAGTACAAAGGTTAAGAAACAAAAAAACGTATAATCAATCATAAAGTGGAAGTTAACCTGCAATGTTCAACTTTTTAGCCCTGAAACATTCTCAAATGAAACTTGCACAGACTTCTACCGTGCAGTTGGACATGCCAACATTAACATTTTGCCTCAAGGATCTCAAAGAAGAAAGAATCTATTGGAAAATGCTAAAAAATGCCTGGTGAGCACAAACTCCAATTAAATAATAAGATCTGTATTTAATGAAATGAACACTGACAATTGGGATAATGTTACATGTTGTGGCAGGCAATACGCCACTACTTGTCTGCTATACAAAATGAATGAGATTATCAGTTTATGTTCCCTGTTTGTAAATGTTTGTAATGTAATGCTGTGAAGTGTTTCTCGGTTAGTGTTACCAGTAGTAAAACTCCACATCTGATTATTGAGTCGGATTTTAAATACTTCTGGTTAACAGTTAACAATTGTGTGTGGAATTTTCTACCTAATGCCTTAAACTTGCAATTGTGATGCCAAAAGCTGCCTACTTAAAATAAACAGGTTATTGGCGATGTTACAGTCATCATCATTTGTTTATATGTGAAGAAGAACCTTGCCCTTGTCGGGTGGGCTCGGTCAGGACGCTGACTGCTGCCCGCGATCGGTGCCGGACCGCGATTTCACACTGGCGGGCCAAATAAGGCCTGCCCAGTGTGAAACGCGTGCTTCAGCGCTCAGTGCTGCCTGTGTGGGGGGAGGGGAGGAGGTCAAGTGCATGCCCTTGGGTACGCGCTGGAAAAGCTCCCTGAGGTAGCTCTGTGCCTCAGGGAGAGGAACAGTTTTGAAAATAAAAAATAAATATTTTTAAAATGTTAACAAATATGTCCCCTCATGTGACTCTTGTCACATGAGCAGGGACATGTTAGAAATTAGGATGAATTTTTTTTTAAATGATGGATTGAAATCTCATCCATGGGCCCATGGATGATGTTTCACTAAAAGTGCAAAATCAATTGGTTTGTTAATGGACTTAATAGGCCTTTTAATTGTCAGCAGGTGCACTGCCAACTCCCGTGCATGCCTGCCAACCAAAATATCGCCCAAGTATGCAATGACATTGGGACGCTCGCCCGATATCATCACGCATCATTTTACACTCAAGCAGGTGGGCCCACGCCCGCCCGCTCAGTGAAAAATCCTGCCCATGGTTTCTGGTTAATCTGCAATTGGCTGAGCACAAATTAACTGACTTCTTCCTGGTACCTAGAAGATATGCAATTAATCTTCATTGTAAAAAAAGTAATGTTTACGACAAGTGGAACATGCAAATTGTGATAGTTGCAGCATTCAAATTAAAAGGTCAACTTTTAAGGTACTGGAAATTGACATTAATTGAGTACATTCTTCAAAAGTATTACTACTATGCACTGAAATTTAAACATTTTTGTAAATTAATTATTCAAGAGGGCACTATGTCCATAATAAAAATGCTTTTTAGAAACAACAGTCTTTATCTTAGTATGTGCATGTACCAAATTGATGTGCGGTTGCTCACATTATTCTTCTCCTGAAAAAATATTTGTAAAGCAGCTTTTCATTCAGGCAGAGAGAGCGCTTGGAATCAATAAGCAAAAAAATTGTAGTTGCTGCAATCTGAAACCAAAACAAAAATTGCTGGAAACATTCAGTCCATCAGCCAGCATCTGTGGAGAGAACAGATCTGTTAACCTTTTGGCTGCAGACTCTTCCTCAGAACCTGAGAGGCTTTATAAGTTTAATTCAGGGTAGCACCTCCAGAAAATCAGTCCCTTTGAACAAGTCATACTCAAAGCAGAGCTTTCATTCACAGAATGCGCATTTTTCATGTAATGCATAAAAGGCCTATCTAATTTTTAAAAATCAGTTTGACAGGAGTCAGTTTATAATGTAGTCCTGAGAGTTCCTCCAGTTTGCAGCTGATACAAGGTGCAGATTGCCAGTGATTGATCAGTAGTTGTTTTATCGGAAACCTGAGCAGGTTACACAGCTGTCTGATGGTGGTGAATGTTATTTTTTTCTTTCAATGAATGCTCAGGTTGCTGAAGCAGTGAGATGTGGGCTCATGTCCATGGGGGTAAATTTCCTCACAGCTTCTCTGCAAAGCTGTCATAACTGGTGAAAATTTGGCTGAAATCCTGTTCATAGTTGTACTGAAGTTACAGTGGCAGTGTGCACAATGCCCCAAGAAAATTCTTGACACAGTAGTTCTCTATCTCGACCATACCATCAAAAGGAGCAACAGATATTTCTTGGGAACAGGGAATCTTGGTGTATCAACTATAGCTACTTGACTTCTCATCTCTTCTTATTGGCTTGTTTGGGATTAGTATTGGCATAGTAACAGCAACATTCTCAGAAGTTCAGGAACAAGCTAGCTACAAAACAGAAAACAGAACAGGGGTTAAAGGTAGTTACTCAGACTGGCAAAAAGTGGTGTTTCACAGGGTTCGGTGTCCTTCACAATTTACATAAATGATTTGGACTTGGGAAGCAGAAGAACAGTCTCAAAATTTGAGGGTGACACCACCAAATTTGGAGGCGTAGTTAATGCAAAGGATCTGCACAAAATACAGGAAAACGCTGATAATCTTGCAGAATGGGCATGTAATTGAGAAATGAGTTTCAATACAGATGACTGTGAGGTGGTGCACCTTGCTGGGAAGAATAAGGAGGCTTGAATGAGTTGGAGATGCAAAGGGATCTAAGCGTTTGGATGCATAGGTTAATAAGGCCATTTTTTAAGAAATCAAACATTAGGGTTCATTTCTAGAGGCATGGAATTAAAAAACAGAGACATTATGTTAAGCTTATATGAAGCCTCAGTTAGAGTACGATTCTAGCCTACATATAAAAAGGATACAGTGGCACTGGAGAAGATGCAAAAAAATATTCACAAGGATGATACCAGTAGCAGGCTTCCAAAATCTATCCCCAGAACTCAGAGGATATACTTCTCAGGTAAGGCTGAATAGAATGGCCCTTGTTTGTCTAGAAAAGAGAAGGCAGCAGGGTGAGCGGATAGAGATCTTTACAATTATGAAAGGATTTGATAGGATAAATGGAGAGAAAATGTTTCCTGCTTGTATTAGTATCCAAAACTAGAAGTCATAAATAAAATATAAATCCAATTGAAAATTCAGGAGAAACTTCACCAACAAGTGATAAAAATGTGGAACATAAGGAGTAGTTGAGGCAAATAGCTTAGATGCATTTAAGGGGAAACTAGAAAAGCACATGAAGAAATAAATAGAGAGGTAAACTGATATAGTTAAATAAATGGGAGTGGGAGGAGGCTCTTGTAGCACACAAGGACATACATAGACAAATTGGGCCAAATTACCTGTTTCTGTGAAGGGGATGGCGGAAGTTTTAACAAAAATGTGAGGGGGAAGGGGTGGTTGGCTTTGGGAGATTAATCTCTTAAAATTCAGCATCCTGACCAAAACCTGCCTCAAACCTACATGCCTACTTCTTGCTTCAGCTGAGGCAGAAAGGTGGATGGGGCAGGGCGGGGATGGGGAGTAGTGTTTGATATTTAAATGCTGTGAGCCTCATTGTTATCTAGCTATTCAACTTTAACTATGGACAGCTCAGTTTCCCAATCTTTGGCAAACCTGGGAGCTACTTACAGGTGAGAACTGCAGTTTCCAGAGGTGAGTGCCTTTACACATACCTCTTGGATCCAGTGCCACCCAATCCTCTGGCCTACAAGGCTCTGACCTTCCACCCCACTCCCCATCCCCAGGCCTCCGATCACCTTCATAGACCTCAAATCCTTTCACTCCTGCCCCCAAGTCTGTGATTTTCCACCACCCCGCCCACAGCCCTCCAATTTTGCACCCCTCCCTCTTTCCCCCCCGGCTTCCTTGAGGCCTCCAATCCCCCTATCCAAATCGTCAACCTCCATGTCCCTGGACCCTTGGATTGCCTGACTGAGATCACCCCCAATCACTGGACCTACCTTGCCCCACAGCTTCTGCAGACCTGTTCCAATCCAGCTGGAAGCCAAGCCTGCAAATATGCTGAGTTCCAGGCAGGGAACCAATTGGTGACATCATGCTATGGAATTAAAACTCTGCATCTTTCTAACCTCCACCTCCCCCACCCTGCTTCTGGCGGGTCAGCTAAACTAAACTCCAGGGGCAGGATTTTCCCTTTGTCGGGTGGGCACGGTGGTTGGGCCCGAGAACGTCCATGAAACAGACCACCGCCAGCAATCGGGCTTTGCCCACGATTACAGTGGCTGGCCAACTAATGATCAGCCAATCTGAAACACATGTTCAAAGCCTCAACGCTGCCAGGGGCAGGGCGGAGGAGCACGGTCACTGAAGTCTGTGCATGCACGGGGGAGCGCGCACTGAAAGTTCCCTGAAGGCATGGAGCTGCCTCAGGGAGCTGAAGAATTTTAAATCAAAGAATGAAGATTTTACAAATGATATAAACATGTCCCCACATGTGACTCAGCCACATGAAGAGAGACATGTTAAAAAATGTTTATTTTTTATTTACTATGGAAAACTCATCTGTGGATGAGGTTTCGTATAAAATGCAAAAGCCGCCTGATCTCTTTGCCCACCCACCAACCGTAAAGCTGGACAGGCAGTGAAAAATAACTTTTAATTACTTGCTTAAGGGCCTTAATAGGCCTCTTAATTGTCAGCCAATTCTCGCCCAACCCCGCTGGCCAAAATATTACATGAGTGTGCAATAATGTCGCGCACTATTTTACTCCCGTTCAGGTCAGGCACACGCCTGTCCACAGGATGAAAAATTCTGCCCCCGTTCTATTTAGCTCTAATACCTGTCCTCTGTGCCAAGAAAATTATAAATAGCTCAGTAAGATCTAAGCAGACTGGCAGATTAAAGAAAAAGAATATAAACTAAAAATACTGCTCACTTCCTTAACATTTTTATGTTTACTTTTACTTTTAGAAACTTTCCAATAAAAATCTGTCAAAGGGCGATGTGACAACATTAAATAATTTGATCTGTGACTATGAAGGAAACATCACAAAGGCTGATATTTCTATATTAGAGGCTTTGAAAAATTGTGCTGATTATACATCCATTCAACAGAGTGCTATTGATACCTTGCTCAACAGTAAAAGCAGCACATTTGGGTAAGTTTCAACATACCCATTTCTTTGACGTAGTAGGTGATACTAATAGAAACTACCTAAATATTAGTTCTCATTCAGCTTCATGTTTTCTGTACTGTTAAAATATACTAGTTTTCAAAATAATATTTTGCACTGAACATGAAAAGTCCAATAAACATTGATAACACTAAGAAGTGGGAATTTAGTGTTAATTTTTATTAAAATTATAAATGAATGCACTAAAAGTGATAGATTGTACATGAGGCTTTATACAAGTTACAGAATTGTATAATTGTCATTGTACTATGAGGATTGTGACATATTTATAACATTCCATAAGTTCCTTTTGTATCATTTTAGAAGAAATGTGTCTGTAACTTGAATATCTGAGTTTAGTTCTGTAATGCCTATATTCTTTAAATAAAATGCAATTTTCTGCAATGTTTAAACTAACTTTATCTAAATAAAATGCTTTGCATAGTAATAGTAATCTTTAACACAGAGATAAAAACAAAAAAACTGCGGATGCTGGAAATCCAAAACAAAAACAGAATTACCTGGAAAAACTCAGCAGGTCTGGCAGCATCGGCGGAGAAGAAAAGAGTTGACGTTTCGAGTCCTCATGACCCTTCGACAGAACTTGAGTTCGAGTCCAGGAAAGAGCTGAAATATAAGCTGGTTTAAGGTGTGTGTGTGGGGGGCGGAGAGATAGAGAGACAGAGAGGTGGAGGGGGTTGGTGTGGTTGTAAGGACAAACAAGCAGTGATAGAAGCAGATCATCAAAAGATGTCAACGACAATAGTACAATAGAACACATAGGTGTTAAAGTTAAAGTTGGTGATATTATCTAAACGAATGTGCTAATTAAGAATGGATGGTAGGGCACTCAAGGTATAGCTCTAGTGGGGTTTTTTTTTAATAATGGAAATAGGTGGGAAAAGGAAAATCTTTATAATTTAGCCGCTTCATGCTCTCGTCAGGACTTGGAAAAATTTATTAATTTTGCTTCCAATCTCCACCCCTCCATCATTTTCACATGGTCCATCTCTGACACTTCCCTTCCCTTCCTTGACCTCTCTGTCTCAATCTCTGGTGATAGACTGTCCACCAATATCCATTACAAACCCACCGACTCCCACAGCTATCTCGACTACAGCTCCTCACACCCCACTTCCTGTAAGGACTCCATCCCATTCTCTCAGTTCCTTCGCCTCCGTCGCATCTGTTCCGATGATGCTACCTTCAAAAACAGTTCCTCTGACATGTCCTCCTTCTTCCTTAACCGAGATTTTCCACCCACGGTCGTTGACAGGGCCCTCAACCGTGTCCGGCCCATCTCCCGCGCATCCGCCCTCACTCCTTCTCCTCCCTCCCAGAAACATGATAGGGTCCCCCTTGTCCTCACTTATCACCCCACCGGCCTCCGCATTCAAAGGATCATCCTCCGCCATTTCCGCCAACTCCAGCATGATGCCACCACCAAACACATCTTCCCTTCACCCCCCTTATCGGCATTCCGTAGGGATCGCTCCCTCCGGGACACCCTGGTCCACTCCTCCATCACCCCCTACTCCTCAACCCCCTCCTATGGCACAACCCCATGCCCACGCAAAAGATGCAACACCTGCCCCTTCACTTCCTCTCTCCTCACCGTCCAAGGACCCAAACACTCCTTTCAAGTGAAGCAGCATTTCACTTGCATTTCCCCCAACTTAGTCTACTGCATTCGTTGCTCCCAATGTGGTCTCCTCTACATTGGAGAGACCAAACGTAAGCTGGGTGACCGCTTTGCAGAACACCTGCGGTCTGTCCGCAAGAATGACCCAAACCTCCCTGTCGCTTGCCATTTTAACACTCCACCCTGCTCTCTTGCCCACATGTCTGTCCTTGGCTTGCTGCATTGTTCCAGTGAAGCCCAACGCAAATTGGAGGAACAACACCTCATCTTCCGACTAGGGACTTTACAGCCTTCCGGACTGAATATTGAATTCAACAACTTTAGGTCGTGAGCTCCCTCCCCCATCCCCACCCCCTTTCTGTTTCCCCCTTCTTTTTTTTTTCCAATAAATTATAAAGATTTTCCTTTTCCCACCTATTTCCATTATTTAAAAAAAAACCCACTAGAGCTATACCTTGAGTGCCCTACCATCCATTCTTAATTAGCACATTCGTTTAGATAATATCACCAACTTTAACTTTAACACCTATGTGTTCTATTGTACTATTGTCGTTGACATCTTTTGATGATCTGCTTCTATCACTGCTTGTTTGTCCCTACAACCACACCAACACCCTCCACCTCTCTGTCTCTCTATCTCTCCGCCCCCCACACACACACCTTAAACCAGCTTATATTTCAGCTCTTTCCTGGACTCGAACTCAAGTTCTGTCGAAGGGTCATGAGGACTCGAAACGTCAACTCTTTTCTTCTCCGCCGATGCTGCCAGACCTGCTGAGTTTTTCCAGGTAATTCTGTTTTTGTTTTGTAATCTCTAACACTCCTCCTTAATTGTACAGTAATTTACCCAAGTTTTTTAATTTGTCTTCAGTGATCCCTCCACATGGACAACATTCACACTGAGAAATTTGGATACACTTGTGTTTGCTGTGAATAAAGATACATGGAGTAAAGTCAACAAGGTATAAAATCATTAAAAGGCTCTGAAATTATATTAAATGGATTAACACTTCCAATATCTGACAATGATATTTGCTGCAACAAATGTGCTAAGCCCTATTAGTATAATAATACATGAAGGGCAATCCAGGTTAAGGACATTTTAGGCACTCTGATAAATGTAAACTTTATTGACATACATTTAATCTTGTATTTAAACATTTTTTTCTCTGAAGGCAACAATTTTCTATTGTTTATAATGATATTTTTCCCTCCACAGACTGTTATTTTAGAAGGGCTGAGACCGTATGTGAGGAGACAATCTAGATTCCAAATCCAAAATCAACGAAATTTACTCTCAAAACTACCCATAGTGACAAGATCAAAACGTGCAACTGGTACGTAATCACTTATGCAGTGTTGTCAATTCTGGTTGGAAGCATTCTTGCAGGTTGATCATTTTATGTTCTAATCACATTACTTCTGACCGTGATGATTGATTTGTTATTGTATTCCTCTTATGAATTTGGATTCCATGTAAAGGTGCCAACTCTGAACTGGGAGCCTCAGTCAAAGTTGATCTGCACTTGGACTTGACGTACCAAAACTGATGGTTACAGACCGCCCTGAACAAAACTGAGAAGTTGCACAAAGGGGAGTGGGCTTGGTGTTTGACATCATCCTAAACTCCGCCCAGCAACAACATTTCTAAATAGTTGCCAACTGACTCGATAAGAGAAACTTTTCATGGAATTGTAGAAATTTCAGCACAGGAGGTAGCCACTTTCCTATCAGATGATTATGCTGGTGCCTTCTCCATTTCTGCCACTCCCCCAATAATTTCATATTTCTCCTTTATCAAATATTTTCCCAGTTCACTTTTAAATGATGTTTATCTCAAAAGTCATTAGTCATGAAGCTTTAGTGCTTTAATAACCCTCAGTTCAAGATATTCTCTCTCCTTTCATTTTTGGTTCTTGAGAATTTTCAACCTTCATTGAAACCTGTCCTTGACTGCTGACCCGGAATACACTCCCCAGGTTTCACACCTCCCTTTACTTAGCTGATCCTGTCATATCATTGCTTTCAGCTCACCATAATGCTGCTGTTTTGTGTGATTTGATTTTTTTTTAATTCTTTCCCTACTCATGTTGAAGATTGGTGACATATCAGAGAGAAATGGCAACTTTGACTCATGGCTGCTCTCCATCAAATACCAAGGAAAATCAACATCTCACTCATTTAGTTGCAATCAATAGAAAAATCGATACATAGGATTTAGATTTTCTTGCTATTGCTGTTGGGTTTATAAGATTACCAAGCATATTCGATTATCATAACACAGAGGAAATTCAGTTGGTTTCCATTACTGGCAAGTAATCATCGCTATCCAGTTTTCTTCCATGCGGTGTGCCCAGACAGTGAAATGTGCCCAGGTGTAACAACAGGATGATCTTCCCCATTGACTAGGCAATCAAAGAATTTGGATAGAACCTTTCGATGGCTCAGTAGGTCAGTGCATCACCTGGTGTGCTATTCAGCCTTACAAAGCTAGATGACCTCTGCTGTTGAAAGACCTGCTGATGCTTATAGTCTCAGCTCATGCATTAAGAAGACAAACATGGGAACAATTCTAGAACCACAACAAAACTCGTATTCAGGAGGGAAGACTTAAAAACATCAGCATTTATAATAATGCATTAAATTACATTTGTTTCTCAAACTTAATGACACTTTTATTAATTAATGTATTTGCAGGGTGCTCAAGTGGTCAAATAACAGCGGATAAGATTTTTGATGTTATGCTACCTGCACAATATGGAGCAGCAGATTTGGATGCATGTCTGGATAATAATGTACTGGATGAGCAACTGTCTCAGCTGGGAAATCTTGCCTTTTCTAAAGAACAACTTCAAGTTCTCAAAAATCATTTGAATCAGGTAAAGATACATGGTGTGAAAAATAAGCATTGTCAGTTTAAGCAAAAGACTGATGAGATATGTGCCTGGTGAACTTTGTATAGGTGTAATTCAAATGAACAAGTGTTTTCTCCATCAGTGAAGGATCCTACACAAATCATAAGCTTTACACAATAATTACATTCAAAATTGTGCTTTATCCTTATGCTTACTTATCTTAACGTGTACTGTAAGTTCTTTTTCCAGTCCATCCTGCTATTTTATTGTATGAATTATCTCTGTCAATGTGTTTCAGATAGCAAAACAGCTATTTCTTGTAGAATATAATTGTGGCCTAATTTCACAGCAGCCAACCTGATACAATAAGGGCTGGAGTCAACAGGACAATGTGGGAACAGGAGAAGGCCATTCAGCTCCTAAAACCTGTTCCACCATTCAAGTTGACCATGTCTGATCTGTAGCTTAACTCCATTTACCCACCTTGCATCAAGGGACATGGAACAAAAAAATGTTTAATATCAGTCTTGAAAATTTCAATTGGCCCAGATCCACAGCCATTTTGGGGGAGAAAGTTGCAGATTTCAACCCCCTCTTTCCAGCTTTTCAATATTAGCTGAGATACCACAAATAGAATTAGAATTAGAAAATGGCCCATCTAATCATGAATATAACTAAGTTTCTTCCTGGTCAAGTTTTTTTTTCAGAGGTGAAATTATCCTTTGATAACCCAACTACTACAAATCAACATAACTGGACATCCCAGGGTGATTATTTGATTCCTAGCAGGAATCACATTCCAAGAAATTGTGGCCTGCAGGCTTGTGCTGTCCCAATCTACGCTCCCAGCTGGTGTTACTTCTTGCTGGCTAATTGCTGAATTGGCTCTCCTCACCTCTCTTTGCTGGTAGTAGTAATCTGAATACTGCCAGGTCATTTCATTATTTTAAACTGCTGGTTACCGGCGGTAGTGCAAAATTCACTTTGCCGTAAGCAGTTGGAATTCATCTTCTGCAGCACTGACAAGCCACAGCAGAGGGAAGCATTCATAGAGGGTAGAACCAAGGGCGGAATTTTCCCAGAATTGCACCAAGTGCGGTGGCGGCCGGGTAAAATGGAGTCCTACCCACTGATGAAAATGGGATAAGGACAACGATGGTGTGTGTGAAACAGTGAATGGTGATATCCCTTGCACTGGCAGTGAGTGAGGGCCCTGTGGATGTGTGATGGGTTTGTGAGTGTGAGAATTGGGAGTGATGAAAAGAGTGACTTACCCTGGCAGAACGGAGGAGATCATTCATCCTTTCGCGGCATTGGGTGACTATCCTCCTCTGCAGGGCGTTCGCGGTGACCACCGCTGCCACTGCCTCCCAAGCCAGGTTGATGACATGGCGGGTTTTCATATCATATCTCCCTGAGCTCGCCTCATTATATATTCACTCTCTCGAAACACACTGTTTCCATGGTGAGCGGGCTCTCATTCGTCCACTCACCATCACCCACTGTTGCATCACACCGGCCATCATCTTTAACAGGCAGCTGCCAGTAAAGCGCTCATTGCCACCAGCTCACCACCGCTGCCTGGAAGACATGGCCAGCAAAGGCAAAAAGACTGCTGCCCCCTCCGCCTCAATGACGGATCCCTCGAGCAACTGTTGGATGCCGTGAAGGCCCGCCAAGATGTGCTCTACCCCTGCTCTGGCCACAGGATGGGTAGCAATGTCATCAACCTGGCTTGGGAGGCGGTGGCAGCGATGGTTACCGCGAACGCCCTGCAGAGGAGGACAGCCATCCAATGCCGTGAAAGGATGAATGATCTCCTCCGTTCTGCCAGGGTGAGTCACTCTTTTCATCACTCCCAATTCTCACACTCACAAACCCATCACACATCCACAGGGCCCTCACTCACTGCCAGTGCAAAGGATATCACCATTCACCGTTTCACACACACCATCATTGTCCTTATCCCATCCATGGGACCACTCACCACCCACACAGACCAGGCATATTTATCATCTGGTCTGGGAGGCATCCTGATACACTCTTCCCATCTCTCTCCATGCAGGACAAGCTGGCACACAACAGGAGGGAAAGGTCGCAGACAGGTGGAGGGATGCCAGAATTCAAAGTTCTGACAGAATTTGAAAACAGCCATCCAGCTGGTCGGCGATGACCAGGACCGATCCTGTGCTGATGGTGAGGTTGGTACTGCTCTACCAAGTGAGGATCCAACAGTGCAACACCCATCAGACAACCATGCTATGAGTGATGTGTCCTCTTTCACAGGCCACTGCCATGCACTAATTATCTCGCCTTCCTTTCGCAGGCTCATTTGCCAAACAGCTGATGGAGTCCACGGCTCAGAGTCTCCAAGCAAGTTCCAAAGAAATCTCTGAAGCGGAATCTGAAGGCACCCTCTCTGAAGTCCTGTCACAGCGCTCACCCACACCCTCCACCAGCACAGAGACACGCACCTCGGTAGGACCTAGCTTTAAAGTAGCCTCAGGATCACAATCTGGTGAGCACATTGCACTTTGCAATCCACAGCAGACGGAGGCAGGGCCTTCCCAGGTCCCCAGCTCTCAGAGGACTGCTGGAGGCCAAAATGTTGCTGAGTCCGAGTCAGATGATGAATCTCTGGACTCGGTCTTGTCACAGTAGCTGGAGCTGCAAAGGCAAACTAGGAACAACAGGAAGGAGTGTCCTCTACACACCTCAGATTGCAAGGCACAATGAAGGACTCCGTCCGTCATCAGGCTGAGGTGATAGCGCCAGCATTGCAATGCACTGAGGTCAACACTGGCAGCATAGCGGCCGCCATGGAGATCTTGGTCCAGGATGTCACTCCTGCATGTTGTTCGGGCTTAACTCCACCACTGATGTCATAGTTGGCCTCCAACAGTGTGAATGCGAGAGGGATGCTGGGCAGCTCGATTACACTCCAGCTACCCCTTCCGCTCCCGGAGTCAGCCAGGAGCCCTTGGGCACCCATAGGGAGGAGGATTAGCAGGTGCATGCTCCGAGGCCATCCACCCAGGTGACTCTGGGAGTGACCAGCCCATCTGACTCCCCTCTTCCTGTGACCTCTGAAGATCCAGCTTCACAGGCAGAGGAGGGTATCACTGCCACACAACAGGACCCCAAAAGCAGGCCAGGGCTCTCCAAGTTTGGCCCTCCAAAGGATGCCCACCAATGTCATCACAGACAGAGCGTCATAGCAGCCTGCCACCACCTCCACTGTGGATGTCTGAGGAGCACCAAGACGTAGCAGCAGGATTACGACAGTTAAGGAGAATTAGTTGCACAGCCTGAGCATGGGTGTTAATCACTTGTACATACTGTTCACTATTGTCAATAACCTCCCAAGAATGCCTCCCTGCATGTGGCTCCTTGTTCTGATGAGTGGTGTTCTTGTCACTCAGATGTGAAACCTTTCTGCACAAGGTAAAAGGCAGGTGTCTCAGTCCAGGTCCTCTTACCTGTGCTCTTTGCGGCCTTCAGACCACAATAATGGTTCACACACCCTGGAAACATTACTGAATGCCTACACCTCAGCAGTGCTGGTCATTGCTGCCAGAATGTAGTGGGCATGCGCCACAGAGTTCTCTCATACTCTCTTGTGTGTTCTCAGCATCTTTAAGGTGGGGCAGGCCCCCATCACACCAGCATCTGCGATCAGTGATGCTGTGCGCCAGCCCCTGAAGTGCTGAGGTGCTGAAGGTGAACACAGCATCAGATGCGTCTAAAGTTTCATGGCTGCTTCTTTGAGATGGCCCTGATCATGGAGCGCAAGCGAGCTGCCCTCGGCTAGACAGGAGTCAGACATTCTCAGAGGCTATGTGAAGATCTATGGAGTGTCCTCACTGCATGTCATCATCATCCTCCACAAACCTGGCAGCTCTGAGCGCTTCCCAAGTGTGCCTGCCTCATCTGGCCAGTGTGTGAGCCTCATCCCTGTTGTCGTCACCACCAAGGACCTCCTCACCCTCATCAGAATCATGTTTTCTCTGTTAAGTGTTGGATCAGTGGAGGAGAGACATAGACATTTGGCTGTTCATGTACATTTTCCAGTATACAGTTACTTAAGAGCGTTCGACTCCATGACAGCAGATAATTCAATGGGCTATTAACTAAGAGTGGTGCCTGGCAGACAAGCACACAAAGGAAATGGGGGGAAATATAAATGCATACAAATAGAGAGCCTCATTAAATTATAGAGGAGAGAGTCCCCCTTATGTAGAAGATACAAGGTTTAAAAGCTTAGCATCTGGTAAGATCTATGACCTGAAGGAAGCACAGGAGAAATTCTTTTCCAGTATTCATTTGACTTCCCTCCCCCTCATTTTTCATAGAAGAAAAGTACTAGAAAATGTGTTTGTACTTATTTTATTGCTGATGTCTAATAAGGGCAGGCTCTTTGTGTATTTTAGCGTCAGCAAAAGGGAATGTCCCAGAGTGGCTCCAACACAAAGAGAAAGTGTGGAGCTACTGCTGGTTAACCTAGAGCAAAAATCTAAAATTTCACTATCCAGTGGGCTCCCCAGCAACTTGCCCTGCTGAATGGCATCAGTGGATCCACTATTTAATTTACGTCATCAGATCGCCAAATATAGTGGAAAACCCTTTTAAAGTCGTCCTTGTGAAAGTTACAACAAATGTAAAACAATTCTGGTTGGGTGTAGTGTTTTCTTCTTTACCACTTCAATTGTCCTTGCTACCATCTGTTGAAAAGGATCAAAAGTTTGGTCCCTTATTTTGTTTCTAAATTCTTCTGTACAATGATATGAACAAATGTTATAATTCTGGGTCTTTCTGAAACAGATTTATCCACATGGGCTACCAGAAGAGAAGGTTCTGTCATTGGGTTACATCGCTGTTGCATATAATTCTACCGAAATCAGCACTTGGAATGTAACAAAACTGGAGACCATTTCAGCTGTACTGCCAAACAGCCAGAGTGATGACACGGTGCAGTAACTATAAGGAAATTTGTAACAAAAATAATTAAGTTGAGGAATTGTGTTGGTTCAAAGAATATCTGCCTTAAAACTCAGTTAATCTGGGCTAGGACTTTAGTTGTTCCTGGTTACATGGAAATATAGGACAATAAGAGGAGTCTGGAATGGGGTCAATTGGGTTGACATACTGACATTTCTTTGCTATTCTTTCAACATTTAGCAAATTGAGAAATTACATATGAAAACATTAACATTCCATGATGAAAAACAGATGTGTTTTATAGTTTGCTGATGGCTTAGTGACTGCAGTAGAGAATTCTACTACTACAAAATCACTCATTTCATAATGCTCCCATCAAAGTATTTACAACTGGGGAAATGGGTAGTGCAGATAGAGCATACAATTCATTATCTCTAAGATCTAAATACAAAACTAATCCAAGCTATAAAGATTCTTCATGAAATTGATTTTGGCATTCTCAACTTTTAATTCTCAATGGATAATCAGCTCAAAGTTGCTACTAATTTAAGGTAAGTTGGTAATCTCAACCAAACAGGCTCTCCAGATTTGCTGCTAGGAGAAATGGAAATGCTCTCTTAATGCTGCTTTGAGGTTGGGGTTAGAAGACACTTAATGGAGCTAGACACTGGAGCAGACTAGAGGGAGTCCCAATGCTGCAACTGATCGTAATTGCAGTGGTAGTGCTAATGGGGAGTCATAATTGGAGTGCACTCTGGCACTGACAGTCCTAAACAACTTTGCCATGACTCACTAGGGATAGTGCGCTGCAATATCAAACCCCAGTGCTCCTCGAGCCGCGACAACTGTGAAAAGTTTGATCAACCACCTAATTGTTTAATTTAGGTTAACAGAATACAAGCACCGGGTTTGTAAACTTAATAAGTAAATAACTATTTATTGGACAAATTGTCTTTAACCAGTGGCAAAAGAAATAAATTTGAACTGCTAATTTCTAAGTCTATAACCTAAACTCTGCCCCTTCTTAAATCCCTATTCACACACATACAAGGCATATAAGACACACAAAAACATGGATTTTAATGGTGGGATAAAACAGTTCAATAGCACCAATTCCAAAGTACAGGATTCAATAGGTTGATTTTGATCTATGTATTCTAAATTCCTTTCATTTCTTTGTTGATGACACGAGGTGGTCTTCCTAGCAATTTCAGTCTTTAGTTCGCTGGTTGAGCACTTGCTTTTCAATGTCTCTAATGGTGATTTTCTCCCTTTTCTCTTGACAAGAGTTTTTCAGAGAGAGACCAGGTTATAGAGATCCGAGGGAAAAAACAGCTAGCTATTATTGTAGAATTCCTGGAATCTTACACACACAGGAGAAAGAGATTTTAGGTCTTTTCTCTTTTCAGGCTAGGAGCTATTCTGCTGCAATGCTCTCACACAAACCCTGGTCACCTGGTCAGGAGCCAATTAAAATGTTGCCAGGCAGTTCCCCATTACATCAGACTCCTCCTCAGCACCATCATGTCTTTCATGGCGCACTCTGTTCCAGGACAGCAACATTGTGTACATCCCTCACACTGTTTCAGCGGACATGTCTTTCAAAAGGCAGCCATTGTAATCTTAATCCACAGTCCAAGAGAAATAAAAAGAGATGCTCTTTACAGTTTAATAACAAACTTAAATGCCACCAAAAATGTGAATTAAGGAATGAAATATGCTGAAATTCTTGTCATATGAAATTCACTTTATATAAGTTGACATGCTGCAGCTATAGTCATTCTCTTAACATTTTGTTCTTCTAATATTCAGAGAAAAGCCATTATTTCAAGATACTTGAATGCACCTGGAGTGTTAAATGTAGATGTATTGAACATTATTGGTGGTAGCGTGTTGTGTCACCTTGATGAAAACCAACTCCAGACAATCAGTCCCACTGATATCAGGTAAGCGTCCCTTCTTTGAAGAAAGAAATCCAGGATACTGAGAGGCAGTTACTTGTACTCTGTGTTTAAATGGGCACATTGCATGTATACATCACATTTCAAGCTTCATACAGAATAAAATAACTCATTTTACATTGATTTCTTTTAACCAGGAACTGGAAATTTACAAGCACTGCCCAATCTGCAAATTTCCCTCTGCAACAAAAATTAACCTTGAATTGACCTTGAGATCTTCTATTTACTACATTTGGACTTTGTTGCTTTAAAGGAACTGTCTATTTCAACACAGCTGTACTATAACTGCAGAATGATATAACATGCTTAACAGATTAGGATAAGCAAAGCCTCAAATACCTTTTTTTTAATTCATTCACGGGATGTGGGCTTCGCTGGCTGGGCCAGCATTTATTGACCATCCCTGGTTGCTCTTGAGAAGATGGTGGTGAGCTGCCTTCTTGAACCGCTGCAGTCCATGTGGTGTAGGTACACCCACAGTGCTGGTAGGAAAGAAGTTCCAGGATTTTGACCCAGTGACAGTGAAGGAACAGTGACATATTTTCAAGTCAGGATGATGAGTGACTTGGAGGGGAATTCCCATTTATCTGCTGCCCTTGTCCTTTGAGGTGGTAGTGGTCGTGGGTTTGGAAGGTGCTGTCTAAGGTGGCGAATTCCTGCAGTGCATCTTCTAGATGGTGCACATTGCTGCTACTGTACGTCAGTGGTGGAGGGAGTGAATGTTTATGGATGTGATGCCAATCAAGTGGACTGCTTTGTCCTGGACGGTGTCCAGCTTCTTCAGTGTTGTAGGAGCTGCACTCACCCAGGCAAGTGGAGAGTATTCCATCACTTTCCTGACTTGTGCCATGTAGATGGTGGACAGGCTTTGAAGAGTCAGGAGGCAAGTTATTCGTCACATGGTTTCTAGCCTCTGACCTGCTCTTGTAGCCACAGTATTTATATGGCTAGTCCAGTTCAATTTCTGGTCAATGGTAACCCCCAGTATGTTGATATTGGGGGGATTTAGTGATGGTAATGCCATTGAACATCAAGGGGAGATGGTTGGATTCTCTCTTGTTGGAGATGGTCATTGCCTGACACTTGTGCAGCGCAAATGTTACTTGCCATTTGTCAGCCCAAGCTTGGATATTGTCCAGGACTTGCTACATTTGGACATGGACTGCTTCAGTACCCGAGGAGTCGCAAATGTTGCTGAACATTGTGCAATCATCAGTGAATATCCCCACTTCTGACCTTATGATGGAAGGAAGGTCATTGATGAAGCAGCTGAAGATGGTTGGGCCTAGGACAATAGCCTGAGGAACTCCTGCAGTGATGTCCTGGAGCTGAGATGACTGACCTCCAACAACCACAACCATCTCCCTTTGTGCTAGGTATGACTCCAACCAGCGGAGAGTTTCTCCCTGATTCCCATTGACTCCAATTTTGCTTGGGCTCCTTGATGCCACATTCGGTCAAATGCTGCCTTAATGTCAAGGGGAGTCACTCTCGCCTCACCTTCCTGTATAACTAACATTATTCCATTTACAGATTCAGCAGATTATTGTAGATACATCTGCATATTAATTTCTATAGAAAATGATGACTACGCACATATCTGTTATGAGCTTCTATGTCTACATTTATAATGGAATCTGTTCCTGTAGAGTTGCCTTATTGTAGTTACACCCTCCCACCATGCGGAAAGTAATCTTTAGTAAGAACAGAATAATTCTGCAAACATGCTAATATGGTACTTGTGGGCCATCCTGGGAGTCCATATGGGAAACTGTGTACCTCCAGCCCATAATTTGTTATGCTATAATTTTAACACAGAAAATGTATGCTTAAATACTTGATAATAAGAACATAAAAATATGGGAGATGGTGGCGTAGTGGTAACGTCACTGGACTAGTAATCCAATGGCCCAGGCTAATGCTCTGGGCACATGTGTTAAAATCCCACCACTATAGCTGGTGGAATTTAAATTCAGTCAATAAATCTGGAATTGAAAGATAGCCTCAGCTAACCATGGTGACCATGACAACTATTATTGGTCGTTGTAAAAACCCCTTTGGTTCACCACTGTCCTTTAGGGAAGGAAATCTGCCATCCTTACCTGGTCTGGCCTACATGTGACTCCAGATCAAAAACAACTTGTTTGAGTCTTAACTGCCTTCTGAAATGGCCTAGCAAGCCACTCTGCTCAAGGGCAGTTAGGGATGGGCAAGAAATGTTGGCGTTGCTAGCGACATCCACCTCCCATGAAAGAATAAAGAGAAAAAACGGAACCAGTTGATGATGGACAAAGTGACAATGAGAATGCATGACATCGGGGGAGGGCTAAAGATTTGAAAAGGAAAGGGGGTCAATTTTGCTGGCCACCCCTCCCACTCAGGAGTGTTAAACCCTGCTGCCGCTAATAGTACCAGGACAAGCCCCAATGCTCCAAATTCCCCAGCCAAGTTTTGTTGAAACTCAGGATCTCACTCCTCAAGCTTCTTTCATCCCACATCCACAGATTTCTATTTCACATTCCCAGTGCTCCCTTGCTCTTTGACCTTAAGAACTTCCTCAAAATCCCTCTCCTGATAATGCAAAATCGTAAGCAGCTAATGCAATCTCCGTCTAGTGTTCTAGAAACCTGAAAGCTTCCGCCCAGTGCTTCCAGGGATTGGGTGCCTGTGCAAGGTACTATTAAATCCTGATGTTCCATCCCAGTACTACCATGCCCACCCCCAATGCTGATAAAGCAGTGGCCCAGTAATACTAATACCTCTGGTACTTATGGTCTTATAAAACCTCTAACGCTGACAATGCTTTGAAAAAATCACTAGTTGAGTGTAATACTAAACTTGTAGAATATAATTTTCCATGAACATAATTGACTGACTATTGTTTATTTTCATACAGCAATGCGACCCCATTGGATATTTCTTCCTGCTCTCAATCAAAAAAATCCTTAATATACAACAAAGCAAAAAGCACAATCGAGGGACAAAATAGTGATCTAGTCACTTACTATAACCAGATGAAAACATACCTTGGTAAGTAATACGGAGACTGTGGTAAATGACAATAGAGAAGATGTTTTGAATTCTGGACTTATCTTCTTCACTAAATTGTACAAATTTAATAGAAAGTTGGAGATCTTTTTCCCCCATAATTAACAAAAAGCTAATAAAATCTGAAAAGCATTTTTGGAACAATTAATCAGAATATGACTATGGACTATACTTTTTTTTAATAAGAGAAACTGTCTCTCCCACAGAATGCCTACCTAATCGCACAGATATAGTTATTGTAGTGAATTAAGGAACAATGGTTACTAAAGGTTGACTGTAAATGCTGATTTAACCAGGACAATATTGACTGAAACACTAGAATGAAACTCAAGCATTCTAATGTGAGATTGAACTACTACTTCCAAATTGCTGCATTTCAATTTTGCATGTGAATTTATTGGAACTTCGGATCTATTTCTTACTAATGCTGAACAGCAACTGTCAGCACAAGTATCAGTATGCTTTGTTTGCATTTTGAAATGTAACCAGTCTGATTGACATATCTGGCTTCTCCATAGTCATGTAACTATGCCATGAGGCTGCCTCTGGAGGCAGACATCTTAAGATCAGTTCAATAATGATTCTAACTGAGACACACATTGATGAAATCTGTAGTCCTTATACATGAAACATGGCATACAGAAGTGGAGACAAAGTAGATCTTTGAACTCAGGAAAAGGTGCAGAGAAGACATTGAGAACCCACAAACACAAAAAGGTTCAAAATTTGCTGAAAAGGACAAAGGAAATCAGACAAAGGCTGCAAAGCTGCAAGTGAGAGACAGCTCAGAAAGCCAGACAGAAAAGTACAAATCTGCAGAAAGCTACTAAAAATACTGAGTGAACATGGCAAACTTCATAAACTTTCCAATCCCATCTCCAGTCGAATTATATAGTGATACATTGCAGAATTGGCAGTTTTTCCACTTACAATGGCAAAATTGAGATTGCAAAAGACTTATTGAGCAAGCCTGAACCGATAAAAGTAGCCACACTATTAACTGTGCTGGGGAGGGACTGCTACAAAGCGTAGACTACCTGAAATCTAACTGTTGAGCAAAGAAAAAAATGACAGAGATTTTGAAAGTCTTGAACAGACATTTGAACTCCGAGTGAATGTTACATATGAACGTTATGTATTCTACACTAGAGTTCAGCATGAAAACAAGACCATTGAACACCACGTAACGGCAGTAATGCAGCTTGCAGAATTGCAAATTTGGACAGCTAAAAGATGATCTGATTAAAGATAGATTGGTCTTAGGCATGAGAAACCCCTCAGTGGGAGCAAGCCTACTGAAAGATGAGAAACTGATGCTAAAGAAAGCGATAGATATGTGTCAAAATGCAGAAGTTGTGAAACGTCAGCTAGAGCATATGTATGGCAGAGCAGACCTGGAGATATATTATGCTGAGAGACTGTCCAAGCCAAAAGAGCAGAGCAATCGTGGACAAAGGACAGGATGCAAATATGCAGATGACAGTATGCACAGGAAAAGAAAGATTGTCCAGCATGGGGAAATCAGCATTTTAACTGCAAGAAGCAGGATCATTTCACACACGAGTGCTTGACCAGAAAGAAGCCTATACAGATGGTCACTGAAGAGATATCAGAAGATGAGTCTGATGAAGAACTATATACCATAAAACATGTTGGTTATAGGCGATAAATGGTTTGTGACTGTTATCATGATGACCACAGAAGGAAAGTATCAGGCGAACAAAGAATACCAAATAGACACGGGGTGTCATACGACATAATGACCTTCACAGATCTGTGTGAAGTGGCTCAATATGTTGATCAGGAAATGAAGCCCTTGAAAGTAAAATTGAGGCTATATGATGGTATGATACTCATGACGAGAGAACAAATTAGCCTGACAGCTTGATGAAATGGCAAGAAGGAAGATCTCAAGTTCCAGATCATAGATGGGACGCAACAGCCACTCATCTCTGCTGGAGCAAGTCTAAAGCTTGGGCTGGTAACCCTGAACATGCCAACAGAGGCCAACATAAGACTTCAGAGCGAGGGAGACAGAAGACCCCAGAGAGAGGGAGATAATATTCAAGTAAACCACAAGATGATTGCCGACCATGTCAGTGCAATGAAATGCACAAGCTGCAGATAAATGAAGCAGTTCTACAGGGAAGTGGTCCTGTACTGAGACTAGTGTCACACCACACACAAACTATTCTTCCAATAGCAAAAAGGCTACTGAAACTAGAAGTAGTAACAAGCATGAGTGAAAAGATCAAGGTGAAACGACAGAAAGCAAATGTCATTTTGACTAGATTGCCAAACCATTACCAGAGCTGAGCACTGAAGAGCCAGTCAGGGTAAAAACATTCAATGCTCTCAGCTGGAATCAGCCCACATGGAAACTTGGCATATGTGTAGAAATTGTCACCTCAATCGTACACAGTGGAAGTGAATGACCAAATATACCAGCACGGCCACAGGCATATCCAAACAATTAGCAAAGGTGTTCCTTCACAGCACGAAGCAGTTCCTTTACAGCAATTGGCCGGTCAGGGAGAAAGGATCTTACCAGCTGTACTGAGTACAGAACTACCATCAATCCCAGAGGTCCATGACTCCCCAGCAACTGCAATGTAATAACAACTGTCACCAAAGCAATAAGGACCGTAGGAACAACACTCTCCGGACAAGGAACATCACCCAGATGAACAGCCAATGTCAGCGCGCACGTGTCCTATTAAGTGACCCACACAGTTTAAAGACTAGGTGCAAAATTTTCTGTGCCTGCTGGCTTCGGCCATGTTGAGCGGCGTGAGTGGACAATATGGCGAGAAGGCCAAAAATCAGTTTCACAACTTCATGAAACCAGTTTACGATCGTCAGCTCAGCCCATCGATGGCTGGTTGCATCCCCCGCTATCGGATCTCAGGGACCTCATTGTAATACATCTGCATATCATTATAAGGCTAGCCCACCAGACTCTTCTCCCTACACTGGATCGTCAGCCCACATCATGATAGCATGCCAACATGTTTCACAACAGCACATAAATGAGGTGCACCTGGCGAGCTGCACTTCACTTGGGACTTTGAAGTTTGTTTGCCTACCTAACTTCAGGCTGTACTGGGGAAGAGAGGTATCCCAGGGTTTGTGTGGAGGCACAGGTTGATCTGTGCAAGTGGCCTCAAGATGGTGAGGGCTGAGGAGGTAGTCTCCAGAGAAGATGAGGCCGGATGGAGATGTAAGGGTGTGTATGAACGAATAAGTGGTGATGTCCCTTGAGCTGGCAGTGATGGAGATGTCAGTGCATATGTGATGGGCTTGAATGTAAGAGTTTAGAGTGATGAGATGTTTGCCTTACCCTGGTGGCACAGATGAGATCGTTCATCCTCTATCTGCATTGGATGTCCAACATCTTCTGTGCAGCATTGGCACTGACCACCACTGCCATCACCTATGAAACCGGAGTGGTAATGTTGCTGCCTCTCCTGCAGCCAGCGCGGACGTAGAGGACATGATGGCGGGCCTCCATGGCGTCCAAAAGGCACTTAAGGGACACGTCACTAAACCTGGGGGCTGCAATATTTTTGCGTTTTGGGGCCATCCTGTCTTCTGTTCAGCAGTTCTGGGCTGGGAGCATTGAGAGGTGTGGCTGCGGCTGCACTTTAAATATGGCGCTCGGCATGTTGAAGGGGTGAGGTGATGGTGTGGTGGGTGAATGAGAGCCCGCCCACCAAGGAAATGTTGTGTTTCCCAGGAATGCATAATTAATGTGGCAGGTTTGGGATGATACAGCGTGAGAAATCGCCATTGCGGCCAGCAGGTAAAACATCATTTTTCCCGCCCACAACCGCTCTTAGGGTGGAATCATCCCAGATTTGTACCGTGTGCAATACATGTGCAGAAACTGACTGATAGAACAAACAATTGTTAATGCATGCGAATAGTGGGTAATTTGGGTAACTTGCAGTCACATAGGATCGTGCATACAAATGTGTCCTTTGTTCGCTAGGAAAAAGGAGATGTTTGTATCTTCTGTTCAAGATGAAAAGAGGGATGTTTGGGTTTTGTAATATAACCAGTCTGATTGACACATCTGGCTTTTCCATAGTCATATGACTATGCCATAAGGCTGCCTCTGGAGGCAGACATCTTAAGAACAGTTCAGTAAAGACTCTCACTGAGACAGACACTGATGAAGCCTACTGTCTTGATACATGAAACATGCTTCATTTCATTGTGAGAACTGAATCATATTAAAGAATTAATGATTATCGCATCACTACTGAAGCCTATTGTGTGCAGAAAGTTCTGTATATTGTAATGTCATAATTGCTCAGGGGGTACAGTGCAGTTCTTCTTTAACAAGTTCTTTTGATTTTCTGAAGGTGGTGCAACAACTGCTCACATACAGACTCTTGCTGTCGGAAAAATCAATATGGATCCCAGTGTATTCCTGGCATTAAATCCTGGAAATGTACAAGTATGGAGAAACAAAATATTTATGCAAACAATTGTGTGGAAGGGAGGGTGGGTGGCTGGACAGGAGTGAGTTTGCCTTTGCACAGTGATGCCTTCCATGGTCAACTGTTATGTTAATATTATTTCTTGACACGTGAGCTTAGAGAGTGGTTGCTCGGTTCAGATAATGGAATTCTGTAATCTCTGAATTTCACACCACAGAGCTAATACCTTTAGAAGAGTGATGGGGGAGTGTGGAACACAGTGGATGGCATTGACTAAAATTATGATCACTAAAAGCAGTATCTTTATTAGTTTCATCATGCCATTACATCATTCCATAGCATAGCAAATGTGAAAAATAGGTTCACATTATAACTAGGGCTCAATACATTAACAGCGAATTCATGTGAAAGTTGTATTTCATTGGCTGAGAAGCACAATGGGATATCTTGAGGTCATGAGGGGTGCTGTATGAATGCAAATCTTTCTTTTAATTATAGTTTTAATTCTTCCTGACATTTTTTTAGTTATTTTTCATCACTTTACACAACATTAATTAGGCAAGATTTAGAGTACAAATATCACTGTTTTCCATGAAGTAATGCACAATTCTTTTTGCTTCAGGAACTCAGTCCTGACGAATTGAAAAATTTGCTTGGAATTAACCTTCAAACTGTTAAGGATGCTGAAAACTCCACATTAGTGAAAGCTTGGATTTTGCAACGTTCAGAAAGTGAAGTGAGGAGCCTGAGAATTGGACTGACTGGAGGGAATCCAGACCCGATTCCACCTGGTTTAATGACTATCCAAGGTAAGTGGAGTCCATTACAAGTCGATTCTGCTGATGATGATTAGCAATGGCAATCCATTCTGAGACTTTCAAAAGCAGTTGACTAATTGAAGGCTTAAAATCTTTTTGTTTTTGTTTTTAGAAATAGATTCATCGTCATCTTCTATCAACAAGAACTGTCTTCTATATATAATCCAAACTTTATCTATCAGCGCAATAATCATTGTAATACAAAGATGGTTATAATAGGGATAGAGAGTTGTTGTATTTAATACTGTCTGTAATACCATGTCAGTAAGAAATTCAGTAATGTCTTAATGCATTCAGCATATATAAACACAGTCCAACCATGCCATTCACAGACATTTATTGTATGGTTTAAAGTGTGTGTATAATATTTTAACTTACAAAGTAAATCCTATATATCGTAAGTTCAGCTCTGTATATTAGAAAGTCATTAAGTGGGATCCTATTAATGATTAATAAGATTGGCAGAATATGACTTTAAATCAAGCCAAGAAATTCATGCCAAGGGACATAAATTTAAAGCTTTAAATAAGGATATAAGGAAGATTCTCTTTAAACAGTGTTAAATGTTTTGGAATAACATGTCATTTAGTCCAGTAAAGAAAAAAATAATTGTTCAAAATATAACTGTATCTTACATTGGGAGAGGGAAGCTACTACAGAATTGAACTACATTGGGTCAAGTGTCGTTTTCTTAAGTTATATTCTATTATGAAAATTTATTAATATAGATTGAAAGATAAACAAAGATATATTTTCAGTAAATAGTAAGTGAACAATATCTATGTAACTGGTGAATTAAATACTTTTGAACTATTTTGTTAAAACTGCAATAGAAAATCTATGTGTTGACTCTCATTTAATGACAGCTAGATAATTAAGCAGAATTATATAAAATCTGCAAATATCTTTCCTAAAATAATTTTTTTTTTTAAATGAACTCCAGACTTGAGCTTTTGTCTTGTGTTTTCTTTAAAATATATATGGACCGTAGGTGTTGCCTATAACAGTTACATCATCACAGAAAAAGTACATAAAACACTTTGAGACATTTTAGACACAAAATATAAGTGCTACAGATTTTGGTTTGTCTCTGTTTTGTGTTCAAGAAGGAGACTAATGCCTTCAAATTCATTACAAACAGCTTGCGGGAGTTGTTGGGCAACTTTTTTAAACTGCATGGACAGTTATTTAAAACTGCTTAGTCACAGTCACTTTTTAATGGTATTTGTCATCCTGTTAATTTAATCGGACAGTCTCTCTGAAGCCCTTGAGGAGAGATATGCCAGATATTTTTAATTGAAAGAATAAGAGTGGATCCACTGCAAAGAGATCTGACAGGAAAGTCATCAGGAAGGTCTTTCATTGTAGTTAAATTTCTCTTCATTTACAAAAAATAGGAATGATTGCCTTTCCTACCACCATTATCCCCATACCAACCCCACCACCAACCCCATACCAGCACCATCCCCCTACCCCACCACCCCGCACTCCACCAAGATGGAAAGAATTTGAACCAGAGCACAAAATATCACAGCTCAGAAACTGATAGAGCCAACTCCATTGAAACACAATGAAACAATAAATAAACGATGAAACTTCTTACTTTACAATCTATCCTATCCATTCTGCAGGATGGTTAGATTAATCATTCAGTTACTGAGCACTCACACTAGATGGCAATCTAAGACTGCTTGGTCTTCTGTGTATTAACGTACATGTTATGAACAAGGCTAACTAACCCTGTAGGAACAGGAGTAGGTCACTGAGTCTGTCCTGCCATTCAGTTAGATCATGGCTGACCTGCAGCTCAACTTCATTTACCTGCACACTCACAAACTTTTCTGGCTGCATAAAAGCAAGGAACACAGATCACAGCCGGTTAGGTTTTTAATAAAGAATGCTGTAAAACAGTTAGGTAGCAACAAGAAGTTTGGAATACAGGATGGAGTTAGAAACCAAGTCAAGCTAGATGATCCACTAATGCAAGGGAATATAGTTTTTTTTATATAGTTACTTGAAACCAAGTTGTACTAATTGAACCAAATGAATCCAATGACAAACATAGTCACTTGGCTGTGAATAAAGCAGTGTAACAATTCATATCTCCTTGTTTCACTAAGTGTTAACTCGGCCTGCTTTCGAACAGATTGAAGAAAAACATATGCAAAAAACACGACTATCTAGTTCAGGTAACAGGAGGGTAACTATTGTTACTGTGCAAAATAGTTGAAGGGCATCATGAGCCAAACCCTGTAAACACTTATGGGAGCAACTAACCACTATCAACATCCTGGGGGTTACCATTGACCAAAACTGGACTAGCCATATAAATACTGCAGCTACAAGAGCAGAATCCTGCAGCAAGTAGCTCACTTCCTGATTCTCAAAAGCCTGTCCACAACCTACAAGGCACAAGTCAGGGGTGTGACGGAATATGCTGCGCTTGCCTGGATGAGTGCAGTTCTAACAACATTGAAGAAGCTCGACACCATCCAGGACAAATTAGCCTGCTTGACGGGCACCCCATCCACAAACATTCGCCCCCTCCACCACCGTTGCACAGTGGCAGCAGTGTGTACATCTACAGCTGATGTTCATCTACAAGATGCACTACAGGAACACACCTAGCCTCCTTAGACAGCACCTTCCAAATCCACGACCACTAACATCTAGAAGGACAAGGGCAGCAAACAGGTGGTGGAGTTTCCATCTATCTGCTGCCCTTGTCCTTCTAGATGGTAGTGGTCATGGGTTTGGAAGGTGCTGTCTAAGGAGCCTTGGTGAATTCCTGCAGTGTATCTTCTAGATGGTACACTCTGCTGCTACCATGCATTGGTGGTGGAGGGAGTGAATGTTTGTGGATGTAGTGCCAATCAAGCGGGCTGCTTTGTCCTGAAGCTATATCTGCCTGTGACCCTCAAACAAAAGGAGCTACCATGGCTGTATCACAGAAACCTGCACTTCATTATCTCTGAAGAGACACTAACCCCTGTGGGCTGCAGAGACCAAATTCAAAGACAACTATACAAAGGCTATTTGCATTTCATAAGCCAGGCTGGCCACCCAGAGCCCATTAATCTGCTAGGACAAAGGACCTAAAACCTTCCCTTCAAGTCTTAATGGTTGGAACATTTAACCATTTCGGGAACCCAGAAGGGATACACACCCTTTGTCAAAAACACTGTGAAGAGATGGGAATCATGTGACATGAACCTCTAGCTGGTGGGAACCAGTTATATTGCCTTGCTGTACTGCAAACTCAGTCTGCCATTTTACCATCTGCAGCACAGATTGCCTAGATTGAATACCTGGCCCCATCTACACTGTTTCTACTGGAACTTCTGTACCATTGCCTTACAAGACTTATTCATCTCTGCATGCCCATCACCTCATGTGAAGTCAACTCCACTAGAAAAGTGAATTATACAACATTGACTTTCAACCTGCTGACCTCCATGAAGAAATACCTCATTGGACTTTGATTCTGGACTCTGAACACCCATGAAACAATAATTCTTTTCCCTGGGGTCTTTGCCCTGTAAACCTTTCTTTTCTCTATCCCTCTCTTATTGTACGAGTGCACAGGGAGCTATATGGTGACCCCCACCCCTGCGGTTTGAGTGTGTGCAAATAAACTAACCCTGTGAGTTCACCCCATCACGAGTTTGCTGTGGGGTTATTAATAAAAATTGGATCACACCAAAACTGGGGGGTTGGGAAATGCGCCACTGCTAATAAAGGGAGAAGCAAACCAAAACATCTTTCTGTTTATGGATGGGTGGCAAAAGGATAAATCAGCATTGTTTAAATTAACCCCCCTCCTGTCAGAACAATTTCCCTTCGAAAAAGGTAGGCAGGGCAAACAAATCCAGGTCTTCCTGGATGACAAAGGAGATATGAAATGAAGATAAAAGGGAGGTGGTGGCATAGTGGTATTGTCACTGGACTAGTATTCCAGAAACCCAGGGTAATGCTCTGGGGGCCTGGGTTCAAATCTGACCATGGCAGATAGTGAAATTTGGGTTCATTTTTTAAAAATCTGGAATTAAAAGGATGATGTTGACCATGAAACCACTGCCTATTGTTGTAAAAACCCATCTGGTTCACTAATGCCCTTTAGGGAAGGAAATCTGCCATTCTAACCTTGTCTGGCCTGCGTGTCACTCCAGACCCATAGCAATGTGGTTGACTCTTAAATGCCCTCTAAACAAGGGCAATAAGGGATGTGCAATAAATGCTGGCCTAGCCAGCGACACCCACATCCCATGAATGAAAGGAAAAAAATAAAGAAAAAGTGTGTTTATGTCAGTAGAAAGCAAAATTGAAAACCAAGTTGATTTTTTTATTATTCATTCAGGGGATGGGCGTCACTGGCTAGGCCAGCATTTATTGTCCATCCCTAATTGCCCTTGAGAAGATGTTGGTGAGCTGCCTTCTTGAATTGCTCAGCCCATACAGTGTAGGTACACCCACAGTGCTGTTAGGGAGGGAGTTCGAGGATTTTGACCCAGCGACATTGAAGGAACAGCGATATATTTCCAAGTCAGGATGGTGAGTGGCTTGGAGGGGAATTTCCAGGTGGTGGTGTTCCCATGTGTCTGCTGTCAGGAGGTGAAGAATCAAATGAGGGAAGCCAAGAGGGAGTATAAAAAGAGACGGGCTGCCAAATAAAGGGAATTCTAAAGTCTTCTATAGGACATAAATAGTAAAAAGGTGGCAAAAGGAGGAGTAGGGCCGATTAGGAACCAGAAAGGGGATTTACACATGGGTGCAGAGGGTATAGCTAAGGTACTAAATGAATACTTTGCACTTGTCTTTATGAAAGAAGAAGATGCTCTTCAGGCCGTGGTAAAAGATAAGGTAATTCGTACAGTAGCTTGGTTGAAAATTGATAAGGCAGAGGTATTAGATTGAGTTGATAAAGTTCATAAGGCACCGGGGACTGGATGAGATGCATCCAAGGATACTGAAGGAAGTGAGAGTGAAAATTAAGGAGGCACTGGCAATAATTTTGCAGCCTTCCTTATACTCAGGTGTGGTCCCAGAGGACTGGAGAATTGCAAATGTTACACCCTTGTTCAAAAAGTGTGTAAAATTAAGCCCAGCAACAACAGACCAGTCAGTTTAACTTCTGTGGCAGGAACGCTTCTAGAAACAACAATTCAAGACAAAATTAATAGTAACATGGAAAATGTCAATTAATTATGGAAGGCCAGCATAGATTTCTTAAGGGAAAGTCATGTTTGACTAGCTATCTGGAGTTTATTGAAGTGTTAACAGAGAGGGTTGATAAGAACAATGCTGTTGATATGGTGTACATGGACTTCCAAAAGGCATTTGCTGCACAATAGACTTGTGAGCAAAGTTATACTCATGGAATAAAAGGACAGTAGCAACATGTATACAAAACTGACCGAGCGAAAGGAAACTAAGAGTATTGGTTAATGAAATAAAAGCAAAATACTACGGATGCTGGGAATCTGAAACAAAAACAAGAATTGCTGGAAAAACTCAGCAGGCCTGACAGCATCTGCGGAAAGGAAGACAGAGTTAACATTCTGAGTCTGTTCATCAGAACTAAAGAGGAATGGTTAATGAATGTTTTTCCTGCTGGAGGAAGGTTTGTCATGGAGTTCCCCAAGGGTCACTTTTGGGACCCTTGCTTATGCTGATATGACCTAGATCTTGATGTACTGGGCACAATTTCAAAGTTTGCAGATGATACAAAACTTGGAAGCATTGTGAACTGTGAGGAGGATAGAGTAGAAATTCAAAGGGACATAGGCAAGTTGGTGGAGTGGGCAGACAGGTGGCAGATGAAGTTCAATGCAGAGAAATGTGAAGTGATCCATTTTGGTAGGAAGAACATGGAGAGACAATATAAAGGGTACAAATCTATAGGGGGTGCAGGAGCAAAGGGACCTGGGTGTATCTGTGCATAAGTTATTGAAGGTGACAGGACAGGCTGTTAATAAAGCATACAGTATCCTAGGCTTTATTAATAGGGGCATTAAGTACAAGGAGGTTATGTTGAATTTGTACAAGTCACTAGCTCAGCCTCAGCTAGAGTATTGCATCCAGTTCTGGGTGCCACACTTTAGGAAAGACGTGAAGGCATTAGAGAGGGTGTAGAAAAGATTCACGAGAATGGTTCCAGGGATGAGGAACTTCAGTTATGAAGATAGATTGGAGAAGTTAGGACTGTTTTCCTTAGAGAAAAGAAGGCTGAGAGAACATTTGATAAAAGACTTGGGGCAGAATTTTCTGCCTGTCGGGCAGGCAGTGTGGGTGCGGGTGGGTGCGGACCTGATTGCTGCCTGCAATCGAGTCCACGCAGCCATTTTACGCAGGCGGCAGAACTGCAATGACTGCTGGGTCCAATGGCGACCGGCAGCCTGTTTAAAAAAGCTGCTGCAGCCTTTCAGAGGGATGCAGATTGACATTATCACCATGTTAACTGATCCAACGTCCTTGTTCTTCCTTTCATCATCATTGGAGCAGGGACGGGAGGAGAAGCAGCAGAGGTCTCCTCTCACACCTGAGGGGCCTCAAGTCTCACCAGCGCAACATCATCCCTCCCAGGCAGGCAAGAGCGCAGATACTAGCACCTCGGTTGGAGTTAGAACATCGGCTAGTGTCCTGGGGCACAGCAGTGAGGGCACTTCACAGCCACTGGAGTAGCTGGCAGAGACAGAGAGTGCTCATGGCGCCAGCAGTCAGAGGACTGCAGGGGACCAGGTACATGCTCAGTCGGTGCCTGATGGTGTGCCTCTGGAGTTGTCCACGACACAGCAAACGCAGGAAATGGGGCCGGGTGTGCGGGAGCATCTGGGGGAGATACATGAGGCTTCGCTTGGCTTGGTATTTGTGGTGGAGGAGTCTACGCGGACCATTGCTGATGCAATGAGCCTCATGGCCAAGCGCCACGTGTCCTCCATGGAGAGAGTGGCAACTCTCATGGAGAGGCTCCTCAGGGGTTCCTGGGGATGCACTCAGACCAGCAAGCCCTCACATCGGCATTGACCTCAGCTGGTCGGTGCTAGTGTGAGACATGGTCTGGGCACCAAGGTTCCCAGCTCAGTGCCCATCCATCCAGGGAGAGCAGGGAGGTCCGAAGCGACCTCATGTCGGCGCAGTAGCTGCCTGTCATCTCTCTGGGCACCTCTCAGGGCACTCCAGATGAGGGCAGCAGCTCCTCCGCCCCTCTTCCAGTGACCGTAGCATCCGGTGAGGCTGCGACAACTGGGGAGATGCCAGCTATGGAACTGGCAGCTCCCTCCCAGGCAGGATCAGCACAGGCTCCCAGGGCCAGAGGACGACTGCCAAGGTCATCGAGGCCAACAGGACAGCAGAGTCAGCAGGCTGTCTTAGATGCCACTCCGAGCGATGGGGCAGCATTAAGACGTAGCACCTGAAAACCTAAACATAAGGCACATTAGACACAGCATGGGTTTATCACTGGCGCTTTTGTGTTGGCCCGAGATGAGGTTCTTATGAGTTGGTGTGATTTTTAACACTTTTGTCATTTTATTTTTTTAAGTTCCTTTGGTTGTAATATTAAATTCAGACGTGTCACCATGGCTGAGGGTGCCTCTTTTCTTCTGCAGGTGGATGGTTACCAATAATGTTATGAGTGATCTGTGGGACATTCAGCTTTATTAACAAGGCCTTTAGATTATGTTCCTATCCAGGCAGATTTTGCACTTAGGTATTAAGTATGGAGCCTCCTGGTGGTCCATCTGTGTTGTGCTAGCTGAAGGTTCACTGGATTAAAGCCTGCTGGGTGTCCCTGCCTCCCTGCAGTATGCCCAAGTCAGTGTCTACCCCCTCAGCATTTCCCTGTGCCTGCTCATCCTCGGACTCACTGCTCGACTCAACGTGTGCAGCCACAGCCACTGTGTCTACATCTTCCTTGTCCACTGCGTCTCCCCTTTCCAGTGCAAGATTGTGGAGAATGCAGCATGCAACTACTATCACCGATACACAATCTGGGGGATACTGGAGTGCGCCCCCTGCGCAGTCAAGGCATCGGAAGCACATCTTGAGAAGACCGATGGCTCTCTCCACCACAGCCCTTGTGGAGGCGTGGCTCCTAATGTACCGCTGCTCAGCTTCTGTTCTTGGATGGCGGAGAGGCGTCATGAGTCACCTATTGAGGGGATAGCCCTTGTCACCCAGCAGCCATCCATCAAGCTGGGCTGGAGCACTGAAGAGCCACAGCACCTGGGAGTGCCTGAGGATGTAAGCATCGTGGGAGCTGCCTGGGTACCTTGCACAGACTTGTAGAATCAGCATCCTGTTGTCACACACTATCTGCATGTTCATGGAGTGGAAGCCCTTCCTGTTGATGAAGGCACTGGGCTCACCTGCTTGTGCCTTGATGGCCACATGTGTACAGTCTATAGCACTCTGGACACGGGGGAAGCCAGCAATGGCCACGAAGCTCTGGCTCGCTGTGTCAAGCCTGCCTGGTCCTAAAAGGAGTGGATGAAGGTCAATGCACGCTTGAACAGAGCGTCTGTAACCTGCTTGACGCAAGTGTGGGCAGCTGATTGGGAGACACTGCAAAGATCACCCACCGAACCCTAGAAAGAGCCAGAGGCATAGAAGTTGAGGGCAGCTGTGACATTCAGAGCCACTGGCATAGGGTGTCCACCCATACAGTTTGCAGTGACCTCAGGCCCAATCATCTGACAGATATAGTTGACTGTCTCCCTTGAGAGACGGAGCCTCCTTTGGCACTGCACCTCAGACATATTGAGGTAGCTGCTTTGCCACCTGCATACCCTGGCAGCAGGATAGTGGCATCTTCTGCGGCCCCTTCCGCCTTGGACTACCTCTTGGTCCTGCATCCCTTCTGCCTGCCCCTATCCTCCCAAAGGTGGCTCCCCAGGAGGCTGATTGTGCGCTCCTGGCTTCAACCCCCTTCTAGCCCTCCTTTCCTCCTCAGAGAAGGTGCCTCCAGTGGAGAGTTCAGCTCCCATTCCCAGGCTGAGGGAAGGCTTCCTGAAACCTCCAGGCTCCAAAAAAGAATCCTCACTGTAGAATGCTGACCTGAAAGTTGTGAGTCCAAGCCAAGCAGCTGGCTTTTGTTTTGAAGTATTGCAGATCACACAGTATTAGTAGCTTTGAAAAAACAATATTTGACAGAGCACACTCATGACCCCACTGAGCCCCCTTATCCTGCCCGTGGATGAGGTTTATACAAATGTATCCTGCCTGTTGCGCCCATACGCCAACCCAAAGATCGCACGGGCACCAAAAAATCAACATCAATTGGTGCCCCACGGGCTTTAAGTGGTCTGTTAATTAATGGTTGGGGCGCATTGGACATCATTGAATGCCCGCCCAACAAAATATCGCGATGGCGTGCGGTGATGTCGGGATGTTTGCCCGACTTCACCGCGCATCATCTTACGTGTCAGTGTGTGGGTCCCACCCCCACACGCCAGTGGAAAAATTCTGGCCTTGATAGAATTATTCAAAATCATGAGCAGTTGGAACAGAGTGGTTAGGGAGAAACTGTTCCCACTCATGAAAGGATCAAGAACAAGAGGGCACAGGTTTAAAATAATTAGTAAAAAAAGCAAAAGTGATATGAGAAGAAACTTTTTTACATAGCAAGCGGTTAGGGTTTGAAATGTACTGCCCTAGAATGTGGTGGAGGCAGCTTGAATTGAGTATTTGAAAGGGAATTAGACTGTTATCTGAAAAGGAAGAATGTGCAGGGTTACGGGGAGATGGGGGAACGGTACTAGATGAGTTGCTCATTTGGGGAACTGGTACAGACGTGATGGGCCAAATGGCCCCCTTCTGCACCAAAACAATTTTGTGATTCCTTGACCATCTGTGCAATCAAGCTACAGTTCAGCATGTCCACTGACCGTAGGAAATCCATTAATTGATTGGACCCTATCTATTCAGTCGCCGCTGTGTCCTAGACTTCTAGGTACAGCAGGGGGGGTGCAAAAACCCTGGAATTATTTGATAAATAATCAGATCTGCAGTGGGGAGACTTTAGAATTTTTTTGGATGAATATCAGTGTGCTTGCACACGAGTAGGGGAGAGACCTCATCCTGAGTGAGACACAGCCTGAGTGAGTGTGGGGATTGACAATTTGATGCACAGTGGGAATTCTGTGCAGAGGGGAAGAGGTGGTCTTCGCATTTTTTCTTTGCTATTCAACTTCTTAAATCTTCAGAGATTGGTCTTGCCCTGCTGCAGCAGTAGAGGCTACAAGGGAGAGAAATGACTGGTAAGTAGTGGGTAAGGTCAGGTAAGTATTTACTACTTTTATCGCTTATAGTTTAAGGTCTTTTTTGTGGTTTATAGTTTGTATTTTCTGTAGTAACGAGGAGCAGGAAAGAAGGGCCCGAGAGTAATTGACTTAAAAGGTTTAATTTAAAGGAATAAGTCATGGCAGGAGAGCTAAAAACCATGGTGTGCTCCTCGTGCTCCATGTGGGAAGCCGGGAACATTTCCAGTGCCCGGGACCAGCGTGTGTGCAGGAAGTGTGTCCAGCTGCAGCTCCTGGAAGCTCAGGTTTCAGAGCTGGAACGGCACCTGGGGACACTGTGGAGCATCCGTGAATCTGAGAGCATCTGAGAGCATGTCTAGAGGGGTGGTCACACCGCAGATGAAGGGACTTGAGGAAGGACGGGAATGGGTGACCACCAGGCAGTCTAAGAGAAACAGGCAGGTAGTTCAGGAGTCCCCTAGGGCCCTGCTCGCAAATTGGTATTCCATTTTGGAGGTTGATGAGGGCACTGGTACCTCCAGGGAGTGCGGACAGAGCCAAGCTTCTGGCACCACAAGCAGCCTGTCTGTACAGGAGGACCGGAAGAGAGGAAGAGCAATAGTAATAGAGGATTCTATAGTCAGGGGAACAGATAGACGCTACTGTGGCCGTCCACATGACTCTAGGATGGTGTGTTGCCTCCCTGGTGCCAAGGTCCAGGATGTCACTGAATGGCTGCAGGGCATCCTGAAGGGGAAGGGTGCTAAGGCAGAGGTCATGGTACATGTTGGTACCAATGACGTAGGTAGAAAGAGGGATGAGGTCTTGCATCAAGAATTCAGGAAGTGAGGCAGTAGACTGAAAAGCAGGATCTCTGGGGTCGTAATCTCTGGATTACTCTCAGTGCCACATGCTAATAAGCACAGAAATAGGAGAATAGCACAGATAAATATGTGGCTTAACAGTTGGTGCAGGAGGGAAGGTTTTAGATTCCTGGATCACTGGGACTGTTTTGGGGGAAGGTGGGACCTATACGTGGGTTGGTCTACATCTGAACCAGAGCAGGACTAACATCCTTGCGGGCATGTTTGCTAGTGCTGTTGGGAGGAGTTTAAACTAATTCAGCAGGGGGAGGGGACACAGAACGTTAGCAGTATAGGGACACATCAGAATACAGTAAAACAATCAAGTCAGAGGGAGTACAGCTGCATTAAGTTTCAGGGGAGTAAGGCAAGGCAGGATGGCCTCTACTTTAATGCCAGGAGTATTACAGATAAAACGGATGAGTTAAGAGTGAGGATTGACATGTGGAATTGTGATATAGTAGCCATCGCAGAGATGTGGCTGAGGGAGGAGCAGGATTGGTAGGTCAACATCCCGGGAGAGAGAATCTTCAGGCGAGACAGGGGAGGGGGTAAAAGAGGAGGGGACATTGCTTTATTAGTTAAGGAGTCAGTTACTGCAGTAAGGAGAGATGATATCTTGGAGGGGGCATCAAATGAAGCTTTGTGGGTAGAGCTTAGGAATAAAAAAGGGGCAGCCACATTGTTAGGTGTTTATTATAGATCCCCAGACAGTTAGTGGGAAATTGAGGAGCAAATATGTGCACAATTTGTGGAGGTGTGTAAAAACAATAACAATAGGGTAATTATATTAGGTGATTCCAACTTTCCCAACATTAATTGGGATCGACATAGTGTTAAGGGTTTGGATGGAGTGGATTTCTTGAAATGTGTACAAGAGAACTTTTTAGGTCAATATGTAGAATGTCCAACAAGGGACGGTGCAATGCTGGACCTAATCCTGGGGAATGAAGCCAGACAGGTGGCTGAGGTGGTGGTGGGGGAGCATTTTAGTGTTAGGGATCGCAATATGGTACAATTTAAACTTGTTATGGACAAAGAAATAGACAAGTTGCAAAAAATGTTTTGGGAAGAGCAGATTTTAGTAAAATAAGGCAGGATCTGGCCAAGATAGACTGGGAACAGCTACTTGTGTGGAAATCTATAGAAGAGCAGTGGGGGGCGTTCAAAAAGGAAATGGGGAGGGTACAGGCTCAACATGTTCCCTCTAGGGTGATAGGAAGGAGTAACAAGCCCAGAGAACCATGGATGTCCAGACATATTCAGGTTAGGATGAGAAGGAAAAGAGAGGCTTTTAGCTGGTACAAGGGAAGCAAATCAGCAGAGGCATTAGTGGAGCACAGAAAGTGCAGGGTGGAGCTTAAGAAAGCAATTAGGAGAGCAAAGAGATGATATGAGAAATCTCTGGATGGTAAAAGTAGGGAAAGTCCCAAGATATTCTATAAGTACATCAATGGGAAGAGGATAACCAGGGAAAGAGTAGGGCCCATTGGGGACCAAGGGGGCAATCTATGGGTGGAGCCAGAGGACATCAATAGAGTGTTGAATGAATACTTCACATCCATCTTCACCCAAGAGAATGAGGGTAAAGGTATGGAAGGTATGGGAGAGAGACTGCGAGGTCCTTGAGCAAATTGATATAGGGAGTGACAGGGTATTGGAGGTGTTGACAGGCTTAAAAGTGGACAAATCTCCAGGTCCGGATGATTTGTGTCCCAGACTGCTGAGGGATACAGGGGAGGAGATCGCAGGGGCTCTGACCCAAATTTTTAATTCCTCTCTGGCCACGGGAGAAATCCCAGAGAACTGGAGAACAGTTAATATAGTTCCGCTATTTAAGAAGGGTTGTAGAGATAAGCCATGGAACTACAGACCAGTGAGTTTCATGTCAGTGGTAGGGAAACTATTAGAGAAAATTCTGAAGGAGAGAATCTATCTCCACTTGGAGAGGCAAAGCTTGATCAGGGATAGACAGCATGGCTTTGTCACAGGGAGGTCATACCTAACAAATTTGATTCAATTTTTTGAGGAGGTGACCAGGTATGTGGATGAGGGTAGTGCAGTTGATGTAGTTTATATGGATTTCAGCAAAGCCTTTGACAAGGTCCCACATGGGAGACTTATAAAGAAGGCAAATGCACATGGGATACAGGGTAATTTGATAAAGTGGATTCAAAATTGGTTTAGTTGTAGGAGACAGGGGGTGATGTCAGAAGGATGCTTTAGTGACTGAAAGCCGTTGTCCAGTGGCGTATTACAGTGATCTGTGCTGGATCCCCTATTATTCATCATTTATATAAACGACATAGATGACTATGTGGGGAGTAGGATTAGTAAGTTTGCGGATGACACAAAGATTGGCCGGGTGGTTAACAGTGAGGTTGAGTATCTTAGGCTACAGGAAGATTTTGATGGGACGGTCAAATGGGCAGATAAGTGGCAGATGGAATTTAACCCTGAAAAGTGTGAGGTGATACACTTTGGAAGGAGTAATTTGACAAGGAAGTATTTAATGAATGGCATAGCACTAAGAAGCTCTGAGGAACAAAAGGACCTTGGCTTGTGTGTCCATAGATCTCTGAAGGTGGAGGGGCATGTTAGTGGGGTGGTGAAAAAGGCACGTAGGAAACTTGCCTTTATCAATCGAGGCATACATTACAAATGTCAGGAGATCATGTTGGAGTTGTATAGAACTTTGGTAAAGCCACAGCTGAAGTACTGTGTGCCGTTCTGGTTGCCACATTATAGGAAGGATGTGATTGCACTGGAAGGAGTGCAGAGGAGATTCACCAGGATGTTGCCTGGGATGAAACATTTAAGTTATGAAGAGAGAATGGATAGACTTGGGTTGTTTTTGTTGGAGCAGAGAAGACTGAGGGGTGACCTGATCGATGTGTACAAGATTATGAGGGGCATGGACAGGCTGGATAGAGAGCAGCTGTTCCCCTTAGTTGAAGGGTCAGTCACGAGGGGACGCAAGTTCAAGGTGAGGGGCAGGAGGGGGATGTGAGAAAAAACCTTTTTACCCAGAGGGTGCTGATGGACTGGAATGCGCTGCCTGGGGGGGTAGTGGAGGCGGGTTGCCTCATATCCTTTAAAAAGTACCTGGATGAGCACTTGGCATATCGTAACATTCAAGACAATGGGCCAAGTGCTGATAAATGGGATTAGGTAGGTAGGTCAGGTGTTTCTCACGTGTCAGTGCAGACTTGGTGGGCCGAAGGGCCTCTTCTGCACTTTGTGATTCTGTGAATATTGATGGGCTTTTCCTCATCTCTAGGAACTTTAGGAAACGAGTGGCAACTACTGCACTGTCTGTCAGCCTATGCAACATGCTTATTCCTACATTAACCATTCTGCAGTACATCAAGGATTACCAAGAAAACGAAATTTAATGAAAATTTTAGCATTGATAATTGTGCTATTTTTTCACAGCCTAGTACAAATTTGTCACCATTTGGGAAATAAGTTAGCTTTTTGATCAAAGAAAGTGTGAACAGTTCACAATCCCACGTTTAAATGTGTTAACAGGGTGCTTTATTATTTTCTGGAGTGAGATACATCATCAAAGCAGGGTATATGAGTCAGCAGGGTGAAGTCGGAGTTTGCCTGGAAGCGGTGGGGTGGGAACTGACCTTAATTGCCTCACTGCCGTAGATGAAGCCACGGCGCACACTTTACGGCAATGTATTTACGGCGCTGTCGGGCGATGGTTAAAATGGTGTCGCAGTTCAGTGGGGTGCTGCAGCTGACGGATTTGGATGATTTTATAACGCCGTCTCAGGTAGGAAAGCGGATCTAACGGGGACCGGCCGGGCTGGGTAAGAGCCCCGGTTCACAGGTACAGGCTGCCTCCTGGCCCAGGCGGATCGTCCTGTTGATAAAATGATGTAATTAACTTCCAGCAGAGTTGAGGTGAAAAGCTAGGATCATTTAAATAAACAAGAGGAGGTGGAATTGTTGTTGGGTGTCCCAGAGTAATGGTGGGTTGAATGGCCAGGTAAATACCTGGTTTGTATAGAGGGCTGCTGATGTCCTGTTGCTGTAATATCAAGTGTTGTCACAATTAGCAACATTGGTTCTGAACTCCTCCATCCTGGATTCAGGTAACGTACTGAGAATCACACCATACAAAAAGGGAGAGTTGCACAGAGAAACAACTAGAATCTCTGAAATAGTTCATTCTTAAAAACCCCAAGCTACCTTGAACCCAATGATACTCAAAGTGTAAGATGCAAGTTCATAGAATGTTTTCGGAATAGTTTCTTAGAACAACATGCTCTGGAGCCAACCAGAGAACAGGCTATACTGGACCTGGTACTGAGCAACGAGATAGGATTAATTGATAACCTCATAGCAAAGGTACCCCTGGATAACAGAGATTATAGTATGATTGAATTTTGCATTCAGTTTGAGAGAGAGGAGTGGGTCTACGACTAGTATTTAAAACTTAAATATGGGCAATTATCTGGGAATAAAAACAGATCTAGCTAAAGTGAACTGGCAAATAAGTTTAAGGGATAGGTCAATAGAGATGCAGTGGCAGACATTTGAAAGGTTATTTCAGAACACATGCAATAGATACATTCCAAGTTAAAGGCAATATCAAACTTTTTCTTTATTCGCTCATGGGACGTGGGTGTCTCTGGCTAGGCCAGCATTTATTGCCCATCCCTAATTGTCCTTGAGTTGAGTGGCTTGCTAGGCCATTTCAGAGTCAACCACTTTGCTGTGGGTCTGGAGTCACATGTAGGCCAGACCAGGTAAGGACGACAGATATCCTTCCCTAAAAAGCATTGGTGAACCAGATGGGTTTTTCCAACAATCGACAGTGGGTTTTTTTTATTATGGTCATTTTAATTATCAACTTTTAATTCCAGATTTTTATTGAATTCAAATTCCACCATCTGCCACAGTGGGATTCAACCCCAGGTCCCTAGAGCATTACCCTGGGTCTCTGGATTACCAGGCCTGTGATGATGCCAATACACCACTGCTTCCCCGAAGAAAAAGCATATAATTGCATAAAGATGGATAGCAGGTCAGAAGATTGGACAGAATATAAAGAATAACAAAAAGATTATGAAGGAGGGAAAAATTAAAGTATGAAAGAAAGCTAGCTAGAAATATAAAGACAGATAGTAAGAGTTTCTATAGATATTTAAATAAGAGAAGCATTAACAGTGTGCATTGGTCCTGTAGAAGGTGAGTCTGAGAAATTAATGGAAAACAAAGAGATGGCAGATGAATTGAATAGGTATGTTGCATCGGACTTCGCTATAGAGGATACAAGTAACATCCCAGAAATAGCTGTAAATCTGGAAATGGGAGGGAGGGAGGAACTCTGGAAAATTACAGTCACCAGGGAAGTGTTACTTAGCAAATTGTTGGAGCTCTAGGCTGACAAATCCCTGGGTCCTGATGGACTTCATCCTAGGGTCTTAAAAGAACTGGCTAGTGAAATAGTTGATGCGTTGGTTTTAATTTAGTAAAATTCCCTTTATTCGGTGAAGGTGACTTTGGATTGGAAAATAGCAGATGTAACTCCTTTAAGGGAGGGAGATAGCAAGCAGGAAACTACAGGCCAGTTAGGTTAACATCTGTCATATGAAAAATGTTGGAAGCTGTTATTGAAGATGTTATGACAGGGCATTTGGAAAAACTGAGGGCAATTAGGTAGAGCCAACATGGTTTTGTGAAAGGGAAATCATGTTTAACCAATTTATTTGAGTCCTTTGAAGGAGTTACGTGATGTGGATAAAAGGGAACCGGTGCCACATCAAAGATTATTGCAGAAAATAAAAGCTCATGGTGTAGGGGCTAGCAAATTGGCATGGATAGAAGATTGGCTAGTCAACAGTAAGCAAAGTAGGCATAAAGGGGTCTTTTTCAGGTTAGTGGGATGTAACGAGTGATGTGCCACAGGGTTCAGTGCTGGGGCCTCAACTTCTTACAATTTTTGTAAACGACTTGGATGAAGGAAGTGAAGGTATGGTTGGTAAATGAATTGATGACACAAAGATAGGTGGGAAAGTAAGTTGTGAAGAGGACATAATGAGGCTACAAGGGGACATAGGTTAAGTGAGTGAGCAAAGGTCTGGCAAATGAAGTACAATGTGGGAAAATGTGAAATTGGCAATTTTGGCAGTAAGAATAAAAAAGAAGCATATTATCTAAATGGTGAGATTAGTGTCCTAGTGCATGAATCACAAAAGGCTAGTATGCAGGTATAGCAAGTAATTAGGAAAGCTAATAGGCTGTTGTTGTTTATTCCGAGGGAAATTGAATACGAAAGAAGGGAGGCTGTGCTTCAGTTATACAGGACACCTGTGAGACCGCATCTTAAGTACTGTGTACAGTATTGGTCTCCTTATTTAAGGATGGATGTAAATGCAATGGAAGCAGTTCAGGGAAGGTTTGCTAGACTATTATCTGGAATGGGCGGGTTGTCTTATGAGGAAAGATTGAATAGGCTTGTATCCACTGGAGTTTAGAAGAGTAAGAGGCGACTTGATTGAAACATATAAGATCCTGAGGGATCTTGACAGGGTGTATGTGGAGAGGATGTTTCCTCTTGTGGGAGAATCTAGAACTAGGGGTCACAGTTTAAAAATAAGGGGTTGCCTATTTAAGACAGAGATGAGAATAATTTTTTTTTCTTGAGTGCAGGGAGTCTTTGCAACTCCCTTCCTCAAAAGGCAGTGACAGCAGTGTCTTTGAATGTTTTCAAGGCAGAGGTAGATAGATTCTTGATTAAGTAAGGAGGTGAAGGATTATTGGGGGGTAGGCAGGAGGTTACATTCAGATCAGCCATGATCTTATTGAATGGCAGAGCAGGCTCGAAGGGCTGAGTGGCCTACTCCTGCTCCTAACTCGTGTGTTTGTATTTATGTACATAAGAGAGCTCACCAGGAGAATACTATGATCGTGTAAAAGTTTCTGCTGAAACAATTAAAAATGAAATCAGCTATATATCATTTGGACTAGCACTTGCTCCTGACTGTGTATTTCCACATTGGATATTGAAAACAGAGTTCTGTTTTTACTTCTGTTTCAGTTGCAAAAAGCGCATTCTTTAGCATTCTTCTTTATTAACTGATGGTCCTTTATAAAGATTGTCTTTAACCTTTACCCTCCAGGAAAAAGTAAGCCATGTTGTAACAAGTGTAGTAGATTGTTTACTGATATTTAACAGTATGGTAAAGGGAGAAAGTCACCTGGTTTTCAGTTTCTGTTCTCTTAAACTTACAAACAGCTAAAAGAAACACCAAGCTCCTAATCCCAGCAACGCATGTAGGAAAATATGCAATTCTCAATCTATGCACACAAGCATTGAAATCTCTTGTAGATATGGTATGAAATCTCTTGACCTGGAGATCCTGTGAAAGTGCTGAAGGTTTGTTGCCACACTAATGGATTTTTGGGGAGTTACTTGAGGAAAGTGGATGTCTTATATCTGATGGTGACCACAAATCCATTACCGATTGTCATAAAGTCCCATCTGGTTCACTAATGCCCTTTAGGGAAGGAAATCTGCTGCCCTTACCTTCTGGCCTACATGTGACTCCAGACCCACAGCAACGTGGTTGACTCTTTAATGCTCTCTGAACGAGGGCAATTAGAGATGGGCAATAAATGCTGGCCTAGCCAGCGACACCCACATTCCATGAATGAATATAAAAAAAGAGAATAGTGTAGATCTCCATTTAGGATAATTTTTTTAGGTTAAAAAACTGATGCAGAACAGCAGAAAGTGTACACACAAAATTTTGGGCATTGACTGTTGAGAACTGACGTAAATGCAAGAAACTCATGATCTGGCCTGGTTTTTGCATGAGGACACAGCTCTGTCAGTGGGCTGGTGGGTAGCATCAGATGTTGCACTGAATCAGTGCAGCAGATTGGGTAAATTTGGCCGTAGCATAAAATGGGCGCAAATTAATTATGTCTAAATTTCTTCAGTCTTTTGTACTGAAAATCGACATTATGCATTTATTTCAGTGAAACTTTTACCAGAAGGTTTCAGGCTAGAATCTCTGTACCATTTGTCTGTCTGACACACATACAAATTCCCTCGGTCCTTTCCTGCTGGAAGCATTCCTTCCCTACTACCTTGCTGTCTAGTCTGCAAAACTCTGTTGCCTTCCTCACCCAACCACAGTCCTGGCCTCTTAATACTAAATTTCCTTCCACGCTGCAGCCTAGCTGCAAGCAATACCATGAAGTGATTATAATTAGCAATATAATTGAGTTTTATATTCCTGACTGCATTATGTGAACATCCAGGCTAAATTTCTGCCTTGCAGCCTTTTTAAAAATTCATTTATGGCATGTGGGCATTGCTGGCTAGGCCAGCATTTATTGCCCATCCCTAATTGCCCTTGAGTAGGTGGTGGTTCCTGAACCGCTGTAGACTCTATGATGTAGGTACACCCACAGTGCTGTTATGGAGGGATTTCCAGGATTCTGACCCAGTGACAGTGAAGGAATGGTGATATATTTCCAAGTTAGGATGGTGGGTGGCTTGGAGGGGGAACTCCCAGGTGGTGGTATTCCCATGTGTCTGCTGCCCTTGAATAACCATAATTACTTGATATTTTTCATTGTCGCATTTCCCATTAATATACTTGCTGCGAGGAACACAAACTGATTCAGTGTTTTAATTTATATTAGTTTTCCTACATTCCCAGCCAGAATTTACTTTGCCCTGTTATGTCACTGATATGCACTCATATATTTTACATTTGTTTAACAGAAGGATCTTTGCAGTCCTTTTTGTTTTGTACTGAAATTCAAAGCTGGGGAAGCTGGCTCACATCCCTGCTGTGTTTGTGTACAGTTCTACTAGCCACACCCCCGAACTGATTGGTGCTGTACTTCAGTTGCACACGTCTTCAAAACTGGGTTACAGGACAGATAGTAACACTAAAAACAACAGCAGTGAGCAGCTGATAGAGGATAGGGTGGGGAAGTTGGGTTATTAAGTTCACCTACTACACGGAAGGGTCTTTCCAAAGTACTTATTTTGCCATGAAGCTGGAGAGGTGTGCCAACTGCCTCAGTAGGGTGAGAACAAGTCATTGTGTACCTCATGGAGGATGTTTGGTAATAGAAGTAAAAACTCAAGTATTAAATAATGGAAAGAAGTTTGATTTTCAGCTACCTTGAATGTATGTTGCATTCTTTGAGGTAATGTTGATGTGTAAATATCGTGCATGTATGTAGTTCTCAATGTAGATGTAAAGTGAAAGCATCAGTACAGTTTTTCAACTAATTGTGTTCTGCAGTGCTGTTTTTTCTTTACTGCTTTAAGAAAATTAACACATTAGTTGGGGATTCACTTTGAAAGAATGCCCTGTGATAGTGTTTTCCTATAGGTCAGCGGGACCATTCACTCATTGTTAAGGAGCCTTACTGATGTTTCAGAAACTGAAGGAGGCTGTTTCACACAGGGAATTTGTAAACTGCCTTTCAAAATACAGAAAATGAGATGTTGTAAAACTACCACATATTCAAATGTTTGTTGTATGTGCCTTCTCTCTGCATGTCCTCGTTTTTTTTAATTATAATGTGTCAACACCCCTATGAAAAGCAAGTCTGTTATAAAGAAATTGTTTTTGTGAGTCTGGTGAGACTAGTTAGATATAGTGGGCTCCACAATAAATTCTGCCAGTACTTTCTTAATCCTCCCAATACTGCAGAGTTATTGATTCCTGAGTTTGTAGGGCTTTAGGAAAAAAAACAGAAAACTTTCTGTTCAGTTTGGCAATCAGCTAATGTTGACTTTCATACCCAACTTTCCTTGGCCATCAATTTACACCAAACTTTGCTGCCGGTGCTAAAAGAAATTGCTTGTGGGACTGCTTGCAGCTTTGGTCAAGGCATGGTTCCTGCAGCAGGCATTTTTGCTGTTACTGGGCATCCCTGTTGCTACTAAACAGAACAGCATCAATGTGTTTGTTATAAACCATCTCTGAACTAGATTGTGGGGAGAGACAGTCCCATTAGCAATCAGAATTCAAAGTTAAAATGCACTTTGTTTTTATAGGAATGTGTGAAGCCAGTGAAAGTGGAAAAGAAGCCAGGGAAAAGCTCTGGTATAATCAGGATTGAAGATGATGGTAGTTACACTCAGCTGAACCAGGTAAAACCTAAGTTTCTTTGGCTGCTTTTGGCTATACCTGTGTGGAGCTGACATCTGCACACAGAAGACTATAATTCTTTGCTGTTTTTTGTCCAACTGTTGAAAAATCAGGCTAATGTAGGAAGACCAAAAGTGCTTAAGCCAAGGTCTGTAGCACGTTTGAGGAAAGAAAAGGCAAATTATTTAAAAAAAAAGATGTTTTTTAAAGTTGAAATGGAATTTGTTTATTTAAAACGAACAGACCTATAGAGCATCTTATACTTTTACTCTGGAAAGAATATTTTTGGGAGGAAATTTCTAATTGTCTACACTGGTATCCTAATTCAGGAGATAATTATCCCTCGTTAAATTAAATACAAGATGGGAAGGTGTATTTCTTCATGAATGTCTTTGCATATTTGTTTTGTTCTGTTATCTTGCTGTGTTTTCATTTCAGGATGGAGGTATCAAGAAACTTGAAAAAGCAAAAATAACCTTGAATGACTGCTTGGCCTGCAGTGGTTGCATCACATCAGCAGAAAGTGTATTAATCACACAACAAAGCCATGAAGAACTGTACAAAGTTTTGAACCAAAGCAAAGTAAGACACTACTTTCTTGTGGCAGGTGTGCATAATATTTCAGCGCCAGATTTTTGTTGCAATTGTCAAAATGCACACACAAACATAGATGCTTCATCTTGGGTGACTGATTTGTGTGGTCACACTGTCTTTTTGTTTTACAAAGATGAGGGAAGGACAATACACCAAGTCTTTAATATAAAGGGAATTTGGAAAGATGGATTTGAGAGGATAGTTTGTGTAAAGCTAGGATAAATGAAGCAAAACCTTATGAATTGAGAAAGCCACAGGCCAAGTATGATTGGAATGGTAACTTTTCAGGACTAGTCATTAAACTAAACCACCTTGTAGTGCAGTACATAGAGACTTAATTCCTGATTTAGCAGGGAGACGAGGGATATGAATTTGGTGTAGGATTTTTTATCAGCTAAGATCAGATGTGATGGCACACTTGTGTTTAGTAGTAATTTCTTCCTATGTTCTAATGTTGTGCCTAATGTTACCACTCCGATATTGCCATCTGAATGCCTGAAAACAAGAGCATCGTCATGTTTAAAATGGTCCAAGAATGTGTGTTTCATGAAGGCTGAGGGTAATGCTTCCAGTTTCTTCTATACTTGGTGTTTTGTGTTGACAAATTGAGGATTGCACTGAACCGCTAAATTATTTTTGTTTTGAAAAGGGTTCAAAAAATGCGAAACCAATTATAAATTGTGTTTTTAATTCCAACCCGAAGATTTTTGCTATTACTCAAGCTCAAATAAAGCTCTGTGGACCTTGTGTTTTGTTCAACATATACTCATTGTAGTCTGTCTTCCAAGCCTGTGCACGCACTCTACATCATAAGGGGTTCTTAAGTTTCTGAGAGTCATAAATGTTGAGGAGAAACTGAACAAAATATCTCTGTATTTCACTTATGTCACAACTCAATTGATTATTATCGGAGCAGTGACTTCCATATCAATAACATCACCTTGCCTCAGCTCAATTGCTATTGAAATCCTCATCCATGCTTTGGTAACTTCTAGAGTCTACTATTTGAATACCCTCCTGGCTGGCCTCCCAGCTTCCTCCCTCCATAAATTTGCACTCATTCAAAACTGCTGCCCATACCTAACACATACCGAGCCTGAGCAGTCAGATGGGGCCACGGTTTAAAGTCTCAATGAAAACAACACCTCCAACATTGTGACATTCCCTCAGCACTCAATCCTTCAGTAATTAATAACACTCCTTCAGTGCTGCTCTGGAATTTTTCTTTTTGCCCTCAAGTCCTGAAGTAGGACTTGAACTCAGAACCTTGTGATTCAGAGGCAAGAATACTACCGAGCCACAACTGACACAAAATAAAATGTTAATATTAGCATAGCAGAGAATGGCTGAATCTATCCTTAGCTTCTGCATATAAAATTGTGCACACACTGCTTACTCTGGTGGAAGAAATAGACAATAATACTCAAACTTCTGATTCTTATCAGGGTGACTCTGCTATTTTCCACACCCTGTATTGGCTGTGCAAATTAGATGTGTGAGTTATGTTTGAACTGCCGTTATTACCTTTTCTGTCACCTCCCTCCTCCCCACCCCACCACTCCTCCAAGGTATATGCTGGTAATAGCAGCTTTTACTGCCTTACTCAATTATTTAATTTCTTGAGAGTTGGACTGTTCCTTCATGAGAGGCATCACAACTGAACCTGCTCCATTCTGAACTGATCCCTCGCACCTTTTTACATTCTACAGAGATCACTGGTCAGCAAACATGAGTAAAAAAATCTGGTAGTTTTCTTTTATTTTCTCTTTAGGCTATCTGAGGTCACTTGCCATGCTCGCCTCTAAACAATTCTTTGCTCAGCCATTTAACAAAAGGAAAAAATACAAATAATCAATAATACTGTTTCTTTGAATCCATTTAGTCATGGTCACTGTTTAAGTAGATCACAGTTTAGCACTGAGTATATTTCCTGAGCACTGCTGTTTCATTGATTAGGTATCTGGTTCTGCAAATCAGAAGCTGGTGGTGGTGGTTTCAGTTTCACCACAATCCAGGGCATCATTAGCTGCAAGATTTAAGCTCCAAGTTACAGACACTGCACGACGGCTGACAGCATTCTTCAAAAATCTAGGTGAGTGGATTCACAGCATGGTGAGACAGAATAAGTTGCTTTACTTGCACAGCTACGATGCAATTCAATGAATAAAACCTATGCAATCAACCCGATCCTAAATGGTGTAGGTGTGTTCATTTTACGTATTGGAGTAGTTGAGGGTGATGCCATTTGGCACCACTTTGGATCATCGCTCTGTCAAAGTGGAACCTGAGATGTCACCCACACGTTTGAATTCTTTTCAGTGATCTGGGGAAGCATGGAGCAAAAATTAGATTCTCCACACAGGAAAGGAACCAAAATTGAAAGGTGAACCAAAAACAAAAAAAACTGTGGATGCTTGAAACTCGGAAATAAATCAGTAAATGCTGGAATTGCTCAGCATGTCAGGCAGCATCTGTGAAGCGAGAACCAGAGTTAACATTTCGACTTGAAACATCAACTCTCTTTCTCTCTCCAGAGCTGCTGCCTGATCTGCTGAGTATTTCCAGCATTTTTATTATTGAAAGGTGAGCCACCATGTACGACAGTTGTACACCTCATTGTGATTGATTCTGTGCAGCATTGTTGTAATTGTGAGAACAAGCCATTTCCTGCACGCACAGCTGGATAATATGAGACCAGAGGAAGAAAAGTAAACTAAAGGGGGGAGGATCTTTCTCAATAGTTGGTATAAAAGGTGGTTGTATCTGAGTCATACAGATGAGGCTGTTCCTAGTGCTATATCCTATTTAATCCACAACTTTTGCTGAATTCATTCAATTGAACTGGGGAGCGGTAAACATAATGCAGTCTGTGAACCCATACCCAACTAGGAGGTCGTACACCTTATTAGACCATTCCCATCAACACAGCCAATGCGTTTATTATACTTTGTAATGTGTGCAGTTAGAGTTTGTAGATCTGAATATTCCATTTAGAGCAGCGTGCTTTTCGGCAGTGCTGGTTGGTTTTGGCAGGTAGGGATAAATAACAGCCTCCAGAGGCTTGATTGTGTGATTTGAATTCACGATAGTGGACTTAATTTTACTACATACTTGGAAGGACCAGCATGCGCTCTATGCTGGTGAGGAACAACATTCATATAATTACTTCCCAAGTATGCACAGTTTGAACTACGTATATAACGTCAGTCTAGCCAATTCAGCTTTTACATTAAAAATCCACTTTTGATATCTGTGTTGTGCAAGTTGCCATAAAAGTTGCTTGTCTATAAGTTGAAAAAGAAAACTCGAAAGCCACACAAGTGAAAAGCCACTTTTCTGTGGTCAGGCTTGGTCGTGTTAAATTGTCACGGTTTCATCTGTGCTGGTGTATCTGCCTCAGGAGAAAGGAAAATGAAGCAAATGCCTCGGGAGTGGAGGAAATGGCTGCTTAAAAACCTTGTTGCCTGCAGGACAGGGCAAGGTATTCTACATAGCTAAAATTTAAATTTACCATGGGGCTACAGGCTGAATTTATCACCACTTTATTGCTTCAGTACATTTTTGGTGGTGGTGGGTGCATTTATATTTTACAGGGATTTCCAGTGTTCCATGGACAGAATCTTCGGGTCAGCAAGCAGGAGCGGGCCCTACTCGTCGACGCATAAAATGACGAGCGGTGACATTGGGCACGTGTCCAAGAGTTTATAAATTAAATTAATTTTTTTTATTAAAGTTCATTGACATGTCCCAGCTCATGTGACAATGTCACATGAGGGGACATGTCTTAAAATTTTTTTTTCTTTTATTAAGTTTTTAAAAATCTCACTAATCTCCCTGCGGCAGCCCTGTGCCTCAAGGAGATTTCTGGGAGTGCTCAGTGCTTCTGGGTGTGCATCATGCTGGGCGGGCCTTAATTGACCCCCCCCCCATGCAAAATGGCGGCGCCCAGCTGATCATGGCCTCTTGCCCGCGCCCGCTCCCACCCAACCCTCCCGACGGGGAGAAAATTCTTCCACATGTGTCCATTGCTGCTAAAATAGTGACGACCTGAAATATGATGTGGGAATGTGGGTGGAAATCTGGTGGAGTAGATCACCCAGCTAATTTCTGTTTCATGATAGTTGATCTTAAGATGTTATCCTGTCATTATCAGTTACTTTGGGTATGACTGTCAAAACCTGCAGCTTGGTACACCATTAGATCAAAATTGCAATCAAAATTTGTTGATGCAACAGCTTTATAAATATAATCAGCATTTTCTTCATGGGCAAATGAGTTAATATAGTTCACTGGAAACAGCTCAGATTGTGCAGGGTTAAATAGCTCCTTAAACAAAAAATCTAGAGAATGTTCAATTTTTCTCAATTAATGACCCATTCAAGAAATTGTGTGACTGCCCTGCTTTGAAATGTGTGGTTTCTGAGAATCTGATTTTGTTAGTTTCCATTACCTACAGAAAACAACCAGACATTCTCTTGTTTTCCATTAAAGGAATTACAACCCAATTATTCTGTGCACATATAGGTGAATGTGAACTACTTGGAGAGCATTGGTGATTACACATGCAGGAAGTGTTAAAACGATGTGAAACAGTGAAAAAACGTAACTAAATATTTTGTTATAATTTGAAGTTAATTCAGCTAAGTATGTAGATGAAAATATTTAATTATGTCTTGGAGCATATTCCTAAAATTTTAATTTCCCTAACCCTACTTTTCTGCCTCCTAAATATCCTCAGGTGTTCACTATGTGTTAGACACAACCTTCTCGAGAAACTTCAGCTTGCTGGAGAGTCAGCATGAGTTTGTGCAGCGTTACCACAGGCGCAAGGATGATAGCAAAGCCCTACCAATGCTGGCCTCTGCTTGTCCAGGTATTTGTAATAGAAAGAAAGAACTTGCACTTGTATAGTACCTCTTATAAAATGTGCTCACTGTTGTAGAAAATGCAGGAACCATATTGCACACAGCAAGATCCCACAAAAGCACTGTGATAATAACCAGATAATTTGATTTTACGTATCGATAAATGTTGGCCAGGACACCAGGCAGAACTCCTTTGCTCTTCTTTGAAATAGTGCCATGGATCTTTTACAGCTGCATGTGAAGACAGGGACTCGGATTAAAGTCTTGTCTGAAAGATTGTACCTCCAACAGGGCAGAGTTCCCTCAGATCTGATGGATTGACCTAGATTAGATGCTCAAGTTTCTGCACTGGGACTTGAACCCGTTTGAAATGAAACAGGGAAAGTAAGAACATAAGAATTAGGAGCAGGAATAGACCACACGGCCCATCAAGCTTGCTCTGTCATTTCAATACGATTATGGCTGATCTTTGGTTTAAACTCCATTTTCCCACCACTCCCCGTAACCCTTAATTCCCTGAGAGCCCAAAAATCTGTCTATCTCAGCCTTAAATATATTCAACAGTGGGACATACACAATCCTCTGGGGTAGAGAATTCCAAAGATTCACAACCCTTTGAAGAAATTTCTCCTCATCTCAGCCCTGAATGATCAGCCCCTTATCCTGAGACTGTGCCCTGGTGTTTTAGATTCCCCAACTAATGGAAACAATCTCTCAGCGTCCACCCTATTAAGCCCCTTCAGAATTTTGAGGGTTTCAATAAGATTGCCTCATATTCTCTGGAGTTTAAAAGAATGAAAGCCCAATTTACTTAGACTCTCATCATAGGACAACCCCCTCATCCCAGGGACCAATTTAGTGAACCTTCGCTGTACCACCTCCAATGCAAGGATATCCTTCCTTTTGGTGACCAAAACAGCACATGGTACTCCAGTTGCAGCCTCACCAAAACCCTCTACAACTATAACAAGACTTCTTTATTCTTGTACTCCAATCCCTTTACAATAAAGGCCAACATGCCATTTGCCTTCCTAATTGCTTGCTGCACCTGCATGCTAACTTTCTCCATTCCTTGTACAAGTCTTTGAGGAGGACATAAAATAATATAGATCAGTTAAGTGATTGGGCAAGAAGATAGCAGATGGGGTGGAATGTGGGGAAGTGTGAAATTATCCATTTTGGTAAGAAGAATGGAGAAAGAATAATTATTGAAAAACGAGAGACTAGTAAATATTGATTATTTAAAGGGATTTGAGGATCCTTTACATGAGTCAAAGAAATTCAAGATGTAGGTACAGCAAGCAATTAGGAAGGCAAATGGTATGTTAGTCTTTATTGCAAGGGTTTGGGTAAAGAAGTCTTGCTGCAATTATGTAAGGCTTGATAAGACCACACCTGGACTACATGCAGTCTTGGTCTTCTTAGCTAAAGAAAGATATATTTGCTTTCAAAGGGATGCAGTGAAGGCTCGCTAGATTGATTCTTGGGCTGAGGGGGCTGTTCTTTGTGGAGCAATTGGGCAGAATGGGCTTATATTCACTGGAGTTTAGGAGAATTTAGGAGAACATTAAAATCCTGGAGGGCTTGACAGGGTAGATTTTAAGAGGCTCTTTACCCTGGCTGGATAGTTGCAAGATAAGAGGTTGCCCATTTAGGACCGAGTTGAGGAGCAGTCACTTCACTCTGAGAATGTGAATCTTTGGCATTCTCTACCCCAGCCAATAAGTATATTCACGACTCGGATTAATTTTTTTTGCACTAAGCAAATCGAGAGATATGGGTTCGGGTAAGAAAGTGGAGTTGATGTAGAAGATCAACCATGTTCTTAGAGAATAGACCATAGGGCCTAGTCCTGCTCCTATTTCTTATATTGATTTAGAGGTGAGAATGCTACCACTGAACCAAGGCTGGCATCCAATACTCTTCTTGTGAGTTGCATTCCTATTCCCAACCAGCAAATATTATTAGCATGAAACTGCTTTTGAAGTGCTGTGACTTTTTAAACATGATCTAGTGAAATTATATGGAAATATTTAATTCTTGTTACATTCCAATATGTGTCTTTCAGGTTGGATCTGTTATGCAGAGAAAACCCATGGCAGTTATATTATTCCCTATATCAGCACAACAAAATCTCCGCAGCAGGTGATGGGCTCTTTAGTCAAGGACTACTTTGCAAAGCAACAGGTAAGTGAAATATTACTCTTTTTCAACGCCACAAAATCTTGTACTGTTGCAGCAGAGAATTAGAATCTCAAAGCTGACATCATTAACTGCAGGCTTTCCTGATAGAGGTCAGGATAGGCTGAGAGAAAGCAACCACACTTAAACCATTGTAATTTTTATGCATGTTGGTGTTTGTGAATTTTCTCTGACTTTCCTTGCTTCAGTACTGTAACTTGGGCTAAAATTTCCTTCACAGATGAGGAGGGTAGTGGGTATGCAGCATTGTTCCCTAAAATCAAAAGATCAAAGCAAAGATATGTCAATGAGCTTGTTTAAAAAAAAAAAATCACTATCTTGGATGCTTGATGAGATTTAGATGAGTGCTGTTGCTACAAGAGATTGAATATTTTGTTTGCAAGCCTTGCATGATTATATTATGTGCTGTGTAGTGTCTGCCACATCATGTTGTGCCTTAACCAGGAGGAGTTGATGTATTTTTGAAGAGTTTAAGTGGGATGCTTTGACTGTGTGCTTTGATAAGGCTAAAGCACGGAGGTGCACATAACCTGGAATCTCCTGTACTATAACTCGCATCTGAAAATAGAGCTTTGAAGTTAACACTTTTTATTTTAGCTTGAGATTAGAAGAATGAGGTCTAGAAAATGTAAAGAGACTCAGTAAGGCAGATACAGAGAAATTGTTTTCTCTGATGGGGTGGGGGTTATTCAGAAGAAGAGGGCATAACCTTGAAATTGAGCTAGGCTGTGAAGGAATGAAATCAGGAAGCCCATTTTCACACAGGTTATTGGACTTCCAGAAGGCTGTGGGTGGTCCCAAACATTCCCATGCAGGCCATGCACTTAAGTTGCTGCGAATTTGCACAAAGTAGTAAATTGCCTGTACACTCCAAAAAAAAACGTGAGAATAATTTGGGTAAGAATATAAAGGACATAGAATGGAGGCAGAGATCAGCCATAATATAATTATATGGCAGAGCAGGATTGAAGAGCTGACTGACTTCCTCTTCTATATTCCTTTGAAATATGTTGCTTTAAAGTTGGGATTTTTCTTTGTTCGGTGGGGTGTTGACAATTTCTCATTTGAAGCTAGTATGCAATATGAATTAGTTGGAGAGTTTATGTGTTTACATGCATGTGCAGGAGGGCTGCAGCAAAAGAAGAGGTTGATGTATTCTGTTTTTTTCCCTAGAATATGACACCAGATCAAATATACCATGTAACAGTGATGCCGTGTTACGATAAAAAACTAGAGGCTTCAAGGGAAGACTTCTTTAGTGAAGGATACCAAACAAGAGATGTGGACTGTGTAATTACTTCAGGTGAGAAAAATTTGAAGCCAGGATACCTGTTAAAAGCATACTGGTATTGATGCTTCTGTCATTCTCTGCCTGCCTATATTATCTTGTTACTCCTTCGCCCTTTTCACTCGGGCTTGTACTTGTAATACTATTCCTTGGGGTCAAAACAAAAGGTTTCTAAATCGGCTGAATTGCCAGCTTAAGAATTACATCAGTCAGTCTGTCAAAAAGTGGAAACATTTTGGCTGAAAGTCAAACTTGTGTATAAGTGACACCTGTACTTTTATGAACTTTCTACACATCTTTCAGATATTCTGTTCTATTGGGGTGTATGTTTTCAATAGACTCGTGGTGGTAGAGTTTTATCTCACAACTTTCATGGAGAAATCAATGGAAGTAAAAGGTATGTTACATTGCTATGGTTTCAACAGTGACAACAATAGCATTGCATAGCAGCATCAACTCTTTTGTTGAAACTTCTGACTGTTATGTGTGTCGTGGCTAGTAATGGTGTCATTAATATCTGCACGAGTCCACCATCCAGTTCTGTCGAAGGGTCATGAGGACTCGAAACGTCAACTCTTTTCTTCTCCGCCGATGCTGCCAGACCTGCTGAGTTTTTCCAGGTAATTCTGTTTTTGTTTTATGATTTAGCTGGTTGATGTTGCTTCTGGAGATTCTTGTCATGTGATGGCGATGTAACTTACAAATAAGTTTGCACTCCAGAAAGCATCATAAAGATACCTTTCCCTGGAAGGAATCCCAGTTATTCCTTATGTTGAAATAATTCACATTTGAGACTGATTTCCTCAGTGAGAGCTCCATTCTTGTACGGGCTGTCATTTGCTCGTTTTAAAGTTCTGCTCAGTGATATACTGATGATGGAATATTTGTTTTGAAGGTGAAGTGTTGAAAATGTTAGAACAGGAGGGACTTTCCTTGACAAACGTGGACCCTGTGCCATTGGATACTCTGTAAGTCAAAAAGTCTCTTTTTAAGAAGCGCTTTAGTCTCTAGGGCCCATTTAAACAAAATGTTTAATTTAAAAGAAAATATTTATTTCCAAATGAGAGAATTCATGAACATTATCTAGAATTCATTCAAAGGATTGTGTAATTTAACCCTTGTACTGTATGTTGAAAGCATACTCCCTTTCCTTTAGTATCCATCTCACCATCTGGGCGCTTTGCTGTAATAATGTAGGAGTTTAGAAGTCATTAATTCCAGGAAGCCCACAGTTTCCTCAACATGTATTGTAAACAGTCACAATAATGCAGCAGTAAAAAGCTTCCATGCTGGTGACATTGTAATGAATTCATATTCTTAATCTTAAATTATGACTTTTAAATTTATTTTATACAGAACTCTTCCTTATAAAGGTTGCAGCTTTGCTCCTTTTATTCTTATAAGTAAACAATCATTTTCCTAATCTGATGAGTCCTGAACTCCTCCTCCCTGTCTTCAGAGCAGTTGGTGTGCCGGATAAGATAGTGGCTCAAGCCTGTTATTGCGTCAGTGCTGTCTAGGAAATGGAGTAAGCCCATAAGGGGGTAGAAAGGTACAGTCTGCTCAATCTTCCAGCAACATAACAGCAGATCCAGCCAAGGAACTGAATTTTTAAACAATTATATTTTTATATTTCAACATTTTTGAATATGAAATTCTGAAACCTTTCTCGCAGGTAGTTCAAATATTCAATTCATAATCCTTTATAGAATGCAAATGTATGGTTGTGCTAGTCTAAAATACCATCACTGTAGAAATGCACACTTGCTCTTACAGAGAACTGGCATAAACATGATGGGCTGAATGGCCTTCTGTGCTGTAAACATTCTCTGCTGTGATTCTGTGTTTTTAGTCTGCTTGTGATTTTATTGTTGTCTTGCAATAATTAGATTATTCCACACCTGAGGATAGCAACCATGAAATAATTAATATTAATAATGCTCAAAATGATAAATAACAAATCAGGATTACATTGCTGAATTCAAGTCATACCACTGTATTGAGCTACACCTGCCTGTCTTGAGTGCTCACCCATCCTGGGCATTGTGTGCAATCTGTTTTCTAACTATTTAAAGCATTTTCCATCTTAACATTCCTTCATATGCACCACTTCCAGCGAAAAAAAAAGAAACAAATTATATCGTGAGACACTGCACCCAAAGCTCAGAATTTACTCGACAAGATATCAGCTGGAAAAGCGTACTGGTGGCAATCTGTCTGTCACACGTCATTAACTTCAGGAAGCTGCAAACAGTCTCTTTGCAGATATCAAAATCTCTAGGCATCTAACAACAGAAGCTAAGATTGTTTTGTCTTTGTCCTGCAAACACCAAATGGAGCAGTTTTTTTAATTTCAGAAAGTCAAACAGACTTAGCATGGAACATGATGGGACACATCTGTTTCAAGTCAAAAATGCTGAACAACATTCCATTTCTAAATGCATGAAAAGCTCATGTCTAGCTACATCTGCAGCATAGCCATTATAAAAGGCTTGACTCCCTCCATTAACTCTAAATTGCTGACACCAGTACAGCAAAGGCCATGGCCTTGACAACATCCCGGCTGTAGCGCTCCAGATTTGTGCTCCAGAACTAGCTGCACCACTACCCAAGCTGTCCCAGTACAGCTACAACACTGGCATCTACCTGACAATGTGGAAAATTGCCCAGGTATGTCCTGTCCACAAAAAGCAGGATAAATCTAATTCAACCGATTTCCACCCTATCACTTGACTCTTTTGTCATCAACAAAGTGATGGAAGGTGTCGTCACAGTGCTATCAAGCTGCATTTGCTGAGCAGCAACCTACTCACTGGTGCTTAATCAGGATGCTGCCAGGGCTACTTGGCCCCACTCCTCGTTGCAGCCCTGGTCCAAATATTGACAAAAGAGCTAACTGGTGAGGTGAGAGTGACTGTCCTTGACATCAAGGTGTGACAGACAAGGTGTGACATCAAGGTGTGACAGACAAGGTGTGACATCAAGGAGTCCGAGCAAAATTGAAGTGAATGGGAATCAGAGGAAGCCTCTCCACTGGCTGGAGTCAGACCTAGCACAAAGGAAGATAGTTGCGGTGATTGGAGGATACCACCACCTGGAAGTTCCCCTCCAAGCCACCCACCATCCTGACTTGGAAATATATCGCTGTTCCTCAATATCGCTGGGTCAAAATCCTGGAACTCCCTTCCTAACAGCACTGTGGGTGTACTCACACCACATGGACTGCAATGGATCAAGAAGGCAGCTCACCACCACCTTCTCAAGGGCAACAAGGGATTGGGCAATAAATGGTGGTCTTGCCAGTGATGCTCACATCTCGAGCCAACCTTTTTAAAAAAAAATTGGATGAGCAGAAATTTTCTCCAGCTAAATATTGGGAAGGCTAAAGCTGATCCCTCACCACACCAACTGTCTGATTCTGAATCAGACTACTCTCAGCCGTGGCGTCATATTTGACTCTGTGATGAGCTTCCAACCATCTATCTATGCCATCAATAAGAATTCTATTTCCAACTCCATAACATTACTCAGCTCCACTTCTGCCTCAGTTTATCTTCTGAAACCCTCATTCATGCCTTTTGTACCTCCAGACTTGACTATTGTGACATAGAATCATAGAACGCTTACGGCACAGAAAGAGGCCACTTGGCCCATTGTGTCTGCACCGGCTGAAAAAAACGAGCCACCCAGCCAAATCCTACTTCCAGCGTTTGGTCTGTAGCCCTGCAGTTACAGCACTTGAGGTGCATATCCAGACACCTTTTAAATGAGTTGAGGGTTTCTGCCTCTCAGGTAGTGAGTTCCAGCCCCTACAACCTTCTGGGTGAAAAAAGTTTTCCTCATCTCCTCTCTAATCTTTTTACCAATCCCTTTAAATCTATGCCCTTTAGTCAGTCACCTCTCTGCTAAAGTAAATAGATCCTTCCCATCCACTATCCAGGCCCCTCACAACTTTGTGCATGTCGATCAAATCTCCCCTCAGCCTCTTCTGTTCCAAGGAGAACAACTGCAGCCTATCCAATCTTTCCTCATAGCTGCAATTTTCCAGTCCTTGTAAATCTCCTCTATACCTTCTGTAATGCAATTACATCATTTCTGTAATTAAGTGACCAGAACTACACACGGTACTCAAGTTTTGGCCTAACTAATATTTTATATAGTTCCAGCATAACCTCCCTGCTCTTATATTCTAATCCTCAGCTAATAATGAAGGATTCCATATGCCTCCTTAACTACCTTATCAATTTGTCCTGCTACCTTCAGGGATCTGTGGACATTCACTCCAAGGTCTTCAGCTCCTGACTGCCCATCCACCTTCTACCCTCTAAACCTGAAGCCATCCAAAACTCTACTGCCCTGGTGCTAATTTGCATCATGTCTTGTTGACTATTTGCTGACTGACACTGGCTCCCAGTGAAGACATTATTTTAAAATTATCTTTCTTGTTTTCAAATCCCTCCGTCACCTCGTTCCCCTCCCTTTCATTAATTTCCTTGAGCTCCACAACATTCCAAGCTATCTGCACTCCTTCAATTCAGGCCCCTTGCATATCTCCAATTTTAATCACTCCACTGTTGATGACCTTGCTTTCAGCTGCTTAGGCCCAAGCTCTGGAATTCCCTGCCTAAAACTCAGCCTTTCAACATCTCCTTCTTTAAAAACTCGAAAAAATGGTCAGTTTTGAGTCTATCTGAGTATCGTTTCCTTTAACTTGTCAGTATTGGCCTGAGTACGTGCCTATGAAGTGCCTCCAGCTGTTTTACTACATTAAAGGAATTATATAAATGCAAGTTATTCTCAATATTAGTCTGTTACTGAGCGTGGATAAAGCTTCACAGGCTGTCTATTTTTGTGGTTGCTGGGATTGGGAGTTCACTTTGCTGAATCATGCACAACAGGTCCATTTTGCCCCACCATGCCATGTGCTATGATATTAATTTAAAAACGTTTGGTCAGTCTTAATTGGGAAGTTTGCAAGGATCTTCAATTTTGTTTGTCTATTTTGTTCATCATTTATTTATAGCTTAAAGTCTCCTTGCTGTTGCCTTTTATTAGCCAATGCAGTTGACTTAAATCAGTAGAAATGACTCGATCAATCCAGGGCTGAGGAATTTTGTATATTTTGAGAAGTTTTTTTGGTGCAGCCTGCGAGTCAAAAGGCAATGTTTCCCCTCAGTCTATTACTGCTGATATCTTAATTAGTTTGTAGGAAGGTAAGCAAAAGTCACTGAACTTGGCTGGGATAGCAGAGCCTAAATGCCAAACTCTGCGTTTATCAGAGCAGACCTGTCTGATGCTTTTATTGATGAGAATAATTTCCGCAAAGCTACGTGATGGGAACCACACTTGGCTATTAGCATTACAGGCTTCCTGTAAACAAGCCAGCTACAGCTAAAAATAAACTTGAAAATATAGTCTCTCCAGAAGATAATTGAGTTTTCTGGCAGTAATAATTTTCAAAAATTTCTGCAGATTTTTTGTTTTCATTTTGTGTAGTGCTGGTGCATTGGTTTCAAGATGATTCCCAACACTTGAGCTACCTGTGTGGAGTTCAGACTCTTGCAGAAATTAACCTTGTATTACCTTTCAGGTGTTTTCAATGTTTGTGACATAAATGTAACAGTTTACTAAAGCAGGGTCATAAAGGGAAATTACCTAAAATGTCTCGTTACCTATGGATTTTCCGTAGGGGCTTAAGATGATCACAGGATTTGAGGACTGATGTTAAAATGAAAAACTGCACTATTAATACAACAAACCTCCTATACAAAGAATACAGTAATGGTTTCAGTCGTTAACAGCCAATTGCAGCTAGGCGCTAATACATTATGTGGGGTGTTAAAGATTGTTAGCCATATGCATCTACCTGCTACAGTTTATATAGATCTATAATTTGACTTTATCATTTGTGTCCTCGACAATTTAAGGAGCTTAAATATATGAAACTAAGCACCAGAACCAGGTTACCTAATGTATGAATGTCCTAATGGTTTACATAACTCTTCCTTCCGATTCAAGACAAGTTTCATTAGAGTAATGATGCACTTATAACTGTGTTTATACAATAAATGCTTCAGAGGCTTTTATGGACTGTTTGGTTACATTTGAGTAATTTTAGTATCATCACACTGATTTATTAAGGTCATCCAAGTTCAATTTGAAATCTGTTTACATGTATCCCTGTTACTTTATGGAGTTGAATTTTTGTGCATTATCAAGAACCGGATTTCAGTGCTAGGGAATGAAATATTTTATTCCTGTTTGCAGCCATGTCATACACCAAATTCGCTTCTTTTCCCCTCACCCAGGTTATGTGTTGCTTGTGTGAGTGACCATACATAGTAACACTGCAAGTTCGATGCTAACACCAACCTTGAAAGAGTATGTTGTACTACACCAATATCACCTCTTCATTGACTTTGTGGAATATTCTTGTTGGCTTAATAGCAAGTACAGTGCTTGGTGCAGCGGGGTGGAGGGGAATTCAGTCTAACCTGCAGTTCACTGCTACTGATAACTGTCAGCAGGAATAAGATCACACAATCACGTGCCCACCCCATTTAAAAAGGAGAAACTTGTGTATTAATCACATTGAGCATAAAAATTTATCTCTGAGAAGAAATATAATTTTCGGAAAATCTTTTGAATAAATTCTAGGGGAGGAAATTTTTCATTTAAAAATGGCTTTGCTGAAGATGCTCTTTGATGTCATGCTAAGACCTCCCTGTCTGATAGCCCACAATGTGGAGTAAGTGTTTCAATTTTTTGAACCACTCATAATTCTATGACCTTTGGGTTTAACTCAACATCAAGGAACTTGGAAATTCGTGTTAATTTAACTTGCCTTTTAGGTTCAGTAGTGTGGCTGAAGCTGAAGTGATTGGGCATTCTGGTGGAGGTTCGGGTGGATATCTGGAACATGTTTTCAAGCATGCTGCTAAGGAGCTCTTTGGAATTGAAGTACATGAAATTACGTATAAAATACTCAGGTAGGTGGTTTCACCGCTTCACTGAAATTTATTTCTCTTATATCTTCAATTAAAACAGAAAGATTTGATTCTCCTGATTGCTCAGTGAATATTATTTATTAAGTAATGAGCCATACAGACAGGCAGTTCCCTGGTTCATTTCAGTTTATACTGAGTTCTCTTAGCCAGGACGTGGGGTGGGGCTGCTATAATTTCCACAGCGTCCCTCAGCTAGCAAGGGGAATATTGGTCAGGGTTCCCACTACTTCCACCATAAATGCGCTTATGATCTCTTGTTACAAATTTATATGATTGATTACAGATCAACACAGGATGTGGTACATGAAATTCAAATGCATTGATCAGGTAAATAGATTTGGCTGTGGTGCACCTGACCATCGAATATCATGTTGATGTTGAGCTGAATCAGCCAGGGTCAGGCAAAAGGAAGTCCTGTACTCGGGAAAACAATTGCAGCCCCTAACTCATTACCTTGCTAACAACCAAGTATCCTTTAATTTTGTGAAGGTTAACTGTTCTTAAAAACTAGTTGAAATAAATGGACTGCTATTCAGCGATTACAGTACCAAATGGATGAATTTATTACCAGAACCATTTTTGAGGATCAAGGAAAAATTGCTATTATGATTCACTCATTCTGCTTTCATTTGATTATGGTAGTCTAGTCTAACAGAATTTCAAAGGCAGTTACCTTTACCAAATATAAGGGACCTGACCTGCCTCTCTGTTCTAAAATGTCCTTTAAGCTTAATTTTGATCCATGCATTTGAATTTCATGTACCACAGCTTGTGTTGACCTGTAATCAATCATATTAATTTGAAAGAAGAGATCATTATGACAGCAGCACCAAACTAAAGGATCCCAATAATTAATTTTATCATGTTGATCAACTTTCCCTGTTCCATTCCTGTTAGTTCACCTTGTCCAAGGACCCACAGAAAACAAGATTAAGGGTAATTTAGGTATCCCATAGAAATATTTTTAATTTTATTTTAAACTTTACCTGCTATAGTTGCTTAATAAGAATAGCATTTTATTACATTTGATTGAAGCATGTGTTGCTTTCTTGAATTTGTTTGTGCCAACCAGTCTTAAGAGCCAAGGCAACAAATTCACAGGAATCTCTTCAGCTACACTCCTTTAACTGATTGTGGATGTTGTTGTAGGCAAAGATTGTCATGTAACAGCGAAGACAAAGGTGAGAGCAGGGAACATAAAAGATTGGAGGAACTTTGTGCTGTAAAGAACCTACATTTTATTCAAAAGTACCCCACCTACCTGATCTATAACTGCTGAGGAAAGCATGTATATTTGAACACACTTCATACTGTAACCCACAACTACTGGATCTTTCACCTGACATCTGGTAATTTTGCAGTAAACTGCTCAAATCTCCCTGCTCCCTTCAGATCAGCTGAAAATGCTGCGCATACTTAGAATGGCAGAGTACTTTTTTTTAAAAAAATCTTTAAATACCACCTTGGCATTGAATTTTTTTCTATAACTGTTTATCGGGCAATAATTTTTCTAATCTTTCCGTTCTGTAGGAATAAAGATTTCCAGGAGGTAACATTGGAACAGGATGGGAGTGTTCTACTCCGCTTTGCACTAGCTTACGGATTCAGAAATATTCAAAACCTTGTTCAAAAGTTGAAACGTGGAAAGTTGATCTATGATTATGTGGAAGTGATGGCTTGTCCTTCAGGTAAAACTAGACGGAAACCTTTTTGTGGGGGAGGAGATGCAAATTGGGGTGTCAATGTGAGAAGTGTTTGCTGCATCTTGTGTGGCAGAAAAATAAATAGTCTTATCACTTGAGTCTACAGAAGATTTATTTTGAAACACAATTTACAATTCTGGTTGATGTCTTGCACTCTTTCAGGATTTTTTTCTGTACATTTTCATACATTGTAAAGTTTTTGATTTTGTATTTTTTTCATGGCCTTGCAGACAGGGAACCAGGAACAGACATAGTCTCGAGGCCCAGCGGGGTTAGAAAGTGGGCAATAGTTGGTTGTATTTCAGTTGTCTTTTTAAAGTCATGCATTCTGTCTTTGCTTTCATCTTTCAGATATTAATTCCTGATGTCCACATTGTAAAGGAAATTGCCTGTGTAAAATTGTTATGCTGTAATCATGTGCAACTACCAGTTGCAGTGCTAAAATGCCTCAGGGTGGGGTAATTACAGGGGCAATTTGCAATGGCCAGTTTCTATTCTAAATGTGGATATTTAAATGAGCAAAAGTTGACGGGAAGTGAAGTTTTAAATATTTTAGTAGTTGATTCCCTATGGCATTGCTTGTGGCAGGCGGGTCAAGACAAAACAGTCTTCAGGTGAAGAAAGATTAAAGGGCAGGGATAATATGCCCTGGATGCACAGACATAATTTGGTATCCATTTTAAGCTACTTTCTTTCCTTATTGTTATATTTTCTTTAACTATTCTTATTCTAATGAAAGCCTACTATGTAGACATGATACTCTGCAATTACATCCTCTTAAAAGCTGGAAGCGAGGTACTTCACCATCTCCGCTGGAAAAGGTGTATTTACAGCACAAGTTCACGTAGGCAGTTTCATTATAAATGTGAACCTGGAATTTACAATATACAAAAAATGTGCACATGTACGAGCATACAAATGAGGAGCTGGAGTAGGCCACTTAGCCCCTCAAGCCTGCTCTGCCATTCAATAAGATCATGGCTGATCTGAACGTAACTTCAACTCCACGTTCCTGCCTACCCCCGATAACCTTTCTCCCCCTTGTTAATTTAGAATCTATCTAGCTCTGCCTTAAAAATATTCACAGACTCTGCTTCCACCGCCTTTTGAGGAATAGTGTTCCAAAGACAACACTCAAAAAAAATTTCTCCTCATCTGTCTGAAATGAGCAATCCCTTCTTTTTAAACAGTGGCCCCTAATTCTGGATTCTCCCACAAGAGGAAACATCTTCTCCACATCCACCCTGTCAAGACCCCTCAGGATCTTGAAGGCTTCAATTAAGTCACCTCTTACTCTTCTAAATTCCAGTGGATACAAGCCTAACCTGTCCACCCTTTCCTCATAAGAAAACCCACCCATTCCTGGTATTAGTCTAGTAAACCTTCTCTGAACTGCTTCTATGCATTTATATCTTTGAGACCAGTACTGTACACACTACTTCAGATGTGGTCTCACCAATGCCCTATACAACTGAAGCATAACCTCTCTACTTTTGTAATCAATTCTGCTCACAAATGATAACATTCTATTAGTTTTCCTAATTACATGCTGTACCTGCATACTAACCTTCTGTGATTCATGCACTAGGATAACTCTGAATCTTGGAGCTCCTCAATCTCTCACAATTCAGACAAGCTTTTTTATTTTTCCTGCCAAAATGAATGATTTCACATTTGACTCCATTGTACTTCTATAAGATGTAGGAGCAGAAGCAGGCCATTTGGCCCACTGAGTCTGCTCCACCATTCAACGAAATCATGGCTGATCTGATAATCCTCAACCCCACTTTCCTGCCTTTTCTCCATAACTTTTGATTCCCTTGCTGATTTAAAAATCTATCTCAGCCTTGAATATACTTGACGACCCAGCCTCTGCAGTCCTCTGTGGTAAAGAATTCCACAGATTCACTACTCTCAAGAAGAAATTCCTTCTCATCTCTGTCTTAAGTGGGTGAGCCCTTACTCTGAGATTATGCCCTCTGGTCCTAGACACTCCCAAGGGGAAACAACCTCTCAGCATCTACCCTGTCAAGCCCCCTAAGAATCTTATGTTTCAATAAGGCTGCCTCTCATTCTTCTTAACTCCAATGAGTACAGTCTCAACCTCTCCTCGTAAGAAAATCCGTCCATACCCAGGATCAATCTAGTGAATCCTCTCTGAACTGCCTACAATGCCAGTATATCTTTCCTTAGATAAGGAACTAAAACTGTTTACAGTATTCTAGGTGTGGTCTAACTAGTGCCTTGTATAGTTTTAGCAAGAATTCCCTATTTTTATACTCCATTCCCTTTGAAATAAAGGCCAACATTCCATTTGTCTTCCCTATTACCCGCTGAACTTGTATGTTAGCTTTTTGGGATTCATGCACAAAGACTCCCAAATCCCTGTGCTGCTGCTTTCTCCAGTCTTTTTCCATTTAAATAATATTCAACTCCTCTATTCTTCCTGCCAAAGTGCATAACCTCACATTTTCTCGCTTTATATTCCATCTGCCAAGTTTTTACCCACTCACTTAACCTGTCTATATCCCTCTGTAGACTCTGTCATCTTCACCACTTGCCTTCCCACCTACTTGTGTCATCCACAAACTTGGTGATAGTACATTCATTTGCTTCATCTAGGTTATTAATATAGTAAATAATTGTGGCCCCAGCACTGATCCCTGTGGCAGTCCACTAGTTACAGGTTGCCATCCTGAAAATGCCCCCCTTATCCAAACTATGTCTTCTATTAGCCAATCCTCTATCCATGCTAATATACTAGCCCCAACACCATGGGCTCTTATCTTATTAAGTAGCCTTAAATGCGGTATCTTATCGAATGCCATTTGGAAATCCAAATATGTTATACCTACTGGTTTCCCTTTATCTATCCTGCTTGTTACCTCCTCAAAGAATTCTAATAAATTTGTCAGGCATGATTTCCTCTTCATGAAGCCATGCTGACTCTGCTTGATTATATTATGCATTTCTGAATGCTCTGCTATTACATCCTTTATAATAGACTCTAACATTTTCCTAATGATGGATACTAAGCTAACTGGCCTACACTTACCTATTTTTTTGTCGTCTTCCCTTTTTGAATAAGGGCGTTACATTTGCAATTTTCCAATCCTCTGGGACTTTTCCAAAATCTAAGGATTCTTTGAAGATTACTATTAGTGCATCCGCCCATCAGGTCCAGGAGAGTTATCAGCCTTTAGCCCCATTAGTTTCCCTAGTACTTTTTCTCTAGTGGTAATTACTGTATTGATTTCCTCCCCCACCCCACCTTTTGCCCCTTGATTATTTGGTATTTTTGGAATGCTATTAGTGTCTTCTACTGTGAAGACTGATGCAAAGTATTTATTCAACTCCTGCCACTTCCTCGTTCCCCATTATTATTTTCCCAGCCGTGTTCTGTAATGGACCTATGTTCACTTTGGCCTCTCTCCCTCTCTGTTTTTATATTACTTTCCAGCTTACCCTCAAAGTTTATTTTATCCCCCTTTATTATTTTTTGGTCATCTTTTGTTGGTTTTTAAAACTTTTCCAATCCTCTGGCTTACCACTAATCTTTGCCACATTGTATATTTTTCTTTCAAATTGGTACTATCCTTAACTTCCTTGGTTAACTATGGTTGGTTTTTCCCCTCCTAGAACCCTCCTTTGTCACTGGAATATATCTTTTGTTGTGAGTCATGAGCTATTTTCTTAAACATCTACCATTGTTCATCAATCGTCTTTTCTGCTAAACTCCTTTCCCAGACCATTCCAGCCAATCCTGCCTTCATTCCTTTACAATTACCCTTATTTAAGTTGTTTCCGACCCAAGTTTCTCACACTCAAACTGAATGCTAAATTCAACCATGTTATGGCCACTGTTTCCTAGGGGATCCTTTATTCAGATCATTTATTAAACCTGCCTCATTACACATTACCAGATCCAAAATAGTTGGATCCACAACATTGTTCTAGGAAACCGTCCCAAATACACTTTGAATTCTTGATCGTGGCTACCTCTGTTAATTTGATTTTCCCAATCTGTATGAAGATTAAAATCACCCATGATTAATGTGCCTTTTTTACGTGCCCTCATTATCTCCTGATTTATTCTCTGTCCTACAGTATAGCTACTGTTAGGGGGCCTAGAGACTACTCCCACCAGTATCATCTTCCCCTTATTATTTGTTACCTCCACCTATATGGATTCTACATCTTCTGATCTAAGATCATTATTCCTTCTCGTACTAATAAAACTATCTCACCATCCTTTCCTTTCTATCTGTCCTTTCAAAAAGTCACATACCCCTGAATATTTAGTTCTCAGCTTTGATCTCCTTGTAACCATGTCTCCGAATTGGCTATAAGATCATACCCATTAACCTCTATTTTGTTCCGAATGTTACGCCTGTGTAAATAAAGGACCATTAATTTTGCCTTTTTACCATTTTTTCCTCCTTTGACCCTATTTGCTGTTTTTTTTTAAATGTTTTTACACTCTAACCATTCCTGTCACGCTCTGGGTATCATTACCTAAATAGCCGCCCTGCAATGCTGCCGTATCCTTTTGCTTTGCAAGCTTATGTATCCCCTTTCCAGAATCACCCCCCTTCTTTATTTAGTTTAAAGCCCTCTCTACAGCCTGGGTTATCCGATTCGCCAGGACACTGGTCCCAGTGCGGTTCAAGTGAAGCAGGTCCCACCAGAACAGCTCCTTTCTACCCCATTACTGGTGCCAGTGCCCCATGAACAGAAACCCATTCCTCCCACACCAATCTTTGAGCCACACATTTAACTCCTTGACTTTATTTACCCAATGCCAGTTTGCCTGTGGCTCAGGTAGTAATCCCGATATTATTACCTTGGAGGTTCTGCTTTTTAATTTAGCTCCTAGCTATTCAAATTCTTTGAGCAGCCTCTCCTTTTGAGTCCTATCAATGTTGTTGGCAGCAACGCAGACGACATTGGATCCCTTCCCTCCCACTCCAAGTTCCTTTCCAGCCCTGAGGAGATGTCCTTAAACCTGGCTCTGGGCAGGCAACACAGCCTTCAGGACTCACGTTCACAGCTGCAGAGAACAGTATCTGTTGCCCTAATTATACTGTCCCCTACCACTACTACATTCCTATTTCCTCCCCTGACTTGAATGGCTCCCTGTACCACGGTGCTGTGGTCAGTTCGCTCATCCTCCCTGCAGTCCCGGCTCTCATTCACACAGCTTACAAGAACTTCGTAACTGTTGGACAGTTGCAGGGGCCGAGACTCCTCGAACGCTACCCCTGGGTCCCCAAACCTGCTTTGCCTGCAGTCCCTGATCACAGACCACATTTGAATGACCTAATCTGAGGGGTGTGACTGCCTCCTGGAGCAAAGTGTCCAGGTAACTTTCCCCCTCTCTGATGTGGCACAATGTCTGCAGCTTGGACTCCAGCTCCTCAACTTGGATGCCAAGTTCCTTGAACTGCAAACACTTATTGCAGATGTGTTCGTTCTGGATCACCTTGGTGTCCAGCAGCAGCAACACGTCAACCGTCCTGCCATTGCTATTGTAGTTTAAAAAATTTATTAATTAATTACTCTAGTATCCCTGCTATTTACACTTGAAGAATCTCTCGCTCTTTACACTTTACTGGTGTAAAAAAAAATTACAATATCAATCCTATACTTAACAAGCTATTTTTAAGAAAAAAGAATAAAAAGACTAAAGACCTAAACACAAACTAAAGACCTTACTTTTACTTTAAAACCTAGAAATACTCACCAGTCAGCTGCTCTCCACACTCTTTTCCCTCTCACACTTTTTTTAATCGCCTCTGTCCTGTCCATTTGCCGGACCTTTTTCCACTCACTTAACCTATCTATGTCACTTTGTAGCCCCCTTACGTCTTCTTCACAATTTGCTTTCCTACCTATCTGTATCATCAGCAAATTTAGCAACCATTCCTTCGGTCCTTTCATCCAAGTCATTTATATAAATTATAAAAAGTTGAGGTCCCAGCACTGATCCCTGTGGCACACACTCATCACATCCTGCCAACCAGAAAAAGACCCATTTATGCCAACTCTGCTCTGTTGGCTAGCTAATCTTCTATCCATGCCAATATGTTAGTCCCTGCATCATGAGCTTTTATTTTCTGCACTAACCTTTGATGTGGTATTTTATCAAATGCCTTCTGGAAATCTAAGTACAGTACACCCGCCGGTTCCCCTTTATCAACAGCACATGTGACTCCTTCAAAGAACTCCAATAAATTGGTTAAACACGATTTCCCTTTTACAAAACCATGTTGATTCTGCCTGATTCCCTTGAATTTTTCTAATTGCCCTGTTATAACATCTTTAATAGCTTCTAACATTTTCCCTATGATAGGCTAACTGGCCTGACTGGCCTGTCATTCCCTGCTTTCTGTCTCCCTCCCTTTTTGAATAAAGCAGTTACATTTGCTATTTTCCAAACTAATGGATCTTTCCCCAAATCTAGGGAATTTTGGAAAATTAAAACCAGTGCATCAACAATCTCACTAACGACCTCATTCAAGACCTTAGGGTAAAGTCCATCCAGACCTGGGGAATTTTCAGCCTGCAGCCCCAATAATTTGCTCAATACGACTTCTCTCTGGTGATTGTAATTTTCCTGAGTTCCTTCCTCCTTTCCATTTCCTGATTTACCGCTATTTCCAGGCTGTTACTTGTGTCCTCTAAAGTGAAGACTGAAGCAAAATACCTGTTTAATTCATCCATCATCTCCATACTTTCCATTATCAATTCTCCAGACACACACCCTGTAGGACCAATGCTCACTTTGTTAATTCTTTTCTTATTTAAATATCCATAGAAACTCGTACCATATACTATTGAAACTCTTTTATTACTAGCTAGCTTTCATTCTCTAATTTTCCCTCCTTATTAATCTTTGTCATTTTTTGCTGTTCTTTATATTCTTTCCAATCTTTTGACCTGCCACCTGTCTGTATAATTATATGCTTTTTCTTTAAATTTGATACTGTCTTTAACTTTTTAGTTAACTACAGATGTTAGACCCCCCCCCCTTGGGATTTTTCTTTCTCATTGCAATGTATATATCATGTGTATTCTGAAGTATCTCTAAATGTCTGCCGCTGAACTTCTATTGACATATCCCTTAACCTCATTTCCCGGTTCACTTTAGCCAGCTCTGCTTTCATGTCCTCATAATTGCCCTTATTTAAGTTTAAAATACTAGTCTTGGACGCACTCATTTCTCCCTCCAAATTAATGTATAATTCAAGCATATTATGATCGCTGCTACTTAGGGGTGCCTTCACTATGAGGTTATCAATTAATCCTATCTTGTTGCTCAGTACCAGGTGTAGTATAGCCTGCTTCTTAATTTGGTACCTAGCTCGTCATACGGACTATGCAGAGCCTCCTTCCTCATCCTGCTATATTGTTGGTATCTACATGGACCACGACCACTGAATCCTCCCCCTCCCACTGCAAACTCCCCTCCAGCCCTGAGCAGATATCCCAAACCCTGGCACTGGGTAGACAATAAAACTGTCTGGACTCTTGCTCTTTGCTACAGAGAACAGTGTCAATGCCCCTTATTGTACTGTTCCGTACTACCACTACATTCATTTTTGCTCACCGCAATTGGATGGCTTCCTGTATCACGGTACCATGATGCTCATCCACCCTACAGCCCCCACTCATCCAAACAAGCTGAGAGAACCTCAAACCTACTGGACAATTGTGGAGGCGCTCACTCCGGCCCTCTGAGTCCCCTTACCTGCCTTACTTAAAGTCACACCCTCCTGTCCCTGGCCACTGGCCAAATCAGATGATCCTATCCTAAGTGGGTGTCACTGTCTCCTGGTATAAAGCATCCAGGTAGCTTTCCCCCTCCCTAATGTTTGGCAGAGCCTGCAGCTCAGCCTCCAGTTCAATGACTCTGAGCCAAAGTTCCTCAGGCCGCAAACACTGACTGCAGACGTGTTTGCCCTGGATCACAGTGTTATCCAGGAGCTCCCACATGCTGCAGCCTTGACACTTCACCTGTCCTACCATCCTCAATATGTTTTAAATAATTACTTAATTATATTAGTCACTTATTTATTTTGCTTTCTTATATATTTTATTAACTTTACCACCAAATTATGTACTATTTTAAACCTTAAGGATAGAATAGAACTTACCCACTTACCAGATAATCACCAGCTAGCTCCTTTCCCTGTAGTAGAGCAAGAACCAATTTCTATGGGGTGAGAAAGTGGAAATGAACAACAACAACAACAACTCCCCCTCCCCCTCCCTTCCTCCTCCCCCCTCCCCCCCTCCCTCTCTCCCCCTCCCTTCCTCCTCTCCCTCCCCCCTCTCCCTCCCCCCCTCCCTCCCCCTCCCTCTCTCTCCCTCCCCCTCCCTCCCCCCCTCTCCCTCCCCCTCCCCCCCTCTCCCTCCCCCTCCCTCTCTCTCCCTCCCCCACCCTCTCTCTCCCTCCCCCTCCCTTCCTCCTCTCCCTCCCTCCCTCCCCCTCCCTCCCTCCCCCTCCCTCTCTCTCTCTCTCCCCCTCCCCCCTCTCTCCCCCTCTCCCTCTCTCTCCCCCTCTCCCCCTCCCTCCCTCTCCCCCTCCTCCTCTCCCTCCCCCCCTCCTCCTCTCCCTCCCCCCTCTCTCCCTCCCCCTCCCCTCCCTCCCCCCTCTCCCTCCCCCCCTCCTCTCCCTCTCCCTCCCCCCCTCCTCTCCCTCTCCCTCCCCCCCTCCTCTCCCTCTCCCTCCCCCCCTCCTCTCCCTCTCCCTCCCCCCCTCCTCTCCCTCTCCCTCCCCCCTCCTCTCCCTCTCCCTCCTCTCCCTCTCCCTCCCCCCTCCTCTCCCTCTCCCTCCCCCCTCCTCTCCCTCTCCCTCCCCCCTCCTCTCCCTCTCCCTCCCCCCTCCTCTCCCTCTCCCTCCTCCTCCCCCCCCTCCTCTCCCTCCTCCTCCCCCCCTCCCTCTCCCTCTCCCCCTCCCTCTCCCCCCCCTCCCTCTCCCTCTCCCTCTCCCCCTCCCTCTCCCTCTCCCCCTCCCTCTCCCTCCTCCTCCCCCCTCTCCCTCCTCCTCCCCCCTCTCACTCCCTCCCCCTCTCCCCTCCTCTCCCCTCCCTCCTCTCCCTTCCCCCCTCCTCCCCCCTCCTTTCCCCCCCTCCTCTCTCCCCTCCCTCTCTCCCCCCCCTCTCCCTCTCTCCCTCCCCCCTCCCTCTCCCTCCCCCCTCCCTCTCTCCCTCCCCCCCTCCCTCTCTCTCTCCCTCTCCCTCCCCCCTCCCTCTCCCTCCCCCTCTCCCTTTCCCTCCCCCCCTCCTCTCCCTCTCCCTCCCCACCTCCTCTCCCTCTCCCTCCCCCCTCCTCTCCCTCTCCCTCCCCCCTCCTCTCCCTCTCCCTCCCCCCTCCTCTCCCTCTCCCTCCCCCCTCCTCTCCCTCTCCCTCCCCCCTCCCCCCTCCTCTCCCTCCCCCCTCCTCTCCCTCCCCCCTCCTCTCCCTCCCCCCTCCTCTCCCTCTCCCCTCCTCTCCCTCTCCCTCCCTCCCTCCTCTCCCTCTCCCTCCCCGCCTCCTCTCCCTCTCCCTCCCCCCTCCCTCTCCCTCCCCCCTCCCTCTCTCTCTCCCTCCCCCCCTCCCTCTCTCTCTCCCTCTCCCTCCCCCCTCCCTCTCCCTCCCCCTCTCCCTTTCCCTCCCCCCCTCCTCTCCCTCTCCCTCCCCCCTCCTCTCCCTCTCCCTCCCCCCTCCTCTCCCTCTCCCTCCCCCCTCCTCTCCCTCTCCCTCCCCCCTCCTCTCCCTCTCCCTCCCCCCTCCTCTCCCTCCCCCCTCCTCTCCCTCCCCCCTCCTCTCCCTCCCCCCTCCTCTCCCTCTCCCCTCCTCTCCCTCTCCCCTCCTCTCCCTCTCCCCTCCTCTCCCTCTCCCTCCCTCCCTCCTCTCCCTCTCCCTCCCCGCCTCCTCTCCCTCTCCCTCCCCGCCTCCTCTCCCTCTCCCTCCCCCCTCCTCTCCCTCTCCCTCCCCGCCTCCTCTCCCTCTCCCTCCCCGCCTCCTCTCCCTCTCCCTCCCCGCCTCCTCTCCCTCCCCGCCTCCTCTCCCTCCCCGCCTCCTCTCCCTCTCCCTCCCCCCTCCTCTCCCTCTCCCTCCCCCCTCCTCTCCCTCCCCCCTCCTCTCCCTCTCCCTCCCCCCTCCTCTCCCTCTCCCTCCCCCCTCCTCTCCCTCTCCCTCCCCTCCTCCCCCCTCCTTTCCCCCCCCTCCTCTCTCCCCTCCCTCTCTCCCCCCCCCTCTCCCTCTCTCCCTCCCCCCTCCCTCTCCCTCCCCCCTCCCTCTCTCCCTCCCCCCCCCTCCCTCTCTCTCTCCCTCTCCCTCCCCCCTCCCTCTCCCTCCCCCTCTCCCTTTCCCTCCCCCCCTCCTCTCCCTCTCCCTCCCCACCTCCTCTCCCTCTCCCTCCCCCCTCCTCTCCCTCTCCCTCCCCCCTCCTCTCCCTCTCCCTCCCCCTCCTCTCCCTCTCCCTCCCCCCTCCTCTCCCTCTCCCTCCCCCCTCCTCTCCCTCTCCCTCCCCCCTCCCCCCTCCTCTCCCTCCCCCCTCCTCTCCCTCCCCCCTCCTCTCCCTCCCCCCTCCTCTCCCTCCCCCCTCCTCTCCCTCTCCCCTCCTCTCCCTCTCCCTCCCTCCCTCCTCTCCCTCTCCTCCCCGCCTCCTCTCCTCTCCCTCCCCCCCTCCTCTCCCTCCCCCTCCCTCCTCTCTCTCCCTCCCCCCCTCCCTCTCTCTCTCCCTCTCCCTCCTCCCTCCCTCTCCCTCCCCCTCTCCCTTCCCTCCCCCCTCCTCTCCCTTCCCTCCCCCCCTCCTCTCCCTCTCCCTCCCCCCTCCTCTCCCTCTCCCTCCCCCTCCTCTCCCTCTCCCTCCCCCCTCCTCTCCCTCTCCCTCCCCCCTCCCTCCCTCCTCTCCCTCCCCCCTCCTCTCCCTCTCCCTCCCCCCTCCTCTCCCTCCCCCTCCTCTCCCTCCCCCCCTCCTCTCCCTCTCCCCTCCTCTCCCTCTCCCCTCCTCTCCCTCTCCCCTCCTCTCCCTCTCCCTCCCTCCCTCCTCCCTCCTCTCCCTCCCCCTCCTCTCCCTCTCCCTCCCCCCTCCTCTCCCTCTCCCTCCCCGCCTCCTCTCCTCTCCCTCCCCCCTCCTCTCCCTCCCTCCCCCGCCTCCTCTCCCTCCCCGCCTCCTCTCCCTCCCCGCCTCCTCTCCCTCCCCCCTCCTTCTCCCTCCCCCTCCCCCTCCCCCTCCCCCTCCTCTCCCTTCCCCTCCCCCCTCCTCTCCCTCCCCCTCCCCCCTCCTCTCCCTCCCCCTCCCACCTCCTCTCCCTCCCCCTCCCCCCACCTCTCGCTCTCCTCCCCCTCCCCCCTCCTCTCCCTCCCCTCCCCCTCCCTCTCCCCCTCCTCCTCCCTCCCTCCCTCTCCCTCCCCCTCCCCCTCCCCCTCCCTCTCCCTCCCCCTCCCCCCTCCCCCTCCCCCTCCCTCTCCCTCCCCTCCCCTCCCCCTCCCCCTCCCCTCCCCCCTCCCCTCCCTCTCCCTCTCCCTCTCCCTCCCCCTCCCCCCTCCTCTCCCCTCCCCCTCCCCCCTCCTCTCCCTCCCCCTCCCCCCTCCTCTCCCTCCTCCCCCCTCCCCTCCTCCCTCCCCCTCCCCCCTCCTCCCCTCCCTTCCTCTCCCCTCTCCCCCTCCCTCTCTCCCCTCTCCCCTCCCTCTCCTCTCCCTCTCCTCTCCCTCTCCTCTCCTCTCCCTCTCCCCCTCCTCTCCCTCTCCCTCTCCCTCCCCCTCCCCCCTCCCTCCCTCCCCCTCCTCTCCTCTCCCTCCCCCTCCTCTCCTCTCCCTCCCCCTCCTCTCCTCTCCCTCCCCCTCCTCTCCCTCCCCCCTCCCCCCTCCCCCCTCCTCTCCCTCCCCCTCCCCCCTCCTCTCCTCCCCCTCCCCCCTCCTCCCCTCCCCCCTCCTCCCCCTCCCCCCTCCTCTCCCTCCCCCTCCTCCCCCTCCTCTCCCTCTCCCCCTCCTCCCCTCCCCCTCCCCCCCTCCCCCCTCCCCTCCCCCTCCTCCCCTCCCCCTCCCCCCCTCCTCCCCTCCCCTTCCTCTCCCTCTCCTCTCCCCCTCCCTCTCCCCCTCCCTCCCTCTCCCCCTCCCCTCCCCTCTCCCCCTCCCTCCCTCCCCCTCCCCCCTCCCCCTCCCTCCCCCTCCCCCCTCCCTCCCTCCCCCTCCCCCTCCTCTCCTCTCCCTCCCCCTCCTCTCCCTCCCCCTCCTCTCCCTCTCCCTCCCTCCCCCCTCCTCTCCCTCCCCCTCCCTCCCTCCCCCTCCCTCCCCCCTCCTCTCCCTCCCCCTCCCTCCCCCCTCCTCTCCCTCCCCCTCCCCTCCTCTCCCTCCCCCTCCCCTCCTCTCCCTCCCCCTCCCCCCTCCTCTCCCTCCCCCTCCCCCCTCCTCTCCCTCCCCCTCCTCTCCCTCCCCCCCTCCCCCCTCCTCTCCCTCCCCCTCCTCTCCCTCCCCCTCCTCTCCCTCCCCCTCCCCCCTCCTCCCCCTCCCCCTCCTCTCCTCTCCCTCCCCCCTCCTCTCCCTCCCCCTCCCCTCCTCTCCCTCCCCCTCCCCTCCTCTCCCTCCCCCTCCCCCTCCTCTCCCTCTCCCTCTCCCTCTCCCTCCCCCTCCCTCCCCCTCCTCTCCCTCCCCCTCCTCCCCCTCCCCCTCCCTCCCCCTCCTCCTCCCCCCTCCTCTCCCTCCCCCCCTCCTCTCCCTCCCCCCTCCTCTCCCTCCCCCTCCCCCCTCCTCTCCCTCTCCCCCCCCTCCCCCCCCTCCCTCCCTCCCCCCTCTCCCTCCCCCTCCCCTCCTCCCCTCCCCCTCCCCCCTCCCCTCCCCCTCCCCCTCCTCCCCTCCCCTTCCCTCTCCCTCTCCTCTCCCTCTCCCCCTCCCTCCCCTCCCCCCTCCCTCCCTCCCCCTCCCCCCTCCCTCCCTACCCCTCCCCCTCCCTCCCTCCCCCTCCCCCCTCCTCTCCTCTCCCCTCCCCCTCCTCTCCCTCCCCCTCCTCTCCCTCCCCCTCCTCTCCCCTCCCCCTCCTCCCCTCCTCCCCCTCCCCCTCCTCTCCCTCCCCCCTCCTCTCCCTCCCCCTCCCCCCTCCTCCCCCTCCCCCCCCCCTCTCCCTCCCCCTCCCCCTCCTCTCCCCCTCCCCCCTCCCCCCCCCTCCCCCCCCCCCCTCCCCCCTCCTTCCCTCCCCCTCCCCTCCTCCCCTCCCCCTCCCTCCCTCCCCCCTCCCTTTCCCTCTCCCTCCCCCCTCTCCTCTCCCCCTCCCCTCCCCCCTCCCCCCTCCCTCCCTCCCCCTCCCCCCTCCCTCCCTCCCCCTCCCCCCTCCGCTCCTCTCCCTCCCCCGCCTCTCCCTCCCCCTCCTCTCCCTCCCCCCTCCGCTCCCTCCCCCTCCTCTCCTCGTCCCGCCCGCCCCCCTCCTCTCCCTCCCTCCCCTCCCCCTCCTCTCCCTCCCCCCTCCCCTCCTCTCCCGCCCCTCCCCCCTCCTCTCCCTCCCCCTCCCCCCTCCTCTCCCTCCCCCTCCCCTCCTCTCCCTCCCCCTCCCCCCTCCTCTCCCTCCCCTCCCCCCTCCTCTCCCTCCCCCTCCCTCCCCCTCCTCTCCCTCCCCCTCCCCCCTCCCTCTCCCCTCTCCCTCCCTCCTCCTCTTCCTCCCCTCCCCCCTCCTCTTCCTCCCCCTCCTCTCCCTCCCCCTCCTCTCCCCCTCCCTCCCCCTCCTCTCCCCCTCCCTCCCCCTCCTCCTCTCCCCCCTCCCTCCCCCCCTCCCTCCCCCCTCCTCTCCCTCTCCCTCCCCCTCCCTCCCTCCCCCCTCCCCCCTCCCTCCTCCCTCCCTCCCCTCCCCCTCCCTCCCCTCCCTCCCCCTCCCCTCCCTCCCTCCCCCTCCCTCCCTCCCCTCCCCCCTCCCCCTCCCCCCTCCCCTCCCCCTCCCCCTCCCCCTCCCTCCCCTCCCCTCCCCTCCCCCTCCTCCTCCCCTCCCCCTCCCCCTCCCCTCCCTCTCCCCCCTCCCCTCCCCCTCCCTCTCCCTCCCCCTCCCCCTCCCTCCCCCCTCCCCCCCTCCCCCCCCCCCCTCCCTCTCCCTCTCCCTCCCCCCTCCCCTCCCCTTCCCCCCTCCTCTCCTCCCCCTCCCACCTCCCCTCCCCCTCCCCCCTCCTCTCCCTCCCCCTCCCCCCCTCCCCTCCCCCTCCCCCCTCCCCTCCTCCCCCCCCCCCCCTCCCCCCTCCTCCCCCCTCCCCTCTCCCTCTCCCTCTCCCCCTCCCTCTCCTCTCCCCCTCCCTCTCCCTCCCCCTCCCCCCCTCCCTCCCCCCCTCCCTCCCCCCCTTCCCTCCCTCCCCCTCCTCTCCTCTCCTTCCCCCTCCTCTCCTCTCCCTCCCCCCCTCCTCTCTCTCCCCTCCCCCTCCTCTCCCTCCCCCTCCCCCCTCCTCCCCCTCCCCTCCCCCCTCCTCCCCCTCCCCCCTCCTCCCCCTCCCCCCCCCCCCCCCTCCCCCCCCCCCCCTCCTCCCCTCTCCCCCCCCCCCCTCCCCCCCTCCCCCCCTCCTCTCCTCTCCCCCCCCTCCCTCCCCCCTCCCTCTCCCTCCCCCCTCCTCTCCTCTCCCTCCCCCTCCCCTCCTCTCCCTCCCCCTCCCCTCCTCTCCCTCCCCCCTCCCCCCTCCTCTCCCTCCCCCTCCCCCTCCCTCTCCCTCCCCCTCCCCCCCTCCTCTCCCTCCCTCCCCCTCCCTCTCTCCCCCCTCCCCCTCCTCCCCCTCCCCCCTCCTCCCCCTCCCCCTCCTCCCCCTCCCCCCTCCTCCCCCTCCCCCCCTCCCTCCCCCTCCCCCTCCCCCCTCCCTCCCTCTCCCCCCCTCCCCTCCCCCCTCCCCCCTCCCCTCCCCCTCCCTCCCTCCCTCCTCCCTCCCCCTCCCCCCTCCCTTCCCTCTCCCTCTCCTCTCCCTCTCCATCTCCCCTCCCTCCCCTCCCCCTCCCCCTCCTCTCCTCTCCCTCCCTCCCCCTCCTCTCCCTCCCCCTCCTCTCCCTTCCCTCCCCCCTCCTCTCCCCTCCCCCCTCCTCTCCCTCCCCCTCCCCCCTCCTCTCCCTCCCCCTCCCCTCCTCTCCCTCCCCCTCCCCCCTCCTCTCCCTCCCCCTCCCCCTCCTCTCCCTCCCCCCTCTCCACCTCCCCCCTCCCCCCTCCCCCCTCCTCTCCCTCCCCCCCTCTCCTCCCCCTCCTCTCCCTCCCCTCCCCCCCTCCTCCCCCTCCCCCTCCTCCCCCTCCTCCCCCTCCCCCTCCTCCCCCCTCCTCTCCCTCTCCCTCCCCCTCCCTCCCCCCTCCTCTCCCTCCCCCCTCCTCTCCCTCCCCCTCCCCTCCTCTCCCTCCCCCTCCCCCTCCTCTCCCTCCCCTCCCCCCTCCTCTCCCTCCCCCTCCCCCCTCCTCTCCCTCCCCCCTCTCCCCTCCCCCTCCCCCCCTCCCCCTCCCCCCTCCTCCCCCTCCCCCCTCCTCCCCCTCCCCCCCCCCTCCTCCCCCTCCCCCCTCCTCTCCCTCCCCCTCCCCCCCTCCTCTCCCTCTCCCCCCCCTCCCCTCCCCTCCCCCCCCTCCCCTCCCCCTCCCCCCCCTCCCCTCCCCCTCCCCTCCTCCCCTCCCCCTCCCCCCTCCTCCCCTCCCTTCCCTCTCCCTCTCCTCTCCCTCTCCTCTCCCCCTCCCTCCCTCCCCCTCCCCCTCCTCTCCTCTCCCTCCCTCCCCCCTCCTCTCCCTCCCCCTCCTCTCCCTCCCTCCCCCCTCCTCTCCCTCCCCCTCCTCCCCCCTCCTCTCACTCCCCCTCCCCTCCTCTCACTCCCCCTCCCTCCTCTCACTCCCCCTCCCCCCTCTTCTCCCTCCCCCTCCCCCCTCCTCTTCCTCTCCTCCCCCCTCCTCTCCCTCCCCCTCCTCTCCCCCTCCTCTCCCCCCTCCTCTCCCCCTCCCTCCCCCTCTCCCTCCCCCCTCCTCTCCCTCCCCCCTCCTCTCCCTCCTCTCCCTCTCCTCCCCTCCCCCCCTCCCTCTCCCTCCCCCCCTCCCCTCCCTCCCTCCCCCTCTCCCTCCCTCCCTCCCCCCCCCCCCCTCCCTCCCCCCTCCCCCTCCCTCCCCCTCCCCTCCCCCTCCCTCCCCCTCCCCCTCCCTCCCCCCCTCCCCCTCCCTCTCCCCCTCCCCCCCCTCTCCCTCCCTCCCTCCCTCTCCCTCCCCTCCCCCTCCCCTCCTCCCCCCCTCCCTCCCCCTCCCCTCCCTCCCCCTCTCTCCTCCCCCTCCTCTCCCTCCCCCTCCTCTCCCTCCCCCCCCCTCCTCTCCCTCTCCTCCCCCCTCCCCCTCCTCTCCTCTCCCCCTCCCCTCCCCTCCTCTCCCTCCCCCTCCCTCTCCTCTCCCCCTCCCCTCCTCCCTCCCTCCTCTCCCTCCCTCCTCCCCCTCCCTCTCCCTCCCCCTCCCTCCCCCTCCCTCCTCTCCCCCCCCCTCCCTCCCCCTCCTCCCTCCCCCTCCTCTCCCTCCCTCTCTCCCCCCTCCTCTCCCTCCCCCTCCCTCCCTCCCCTCCCCCTCCTCTTCCCCCTCCCCTCTCCCCCTCCTCTCCCTCCCCCTCCTCTCCCTCTCCCTCCCCTCCCTCCCCCTCCTCTCCCTCCCCCTCCCCCCCCCCTCTCCCTCCCCCTCCCCCTCCCTCCCCCCTCCCCCTCCCTCCCTCCCCCCTCCCCCTCCTCCCCCCCCCTCCCCCCTCCCCCCCCTCCCCCTCCCCCCCCTCCCCCTCCCCCCCCTCCCCCCCCTCCCCCTCCCCCCCCCCTCCCCCTCACCCCTCCCTCTCCCTCTCTCCCCCTCCCCCCCCTCTCCCTCCCTCTCCCCTCCCTCTCCCCCCTCCCTCTCCCTCCCTCCCCCTCCCCCTCCCTCCCCCCCTCCCCCTCCCCCCCCTCCCCCTCCCCCCCTCCCCCTCCCCCCCCTCCCCCTCCCCCTCCCCCCCTCCCCCTCCCCCTCCCCCTCCCTCTCCCCCTCCCCCTCCCCCCTCCCTCCCTCTAACCCCTCCCCCTCCCTCCCCCTCCCTCCCCTCCTTTCCCTCTCTCTCCCCCTCCTCTCCCTCTCCCTCCCCTCCCCTCCCTCTCCCTCCCTCCCCCTCCCCTCTCCCTCCCCCCTCCCTCTCCCTCCCCCCTCCCTCTCCCTCCCCCCTCCCTCTCCCTCCCCCCTCCTCTCCCTCCCCCTCCCTCCCCCCTCCTCTCCCTCCCCCTCCCTCCCCCCTCCTCTCCCTCCCCCTCCCTCCCCCCTCCTCTCCCTCCCCCCTCCTCTCCCTCCCCCCTCCTCTTCCTCCCTCCCCCTCCTCTTCCTCCCCCCTCCTCTTCCTCCCCCCCCTCCTCTTCCTCCCCCTCCTCTCCCCCTCCCTCCCCCCCTCCCCCCGTCTCCTCTCCCTCTCCCTCCCTCCCCCTCCCCCCTCCTCCTCCCCCTCCCCCTCCCCCCCCTCCCCCTCCCCCTCACCCCTCCCTCTCCCTCACCCCTCCCTCTCCCTCCCCTCCCCCCTTCTCCCTCCCTCCCCCCCCTCCCTCTCCCTCCCTCCCCCCCTCCCTCTCTCCCTCCCCTCCCTCCCTCCCTCTCCCTCCCTCCCTCCCTCCCTCTCCCTCCCTCCCCCCCCTCCCTCTCCCTCCCTCTCCCCCCCTCCCCCTCCCTCTCCTCTCCCCCTCCCCCTCCCTCTCCTCTCCCCCTCCCCCTCCCTCTCCTCTCCCCCTCCCCCTCCCTCTCCTCTCCCCCTCCCCCTCCCTCTCCTCTCCCCCTCCCCCCAAAACTCCCAAGTCATCACTCAGTTAGTCAGCTGCACTAAAGAACCCTGAATTTATAGTAAACTGGGGCTACAGCAACCAGATTCAACCGATTAGCTAATTAACTCTGGGCTCCTACAGCTGAGAGTGTTTGCCCTGTCTAAACTGCAAGAAAAAACTTAGCCTGTTTACATTGTTTCATAGTTTGCCATTGTGAGATTTGAACTCTTGATACTCTTTTTGAGTAAACCTGTTTCCATCTGTTTCAGATGAAGTTACGTTGTTTCATATTTTGCCATTGTGAGATTTGAACTCTTGATCTTAGGGTTACAAACCCAGTACCATAACCACTTGGCTATTTAGGCCAAGCCTTAGCCTGTTTACACAGTACTTTCCAGTTTCTGCTAATTATAGACTAGATTAGATTTTAAGAGGCAGATTTAAGAACAAAATTAACACTTAAAACTCCCCTTTCACCAAACTCCAAATCTTCACTCAGTCAGTTGCAGTCCGTTTGCCAAGGCTGCACCAAGATATTTAATTATGGATGACTAGTTTTATGAATATTTCGATGTAAATTAACACTTGCAGTAGATTCCTATCAGCAATACCCTTTTCAGTTGAAGGTGCGTGGTTTTTAATTGGCCTCTTAGACCTGTTACAGCTATACATCAATTGAGATTTAAACTTGAATGCAATTATCTGAAAATCAATTTAAAGGTTAAAACAAAATGCCCAAGGGTGTAGTTCTGCTTCCTTAAAATATATTTTGGAGCTTTTTTTAATGTATTAATTTCTCCTGAAAACCAATTACTAATTAATCAGATCCGTTACTGTCTGCAGGTTGTCTCAATGGTGGTGGCCAAATACGAACGGAGGGATCCGAATCCAGTAAGGATTTGTTGCAGCAAGTTGAGGAACTGTACGCAAGTGTGAAGGTCCAGGCACCAGAAGCAAATGAGTCCATTAAGAAACTCTATGAACAGTGGTTTGGAAGTACTGATAGCAGCAAAACTTTGAAAATGCTGCATACACAGTACCATGCTGTGGAGAAAATGAATAATGCCCTGAATATTAAATGGTAGCGATATTGAAAACATCAAAGTCTGTACTGAAAACACATGGTGGGCATTAACAAGATCCTGCTGTGGTACGTTTTTTGTGAAAGACACTGATGATTTTTTTGCATTGGAATCTTCATGTTTTGAAGGCACAGGCTTACAAGTTACAAATAGATGTTCAGATTGCAGCCAGAACTAATTTTCTACCAGTCATAAGTGGAAGGAAAATGAGAAGTATGCCTCGATTGCTTGCTATAATCAGTAGCATTGTCAATCACTTATTACAGGACAATCATATGGGAATAACTATTACCCCTTCTGGTTCAACTTGTAACTTACAGGGATAAGTTAAAAGGAGGAGGAAATACTTCCAAAGTATTCTGCCATTGAAGTAAATTGAACACATTTTCCTGCAAAGACACTAGACTGATTTTCCACTTCGTCTGGTGGGAACTGGCTGATAACATGATAAATTGTGGTGCAACACTTACTGCTTTGTTTCTATGGTTTCTTTGGCTAATGCTGTTTAGGTGGCAGCCTTGAAACCCTTGTCTCCAGAAACAGGCAGGAGTCTTATTGGCCTATGTAAATGTCACTAGGACCCTGGTGCAATTTTCAAGGATACTGAAGACCACTTAAAAGGTTAGTCTAAGGTTTAAAATTGATTTTTGTTGGTCAGGTGAAGCATTAGCGCTCCTGGCCACACAAAAGTGAAATGCCTAACCTACATGCAGTTTACCTCTGGGTGAGCTGCTCATCACGAGCAACTTACTGACACACCACTATCTGCTGCCCAATGAAATTGGTCACCTGAAAATCAGTGGCAGGTTTTATTTCCCTTCCCCTCTGAGACGTACAGGCAGAAAGTAGAGACAGTACCTACAGGGGAGCAGCTCATAGGAAATAAAGATCTGCATGCTCTCTGGTACTGGATCACAGTCTGAAAGTGACCTTGCTGGAAAAATTAAACACCACTACTTGGAAGTTTCCCAGCACCTATCTTGGGAATAAACGAGTGCCTTCTTTGGTCACAGTGGACAGCAAATTCTTTATAATAATAAAATAGTAAATAATACTGGAAAGCATTTCTTCATGTTAATCACTACTGAGTTTGTAAATGACCAAGATTCAGCATATATGGTTAAGGCTGTTAACCTATCCCAAAATCATTTCTAATAAGTTCAGATTCTCAACAATATTGGCTGCAGCCTTGGATGAAAAGGATGACTATTGTTCTTGGAATTTATTTCCTGTTTTCACACTTCCCTGTGGAATTACATGAATAAACTACCTTTTTAATAATACACTTGTTAAAGAGGCGAGAAAGGAAAATATTGCTCCAAAGAGAAATTTAAAATAAAATGCAAACGTGTGATTCTGTTACTGTTTTCTTTTACAAACTGCTGTATAATTTGATTTGTATACAAAGCCTGCTAAAGGTGATATGCAATGTCGACAGTCAACAATATACGTTATGTAATTCTGTAAATGGTAAATGTAATTATTTTTCAACATTCAAAATAAAGTTTAAAACTTTAATTATTCTATATGGCTAAAAATATACCATACTTATTAAAAACTGTATCAAATGATTAAACCAGTAATAACCTAAATTTATTAATATTGCAATAAAAAAGACCAAATTTTACATTGTCAAATATCTGATTATATTGCAGAAGCCATTTTAAAGAACTAACTTATTATGCCATAGTCAAAAGTAAAAGACCCCATATACAGGGAGATACAATGGGGAACTGTATCTTAACAATAATTTTGGTGTAATGCTGATCATAGTTTAATTAATGGTATACAATAGCCTGGAGTCTTGTGCAGTAGCACATTCAAAATCACTATCCTTTATGAAATTTGGAATCTTTAAAATTGATGGCCTACGACTCACCATAAACCATATCCTATGATTATCTACAGGTCTAAGTTCTAAACTGTTGAGAAATCCCACCTGAATAGTTGAATTCTATGTGTACATTTGCTTGCAAAAATCTATAGAGCATCAAGTACAGATTTGGACCAAGGGAGAGAAGAGTAGTGAGTAGAACAACTTGCATTTACATAGTGCCCTTAGGTACTACAACATCCCAAGGTGTTTGAGAGGAATGAATATCTTTTTGAGAAGAATGCTTATCAAACTAAATTTGATATCGGGCCACTTGAATTATTAGTTATTATCAAAAGCTTTGTCAAAGAGGTAGGTTTTAAGGAGCATCCTGAAGAAAGAGGGTAGAGAGGCAGAGATTTTTAGGGATGGAATTCCAGAGCTCCTGCCCCAGGCAACTGAAGGTACAGCCAATGGTGGAGCAATTACAGCAGAAGATGCACAACACCAAAATTGGAGACATGCAATGATCCCTGAGGGTTCTAGAGCTAGAGGACGTTACATAAATAGGGGAAGATTCATGAATGAGGAAAACTTTTAAAATTGAGGCATTGCTTAACTGGAGGCCAATGTATATCAGTGAGCACAGGCGTTGATGGATGAACAGGACTTAGTATGAATTAGGATACAGTAGCAGAGACTTGCAAATATGTTACAAGAGGAGGAAAAAAATTCTGAAAGTTTCAGAGAGACATCTTCATCTCAGCAGGATCTGTTGATGAAATGGTAGAGAAAAATGAAGTTGCAGATATGATACTATAGACTAATATCAAGCTATTGTATACAGGCACTTGATTTCAAAGCATGTTGTTACAATTCTTCAAAGACTCTTGGCAACTTTTACCTTTGATGCAAAAAGACTAAGGATGGAGCTATTAAATGATATTGTATAATGTTAATTCATACTCTGTTATCTCCCTGGCAGATCCTAACACCTTTCTTCAAAATTCATGTTCCATTTGGACATCACTGGTCCCTTAACCTCTCTTGATCATTTCACTGAGAACTGTCAGTGACATTGACCATTTCTGTTTCTTTATTCCCCTCACATTCTAACTAATATTCCTATGATTTTGCAGAACTCTGTTCTCACATTATATAAGCTGCTGATAAGGAAGAGGGAGGCAGTGTTGCTGAATGGCCTAGAGACCTCTCTACCTTCTGATCTCTTCTTACCTCCTACCCCACTAAATACCAAGCTCCACCTCAGATCCTGACAAATTGCCCTGTCTGTGAAATTCAGGTACATGTTTTAGGAGAACTTTATAATCTGATCCTACAATGGCTTCCTATGTACCCGTCTCCTCTCAAAGCCCATCACCATGGCAATATGAATCATATGGGATTTGTATCCAGGTAGACATGCTGATGACCTATCCTTTGGCCTCCCAATTTATTTTGATCTCAAAATTAAACATATAGTTAAAATGTAGCTGTTTACAAATCCTGACATTCTTAACACCACCTTGGGACTTTGGAGACTAACAGTTTATCTCCCCTTGACATTCTATGGCATTACCATTGCCGAATCCCTCACTATCAACATCCTGGGGGGTTACCATTGACTAGAAAATGAACTGTACCAGCCATATTAATACTGTGGCTACAAGAGTAGGTCAGAGGTTAGGAATAATGTGGTGAGTAATTCAACTCCTGACTCCCCAAAGCCTGTCTACCATCTACGAATCACAAGTCAGGAGTGTGATGGAATACTCTCCAGTTGCCTGGATGCAGCTCCAACAACAATTCAGAAGCTTGACACCATCCAGGACAAAGCAGCCTGCTTGATTGGCACCACATCCACCACTGACACACACACTGAACCATCTACAAGATGCACTACAGCAACTCACCAAGGCTCCTCTGACTGTATCTTCTAAACCCGTGACCTCTACCACCTATTAGGACAAGTGCAGCAGATGCATGGGAACAGCGCCACCTGCAAGTTTCCCTCCAAGCCACACACCACTCTAACTTGGAACTATATTGCCATTTTTTCACTATCACTGGGTCAAAATCCTGGAACTCCCTAACAGCACAGTTACCACATGGACTGCAGTGGTCCAAGAAGACAGCTCAGCACTACCTTCTCAAAGGCAATTAAGGATGGGCAATAAATGCAGGACTAGCCAGTGATGCCCACACCCCTTGCACAAACATTTAAAAAAAATCTACAGTCAGCACAGATGCTTCTGCCATTGTCCAGAAGTGTGAACACCTTGCACCTTATTCCCAGTAAAAAAACCTGGGCCCTGCTTTAACCTTTTAATAATCATAACATCCAGGTTTGGTGTCAGCAAAATTTAGAACAAGTCATTTGAACCAAAATGGCTTCCTTCTGTGCCATAGTGACTCCATGGGTGGAATTTAATGTTGCCTTGGAGATGCATTCTAAGGGTGGGGGGTGGTGTGGACCGGGGACCCCACTGGCTTCCTGCTTCTCCCCAATCAAACTCAGGACAGGAAGGGTGGAGGGTGGCCTTCTCACTCAGAGGCCAATTGAGGCCTTTAAGTATAAGGGTTACTTAACAGCCTCATCCTGACATCCCTGGTATCCAATTACTGTTGGGTAGGGGACTTGCCATGCAGGGAGGCAGCCCTGCAAACCCTTTTTGGGTTTGCCTGTAGCCTCATGGGGGTGAGCCCATCATTCTTAGGCATTCTGTGCCCAATTGAGGGAACTGGCATAGGAAAGGGAAGCTCCACCCTTTCTATCAACCTCCTCCCCACAACATCCATCCCACCCACACTTACCTCTGTCTGGGGATCCAATGCTAATCCCTCTTGCAAGCCTGAGTGTTATATCGGTAATGGCTACTGCTCCCGGTGGCACTGCTGGTACAGGACAGCTGGCCTTTGTTTGGTCAGCAGTTCTTGCAGTTGGGACTTGTGCCCTAATGGGAGCTTGATTGCCTAAGAGGCCCGACATTGTCCAGCTAAGTGCTTGATTACCTGGTATTGCATCGGGCTTCCTGGAGAGAAGCGATGCAGGATTCCACTGGTTCTCCAAACGGTGGGCACGATCACGATCACACTCATTAAATTCTGCCCTTTGACTCGACTTATTCAAAGCCTAGTTCCCAGTATCCCAGTTACCCATCACTCCTATCCGCATTAATCTACACTGGCCTCTTGTATTGAATTTGATCTATTTGTCTTCAAATCCCACCACGCCTCAGCCATGCAATCTCATACAGCTTCTTCGGCCCTTATAACCCAGCATCACCCTCTGTCCCTCTGACTTTGACCATTTGTACATCCCTCATCTCTTCACCTCAATGCAAAGGGCAGAGCATTTGATATTTTGGTCTTAATTTCTGTAGCTCCCTCCCTAAATCCATTCATTTTTCGATTTCTCCCATCACATTTAAAAAAGTGCTCAAAATCTATCTTTGCTAGCAAATTTTCAGTCAGATCTCCTAGTTCTCTACCATTATTCCTTTTATCTATTTTAATTTTGACTCCTTCATTCTATAAAGTTATGGCATATTCTGCATTAAAGGTATAACAATGCAAGAAGATGATGTTATTGGCATCGAAGGAACATTGGGAATGCAGGCAGTCCATGTCCAAATGCACCAATACCTGAACAATGTCCAGGCTTGGGCTGACATGTGATAAGTAACATTCGTGTCATACAAGTATCTCCAACAAGAAAGAATCTAACCATCGTCCCTTGATGTGCAATGGTATTACTATCACTGAATCTCCCACTATCAACATCCTGGGGGGTTACCATTGACCAGAAACTGAGCTGGACTACCCATATAGATACTGTGGCTACAAGAGCAGGTCAGAGGCTAGGAATCGTGCAACGAGTAACTCACCTCCTGACCACCCAAAGCCTGTCCACCATCTACAAGGCACAAGTCAGGAGTGTAATGGAATACTCCCCACTTGCCTGGATGAGTGCAGCTCCTACAACACTCAAGAAGCTGGACACCTTCCCGGACAAAGTAGTCCACTTGATTGGTACCACATCCACAAATATTCACTTCCTCCACCACCGACACACAGTAGCGGCAGTGTGTACCATCTACAAGGTGCACTGCAGGAATTCACCAAGGCTCCTTAGACAGCACCTTCCAAACCCACGATCCCTACCACCTAGAAGGACAAGGGCAGCAGATAGATGGGAACATGACCACCTGGAAGTTCCCTTCCAAGTCACTCACCATCCTGACTTGGAAATATATCACCGTTCCTTCACTGTCGCTGGGTCAAAATCCTGGAACTCCCCCCTAAAAGCACTGTGGGTGTACCTGCACCACATGGACTGCAGCTGTTCAAGAAGGCAGCTCACCACCACCTTCTCAAGGGCATCTAGGGATGGGCAATAAACGCTGGCCCAATCAGTGAAGCCCACATCCCGTGAATGAATAAAAAAAGGAATTATCTCCATCTCCAGGCTTCCTAACTCATTTGAAAACTAGTTCTCAGTTAATCCACTAGATGGCATCTCTAACTTTAAAAACATGACTAAATCCTTTTCTGTTTCCCAGTATAATCGACTCAATGCCCTAGAAATCCCATACAAGTTCTTTTCCGTAGCAAGGATGGTTTTGTCGTAAATTTGAGCCTACAAAGCAGATATTGATCCATAATTTTAGTATAAGCATTACATAGTCTCATTCACATTAAATTTTGATCATATGTCAAATAGCTCTACAATATTAGAGACTTTTCATGCATTTTACATTATTTAAAGGCTTCCCAGCAGTGTTTCCCAATAACAGACAGGCTCCCTTATGTTAAACAGATCCTCTTAAGGTAGACAGACTCCACATGGTTCAAGAAGGCAGCTCACCACCACCTTCTCAAGGGCATCTAGGGATGGGCAATAAATGCTGGCCCAGCCAGTGAAGCCCACATCCCATGAATGAATAAAAAAAAGGCCCTTAAAGCTACTCTGTAACTGGCCATGCTGAGGGGGTGTGACAGCAGTTCAAGTGAGGTCACCGTCCTACCACTTCATGTTGAGCACAGTATTTTAATACTCCACACCACAGATAAAATATTCTCTATCGGCTGGTTGTGGAATTGAAAGTGAAGATCAATGGAACAAGAAAAGTGTTAGAACAAAAAATATCAGGTTTTTGAACAAAATTAAAAGTAATTGACTTATTGATACTTATGACATTTACACATCCAATGGTGCCATCTGAGCCTTCTGATCTCCCAAACCTTGAGGGCTGTGTCAACAATCCTGAACATTTATCTTGTCTTTTCTGTTTAGGCAGTTGTGAAAAAAGAAACAGAAGGGGAGAGAGAAAAACACAGAAAAAGTGTTGTTCATGCCGCTCAGCCTTCTCCTATTGGCCATGTGGCAGTCACAGCTTGCCATTCTTATCCACATTATGTCTCTGGTGTGAGGCAATGCTTGAGGTGCACAGACGGTGACTGAAAATCTCACACCAACAACGTGCCTAATGTTGACAGCTCTGCTAATATTAATTGAAATTCTTATCCTTAATAATGAGACAATAAGCAGTCAAAGCCCAAAAAGCCACCCGCTGAAAAAAAGGCTTGAAAATTATACTGGCAGAAAATAGTCTGATTAAGTTGGGACACAGAGAGCAGGCTGCAATTTGGAGTTTTTCCAACCTGTTGAAAAGGCTCATTTAGTTCTTTAACCTCCAGTTCCTGACTGTGGCCAACCTTATCTGTTAAAGCACCAGTTGTTTCATCAGCTCCATACACCCTTAAGCTGGGCTGTTGCTTGCAGTTCCTCCGTGCGTTTTGCATGATCCCTCAAGGCATCACCTATAGGTAGGCTACAAACTGTTTAACTTTTCCAATAAGATTAACTGTTGGTAGAATGCCTGAAATATTCAACTGGTTAACATTGTAATGTTCTTCAATTCCACATAAATGTTCCAATCACACAACAAGAATTGGTAAACAATAATGTGAGTTCTTTATTTGAAGATGAGACTGTATACATACAATGTTAACTAGGAGACCATGTGCTCATCTGACCTTTGCCATTGCTGCTTGTAGACTGAGCTCAGAGTCCTGAGATGCATCACATCCTGTGACGATTACATCACATCCTGTGTCAAGGTGGTAGTGATTGACAGCAGTTTAAGATAATGCCCTCTTATGAATTATACTACAATATGAAAAGCACCTAACAGATATAAATATAAGATAGTCACTAATAAATCCAACAGGGAATTCAGAAGAAATTTCTTGATGCAAAGAGTTGTAAGAATGTGGAATTTACCATCTCCCACAAGAAGTAGTTGAGGTTATTAGAGTAGATGTATTTGAGGGGAAGTTAGGTAAACACGAGGGAGAAAGGAATAAAATGTTATGTGAAGAGGGTAAGATGAAGAGAGGAGATTTATGAGAAGCACAAACACCAGCATGGACAGGCCTGTGCTTTAGATTCCATGGAGGGGGCTTTAAAAGCCAGGAATGTGTGGGTTGGTGTTTGGGTAAAAACTTAAGCACAACCCGACTCCAATTTGTCCAATTCAGGGATTAACAGAGACATGTTTGGATGTGTGCGAGTTCAGCAGTGGGGATGTGATCATTAGTACAGCCAGGTTGGCAATTAGCGCAACAGTTGACATCATTAACATATGATAATGAGAGGATTTTGAATTGAATTAAACAAGCATTTGAATTTAACACCTCCAGGATGGGTTTCCCGCGGCTCGAGAAACTCACCAGCAAAAAGGAGGTGAGTCTGAGTAATAGCTTATGTAGGTATTTAAACCTCAGATTGCTGATCTCAAGAAAGCCTCAGATCTTGCAGCTATGTTGTTAGCTCTCTCGGGCAGGCATTTTGTAGAGAGCTCTGGCCAGCATCAAGGTTGTGGAGACGTTTGTAGCCTCTCAGCCACCAGCAGGATGGGAGGCACTGTGGATGTTACGCATGATGTGGTGGGATCAGCACATGCACAGGAGATGGGTGCACAACAGAGGCCCAGGTCTCTGGGTGCACTACTCATGTAAGAGGCCCTACCAACAGGTTCAACTTCCATCACTGATGAAATAAAGTCAGCATGTCGATCAGAAAATTCTGTCACCGGCAATCTGTCTCTTCAGCTCTGATTGAGAGGGATGCAGTTCTGCCACTTATCTCCATGTCCCTATGCTCTATTTCTGTCAGCTGCACACTTCCAGTCCTCTCTATTGTATTGTGTTCTCTTCTACATTAGGCAAAAATCAGACCTGTGGGAAAAAGAAGGCTTCGATGGTGGTGACTATCAGACGGATTCATCACATTGCATAAAGATTATGGTAAGTGGCAACGGTGAATGAACACATGGAGAGATGAGGAAGTGCAGAGAAAGTGAAGGATGTGTGATGTTGCAACTTAAGTGGATGTGAGGATTGGTGTGTTGGAATGTGCTTGGCAAGACAGAGTGAAAGGAGGATAGTGGCTTACGCCATAGGATATGGCTGAATCAGCAAATCACTCATTGTTCCCGAACTGGTTAGATCATTAAGCTCCTTTCTGCACTGTATCAGACCAGGGCACCATGCTCCTGCTGCTCACCTTCTCCGTTATGTCCAACCATGCCTTCTTGGTGACTATAGCAGGTTTTTTCCTTCCATTGCTGGGAAATAGTATGTCTCTCCTGATCTTTACTGCACCCATAGTAATTCCAGGGACTCTTGGTGCCCTCCTTGTTCTTTGTGACTCCATCCTAAACACCTCCTGCCTTCACTAAATTCCATTCCTCCATTTGCCCTTCAAATTTTTGAACATCCGCTTGCAGCAAGTGTGTGAGGATTACGCCCTGAACACAGCTTGAAGACTCAACACCCAGAAGAAAAAAATTAATGATTCAATCAGGCGACTCGACCCACTGACTTTACTTTGGGGTTTAATACACATGTCCCCCCCCCCCCCGCCCCCGTCAGTCCAGAACCCACCATTTACATTAATATCTAGGCCAAAATGCTACTGGCCTTTTAATGGCTTTAAGCACCTGCACTGACATTTCCAGGGAATTATATCCTGGAATCCCCAATCTCATTGTGCATCCACACCCTATACCTACAATGGGTAGACTCCTGATCCTTTCCTTCCTTCTCATGTATCTTACATGCGCATCCCTGAGCATGCATTGGAGTTTTCCATCGCTGATGCTCTTCTTATTACAAACCATTTGATAACAACAGTGCAATTGTCATTGCTAATGTTTAAAACTCACGCTGCCTACACTAAACTCACTACAGACTGGTAACAATAAAGTACAGAAAATATTCGTGTTCTGCAGCAGCGTACTGACAATAAGACTTTTACTGCAGCTTCTAAAGATAACATTACGGGAATCTGTACTTAATACTTAACACAAGATAGGAAAAGGAAAATACGGCAAAATCTTGTAAGTTTGACTAAAAACAGAAACTAGAGTGCAACAAGGTGATTAGAATTGAGGGAGAAGGATAGATTAACATTTCAGATGGGATTCTATCTTTACTGGTCAGACTCTGAATAACTGAGTGACTAATTATTTATAGCACTGTGTATTTTTATTAGGTGATGCTTTATAGCTTTGGGCTGGGTCACTCATTCACATATTGCCCTGAAACCAACCCAAGACCATAAATCATTGTATCACCATCAGTTGTGCTTGTGTACATTTTAGACAAACACAGCAACACTGACGTGGGAGTTTTACATTTTTATTTGCTCAGCACATTACTAAATAAAGTAACTAATTAACAGTAATTAGTTTAAGGTTGAAGGGAAGGGAAGGTGCGTAGCAGGAGTAGAGGCTGAATGCCAGAGCAGCGTACCAGCTTTAGATCATTAAAAAGTGATACTGTGATAGCCTTATTCATAGGCATCATTACCACACGAGTATTGTAGGTAAATCATTAATACCTCACATATGGTGCATCTGTTAGTCTTCTACTGGCCCAGGTAGGCTATTAAAGCTAGCTGCTTTGCTGAAACGTTAATAAATCAGAGGAACTCCTGCAGGAGAAGACTTCTGTCTCAGCAACAGATGCCTTTAACCCTTCATGAACTGAATGAAGTCTCTTAATTTGCACGTTAGAGTTTGTTTTATAGTTAAATATGAAGTGTAGAAAAGCCTTAGAGAGTGAGAATGAGAAATAAAACATTTATCCCATCACCTCTCAGATAAAATTGTTTACCAAGAGCACAAAATCTTCATTCACATTCATCTAGATATTATTCATTTCTGTAAAACCTATTCTACTGCTCTTGTTGCAGTTACTCTGCACACCATCAAATTAATTATTTAGAAAATACAGTGTGCAAGGTATAGGGCAATAACATGTGGTCTGCAGACAATCCAGAAGACGTACTGATCATTGGCCAGCTGAGTGGCCTTGACATTTACTATGGGAAGCTTGTTCTTAGCTGTATATTGGTGGCACGTGTGACGGTCACATCATGCCTGCAAGGATATCATGTTGCTAACTTTCAAGATACAGACTTCAGTCAATGTGAACTTTTGAAAATTGACATTAAAAATTGGTCAAAATGCTGCCTAAGATGGCCACCAGGGGTCATGTGATTTCTGCACAAAGCATTAACTCATGTCTGAACATGCTTCCGGAAAGTTCTCAAAGTGTAAATGACCATGGGTGGTATGCCTTCACTTGGATAAACACTCACAATGTGAAACCACTTATGAATTTACATCTCCTGTTGACTGGATATTTACTGAAACTCCAAATCAACAGCCATCAATAGATGCAGTGTTTGTGAGCTCGACCTCTGATAAAGAAATGTGCAGAGAAACCAGTTTATCCCAAGCAGGTGTGATCAGCTACCATTGAAACCGTACTGTGTGGCGGTGGCTTATAACTTTGAACCAAGTTATGTGGGCAATGGAAATATTGATCATGGAGGGGAAGCAGGGAATCACATGACTGAAATCGACCTCAGATCACAAAATTTTTTACCCCAAGAACCAGGGTGGGACAGAATGATCTGTAAACCAACAGGACAAGAGGGATCATCCTCCAGAGCAAAGAACAGAACTCTGCCGAACAGCCAGTCAACCTGGGCAGTGAGAGAACTAATTCGTTTTCACCTGCAAAGCTTTACTTCTGCAAAATTTAGCCCCGGCTTTGTCTGGAGATCCAGAGGCTTTCAACTTCCATTCAGCCAAAGAACCATGAGAAAGGGCCCACCAGCCCTGCTATGCATACATTTTTTAAAGGACTAAAATTTTGATACATGATTTACTTCTTGTATTTTCTTTTGCTAATACCCTAAACGTGTGCTTTGTCTCTAGAATCCATCTTTACTTGTGTGCATTAGGGAGTGAGTGTGTTTTGTTGTGCCTATATTTCCGAGTGTTGTGTGAATAAACATTATCCTTTCTTTTCATTTAAACTTATCTGGAAATTCGCTTTGTGCTTATTAATGAAAATCAATACAAACATGTTTAAAACACTCCCTCTAAAACACGTCTTTCTGCGGTTAACTGAGAGGCGAGAAGAAAGAGGAAATGTTATCCCACCTCCTCTCCCCATCTGTTACAGACAGCAAGGAAGGAAAGGAGAGTATACAGCATTTCTGACAATTCTTCTTTCTGTCCCTCCATTTCTTGAAAAGAGGTATATTGGACGTAGGAACATAGGAGTTAGGAGCAGAAATGGGCCATTTGCCCCTCTAGCCCGCTCTGCCATTCTATAAGATCAGGGCTGATCTGATTATGGACTCAACTCCACTTTCTGTCTGTCCCCAAAGGTGTCACATTTGTGATTTTCCAGTCCACTGGGACCTTTCCAGAATCTAAGGTATTTTGGAAGATCACAAGCAATGCAATGAATTTTACAATGATTCCCCTTAACATCAAGAGAGCATTTGACTGAAAATGACTCCAAGGAGCTGTAGTAAAATTGAGCTCAATGGGAATCAGGAGGAAACCTCTCCACTAATTGGACTCATACGTAGCACAAAGATCATTCCAATTGTGGATGCCAATCATTTTAGCCCAAGGACATCTCTGTAGATCCTCAGGATAGTGTCTTAAGCCCAACCATCTTCAGCTGCTTCATCAATAACCTTCCCGATGTTCACTGATGATTTCACTGTGTTCAGTTCCATTCGCAACTCCACAGATGCTGAAGCAGTCTGTGCCCACATGCGGCAGGACCTGAACAACATACAGGCTTGGACTTGACAAATGACAAGCAACATATGCACCACACGAGTGTCGGCAATGACCATCTCCAACAAGAGAGTCTAACCGTGTCCCCATGACTTTCAATGGGGTTATACCATTGCTGAATTCTCCCACCATCAACATTTTAGGGGTTACCATTGACCAAAACACTTAACTGGACCAACCATATAAATACTGTCTCTACAAGTGCAGGTCACAGGCTGAGAATTCTGTGGTTAGTAAATCACCTCCTGATTTTCCAAAGCCTGTCCACCATCTACAAGGCATAAGGCAGGAGTGTGATGGAATACTCCCCACTTGCCTGTCTTCTGACGTAAACTGTGGATCATTATCTGACACCAACACCTCTGGCATCCCATAAATTGCAAACCAACTTCTGAAAATCTCAGTAGTTTTGGTACTTTCAGTATTGTGCATATACTAAACAATTAACCACTTGCTATAGGCTGACAAGTCCCTTGGACATGATAGTTTGCATCCTAAGGTCTTAAAGGAAGTGGCTGCAGAGATAGCAGATGCATTGGTTGTGACCTTCCAAAATACCTTAGATTCTGGAAAGGTCCCAGCGGACTGGAAAATGACAAATGTGAGACATTTGGGGACAGACGGAAAGTGAAGTTGAGTCCATAATCAGATCAGCCCTGAACATTATAGAATGGCAGAGAAGGCTAGAAAGGCCAAATGGCCCACTTCTGGGCCAGGATTTTATGCCAGCGGGTTATATGGTCCTGCCGAAGCCAATGGAGTTTAGAATGGCTTGCCGCATTTTGCAGCCACAGTTCCACCACGATGGTGCCGTAAAATTCTGGTCCTGCTCCTATGTTCTTACGTCCAATGTACCTCTATTCAAGAAAGGGAGGGCCAGAAAGAGGGAACTATAAGCCAGTTAGCCTAACATCTGTCATTGGGAAAATGCTAGGACCTTTTATTGAGGGGGCAAGAGCAGGACATCTAGAAAATCAGAATAAAATCAGGCAGAGTAACGATGGTTTTCTGAGGAATTAACAAGTAAGGTGTAGATGTGGTGTACTTGGATTGGCAGAAGGCATTTGACAAGGTGCCATATCAAAGGGTACTTCACAAAATAGGAGCTCATGGGTGTAGGGGTTAGCATATTATCATGGAAAGAAGATTGGTTAGCTAAGAGGAAGCAGAGAGTAGGGATAAATGGGCCACTTTCTGGTTGGCAAGCTGTAACTAGCTGTGGAGTGCCACAAGGATCAGTGCTGGGGCCTCAACTATTTGCAATTTATATAAATGACTTGGATGAAGGGATTGACGGTATGGTAGCTAAATTTGCTGATGATGTCAATATAGATGGGAAAGTAAGTTATCAAGAGGAGGTAAAGAGTCCACAAAAGGGATTTAGAATAGTTAAGTGAGTGGGCAAAAGTTTAACAGATGGAGCATAATGTGGGAAAATTGAACTTGTCCACTTCAGCAGGATGTATAGAAATAGCAGTTTATTATTTAAATGGAGAGAGACTACAGAACTCGGTGATACAGAGGGATCTGGGTGCCCTGGTACATGAATCACAAAAAGTTAGTATGTAGGTACAACAAGTGATTAGGAAGGCAAATGGAATGTTGGTGTTGCTTGAGCTGTGCAGGGCCTTAGTGAGGCTGCAGCTGGGGTTGTGTGTGCAGTTTTAGTCTCCTTACTTAAGAAAGGATATAATTGCATGAGAAGCAGATCAGGGAAGTTTCTCTCAACTGATACCTGGGATGAAGAGATTACCTTATAAAGAAAAAATGAGCAGGTTGGGCCTATACCAATTAGAGTTTAGAAGAATGAGGGGTGATCTTATCGAAATGTATACAGTAAGATCCTGAGGGGACTTGACAGGGTGGATGCTCAGAGGATGTTTCCCCTTGTGGGGGAGTCTAGAATTAAGGGGCACAGTTTAAAAATGAGGGGTCTTCCATTTAAGACTGATAAGGAGAATTTTTTCTCTCAGAGGGTCGTCAGTCTGTGGAATTCTCTCCCCCTGAGAGCAGTGGAGGCTGGGTCACTGAATTTATTCAAGGGCGAGTTAGATAATTTTTTTGACTGACAAGGAATCAAGGGTTATGGGGGTGCAGACACGAAGGTGGAGTTGAGGGCGCAATCAGATCAGCCACAACTGTATCGAATGGCAGAGCAGATCGAGGGGCCAAATGGCCTATTCCTGTTTCTAATTCTTGAGTTCTTGTATAGCAAACGACCAAAACAAGGAACACTTTCTCTTCCACCAAACTGACATATTGTTCATTCTTATGGTTTTCTTGCATTTCACCAGGAAATGAAAGGAACTTTAGATGGATCATTTCTCATTCTGAAACACACTTTGCAACTTTTCACCAATTCTTCAATATCTCTGCTTACCTTTGGATCCAAAAAATAGCTTCTCTCTATTCCTTTTTACGAACTATATTTATCTAATCTTGTTATAGTTCCTCTAACAATCTCTCTCTAAATCTTATTGGGATAATGACTCTTAAACCCCATTGGAGACAGCCTTGATCTGCACTCAGTTCATTTCTATTTGTGAAATACACCTATAATTTTTCATCCTCACATTGTTTATTTCAGCCATTCATGACACAATTTTTTTCTTTTATTCATTCACGGGATGTGGTCTTTGCTGGCTGGGCCAGCATTTGTTGTCCATCCCTAGTTGCCCTTGAGAAGGTGGTGGTGGGCTGCCTTTTTGAACCACTGCAGTTCATGTGGTGTAGGTACAGTTGAGCACTTTACTGAGCAACATATCCCTGCAAGTTTCTCCATTTATTTCTCTGGCAGACACTGGCATGTCATTTGTGTATGTGAAGTAATCCACAAATAACTCAGTGACTAAGAATGAATCTGTCTTCATAGTAGATCTTGAAAGAACGCCAGCATTAGCATTATCTGCTGACTTACGAAATTTAATAGGGTACAGATGGGCCATTAAAATCAATGTCCAGCTCTTGCCGCAAGGGATGTTACTGCTTCTAACTGTGCATAAGGCACTGGCCTAGCCTTGCAAAATGTTGGCGGTACATTGTCCTTAACCTTGACTTCAGCCTTGTGATACCTAATTTTATTATTTGGCCCTCACTGATCAAAGGCCACTTTGTTCTCTCAATGTCTGATGTACGCTTACTGATCTCTACTGTAAATAACTCTGGCCAGTTTAACGTATCTACTTAAACAAATTCCTTCCCTTCAGGGATAATTTGTTCCCTCCAACTACAGGTCAAATATCTTTTATCTGTAAATACGAAAACCAAACACATCCAAAAACCGCACTTTTTTTGAACCTTATTGACCTTTAGCATGGAAGCCTCTGACCCGAACCGACACGAACCTTGCCGACTCCACCCGACCTTTATTATTCAGTGGTTCATCTTGCTTTTCTAGCCATTTTATTGACTTTAGACTATAGCTAGCCTAGGCTTCTGCCATTGTAATGTAAGTAGGCCTAGGCCTATATGTGGTATCTGAAAACCGAAATTATCCGAAACCCGAAACGCAATCAGCTCCGAAAGCTTTGGATAAAGTATACTCAACCTGTACTATCAAAAGCAAGTAAAATGATGCATCATCACATTCCACTCTAACTTCACCTAACACTGGAATACTGTTATTAGAATAACTAGTCAGTTTCTCACTAGTTTTGCATAAGGGAATGTAACCTAGGGATTTCTTGTACTCTCTTTTCATAATAACAGACACGACTGTAGCTGTATCAGTGAGAAAAATAAGTTGTGAATCTCCTACCTTCACTTCTACAGTGGGTGCTAGAATTATATCTTCAGCCTGATTACTCTCATCTTTCACATGCTGTTTTTCTTGCTCTCTGGCTGAGCACAACTCTTGATCTCCCTGCTTGATAACACCAACTTCTGTTTCCATGTCTATCATATGTGCATTTGGAGAATTCCAGGCTCCAAAATTAGCTTTAGATCCAGCATAATTCAATTTGGTGTCTTACTGCAGAACAACGCTTGACTGCAACATGATGCTTGACTGCAAACTGGAGCACCACTGTTTCCTCTACTCCTGAATGCCCTCTAGATATGACCGACTTTCCCAGAGGCAGAGCACTTTGACTGAAAATGGGGACATTTAGGTGAGTTGTGGTTACCATGGCAATGGTAACATCTGAACATCTGACTTTAAGACTGTGAACATGGCTGCTTTGGTCTGGATCCCTCTGAAATTCACTAGACCTCACCTGCTCTCTTGGGAAAAGAACTGTCTTGCAATTGGCAATTATCTCTTTCTGCCACTTCCATGGCCATAGCCTTATCACAGGTCTCCCTTCCACATCAGTTTATTTCCTTTACTCAAAAACTTCTCCTACAAAAGTGTCTCCAAGGTTGATTTCTAAGTTCACGCTATACCTCCAGTGGAGAGATTTTCTTTAACTCAAGAACGTAATCTGCGACGGTCTCAATTGACAACTGTTTCCTTTGATGAAATGCAACTCTCGGTGCAATTTTATTCTCCGTTGTGCTATAATAGAAGTACAGAACCTTATTTTTTTTCAAAGTATTGGGATCTGTCAGCCAACACTGGTTAGACACTACATCAAAGGCATCTGGTCCCATCATGGAAGATATTAACTTTATCATCATCGCCTATTTCATTTACTTTCATTCAAATGTTAAGTTTTTGTTCATGATTACTCCAATCTTTTTGTTAGGGCTGAATTCCTCCACTGACTTCAAATAAGCTTGTTGTGCCATTTTTCCATTCAGTGGCATACACCACTCAGTCTAAATTTGTACCTGCTCACAGTTCATACACCTGTGGTGCAAAATTGCGATAGTATCCATACTACATACAATACCCTGACATACAGCTGTTCAAGAACACAACACGTGCAAATGGAACAATCTTTCTAAACACTCAAAACATCCCCAGAATTAACCTCAGGAGTTCCAAAAAGTGTGTCATGATGTTCTCTGGTCCTTGATTATGCAAATAAAACAAACAAAAAGGTCTACTTCATCCTTGTTGCCATCTTTCTGTGGTGTTTTGAACTGGAAGTCACTCACATGGACTCTGCCCTTTAATCGGCCATGTTGTTGTCAGACATTTTATTCCCCACTCTCAACAGTATCACAATATAATCAGATCTTACAATATACTACATTCACATTTCTCTTAAGCTGTGGATGTTAACAGATCTAGGTGGTCTGATTTAGGGTTAATCCACTAATGTGATAACAGCTGTAAAACAGCTTTTTCCACACTTCCAGAGTGAAACAAAGGCAAACAAGAAGTATATGCTCAAATAAGGTGCTTGGCTTTGAGGACCACAATGTCACAACTGAATGTCCAATGGCCCATGGATTGTGGCTTGGGAACCTCTGCTGTGGATGTAAAAGGTACACATACACATGTTAAGAAAAATTTATGGAGGCCATCCCAGATATCACAAGGTTTCTATTTGCACACGAATACGCCAGTTACAATTTGCTGTTTACAGGAGCATGGTCTCAGTGTAGACAAGTGCTTTCTTGACAATACAAACACTTCAACCCCAAAGCAATTAGCTAATAACAATTTATAGTTGTGTTTTTTTAATGCATATTGACTGAGTAATCATCAATGAAAAAAGCCGTAATGTTTTTATTTTCTTTTTAAGACTTAATTTAATTCTTCCCAGTAAAAAGGAAGATATTTTAAACCAGAAGAGCATTTTGGTCAGAAGGTGGTCCAGGAAGCTTGATTTCAGAGTTTAGAAAGCAAAGGAACATTACAAATGAGTGAAGTGTTCTCTGCCTGTATATCCATAGCAACATGTAGCAAGCTAAAAGAGATTACCAATTCCAACAAGGCCCTTTTGCTCATTATATGGAAGTTGCTGCACCCCCACCCCCCTTCCCTTGCGCTGCTGTTGCTGAAGAGTAAGAAATAGAGAATGCACAGCTTCCAGTGCTCAGTCGGGGGGTATCTCACAGTCAGGCAGGCTGTGAATTGCATAGCTGAACTTGGATGTCATTTACAATTTTTCTGAGAAATTTGTTTGACAGCCAGGACAACTCAGATTGGAAAATCAAAACATAAGGCAACTACGAAATGTTTATCATAACAATGTTCGCCTGGCCAGAGAGAACCCAATTATTGTCATTAATTAGTACATCGTGTTGGAAGAAATTCAGGGCCTTGTTTCTTAAACTTGCAGGAATCCATCATTGTTTTAGATCACAACATCCGTGGGAAATTCACCAGAGACTTGAAATATTTATTGACATATGAAAACAACAACTTGTATTTATATAATATCTTTAAAGTTATAAAATATTGGAAGGCACTTCATAGGAGCATTATCAAGCAAAATCAGGCATCAAGCCACATAAGCTAACAATGGGGCAGATGGCCAAAAGCTTGGTCAAAGAGGTGAGTTTTCAGGGCTATCTTAAAGGAGGAAAGCGAGCTAGGGAGGCAGAGAATTTTAGGGAGGGAATTCCAGAGGTCAAGGTCTAGGCAGCTGAAAGCACAGCCACCAAAGTTTCTTTTATTCTTTCATGGCATTTGGACATCACTGCAAGGCCAGCATTTATTGCCTGTCTGGAATTGCCCTTGCAAAGCTGATAATGAGTTGCCACCACTGCAGTCTGTAAGTACACCCATAGTGCTGTTAAGACAGGACTCCCAAGAGATTGAAAAAACCGCAAGAGGAGAGTCATTCGGGAGATTGAAAACACCGCGAGAGGAGGGGTGATTGGGAGATTGAAAGCAGCGCGAGAGGAGAGTCATTCGGGAGGTTGAAAACAGCGCGAGAGGAGAGGTGATTGGGAGATTGAACATAAAAGAAGGGGAAGCTGAACAGAAGCGACCAGCGTGTGAGCGGCCCAGTGAAGGAGTGGAGCTTTGAGGCTTTGGCTCAAGAGGCTTCGGTGAGCAGAGGCTGAGGACAAGCTTGCTCCCAGTGAGGTAAGGCCGGGTAAGTTCCTTTAATTAAATTAGGAGTAGGTAATGGAGGCAGCAGTTAGGGCAGTCAAGTGCTCCGAATGCAGCATGTGGGAAGTCTGGGACAGCACAATTGTCCCTGATGACTACACCTGCAAAAGATGCATCCAGCTACAGCTCCTGACAAACCGAGTTAGGGAGCTGGAGCTGGAGCTGGATGAACTTTGGATCATTCGGGAGGCAGAGGGGGGGGGGGGGGGGTGTGGTAGTAGGGACAAACAAGCTGTGATAGAAGCAGATCATCAAAAGATGTCAACGACAATAGTACAATAGAACACATAGGTGTTAAAATTAAAGTTGGTGATATTATCTACAACCACACCCCCCACACCCCCCTCCACCTCTTTGTCTCTCTATCTCTCCGCCCCCCCCACACACACCTTAAACCAGCTTATATTTCAACTCTTTCTTGGACTCGAACGCAAGTTCTGTCGAAGGGTCATGAGGACTCGAAACGTCAACTCTTTTCTTCTCCGCCGATGCTGCCAGACCTGCTGAGTTTTTCCAGGTAATTCTGTTTTTGTTTTGGATTTCCAGCATCCGCAGTTTTTTTGTTTTTATTTGACTGGTCCAGTTAAGTTTCTGGTCAATGGTAACTTTCCCCCCATCGCCACTACCCCTCCCCCATGACCCCCCAGTATGTTGATAATGGGAGATTCAGTGATGGTAATGCCGTTGAATGTCAAGGGAAGATGGTTAGATTCAGTCATGTTGGAGATGATTGAGCAGCAATGTCCTGCCCTGACCTCCAACAACCACAACCATCTTCCTTTGTGCTAGGCATGACATCAACCAGTGGAGAGTTTTCCCCCTGGGTCCTATTGACTCCAGTTTTGCTAGGGCTCCTTGATGCCACACTCAGTCAAATGCTGCTTTGATGTCAAGGGCAGTCATTCTCATCTCACCTCTTGAATTCAACTCTTTTATTCATGTTGGGACAAAGACTGTAAAGAGGTCAGGAGCTGAGTGGCCCTGGTGGAACCCCAACTGAGCATGTTATTGCTGTGTAAGTGCCACTTGACAGAACTGTCAATGACTCCTTCCATAACTTTGCTGATGATCGAGAGTAGACCGAAAGGGCAGTAATTGGCCAGATTGGATTTGTCCTGCTTTTCATGGGCAGGACTTACCTGGGCAATTTTCCACATTGAGAGCTGTTTGTAGCTGGAACAGGTTGAATAGGGGCGTGGCTAATTCTGGAGTAGTCCATGTCCAATTACAGTAAATCTGGACAATATCCAGACTTGGGCTGACAAGTAGCCAGTAACATTCATGCCACACAAGTGCCAAGCAATGACCATCTCCTACAAGGCAGAATCTAATCATCGCCCCTTTACATTTAATGGCATTACCATCACAGAATCCCCCACTATCAACATCCTGGGGGTTACCATTGAGCAGAATCTGAACTGGACTAGCCATATAAATACTGTGGCTACAAGAGCAGGTCAGAGGCTAGGAATCCTGTGACGAGTAACTCACCTCCTGAATCCCCAAAGCTTGTCCACCATCTACAAGGCACAAGTCAGGAGTGTGGCGGAATACTCTCCACTTGTCTGGATGAATGCAGCTCCCACAACACTCAAGAAGCTAACACTGTCCAGGACAAAGCAGCCCACTTGATTGGCACCACATCCATAAACATTCACTCGCTCCACCACCGACGCACAGTAGCGGCAGCATGTACCATCTACATGATGCACTGCAAGAATTCACCAAGGCTCCTTAGACAGCACCTTCCAAACCCACGACCAGAACCATCTATAAAGACAAGGACACCAGATAGATGGGAACACCACCACCTGGAACGTTCACTCCAAATCATTCGCCATCCTGACTTGGAAATATATCACCGTTCCTTCACTGCTGCTGGGTCAAAACCCTGGAACTCCCCTTCTAATAGCACTGTGGGTGTACCTACACCACCACATGGACTGCAGCGGTTCAAGAAGGCAGCTTACCACCACCTTTTCAAGGGCAACTAGGGGTGGGCAATAAATGCTGGCCCAGCCAGAGAAGCCCACACCCTATGAATGAATTAAAAAAAGCACAAGTCTTGAGTACTACTGCTGGGATGTTGTCAGGGCCCATAATATTTTCAGTATCCAATACCTTCAGCTATTCCTTGATATCATGTGGAGAGATTTGAATTGGTTGAAGATTGGCACTTATGATGCTGGGGAGCTCAGGGGGAGGCCATGATGGATCATCGACTCGCCACTGCTAATTGAAGATGGTTGCAAATACTTCAGCCTTGTCTTTTGCACTGATGTGCTGGGCTCCCCTGTCACTGGGCTGGGGATATTTATGGAGACTTTTCATCTGGTTAATTGTTTAATTGTCCAACACCAATCATGACTGGAAGTGGCAGGACTGCAGAGTTTAGATCTGATCCAAAAACAGAAAATGCTGGAAAAACTCAGCAGGTCTGACAGCATCTGTGAAGATGGAAAAACAAAGTTAACGTTTTGAGTCCGTATGACCCTTCTTTAGAATCTGATCTTTTGGTTGTGGGATCGCTTAGATCTGTCTATCACATACTGCTTCTGCTGTTTAGCCTGCATGTTGTAGCTTCAGCAGATTGGCACTTCATTTTTAGGCACACCTTGTGCTGCTCCTGGTCTGCCCTCCTGCACTCTTACTTGAACCAGCATTGATCTCTTGACTTGATGGTAATGTTAGTGTGGGGTATATGCCGAGCCATGAGGTTATGGATTTTGGCTGAATACAATCCTGCTGCTGCTGATGGCCCACAGCGCCTCATGGACGCTCAATTTTGAATTGCAAATATATATTGACATTTAAAAACAACAACAGCTTGTATTTATGTAGCCCATTCAATAAATGGATATTACATTAGTTAATGTAATAAAACATCCAAAGGCGCTTGACAACAGTGTTATAAAGCAAAATTTGACACAGAGACACATAGGGTGATATTAGGGCAGATGGCCAAAAGCTTGGTCAAAGAGGCTGGTTTTAAGGACGGTCTTAAAGGAGGAAAGAATGTTACTGATGAGAAAATAGGCAGTCTCGGTGATGGTACAGATATGTGGTCAGAAGTTCATCTATTACACCAAAGTTTCAAACAGGCTGGTCTATTCTCAATCATGCACCAGGGAGTGTGACTGAGTCGATAGCTAGGGAACAGAGTTTGTGGTGGGGTTGGATTTTTGGGGGACTCCATAGGTAACAGTGCAGAAGTGGGAAGAAAAATTATTGTAGTAGGACAGTTTGCATTGTGGTTTCCAGGTGCTGCTGAGGTTGTTGAAGGACATTGGCAGCACCTCAATAACTGTCTTATCCACTAGACAGTATAACTTAATGCACCTCCCTTCCAATCACTAATAATAGTTACCAGTAAGGAAGGTGAAAAAAAGAAAATTCTTATAGCCAATTTCAGGAATAATTCTGGGAACTACTTTCTGAGCTCCAAGGAGAACTTTGTTGTCTATGCACTTCACTAATCAAACTTAACATGCAGACTCCAAATATATCATAATATCATAACGCACTCATTCTTACCAAAACACTAGTTGCTTGACTGGTGACCACCAGAGAGAAAGCACTTCCAAACTGACTCTTTGCCTCTGTACATTATAGACGCATCTTCTACTCCTATCATACAATATCTGATTGAGAAAAATGTACCCGAGAAACATTTCTCCACTTCGATTTAATAAAGCTGTAGGAGTGCTCAGGCCTTGTTTGAAATATTTTACTATTTAAACCTATTGAAGATCAAGAAGGGCACTTAGAATGTTAGCAAAATACCTTTCCCCATTGTAGTGGTTCTTTTTTTTGCGAAAGCAGAACGCCACAGATGCTGGAAATCTGAAATAAAAACAGAAAATGCTGGAAATACTCAGCAGGTCAGGCAGCAAATGTGGAGAGAGAAACAGAATTAAAGGCCAGGATTTTATGGCCCTGCCATGGTGTGTCCCCCCCCGCCAGCGGGACTGTAATATCCCGCCAGGCGGGAGGGGCCGTAAACTCCCGGCCAATGTTTCAGGACTATGACCGTTCATCAGAACTGGGGAAGTTAGAAATATAATAGGATGAGCAAATGAAAGGGGGATGGGGGCGAATGGTAGTAAGAAGAATAAAAGAGGTTTGTAATTGAGTGAAGGGCAGGCGAAATTAAATGACAAAAAATTTCATGTTTCAAAGCCAAAGGGAGTGGTAACCATAGTATTAGGGTGTTTGGGACTGTGAAGGTTAATGTGGGATTGGGGAAACAGTACTGCCCACATTACCATGTAGAGAGTCATGTGGGAGTAGTAGTGTGCAGTAGGGAGTTTGGCAGAACTCAGCATGCAGATAGCCCCTGGTGAGGACTGTAACCTTGGGCTGAATCTTACCTACGTCGGGTGGGCTGGGTGGGAGCAGGTGCAGAGCCGATCGCCACCCGCAATCGGATGTGTGCTGCCATTTTACTTGAGCGGGCCAATTAAGGCCCACCCAGTGTAATACGCACTCAGTGCTACCTGTGCGGAAAGGAGAAGGAGGGAGAGTCGGAGTCTGCGCTCTTTCATGGGGCTGCCTGAGGGAGATTAAGTGCATAATAAAACTTTTTTTATAAATAAAGTGAAAAATTATTTACACATGTCCCAGCTCATGTGACAGTGTCACATGAGCTGGGACGTGTTTGTCAATTCAGCAAAATGTAGTTATTTATTTTATTAAACCTTCGGGAAACCTCATCCCACCTGTGGATGAGATTTCCTGAAAAACACGAAGGCTGTTTGGGCTCTTAGCCTGCCCGCCAACCTTAAGGTTGGATGGGCAGTGTTGTCAACAACTCTAATTGCTTTTTTAATGGCCTTAATAGGCCACTGACAGTTCGGTGGGCATGCAGCTGCCTCCGGCATGCTCTCGCCGAATGAAATATCGAAGTGATGCGCCTTGATGTCAGGAAGCACGCCCAACGTCATCGCGAGCCATTTAATGCATCAGTGTGCCGGGTCTGCCCCTGCATGCCAATGACAATATTCTGCCCCCATGTGTATATATATATATATATATAATTATGTGTTATTAATAAACAGTTATTGTTCCATACAAGCCTCTAGACCTCTTCATGAGACAACATATAACCTTACAACAGTAATGACTGTGGCAAAGAAGCAAAAGATGTGCCTAGAGGAAGTGTGAATGGCAAATAATTACTATTCAAAAGCAAAGGAAATAGGGGAGAAATGAGAGAAAAAAACAAACCAGCAAAGAAACAAGAAACAAAAGGTGCAGGGGTAAATTGTTGAACTCAATGTTGATTCCTGAAGGCTGTAAAGTGCTGAGCTGAAAGATGAGGTGCTGTTCCTTGAACTTGCTTTGAGCTCCATTGGAACACTGTAGCAGGCCAAGGACAGTAAGGTCAGAGTAGGAGCAATGTGGAGAGTTAAAATCACAGACAACTGGAAACTTGGGGTTATGCTTGTGGACTGAATGGTTGTATTCCACAAAGTAGCCACCTAATCTGTGACTGGTCTCCCCAGTGTAGAGGAGGCCACATTGTGAGCAGTCACTACAGTATACTGAATTGAGTAAATTGTAAAGTAAATTGTTGTGTCTGGGGCCTTGCGCAGTGAGAAGGGAGAAGGTAAAAGAACAAGCGTTATGTCACCTGTGCTCAACTAGAAAGAGGGTGTTGGGGTGATTGAGGAGTAGACCAGGGTGTCATGTCCCTTCGGAATGCTGAAAGGGGAGGGGAAGTTTTAAATCATTTGTTTTGCAGAAATTAACATTTTTATGGGTATGTAAGGAATGCATTTAAAACCTCCATCCTACTGTAATTAGGATTGTGCAGCACATCAGTGTACCATCTTCACACAGATATGAAGCAATTACATCTAATTAGCAGTGGCAAAAAATGTGCTGTTCTCCATATGTGTGTAACTCCTGGGAACTATACATCTTAAAGATAAATGGTTTTAATTTTGTTGTTTAACGCAGCACCAATTAGTACCAATAATAGGTTTATTACAGCAACATCCACCACCCTCAAAATGCCTGCAGTGCTACACAAAAATATTCTAATTAAATATTTAAAATGCAAAAATTAGATATGCTCAATTAACTTTATTACTGATTAATGGTTGATGCTGGAAAAATAAACATTGCGCAGATGGTTGTATCCTGCTGACATTAACATTCTTACAGCCTTTTCAAATTGCACCTAATTAACATTAATTATGCCTCAATTCTAGACTGTATACTCCAGCAAATTAAATGAATCTTCCTACCTTGTCTCAGTAAACATTCAAATATCAGTATTAATGAAATAACCTATGAATATTATTGCATCTGGTTAGAAGTGCACCAGACACAAGAAACATATAAACTCTTGGCTTAAAGAGATCAGCAGCAGTGCTTCTCCCTGCCTGTTTACTTTTCTCCTTTGTGTAAAGCAGTTAGCCTCACAGCAGCAGCTCTTCTCCATATCGACAGTCTGAACTGGGAACTCACCAAGTGAGGAATGGTAGATTGCAAGTGTGAATCGTATTCTTTCTGAGTGTGGCATACCGGAGTATTGACAGCAATGTCTTTTTTAAGCTGCACATTTCAAACCTGAAATATCCTAAAGGAAATTTTCTCACTTTACTAATCTATAATTTTGATAAATGCATTCACTAACAGGAAATATAGCATGAATTGATATGAAAAAAGTTGTTGGTCCAAATCAATAGGCATTAAGGTACTCACTTCTAAGACTGTTGCGGCTTCAGTTCCACAAATGTTTTATCAAGTGCATGTTGGCTATGATTTTTTTGTGTGTATTAAGTAGCAATAACAGACTGCACCTGGAATTAACTGTAACAAGAGCATCTTTCTCATGGAATTAACTTTATTACTTTTGAGAGTGCAGAAAAATCTGGATGATTTGTGCTGGGTTACCAATTAAGGGACAATCTCTGAGCCTTGTGGTAGAACACATGCTCCAACAATGCTGATTCTGGAACTTGACCGTTAACTCACCTTTTTTTCTTTATACAAACAGCACTATCTCCGAGTGATAAAATTGGGTCAGTTTGACAGAAAAGGATGGGGTTTCTTCTGTTTTAGTTGTGTAGGCATCACAGAATAATATTTGTATCCTGGCAACATTTACATGGGAGGTTTTATTAGCAGAATAAAGGTCAGCTCTATCTGAAAGCAAAATAGCAGAATGTGTTAATGCCAGAGAAAGAGTCAGCGCTGTCTGAAAGCAAAAACATGAGAACAAGATACAGTCTGACACTTGGGGAAAAAGAAATAAAAGAAATTCAAAATAGAGGACAGAGTTCATGGTCAAAAGCTGTTGAGCTCAATGTTGAGTCGAGAAGGCTGTAAAGTGCGTAATCGGAGGATGAGTTGCTGTTCCTCCAGCTTGCATTGGACTTCACTAGAATATCGTAGCAGGCCGAGGACAGAAATGTGAACATGAGAGCAAGATGGTGAACTGAAATGGCGCGCACCTGGTCATGATTGTGGACTGAGTGATGGTGTTCTGCAAAGCAGTCACTTGATCTGCATTTAGTGTCCCCAGTGTAGAGGAGTTGGCATTGTGAGCAGTGAATGCAGTAGAATAAATTGAAAGAAGTGCAAGTAAATCGCTGCTCCTGGAAGGAGCATTTAGGGTCTTGGATAGTTAAGAGGGAGGAGGTAAAGGGGCAGATGTTACACCTCCTGCGATTGCATGGGAAGATGTTGTGGGAAGGGGATGAAGTGTTGGGGGTGATAGAGGAGTGGAACAGGGTAACACGGAGGGAATGGTCCCTTCAGAATGCTGACAGGAGAGGGGAGAGGAAGATGTGTTTGGTGATGGCATCATGCAGGAGTTGATGGAAACGGTTGAGGTTGATCCTTTAAATGCAGAGGCTGGTGGGGTGGAAAATGAGGACAAAGAGGGACCCTGTCATGGTCCCCAGAGGCTGAGGAAGGGGTGAGAGCAGAGGTGCAGAAAATGGATCAGACATGGTTGACCATAGTGGGGAAGGAGCCCTCAGTTGAGAAAAAAGGAGGACATGTCAGAAGCACCGTTGTGGAAGGTAGCATCATCAGAACAGATGCGACAGAGACAGAGAAACTGGGAGAATGGAGTGGAGTTCTTATAGGAAGCAGGGTTTGAGAAGGTATAGACAAAGTAGCTGTGGGAGTCAGTGGGCTTGGAATGAATATTGGTAGATAGTCTATCACCAGAAATAGAGATAGAGGAGTCAAGAAAGAGAAGGGACCATTCCTTCGTGACGCCCTGATCCACTCCTCTATCACCCCCCAATACCTCATCCCCTTCCACGGCACCTTCCCATGCAATCGCAGAAGGTGCAACACCTGCCCCTTTACCTCCTTCCTCCTCACCATCCACTGCCCCAAACACTCCTTCCAGGTAAAGCAGAGATTTACTTGCATTTCTTTCAATTTCGTACACTATTCACTTATCACAATGCAGTTTCCTCTACACTGGGGAGACTAAATGCAGACTGGGTGACCGCTTTGCAGAACACTCAGTTCACTCAGTTTATAAACATGACCCTGACCTTCCAGTTGCTTGCCATTTCAATTCACCACCTTGCTCTCAAGATCACATTTCTGTCTTTGGCCTGCTACAATGATCCAGTGAAGTCCACCACAAACTGGAGGAACGGCACCTCATTTTCCAATTAGGCACTTTATAGCCTTCTGGACTCAACATTGAGTTCAACAACTTCAGGTGGTGAACTCTGCCCTCCATTTTGAATATTTTTCTTTTTTCCCCTAAGTGCCGGTGTGTATCTTGTCCTCATGGTTTTATTTTCAGACAGTGCTAACCCTTTTCTGGTATTAACACCTACTCTGGACCAAAGCTTTAGTCTTTAGTATTATCATTACCTTGTCTTGTGTTCCATGACATCTTTATCATTTAATCTCTCCTGCCCTCTAACCTATCCCTGACCTTCTATTTTGTCCCACCTGTCCCTCCCCACATTTTTCAATAGTATAAAACCCATCATATTTCTGCCTCTCTCCGGTTCCAAAGAAGAGTCATATTGGATTTGGAACATCAACTCTGTTTCTCTCTCCACAGACGCTGCCTGGCCTGCTGGGATTTTCCAGCATTTTCTATTTTTGTTTCAGATTTCCAGCATCTGCAGTATTTTGTTTTTATTTATATGGAGCAGGTATTTCTTGTCAGCGAGCATGGGCAGGGCCCACTCGCCAACGCATCAGATGATGTAGGGATGCTTCGGACATGTGTCCCAACATCACCCCGCGTCATTTAGACTTTCAGTTCAGCTCGGCTACGCACCCACTGAACTGTCAATGGCCTATTAAAACCATTAAAAAACTAATGAACTTGATTGATGGACCTGCCTGTCCAACCTTAAAGTTGGCGAGCAGGCCAGAAAAAGCATGAAACCTCATCCACGGGCAGGATGAGGTTTCATGAGGGCTTTTAAATGTTTATCAAATGTTTAAATAGAAGTTAAGGAAATGTCCCAACTCATGTGACAGTGTCGCATGAGGGTACATGTCAGGGAATTTTTTTTATTACCTTTCTGTCAACTTTTGAATCGGAGCCAATCTCCCTGAGGCAGCACTTAGCCTCAGGGAGATCTGTGCGCTCTTCTGTGTACATACGCGAAAGAGCGCACTCCCGGCTGAGGGAATCCCCCTCCCGGCTTCCTGGCGGACGTCACACTGGGCGGGCCTTAATTGCTCAGCCCACATAAAATAGCGGTGCCCCTCCACCCCCCCCCCCCTGCCGACAGAGGGGAAAATGCTCCCCATAGGTAACGCTAGCTAAAGCAGGTTGGGTAAAAATCTGGCACTGATGTTCTGCATGGGCTTCTTAGACTTAAGTAGAATGTTGAGATGCAGCTACAGGACAGCTTGTACTTTTCTGGGTTTAATAGGCCTTTGGTCAGTTCTCAACCCAAACTGCTAGAGCTGAGAGCACCTCTCCACTTGGAGAGCAAACCAAAAAGATGCATCCTTTAAAATTTACCATTCCACTGCGTTGTTCTCTAAAGGATTCTGATTGTTTTTAATGTGCAATTTGTGTCAAAGTGGTTTAGCTTCTTAGGTAGAAGAAATGCTAAACCTTGCTCCCTGTCTCATTTTGTAAAAGGCAGCAGACCCAACCTCAGCCAGCACATGGACTTCAAATTAGCAATGGCATTGAAATTGCTGAGAAATCTCTGGGCTTTGCAATATCTTTAGATAAAGGAGACTTCTGTGAAGGAATAACTGGCAGCTGGACTTGACAATTTATCAGTTTTCTCATTGAAAACCTTAAGTCCCACTTGGTCTGCTGAAATTCCAGGAGTGAAGAGTGACCATTTCCTACTTATTGGTATAGATATCTGCCAGTTAGGAAGCAGGAACATCTATGGAAAGATATTTTCTGCCTGAAGGAAGCCACATGGAAGAATCAATACAGACTTGAAATTATGAAGAATTATTCCCATTTTGTCTTCTTTGCTTCTGTTGACTTTTCCAACACTTTCTTACTGCCAATAAAACACCGACTAATTTTCAATTAAAGTTACATTCAAATTTCTCATTCTGAATATTGAAAAAATAAGTTCTGGGAAATATCCAGGTCCCACAGAATCTCAGAATTTGCAGCATATAAGGAGGAATTCGGCCCATCATTTCTGTACTCGGTGGAGTCATACAATCTAATTCTTATTCCCAGCTTTTCCTCCTATCCTTTCATGTTCCTACTTTATAAACACATATCCAATTCCCTTTGAGGTCTCTTATCTGTGGTAAATAATTTCGCAACCCTCTCTGTAACAAAAAAATGTTTATAAATCTCCCTCTTCAGGTGATATTCTCAAGCCTAAACCTTCTTCGCCGATTCCCAAACAGCGGAAACAATCATTCACCATTCACCCTGTCAAAATCTTCCAGAAATGTACAAACCTCTATTAAGTCCTGTCTTAATCTTCCCTGTTCCATTGGAAAAAGCCCTACTTTACCTAACCTTTCTACATAGTTGCAACTGAAACATTGCTTGGTTATTGCATTAGTGAATAAACTGCAATTGTGATAGATTTGGATTTACTATCCTCAAAAAGGGTCATCACATGTGCTGTGCCTTACAAGAAACTGAGTACCCTGTGCTATTATACTCATTCACTCCTGAAGGCATCAGCCCCAATATTTTCCAATGTCTTTAGTAGGGAATTAGTGTGCATTTATGCCAAGTTGACACCATTGTTGATTTAGATGCAGATGGTCTTCCACAGCATTGGTACTCATTAGATTTACCCAGTCTATATGCAGATTGAAGGCACCCATGATCACTGTATTACCCATGCTACATGCTTCTCACACTCTGTGGAAGAGCAAGGTATCTCTGACAACAACTGCTGGATTTTCCTGTTTAACTGTAGGCATGTGTACCACAGAGTTCCTGTCAGATTTGATTTATTATACGGTTAATGGTAAGTGCTGCGAGGTTCCCCACTGTTGACATTGCAAAATCCAGGCCAATAATGTTTAATTCTTTGTACTCTTCCCAAAGTGCCTCTCTCCTAAAGGTCATAGTAACTTTTGCTCTCAATGGTTTGGTACCAGACCAGGCAGTGTAGTCACCCATTACCACTATTAGGATAACAACTTAAGCCTTTTTTAGAAAAATGTCTTCATGTCCTAATAGTTTGGAATCGTTTCTTTCAGATATAAGTAATAAATGATTGATACAATACTTTTCATTTCAAAACATTTTACAAATTACTTTCCTTGACAAAAAAGACAGAAAATGAACCTGTGCAGTCAAAATTATTTGCAAGCGAATGACATTAATATGTTGAAAATGACCTAACAGTTATGTTTGTTTAAATTTTATAGTAGCACTAAATGGTTGTATGAGTAAAGTATTTAAACCATTATGGAGTTTTTGCTTTGGTTGTACATATATTCAATCAAATTAATCATACTTGAATATATTAAAGTGATTTTTAAAAATCTTTTAAATTCCAACCCGGATTGTTTTGTTTAATTGTATCTCATGGCTTTGTTTTGCCCATTTGGGAACCAGAGTCGTGAACTATGGCCTCTCTGGTTACCTCTTCAATCACTAGATACATATAATTGTCTTTAAAGGTGACAATAACTTTTACCAAGTAAATGAACAGATGTGGCACGATGAACTGGAAACTGAACTTATTCATGCTGTGGGGGAGTTTCTGGCTTGAATGTGAAACTTAGTAGCACTTTCTGAATAAGTTTCTTCAATTTAAGAAGTAAGGGTCAGTTCACATTTCCATGAAGGTCATTGTTAAGTTCCTAGATAAAAACTAGGGTATCAAAGATCCATATTAAGTGCATTCCTTCATCCAGAAACTTCAGCTCACTGGTGACTCAGCAGTTAGTCATTTATACATTGCTGCAGGTAACTCCAGCAACCCCATAATCAGTTCAGTTAATAAATCATTTACTATTTTTGTGTACAAAACAAGAAATAGACCTTTCCTATTTTACTAATTTTAAAATGGAGATCCTTGCCTAATAAGGGAAAGTTGAGAGGTTTGGTTAAAACTTAGCTTATTCATCTTTAAGTAAAGTTAACTAAATTAAATTAATAGATGTATTATTGCCTCAGCTCCAGTGTAACCATTGATAACAAATATAATGAGAAGAAAGGTCTATTGTGGTTTACTTTAGATCTGCTTAATCATTGTAAACTGATCACATGTAACTTTGATGCTTAGTGAGTTAACGAAAAGTCCACTGACTTTGAACAGTGCAGGAGATTAAAATCTGGAGAAAGTGGAAATACAAATGCATATTAAATTAAAAATAATTTGATACAGTTAGAGAAATCACAGTATACTGGTCCCACATTAATCTATTTTTATCTAACACTACCTGTAACCATAATAAAGAAATCAAGAGTAAAACTGTGGATCAAGTGCAATTCAGCTTTCTTTTTAAAACTTTCCCAGCAAATTCTAGTGTAATAAGATTTATTGATGGATTAACAATGCACTAGGGCTATCTCAGGAATATCCAATTGTTGCATTATCATGAAGCAGTGTAAGTAATGCCTGAATCCATAGCTTGACCCATTTAAGATGAATAAGCTTAATGTTACCCAAACCTCTCAGCTTTCCCTTATTAGGCAAGGATCTCCATTTTAAAATTAGTATGATAGGAAAGGGCTATTTATTGTTTTATTCACAAAGCATAATAAATGATTATTAACAGAACTGGCTGTGGGGTTGCTGGATTACCTGCAGCAATGTATAATTGACTAACTGCTAAGTAACCAGTGAGCTGAAGTCTCTGGATGAAGGAATGCACTTCATATGGATCTTTGATACCCTGTTTTTTTTTCTAGGGACTCAACAATGTCCTTCATGAAAATGTGAATTGACCCTTACTTCTTAAGTTAAAGGAACTTATTCAGAAAATGCTACTAAATTTCACTTTCAAGCCAGAAACTCCCCGGTGAATGGAAAAGTTCAGTTTCCAGCTCATTGTATCACGTGTTCATTAACTTGATAAAAGTTATTGTCATCCTGGAAGGAAATTATATGTATCTAGTGATTGAAGAGGTAACCAGAGAGGCCGTAGTTAGCGACTCTGACCAGAGAGAAGAATAAGAATCACTGGAGGAGATCCGCTTACTTTGTTCCAGTGAGCTCAGCACTGCCACCTGATTTACAGTCTACAAATTGGCGTAAGGCTAAAGCTTGCTTTGCAGCAACACTAATCCTGTAGTGAGTGCACCGTAAGAACACATAGGTAAAATATACACTCCATGTGTTGGATTTGTTTTTGTCTTCGACCTTTTCCTTTCCCGGAGGCAATACCTTTCCACTGATGCTGTAAAACTCATGGGGATTCTGAGCAGAAAGTCAGCAGGGCTACTTGAACTGTTGGACATTAGGGATGAGAGTCAACTTGGTTACGTCCCCACCTGATGACCTGATTTGCACACTTTCCAGCAGGACATTACTGGACAGTGATTAAAGAGGAGGAACTTTGGCTAAACTTTCCCCCTTCCCTAATTCAGAGGTGCTGAGGCCAATGATAAACGGACAGTTTGTTAACAAAGTGCACAAAGCAGTTTCTAGTCTTCACGTGGAAGAGTTATCAAGCTCTTCTAGTCTCTCTCTGCATAATGTTTTTAAACTGTGCATCATCTTAGTAGTCATTCTCAGAATCCATTCCACTGCCTTTATGTAACTGTTTTGAATAAAACTGACCCAACATTCTACATGTGGTCTCACCTGTATTTAATTGAACATTATGGATAATTTTGTATAATATTTTCAAGGCAGAGGTGGATAGATTCTTGATAAGCAAGGGGGTGATAGGTTATCGGGAGTAGGCGGGAAACAGACTTCAGGTTACTATTAGATCAGCCATGATCTTATTAAATGGTGGAGCAGGCTCAAGGGGCCAAATAGCTTCCTCTTGCTCCTTGCTCATATGTTCGTATAATTTCCATTGACGTAGATTCTACTCATGTCCACTATTTGTCTCAGCAATTGCTGCAATTAAATGAGGCAACATTCTCAGCATCTGGTCAAAAATCACATCAATCATTTTTCCCTGATCTGTCCTATTTAGTGAGACATGATTCAACTGGTCAACAAATCTGCTACAAGCCTAAATCTATAAGCCTGACATTCACCTGCACAATTGTTAATTATCTGAAGACCCATTCATCATGCTCAGAACTTCCAGCTTTCCCACACAATTAGCCACAAAACCTAAACACCATAAATACAAACTCTCATCAGGATCATTTATAAACTGTATGAACAGCTGGGTCCCAAGCACTGATCCTGGAGCACTTCACTGGTCACAGTAGCCCAATTAGAACTATTACTATTGTTAACTACCCCCTGTTTCCTATTATCTAACCAATTTGTTATCCAATTTTCAGCTTCCTCCTTGGTCGTTATGGTCACCTTGTCCATAAACCTCCTGTGAACGGATCAGCAAATGTTTTCTGAATGTCAGGCAAAATAATAAATCATCATTTCCCACCAATTCAATTCCTCATTTGTTAGACATTAACGCTCCTTTATAAATCCATGCCAGATGAATGTATTCTTTTTGTTTTAATAGATGGTCTTGAATTGTTTCTCTTATGATTGACTCCACTATATTGTCCCAATGCAGGTCTCAAAATAACAGACCCATAATTCCTGTAATTGTACTTTTGACCTTTTTTTGGATGAACAAACATTAACTATTTTTTCAATCTCTTGCTACCAACCTATAATGAGTGGTGAAAAATTTCAACCAGCACCCCCTATTATCCTCATTTCTATAAGTACACTTCAATATATTCCAGCTGGTCCTACTTTCTTGTGAATGTACAATGCAAACTGTCTGAGGATGAAAAGTTCATTGCTGATAAGTTGACCTTTATTCATCCAGTTCCAGCACCGATCACTCCCAGATTAAGGACAGCAAACCCTAGATAGGAGGCAAAGCTTCCCCAAATTGTTCTGACAAAGTGTCTCCAAAGAGCAACTCCATTGTGTCAGTAAGATATTTGGATTTCCCAAAGCAGCTATCTTTAAAGTAACCTGAGTGAGATTGAAATTATTGTTACGAACCTGCGCTCATTAAGCACTGCACCAACGCTGATGCACAGAATCTTTACACTGCAGATGGAGGCCATTCAGCCCATCGAGTCTGCACTGGCTGTCTGAAAGAGCATTCTACCTAGTCCCAGTCCCCTGCCTTATTGCCATAACCCTGCACATTATTTCTTTTCAGATAGCAATCCAATTGCCTTTTGAATACCTTGATCGAACCTGCCTCCACTGCCCTCTCAAGAAGTTTGTTCCAAACTCCAAGCACCCTCTGGGTGAAAAGATTTTCCCTCACATCACTATTACTCCTTTTGCCAATTATTTTGAATCTGTGCCCTCTAGTTCTTGATGTTCTCTTGAATGGGAACAGCTTCTCACTATTTAACCTGTCCATACCCCTCAGGATCTTGAATACCTCTATCAAGTCTCCTCTCAGCTGTCTTTTCTCCAAGGAAAAGAGTCCTAAACTCTCCAACCTATCCTCATAGCTACAGTTCTTTATACCTGGAATCATTCTTGTGAATCTCCTCTGTACTTTCTCCAATGCCTCCACATCCTTCCTCAAGCATGGTGCCCAGATGATTTATTTAAGATACGTACATTCTTTCGTCTTTCAGTTTAGGTTCCAGGACCCTGTGCTGTATATTCCAAACCACCGCGCTACCAACTCTTAGTCTGCTGAGAGTTTTGTTCAATTTGTTCAATTGGTACTTTTAGGCTTTTAATATATCTGTTAGTAGATGTTGATAAAATGTTTCCCCTACAATTATTTCTTAATTTTTTTACTACTACTGGGTTGTACTTGAATTCTGATGCATCTCCCATCTCTCCAGTTATTCAATTAGAAATATTTTGGAGACTAAAAATTGTGATGAAATACTTTAGAAAGTACAAGGATCCCATTCAACTCCTCATTTTTTAACATTAATGTGACCTGCTAGACTGAGACCATCTTATTACAACAGTATTAAAGACCAAACTGAGTGTGTCTTTCCCTTTGTGCCATAAAACAATCACAAATTGTAGAATTTACCTTCTGCTTTGAAAGGTTTCCAATGTAATCACTTTAATTTAATGCAATTAAAATTGTCCTTGCTATTCAAGTTGATTACCAAATATATAAACATTGGTGATCACATAAGGTGTGCTTGTAAGTGTTGAATTAAAAATGATTTATTTTTTCAATATGATACAAACTATTTAAGAAAAGGATACCTTAATTGGGATTGTTAGGTGTTTGATAACTAGTATTGCAAAGTAATCATAATCTCACAATTAAAAATCCAACTTTATCATTGGAAATAACAAGAAGCTACTCATTTTAATTAGCAAGAATCAAGGGTCAGGCAGGAAAGTAGAGTTGGGATACAAGAATCAACCATGATCTTATTGTGTGGCTCAAGGATTGTATGGCCTAGACCTGCTCCTTTTCCCTCGATAGCCTCAAAGTGCCAATGCATTTTAAATTTTGACAGGCCAAGAAAGTGACATCTCCATGGGGAGAATTTTTACCTCATCGGGCAGATGCAGTGGGTGGGCCAGGGAGCAGCCACAAAACCAACCACCACCCGTGATCAGGCCAGCCAGCGTGAAATACATGCTGAGCGCGGCCGGAGCAGGGGCGGGACGAGCGTGAGCGGTGAGCGCTAAGTGTGTGCATGCGCGAGGTTGTGCTCAGGGAAAGCTCCCTGAAGGCACAGAGCTGCCTCAAGAAGCTGAAGATTCCTAACGTTAAAAATAAAGATTTCAAAAATAAAGAAAACGTCCCCTCATGTGACTCTGTCACATAAGCAGGGACATGTTAAAAATGAGGTTTACAAATTTTCATTGTTTTTTTAATCACTGTTCGAAACCTCATCCTGGATGAGGTTTCGCAAAAAATGCAAAGGTCGCTTGGCTTATTCGCCCACCCGTCAACCATAAGGTTGGACGGGCAGCAAAAATTTTACTTAGTTAATTGATTAATGGGCTTAACAGCCCGCTTAATTGTCAGCAGGCGTGCTGCCAACTCCCTGTGCTCGCCCGCCAACCGAAATATCGTACGAGTGCGCAATGGTACTGGGACGCTCGTCCGACGTCACCGTGCGGTATTTCATGCTCATGCATGTCGGGTGCGCACCCGCACACCGGGCTGAAAATCCTGCCCCATGTTACCACGAACTAAGGTGTTATCTACACCCTAGCCTGGTTCAATCCCCCTCCCTCCAAGCTCTCCCAAGTTAAACCCATCGAAATCTCAGTGTAATCTCAGTGTCCTGCTTGAATTGTACTTCTGACAGCTTTGCTAAAACCTTCCATTTTCTCCCAATATCATGCAGCTCCTATCCCTATTTCATCTTCAGAATCAATTTCTCCAATTTTCCTCACCTATCTCTCAAACTTTAATTCATCCAGAATTCCATCAACTGCATGATATGCATGTACCTACCACATCTGTCCAACTGGCCTCCATCAGCAACCCATCAGGCAGCTTCAAGATTCCCATCCTTATTGACAAATACCTTAACGTGTTCACTCCAAGCTACTTCTGCAACCTGCTCCAATCCTACACCCAGCTCACACCATTTACTCTTTGAGGGTCTGGATTACTGTGTTCTCACATTTTCCCAGCTTTCCCAAGCATAGCAGAGATGGGTGAGCTTTGAGCTATCATGGCTTTCATTTCTGAAACACTCTTCCTAAAATCATAGAATAGTTCAGCAAAGAAAAAGCATTTGACCCATCAAGTCTGCGTCAGCTCTTTGAAAGAGCAATCCAGTTAGTCCTACATGCCTACTCTTTCCCCATACCCCTTCAAATTTTCTCCAAGTATTTATCCAATTCCCTTTTGAAGGCCAAAATTGAATCTTTATCAACCAATCCATCAAATGGTGCATTCCAAATCCTAATCACTCATCACATAGAAAAATGTTTCTTCATGTTACCTCCTTTTTTTGTCAATCATTTTACAACTGTACCCTCTGGATTCAGCCATTGGAAACAGTTTCTCTTTATTTAGTCTATCCAAATCTCTTATGGTTTTAAACACCTCTATTAAAACCCCTCTTAGCCTTCTCTGCTCTTAAGGAGAACAAGCCAGCTTCTTCAATCTATTCACTCAACTGCCATCCCTCATCCCTGAAACTATTCTAGTAAAACTCTTCTGTACCTTCTCCAATGCCTTCACCTTCTTCCTAAGGTGTAGTGCCTAGAATTAGACACAATACTCCAACTAGGACTGAGCTATTTTTTAATATAGGTTTAGCATATATCCTAGTTTTTGTAATTTACACCTGTATTTATAAAGTATTTATAAAGCCCGGGATCTGTTATGCTTTATTTTAACTTGCCCTACCACCTTCAAAGATTTGTACAGATTAACACCCCCCATTTCTTTCTTCTTGTACTTTTTTAAGATTGTACCATTTAGCTTGCATTGTCTCTCCTCATTTTTCCTACCAAAATGTATCACCTCACACTTTTCTATGTTGAATCTCATCTGCCTTGTGCCCAGCCATCCCACTATCCACTTGAAGTGTATTACTATCTTCCTCACTGTTTACTACACATCCAGGTTTTGTGTCATTTGTAACTCTTGAAATTGCGCCCTGTACTTCTGAGTAAAGTTCCCTTTAAAATGTCATTATTGTGCAGTTAGTTTTTCAAGTGTGTGGAATCTTTAATATTTTTTGTGCATGACTACCATCCTCTTGCCATATTTAATAAGGCCTGTCTGATATCTTGCAGTGTGTTGCAGCTTAATGGGAACATTACTCCTAAATCATTAATGCATATAAATGAACCAATCTACCCAGCCCTTTCTTTCCACTTTTCATCCAGACAACAGCCTTTAAAGGAAAGCACAACACCGTTCAGAGCGATCAACTACTCCTTTGATACCAGTCTCAACCCAAAACATATAACTTACATTATTGTCAATTGCTGTATCTTATTTGCAACATCAGGGATATATAATCACAGCCCAGATCGAGGCTATGGACTCTGTTTCCCCCATCTTTTCAGGAAGAGAGTTTCAGAGACTCACAATCCTGAGTGAAAAAATTTCACCTCATCTTTGTTTTAAATGGGCAACCCCTTATTTTTAAACAATGACCTCTCGCTCAACCACAAGAGGAAACATTCTCTCCACATCTATCCTGTGAAGAGCCCTCAGGATCTTATATGTTTCAATCAAGTCGCCTCTCACTCTTTTAAACTCCAGTGGATACAAGACTAGTTTGTCTAACCTTTCATCATAAGACAACCTGCCCATTCCAGGCATTAGCCTGGTAAACCTTCTCTGAACTGCTTCCAATGCATTTACAGCCTTCCTTAAATAAGATGACCAATACTGTACACATTGCTCCAAATGTGGTCTCACTAGTGCCCTGTACAACTGAAGCGTAACCTCCTTATTTTTGTATTCAATTCCCCTCGCAATAAAAGATAACATTTTATTAGCTTTCCTAATTGCTGTACCTGCTGTACTTGCTGTACCTGCATACTAGCCTTTGCTAGTGCGATTAATGCACTCAGACACCTAGATCCCTCTGCATCTCAGAGCTCTGCAATCTCTCACCATTTAGATAATATGGTTCTGTTTCATTCTTTCTGCCAAAATGGACAACTTCACATTTTCCCATATTATACTCCATTTGCCAGATCTTTGCCCACTCACTTAACCTATCTTTTTTTGAAACAAAAAACAGACAAGGGCTGCATATGTAAAGAAAGTAAGCGAGAGCTAGCTGTCTGCATAAAAAACAACAGCACCTGCCATTCACCCATTCCAAATGGGGTTACCATCGCTAGCTGGACATATTCTTGAAGGTTTCACCACCTGACCCCCTGCCTTCAACTACCCAACCTTAAAAAAAGATATGTAAAAAAAAACCTCCAATATTTTACATAGAATTTACAGAAACAGGTCAATTGATCCAACTGGTCTCTGTCATTGTACATGAATCCCCTCCCAACCCTCTTCACTTCATGTTATCAGCAAGTCTTTCTATTTTATTCTTACTATAACTCCCCCTTAAACGTATGCGTGCTATTCACCGCTATGGCTCCATGTGGTAGCAAGTTCCACATTCTATTCACTCTCTATGAATATTTCTCCTGAATTCCATACTGGATTTCATAGTGACAATCCTTTTCTGATGACCCAGAGTTTTGGATTTCTCTGTAAGCAAAACATTTCCCTATGTCTACCTTATCGACCCATTCAATTGGTCAAGATTTGAAATTGACAGGTAGGATAAGATGATCTAATTCATCACTCCTGCCCCATGCCTTGATAACCAGAGCATCGTGACCAGACATACGAATTAGGAGCAGGAATAGACCACTCGGCCCCTCAGAGCATGCTCCCCCATTTAATAAAATCATGGCTGACCTGATTGTAAGCTCAACTCCGCATTCCGCCTACCCCCTATAATCTTTCACCTCCTTGCTTATCAAAAATCTGTCCACCTCTGCCATAAAAACATTCAAAGACTCTGCTTCCAATTCGTATTGAGGAAGAGAGTTCCATAGACTCACAACCTTCTGAGAAAAAAATCCGCCATATCTCTGCCTTAATTGGGCGACCCCTTATTTTTAAACAGTGACGTCTAGTTCTAGATTCTCCCACAAGAGGAAACATCCTCTCCACATCCACCCTGTCAAGACCCCTCAGGATCTTAAATGTTTCACTCAAGTCGCCTCTCACTCTTTTAAACTCCAGCGGATACAAGTCTAGACTGTCTAACCTTTCCTCATAAGACCGTCCATCTCTGGTATTAGTCTAATAAACCTTCTCTGAACAGCTTCCAATGCATTTACATCCTTCCTTAAATAAGGAGACCAATACAGTACACATTATTCCAGATGTGGTCTCACCAATGCCCTGTATAATTGAAGCATAACCTCCCTCCTTGTGTATTCAATTCCCCTCACAATAAACAGTAACATTCTATTAGCTTTCCTAATTATTTGCTATACCTTTTTTTTGATTCATGCACTAGGACACCCAGATCCCTCTGCATCTCAGAGCTCTGCAATCTCTCACCATTTAGATAAAATGCTTCTTTTTTATTTTTCTCCCCCATCCTCAAAGCCATGTAATCTCCTGAAGGGAGAAAATAGTCATTAAACAACTAATAACAAAAGTGTTCAAAGAAAATTATAAAATCTAAAATGTTTTTGAATGACGTGGTCCTCACAGCAATGCCCAGGTGATGAAGTTTTCATCTCTAGAGATTCTAGGATAATTATGGAGCATGCCAAAAGCCATTGTAGAATAAGAAAACAAATTTAGTTATGACTTTTTATTTACTACTTTACAACCTTAAAATCTCATTGACCCTATTGCCTGTAACAGTGGTTCCCAAATGCACCAAGGTTGGGGATGAGGATGGGGGGGTGGGGGGGCAGAAGGGAGGAAGCCTGGCAGGTTAATATGCTGGGATCTCAGGCCTCGGCCAGGAGAGCAGAGGCCGCCTCAACTAGATGCCCCTTCTCTACCTGGCCTATGCACCCTGCTGCTCCTCCCCATCCCACCAGCTCCTCCCCCGGGTCTTCAGTTCTGGTCCTGCCAAAAGCCCCCTGGAATCACCTTCCATCTGGTTCTTGGTGCTTCTTTGCTGAAATTGGACGCAGTCCCAGTAGCAACCACCGTCCCTGATGGCGCTGCTGGGACCAGAGAGCTGCCAACCAATCAGATGACCGGAAGCTCTCGGAGGTGGGATTTCCCCCTAGTGGGGGCAGAAGGCCCACCTCCAGCTGATTAGCACTCCTTGGAGCAGGGGTGCATTCCCCGCTGATCTTTTTGGTGGTGAGCCTACTCCATAAATCTTTCCCCAGCAGGATATGGATACATTTTGCTGCAGTCAAAATGTTTCTGGAATGATGGATTTATTGATGTGACGACACTTCAAAAATACTTCATTGTTTGTAAAGCTTTTTGATGTGTCTGATATTCGTGAAAGGCGCCATATAAATGTAAGTCTTGCCTTAAAAAATAAACTAGTGTGGAAAATGCACTGGTACAATAGAAGTTACTGTAACTCTTTGTAAAATTGTTTCATGATTCTGTAAATGTAAAATTGACATTCTTCTTCTTCTTATGAAATCCAGTTCATCTTTGAAACAGTGATTTGATTTCAATGTGAAAAAATGAATACCATAGAAAAGCATTTTATTTTCTCGATATATTTTACTAAGTGCAAAATTAACACTTCAATTCCAAGAACGCTGCTAAAAACAAAAGCGCAATCAGCAGGTATACAGTGCACTTGTCAACTGAGAAGCTTACTGGTAAAGAGATTCTACTAGAGGAAGCCAAGAAACAGGGATCAGGACACAAAAGTCATTCTCCCAATTCTAATGTTAACAAAAGAGTTGGAATAATTTTGAAAACATGATGTTGCACAGTCAACATCACATTTTGCAATCACTTTTTGTTTTGATCAATGTCTCATTATTGACTGCCTACACAGGCTTCTATGTTGAGATGGAAGGTTCTGGATTAATAAGCAAGGTATAACATGAACAAATTCAATCATGTTAGCTACAAGTCTGCAGGGAACCAATCTGCAACACACAGCAGTTAATTTTGGTTAAAATCTTAAATCAATGCATCATTCTCTAGTTTAGCCTCAGCTTTTAGATCATATCTTTGAGAGGGATCACTAAATATTTTTATTGTGGCAATCACAATGGGTTCTCGCATTCTTTACTCATCCCTCATGGCCCTTGACTTTACAAAAAGGAATTCCCAAATACACATCCTCTACACAATTGAAGACCTTCAAGGAAGGAGGCGAAGATTAAATGTGATGCGTAACATAACAGAAATTGTTATATCGTTAAGAAAGACACAAGTATATTAGGCTGATCCTAGTGGTGCAACAAAGAGAGGGAAACAAATCTGGTGTTCATGTTCCCAACTTCATGTGGGCTTTTCACAATTGACAGGGTGCAGGCTGTTTAATGTTTTCAGTTTTGATTCTTCTAATGAACAGATTCTTAACTGACAGTAAATCCTACCCTTAAACTAAATCAAAATGTTATACTCATTAAACGACAATGTAACATTTCCCATTTAATACCACCATCAGTCATAACTACATGAAAGGAGAATGATCTAATATTAAAGAGGATTTCACAATTTTCAAAATTCAGAAAATAATAAATGGGATTGTGTGGTGGAAAGTCAAAATGAGAGTCTGATGGAGTAGACACTTCAAGGCAGAAATGATACATATCCAAAAATAGAGTGACCAAATTCAGCCTGAGCCTGCATCTAAATTCAATTGTTGTTAACAGAGTTTTTTTAAACATCACAGACAGAATTTTATGACCCCATGGCGGGTTTGCAGGTGGGAGGCCAGTAAAATTCTGCAGGTGATTTTCCCGCTGCCAACCTGCACACCCGCAACCTCGCTGTAATTTTACGGGCAGTGGGCAAGGCCTAGGGTGCTACATCTGCACTCCACCACTTAATCGGCCACTTAAGGACCATTTCCCATCCACACTGCAATTATTTGGCCACAGGATAGAGGTTGGGGATGAGGGCTTGGGGGGGGGTGGGGGGGAAGGGAGGAAGCCTGGCAGGGTAAACGTGCAGGGATCTCAGGCCCCGCGCAGAAAAGGTGTGAGGGTGGGGGTACCTCCTCCACAGACCCTTTTTGGATCAGAAGCTCCTCAACTAGATAGCCCCTCCCCATCTGGCCTATGCACCTGATACTAAGCACCCCCCCCCCAACCCCCTCCCCGGGGTCTTCGGTTCTAGCCCTTCCAAAAGCTTTCTGGAATCACCTTCTATCTGGTTCTTGGCTCCTCTTCGCTAAAATTGGACTCAGTCCCAGCAGCGGCACCACTCCTGTTGGCACTGCTGGGACCAGAGAGCTGCCAACCAATCAGATGACCAGGAGCTCCTGGAGGTGGGACTTCCTCCCAGAAGGGGGCAGAAGGTCCACCTCCAGCCAATTAGCACTCCTTCGAGCAGGGGTGTGTTTCCCCACTGACCTTTTTTGGTGGTGAGCCTTCTCTATAAATCTTTCCCCAGCAGGATATGGGTACATTTGGCTGCAGTCACTTTCAAAATGTTTCCGTAATGATGGATTTATAATGGATTTGAGTGGGGCAAGCTGCAGTTACATTTCTTTTCCCCCATCTCTGGGAATGGAAATTCTTTGCAAATGCTTGGTGTTCATCACTCAATAATACATGATTGCCAAGTTTAAGTGACAAGTTAATGCTGGGATTTCAAATTGCAACGTTCTGCTTGAATATCAATGCAATTATTTGCTTGGCGCTTGGAAAATGGAAGTGCATTTAAGTGAAGGGGGAATGAAAGAGAGAAATGGAAGAAAGTAGGTCACAATAAGACTAAACCCCCATCCACGGGAAAACTTTTTGACAATCATAAATGATTTGCAACACATGAAAATCTATTTACATTTTACACATTCCACCAGCAAAGCAAATTCAATTTATTTAATGGAACATTCACTACTGAACACATATTTTGCAGCACACTGCCACTCCAGGCACACTAGATGATGCTGTGCTGGAGGTAAGTGTTAATACTTTCCATTGTTAATCCTTTGGTACTTGAAATCGATCTTTTTCTTTTCTGATTGCATCCATTGTAGAAATTGCATCTTTCTGTCCAACATGGTCTTGTACATCCTTCTCCCTGTAAAAAATAAAGTTGCTGTTTAGCACTTATCTGTCCTTCAATCCCAATCATGAAGATGAAGCCTGTGCTCAAATCTCAACCACAAAAATAATTACTTGGGCAAGAGGAAATAAATCTTGAAAGATGCTGTTTAGTATAGCAGAGGAGCTCTTTATTGGAATAGCCTAAAGCTGCAAACAAATTCCAGAGGATTGGATGCATGAAGGGATCAGAATGAATGAAGGAGTGAAACATGATAGAATCCAATGGATTACTTCACTCTAAATAGACTAGTTTGCAAGTTTCTCAGTGTTGGTTACAGAACGGTGTCCCTGAAAGAAGTCTTCATAGTCTTCAGTAGGTTAACAGCAAGCCTTTATAAACTACTTATGACTGTATACATATAGAATATGAAGGTTACGGCTAGGAGCTCTCTCAATGTTTAGGTTTTCACATGCCTCTGCTCAACACCACACTGACATGAGGTCTGGGTCTTGTGCCTTCTTACATACTGTATGGACGGTACTGTACTCAGTCTCACATTGACCTTGTATGGACCACACCCTTATATTATAACTCAGTTTCTCATTCCTCCATGCCCAGAATGTAACTCATCCCTGACTGGCTGGGGAATGAAGGCCTGTAACTGTGCTCTAACCAGCAAGCAGCATAAACTGAAACAAAATATAGACTGATGCTGCCTAGAGAAAACATGAAGGCCCACATAGATCAGCTCATTGGCAATGGAGCCATAAACTGCAACTTTAAATGGTAAATTATCTGGAAATGATCAGGGCCTGGTGTCATTTTACCAAATAGAAAAAAAGGCATGGTAATGGGGTTTGTCGAATTAAAGAAGCAAATCTGGTGCTTAAATTGATATGTCTCAGTGGCCGGTGTTTCCATAGTTAAAAAAAATATAGTCTATACAGGGCCCTTACTAAAAAGCAATTGTAAGGTGCTGTTTTGACCTACTTCAATTGACTTGTATATAATTGACTCGAGTGCTGAAATGAAGATATGCATGTGTCATGTCATGGTTGGCTGACTATTGTTCCTTTCATTTCGGTTTGTTGGGTGCAGGGCCAAGTGTTTGCAAGGACATCCTTAAGAGAGAAGAAAGTGGTAGAAAGTTGCTGAGCACTTTGGAGTTGAATTAGCATTCAACAAAGCCTGGACTATTATAGGGAATGTGTCACTTTCCTTCTCACTTTAGCTTCCCGCTATATCATAGGCAGTTTTTAAACTTTAATTTTGAGATTCCACAAAATGGAAATTATGGTCATTTATGTTGTGGTCATTCATTAACACAATCCATAACACTAATAAAAGGAAATTAATTCAATTTTTTGTGACTGAATCTTTTTCTCTTCCTTCCACGGCAATAAGTCTGAATTCTGAAGAAAGCAATACAAAGGTCTTAGAGAAGATAAACATGGATTTCACTGTACCTCACTCTCATGAAAGGGTTATAACTGAACTCCTCTCCAATAGTGGATGGGATGGTAGGTTTTCCAAGATCATAGTGTTCCTAAAAACAATTACAAAAATGCTGCTAATAGGCTAAGATTTAAATTTACCAAAAATTAGTAATGAGTTATATTATAACCGTTAACCACAAAGAATACATTAGATTCTTAATTTGAGGATCCAACTTAAAAAGAAACTAATAAATCTTGATTTAAATGTTATTTTGGTCTCAAGATCCACAAAACTTAAGGAAACAAATTTCCTCCAAAATATTTAAGCCAGTTCCAAAGAATAGTCATAAAAGACTCAAAACATTGTTTCTCTCTCCACAGATGCTGCCAGACCTGCTGAGGTTTTCCAGGAATTTCTGTTTTTAAGCCAGTCTACTTCCTGCTTGCCTATCCTATGTTAATGGCCAGATGTTTTGAACATGATATTTACCAAGCCTCACTGTCCTTTATGACTTTTCCTAAAGATGACTCCTTCCTGCTGAAATTCAGAAAAGGGGTGGAGACGTAAGCCTCTGAGTCAGAAGGTTGTGGGTTTGAGTTCAATTCCAGAGATTTGAGTACAAAATATAGGCTGACACCCCAGAGCAGTACTGAGGAAGTGCTACACTGTCAGAGATGCCCTCTTTTGCGTGAGGCATCAAATGAAGGCCCCTTCTGCTATTTCAGGTGGATGTAAAAGATCCCACAACCCTATTTTGAAGAAGAGGGAATGCCGATATCATGGTCAATATTTATCCCTCAACCAGGCTGAATAGTACACTCCAAAAACGAGGGCGATTTCCACATCAGCAGACATATTATTGGACATGACGATGTCGGGTGATGTCTGATGTCATCATGCCGATTTCAAATAATATATGGGTGGGCTTGTGCTATGATAATCTTAATTAAAGGTGCAATTAAAGTCATTAACAACCCAATTGACTGTCATAATATGCTTTGAAGGCAATAATATGCCGGAGCGGGTGACACAATCCAAGGGGTGGGGCCTGGTTGGAGAGCTCAAGATGGCGGCATGAACAGCAATGGCAGCCGGAGCTCTCACAATGCAATCGGCCTGGCGGTTGACGACTACTCGAAGTCTTGGCCCAGGTTTCTGGTTAGGCCATGTCCTCTGCAGGGCGTTGGCATCTGGCGGTATTCCGACTGATGAAGAGCAAGCAACTGGGATGGAAAAGATGATCATGCAGGCTATGAAAACTGAGAAGGATCCCTTCAATATGCTTAAGCCTAAGGGGTATGCTGGGACCAAAGACGATCCTCACATTGTACCAATTGTCACCAACAAGAGACTTGTAGGCTGCATTTGTGAAGAGGACAATAGTGCAGCCATCTGGCTCTGGCTTCATGAGGGGGATGCACAGTGCTGTCCCTCCTGTGGGGCTCATTACCAGCTCGTACCCCACCATCATTGAATGTGGACAATACTGGGTACACCCCATTCACTCATCTTCATTTGATGGATCTTGCTTAGTGTTTGTGGTTCGGGACTCAACACATAACACTCCAGGCTGCATGTCACCGTATTCTTACAGAAGTATAAAATATTAAAAATGAAGTTTACATCTAAAAAATAATACACCTTTAGAGTCAGAGTCACGCCATGTGGGGAATCCATTTTATCATGGATAAGCTTGTTAGGATGGGTTTAAAAGCTGCAGCTGAGCACAGAGTCTCAGTTTAGCAGTTAGTACATCAGTAACTGCTGGGAGTGCTCATTTGAATGAGCAGACAAAGCATTCTGATATCATTTGAGCTAGAGGCCTTTTCTCAGTTGTGGAGCACTTTGTTGAGTGCTAGAGTTTGTTCCTGCCCATCACACAGGGCTATAACATATCTGTGGCAGATGGCCATTGTGCTCTTGGTGGGAGACATAACCTCCAGTGAGGACAGGAGGAGGAGGGGGAGGGGGAGGGGGAGGGGGAGGGGGAGGAGGAGGAGGAGGAGGAGGAGGAGGAAAAAGCAGGAGGTCCAGGATGCACTGGTGCATGGAGGGGGCGGAGCTGCACCAGAGCCTGAGGGTCCAGAGCCACTCAGAGACCCTCAGCGGAGGCGCAGACGGTCTTATGCAGCCCCTGGAGTCTACAGGCAGAGATTGAGCTGTATCTGTAATTGTCAGAGAGTAAATGCAGGAGAAGAATCAGGCTATCAAGAGCCATAGTCGCATCCCTGTGACATGCTCACATCTGGGGGAGATCTCTTCCAACTGCGTAAGGGGGCAACGGATGCCGGTGGCTTTGAAGATTACTGTCATGCTCAAATTCTTCATGACAAGATCCTTCCAGGTAGTCTGCAGAGATCTTAGTGGCATCACAACAACTGTTGCACACCACTGCATAAATGTCTTCACTGATGCAATGTTTCAAAGGTCAGGGAATTACATCCCCCTCACACAGGATGTCCAGAGTCAACTGGAAAGAGCACAAAGATTCATGGTGACTGCAGCATTCTCTAGGGTGCAGGGATCTACTGATTGTACTTATGTCACCATAAGGGCTCCTGCTGGCCAGCCCTGCACCTTCAGTAACGGGAAGGGCTTCCACTCGCTGAACATCCAGCTGCTCTGTGATCACCATTGGCGGATCATGCAGGTATAAGCCAGGTACCCGGGCAGCAGCCTCGACTCCTTCGTTCTTCGAAACTCACAGGTGCCAGACCTGTTCAGTGGCCCAGATCCCCTGGATGGATGGCTCACAGGTGACAAGGGGTATCTGTTGAAGAGCTGGCTAATATCGCCTGTGAAGGTGCCCAGAACTGAGGTGGAAAGGAGGTAAATGAGAGTCACAGAAGCACCAGGCCCACAGTGGAGCAAGTCTCCTGAAGATGAGATTCAGATCCCTGGACAAATCTGGAGGAGCACTGCTTATTCCCCGTCAGCTGTGCCCCTGATGGTCGTGGTTTGTTGTGCCCTCCATAACCTCACTATCCAAAAAGGAGATGCTCTGGAGGATGAGGACTCACCAGGTACAGGCCAATCCTTGGAGGGAGAGGGCAAGGATGGGATGAGGGAACATGGCGACGTTCAGATTGAAGGCTCTAGCCTTGATTGCATGGATGGCCATGTTACCAGGGATGCCTTAATATGCCAGAGGCTTCAATAGTGTTCAATGCCACTGCATCAGACATGCTTGGGCGCCATCTAGGCGATCCCTTCCCCATGTGTCATGACTGAGTTCTGTCACCGTAATATCCACACACTATTCATTTCCCTGCATGAACTCATGACTCCTCTTGCCCTCCTTCAACATTATCAAGTTCTCCTTAAACTTCAGATACAAGTGCCACAGCCACAGCACATGATGAAAACATCAGCATGAGGGTATGTTAGATGTACGTTTATTTGCAAGCGTGAAAGGATTATTAATAGCAAACAATAAGCAACACACCGATGTCTCCCTCTTGGTGACTAACGTGGATCTTTTCTAAAGTGTTGACAGGTGCTCTGGTGCACTGGTTCCCCTCTTGCTTGTAGCTGATCTGCCACCTCCCTTGCCCTGGATGTCCTCGGCAGGCATCCTCTGTGTGGCTGTGGCCTTGAGCTGCCCAAAACTTTAGAAGACTCCTGCTGAGATGCATGAGAATCTTCAGTCACCATGACACTGCACGAGGATTGTGTGAATGGCGGGTGGACAGAGGAGATGCCAGCCCATCAGAAGTGCCCCAAGAGATGCTTCCAGATGGCAGCAGCTGGTACTCATCTTCTGCTACTGGGACCTGCTGGTCCTTCCTGCCAACCTGTGAGGACCCAGGAGCTGGGTAGGTGCCCAAGCTCCCAGTTCCCCAGTCGCCCTGGCTCTGGGCCCCTGAGCCCCGGTGTGCAGATCGGAGCGCATATCAGTGATTGCATCTACAATGCGCACAGTTTGCCCCTGCCAATCTGTCTATGAAAGAAGCTTGGCACTCCAAAGAGTGGGTGAGCACAGCCCACATGGCCTGGATGGACACCTCCATAGTCTGGGCCAGAGCAAGAAACCCCTTTGCTATATCCGCCACATCTTCATGGACCTCGTGCTGTACATCCAGCATCTGCCGCCTTATGGGTGACTCCAGAGACTCATCTTCTGACTCATAATTAGTCTCTGGATCACCCCAGACGCTCCTCTGACTGCCTGAGGCCTGCTCCACCCTACTCTCCGGTAGCTGCATGTGCGAATGTGAAGTGCCCTTATCAGTGTGTGTAGTCTCTTTCCGACATGCTGGTCCCTACCGAGGTGCCAGTATCTGTGATGCGCCTGGTGCTGAGAGAGGATGTAATGCTGCATCCTCTGAGAGTTCTACCTCCTCCTTGGAGGGAAGGGGCAGCATGCCTGTGGCAGAGGGTGAACAGAAGAGACTTCTACTGTGACGAAGACACATAAGTAAGGGGGTCAGTAGGCATCAAAGACTTGGCCAAATTAGCACTATTACAAGATGCTCATCAACATTTCTATTGTCCACATGAGTGATGAGACTCTGCAAACACTACGTACATTTGAATGATCATCTGAAGGTTCAGATGAGGAAGCTTGTCAGGGTTCCAATGTCTGAGCTATATTAACCAGCTTCATTGAATAATGCCAATCCTCCACTAAACTTCCACTAGCCTTGACCCCTTTTCTAGCTGACTGACGATTTGCCATCTCACCAGACCCAGGCCTTCATCCAATCTTGCCTTTGCCTAAACTCCTGGAGGACTCTGGGTCCGTGAGCATCAGAACTTCGTCTTTGAAAGGACTCAGAACTTCCAGGTTTGGTGTTCCTCTGCCTGTACAGGTTCTCTCACGGCTGTTGTGGGCTCGCTTCTCCTGAAAATATTTGTAAGAGTGCAGTCATTAACAATTTTAAATAATCTTATAGTATGCCAAAAACCCATTATCACCTCAGTACTGGCCAGCCTGGATGCTAGGCTCATGCGTTATTTGCCGATTCTGCAAACCACCCACCCAACTGGACCAATGCTTGAAATGCGTAATGACATCATTGAAGACAGCTGTGTCCTTGTTGAATCATGCTGCCTTTGAAGAGCAGCCAAATTCACTGCCCTCCTGCATTCATGAGCACACTCTGTAGCATGTTGGGCCAAGACTATACATACTGGGGCCATGGTCACTTGGCCGACATTGTTAGGTCATTTAGCCTTTTCTGGCATTGGGACGAAGTCCTTCTGACCAGCCCAACACTGCTGACCTTCTCAGCCACCGCCTCCCACGCTGCATGTGTCTGGCTCAGCTTCCTCCTCTTGCCTGGAGCTGGAATCAACTTTTCACTTCTGGCAGAGACCACATGTAGGAGGGCTCTGAGTGAGTCCTCGTTGAATCTAGAGGCTGGTTTGGCCCTTCTCCCCCACTTCTCCCCTTACTCCAATGGCACTGACATCTCTGTAACATGTAACAACTGTACAACTGTTCCATGCAAAAAGGTGGGGAACTTGTTCAGCTTAAAAAGAAAGCCACCTCTGAACATTACCAAGGTTTGGAGACAGCAGAACTCCAAATAAAATGCACTCACTTTAGAAGCCTGCAAACTGCTCAATGACAAATTATTCTGCAGAGTTTGAAGCGATCCTGCACTTGCTGGGTCCCTGACAGTGTCCTGTGCCGGGGGCCCTTTAAACTACTGGCCATGACCTCATTCCGGGCCACAGCCAACGACATAAGAGGCTGGACATCCCACCCTACAGCAGTCATTATGCGGGATGAAAGATGAATACAAAAGTAGGGAGGTTATGCTTCAATTATACAGAGCACTAGTGAGACCACATTTGGAATACTGTGTACAGTATTGATCACCTTATTTAAGGAAGGATGTAAATGCACTGGAAGCAGTTCAGAGAAGGTTTACCAGACTAATATGTCTTATGAGGAAAGGTTGGACAGGCTAGGCTTGTATCCACTGGAGTTTAGAAGAGTAAGAGGCGACTTGATTGACACATATAAGTTCCTGAGGGGTCTTGACAGGGTGGATAGGGAGAGGGTGTTTCCTCTTGTGGGAGAACTTAAAACTAGTGGCTAAAAGCAAAACACTGCGGATGCTGGAAATCTGAAACAAAAATTGAAAATGCTGGAAAAACTCAGCGGGTCTAACAGAATCTGTGGAGAGAAAGGCAGAGTTGACGTTTCGAATCTGTATGACTTCTTCAGAGCCCCTTTACCTCCTCCCTCCTCACCGTCCAAGCCCAAACACTCCTTTCAAGTAAAGCAGCACTTCACTTGCACTTCCCTCAGTTTGGTCTACTGCATTCACTGCTCCCAATGCAGTTTCCTCTACATTGGAGAGACCAAATGTAGACTGCGTGGCCGCTTTGCAGAACACCTGTGGTCTGTCCGCAAGCATGACCCAGACCTCCTGTCGCTTGCCATTTCAACACACCACCCTGCTCTCGTGCCCACATGACCATCCTTGGCCTGCTGCAATGTTCCAGTGAAGCCCAACGCAAACTAGAGGAACAGCACCTCATTTTCCGATTAGGCACTTTACAGCCTTCTGGACTTAACATTGAGTTTAACAACTTCAGATCATGAACTCTCTACTCCATCCTCGCCCCTTTTTATCCTCTTTTTTCAATATTCATTTTATTTTTTATCCACTTATTTTTATTTATTTTCTTTTTTATTCATTGTTTTATCCCCACCTTTTATCCTATTTTGATCTTTTTTCCCCACCACCACCACCCACTCCCCAACCCTACCCCCAATAGGGTCATCTGTCACTTGTTCATGTTGCTCTTTCCAGAGAGCTTACCCTTGTCCTCCTATTATCACATTCTGCTTTCTGACCTTAATGCCACCATCAGCACCTCCTTTAGCCAATACCACTACTATTAGCACCCCTTTGTCCTTTTGTTCATGACATCTCTGGTAATCTCTCCTTTGCCTCCACCTACCACTGGCCTTTTATCCAGCTTCACGTGCTCCACCCCCCCTAAAAACGGCATAAATTTCATCACATTTTTACTTCTCTTTAGCTTTGGAGAAGAGTCATATGGATTTTAAATGTTAATTCTGTCTTTCTCGCCACAGATATTGCTAGATTGTAGAACTAGGGGGCCACGGTTTAAAAATAAGGGGTTGCCTATTTAAAACAGGGGTGAATTGTTTCTCTCAGAGGGTTGAATGACTTTGGAGCTCTTTTCTTGGAAAGGTGGTGGAAGCAGAGTCGTTGAATATTTTTAAGGCATAGGTGGATAGATTCTTGGTAAGCAAGGGGGTGATAGCTTATCGGGGGTAGGCAGGATGCAGATTTGAGGTTACTATCAGACCAACCATGATCTTATTAAATGGCGGAGGAGGCTCGAGGGGCCGAATGGCCTACTCCTGCTCCTTGTTTGTAGGTTCAGTTTAATTAGCTCCAATTGACGTCTTATTGGGCGTGTTTCCAAGACAGGTCCAAGAATCGAAAGACCGCTGACTTCAGGGTGTGGAACCCGCTCTCAACGCCCCAGCCATTTTATTTAGCCCAACATCACTAAAACAAGGGATCTGGCCATTATTATATTGCTGATTGTGGGAGCTTGCTGTGCACAAATTGGCTGTAAACTATTTTGAGATGTCCTGAGGTTGTGAAAGGCTTTATATAAATGCAGGTCTTTCTCTTTCTTTTCCTGCCATTGCAATTTGTGTGTCTAAGTCATGAAGCAAATCTTTTCCCTACTTGGTGATCTGCTCTGCAGTCTTATATAGAACCCGTAAGTGCTAGTTCTGACTCAGACACAGGAAACAGGGGTAGCAGAATCACTGACCGGTGGTCATTTTGCTTCTTATTTTCATTTGTTACTGGCAGCTAGATGAGGTCAGTTTCTAACTTGCTTCTGTACCATCACTAAAGGGAAATATTTATTCCCAGTAGATAGCGGATCAGTAGTGTTCGCTCCAGCAATGGCTGAAGATAACAATTGCTGTTGTATGTAAGATGCATATGGTAGTAGGCTATACAATAAAACAAATCCAACCAGCTTCTTAAATCACGCAAAGAATAAAGTCACAGCATTAGTGAGGTGGTTAAATTGGGTCTGTTACTGTGAAACTTTAAGCTTCACATCCTTCTCAAGTCCTGTTTCATCCAATGGCTGGAGCAGAAAACCTGTTCCAGGGCTACCTGTGTGTGCGGCATTGAACTCAATCGATGCCACAGATGCACCTATGTTTCTTTACAGCTAATTAAAATGGCTGGTAGATCAGGAATTGATCATAAGATGGAAATGGACAGTTCACACACTAGTGTATCAAATTCCATGTGTGCTTCATTCTAATGACTTGTAACCTTCATGATGAGTAAGCTTACCTTTGCCCAAGCTAATTTCTGTTTGATTGCTTCATTGTTTGGTTCAACATGTTGGGCAAATTTGAGATTGTTGATGGTATACTCATGCCCACAGTACACCCTCTAAAAACAAAATATACTAACTTTAATATCACATATATAAAAATTTGGAATACAACAATACAAATTTAATTATAATTCCTAATAATACTTGCAATGGTACCAGAAGTTTCTCATCTTGTTCTTTCCCACTCCAGATTTTACTGAAGTAGTTGTAAAGGAAAAACTAGTAAAACTTGGAAATGAAAGATACCAATATTGTCTGAACTGGTCTTGTATACTTTAAAATAGAACTCCACTATTACTGATTTTTACTGGGATTTGAAAATTTTGAACTGGTTTTTCACATGTTATAGTATCCTTTTCATTAATTTCCTTTTTAAAAATTCACATATTTTGATGAATATTTGTGCTGATCAATGTAAGAGTACCAAAGTTCCATCAACAACGAGTGTGCAATTTTTACGTTATGTGTCAACTTGGCTGATTTGGTAGGGCTCGTCTTTGAACCAGAGATAGTAGGTCCAAGCATTCGGCCAAGATTTTAGCGCATATACTTGGCTGACATTTTGCTGTCAGACTGAGGGAGTGAAGACAGAGATTCCATCTTCAAGAGAGATATTAAACTGAGAGCCTGTCTACCTGTCTTGGTGGCTCAGATGAATATAGAAGATTGCATGATACCATTTAAAAAGCAGGGAGTTCTTCTGGTGCACTGGCCAATATTCCTTCTGCAAACAAACCCTACCAAAAACAAATTAACTGGCCACTCGCCTCATTTCCTGTTTGCAGGGCTTTACTGTACACTAATTGGATGAGGTGGTTGCCTAGATAACAATAATGACGGCACCTGAAAAGTGATTAATTGGTTAATTAATTCATTAGTTAATTAATTGTCTATCCTGAGGAGGTGATAAGGTGCTTTATAAATGCAGTTTATTCCTTTTCACTTCTGAAAAGCACCATCTACTATATTTCATTTCAGTAACACTCTATTCCTTGCATTTCCCATCCATATGGAATGAAATTACTAATTCAGTTCCAAGTTACAGACATTTTAAGGTAAAACTATGGCCAAGACTCATTTCTCACAGGATCCTTACAAAATGGCCCCTTGGGTGAGGTCTTGGAGAGTGCCTGGACTGTAACCCAGTAAGCACCTAAGACCTTCAGGAGTGGAGGAAGCAATGGGAACAAATACAAGGGCAGGAAAAGGAGCAAGGAAAAAAATACCAGAATAAGAGGATGTCAGGGACATTTATTTTAAAATAATTGCTGCAGAAATATAAAAGTGACAGAAAACAGATGATAGATTTCTTCTAAAAAAAATTTGAAAGTACATGTCAAAATGTTGATATCAAAGTGCTGAATGTCTAAAATGACAAGTTAACAGTTAGAATCCTTACTCAAAAGGTAAAACGTTTACCGTATCAGATGGCAATTTGCCGAGAATGTCAATCAGAGCACGGTACATCTCCTCACCAGATCCTTCAAAGAATTTCCCACAGCCAGCAACAAATAGTGTATCACCTGTGGGGAATCCAAAACCAACTTAGAAATCATAACAGGGACAACTGGACCTTGAAACAGATTTTGTAAACATGCATAAGTAAAAGTAAATATTTGATAGGGAAAGAGAAACAAACAGATAAAGGCAAAATGTCACCATCAGCACCTCCTTTAGCCAGTAGCACCATCATTAACACCCCTTTGACCTTTAGTTCATGACATCTTTGGCAATCTCTCCTTTGTCCCTACCTATCTCTGACCTTCTATCCAGCTTCACCTGCCCCACGCCATTAAACAGTATAAATTTCACCACATTTTTACTTCTCTTTAGCTCTGAAGAAGAGTTATATATGGCCGCGAAATGTTAACTCTGTCTTTCTCTCCACAGGTACTGTTAGACGTACTGACTTTTTCCAGCATTTTTTGTTTTTGTTTGAGAAAAAACAAGAGTATGACTGGCTTTTAAACAGTGTGAATCCATCACCTTTAATATTCTAAGTGCACCTAATACAAGGACATTAAAAAAATGTCAAAGGATTTAAATAATAGTCAGTATATGCCATATCTCTCACTTGACTTTATGTTAAAATCCCCCTTTGATTTGGGCTTTTATTTGGCATTTTTGTCAAATTCTTTTTCTAACTGTGTTTATATTTCCATTTATATTGATGAGTGATGATTTTACAAACAGAAAGTGTAAATCATGACCTAATTCTACTTCTTTCTAGATTTCCCCTCTGCTGTCCATAATCACTTTGATGTGTGCGGCAGTTCAGCTAATTTAGATTGTGGGCACTACACAGACGGATGCTAAAGTCTCTTATTGGGTTCTAGTCATGAGGCCACAGGAAAATGAAGTACCCTTGCAGGCATTAAAGGCTTGGGCTAGAATATCCAAGACCCTTGGGAGAGCTCGTGAACAGAACAGGGAAGCCAGGGTGTGAATGGTCAGTGTGGAAGCCAATAATTTGCAGCCAAATGTCACAGGGTATTTCTGAGAAATCAATTTTTGCTTGTTAAATTTGTTAACCTGGCAGTGCAGACACACAAGGTTTCATGGTTTACAAAAAAGTAAACCAGTAAAACCATGGGTTAGGTAAGACACCCTGGCTGTTTTGGCCATTGCATGAATTTCGATAGATGTTTAAGACTGTGAATACCAGTTGTACCATGGTAAGGACAAGGAAAGCAGAGAGAGGTTTAATGACCTCGCCACAAGGGAAAAAGTAGACAGTGGAGATGGCGGTGTAGTGGCACTGTCATTGGTCCAATACTCCAGAGGCCCAGGCTAATGCTCTTAGGGGACATGGGTTCAAATCCCACCATGGCAGCTGGTGGAATTTAAAGTAAATTAATAAAATCTGGAATATAAAGCTAGTCTCAGTGATGGGGACCATTATAAGCAATCATTGCTTGTTGTAAAAATCCATCTGGTTCCCCTTTAAGGAAATAAATCTGCCATCTTTACCTAGTCTGGCCTACATGTGACTCCAGATCTACAGCAATGTGGTTGACTCTTAACTGCCCTCTGAAATGGCAAGCCAAGCCACTCAGTTCAAGTATAATTAGGGATGGACAACAAATGCCAGCCTTGCCACTGACACCCATATCCCATGAAAGGATAAAAAAAACTTTAAGATTTAAAGTTAGTTCATAAAAATAAAACTATGAGGGGTTGATTGAGTACACGGGGAGCAACTGTTTCCAGTGACAGGGGGGGTCAGTAAGAAGGGGCACAGATTTAAGGCAATTGGCAAAATAACTAAGATAGTTTAATTGGCATTTTGGGCTGGATTTTGTGGGCAGTAATAAAGCAACATCACTCGCTAATAATCTTAAAGGAAGGTGCCCATAAAGATCTTGTGATCTCCGTGGTGCAGGTTTCTCCTTTTCGCACGTCAATTTTAATCTGGTGCCAAGTCAAGGAGATCTCCAGGCATCCAGCAGCAGTGATGTCATCAAGCAAGATAAGCAACCAATCACATTGAAGTAATCTCACAGACAGCAAATTAGAAAGTAAAACAACTGAATCCTTTTACTTTGATTTTTAAATTTTACAGATAGCAAAATGTATGATTTGGACATGCACATGGGGTTAAGGGAGGAACTAAACTGTAATAAACTTTTAATTTTCTTTTTTAAATGTGGAATTTCATATCATAAGAGAAATTTAATATTCAACTAATAAAATTACACTCTCAGGGCCAGTGAGTCTGTTCAGCAGTATTGAGATATTAAAAATTGTTACATCTCAACAAGGTGTAACCTTTTCAAGGGTTTTTACTGAGATCGTAAGAATGGAAGTTGTCATCAGTTGAATGATTTCTAATTGATTGCAGTCTGTGGTTGCCGCTACACTGCAGCTTGTTCAGAAATATAACGCCACTGGAAGAAACTTCTTACTTCTATGTTTGACTACACATTTGCACACTTGAGATGTTGCTGTCAGTTTCAGAGGAGTTATGATGATGAATACTGACAGTTTTGTCATTATTACTAAAGCAAAACCCAGGTCAGTGTCAATGTATCAGTAATTACATTATTTTTTCTGACCATGCTTTAATGAAGCTTCATGTTCGATACACTCTATGCCATCGTCAGATGGAGACTCGGTTCTACAAGACAGATTCATTCGGACACATTACTGGACCAGATGCTGAGCAGCAATTCAAACTTAAAACAGACTATAAATTATATACAGATTAGCATTGCAAAGCCCACAGCCCCTCCCCACCCTAGTAATTACACTGTTAATCTTTCAAAATGATATTTTAAACACTCAACTATATTTTAACTCAGTAAATATTTCAGTCTTTTCAACCCAAAAATGTGTATAGATACTGGTTCTCTGAAACAGCTACAATAAACATTTCACCTTGGACCTTGACAATCTGCTGCTTGACTGCAGTTACACTGTACAGCAATTACATTGTTAAAGACAACTGCTTGTTAATTGGTTTACCTATCAATATATTATAATTGGATGCAGCTGTAACATTCTGGTGTAGAAGGGACTAGAAAAGTTTGTTGCATGGAAGAGCTGGCTTGAGAATAAACCAGCTTGAGGTAAAAGACTAGTTTTGGACTCTTTCTTCCATGACAAGCATTTATTCTTAGTAACAGTCAGAATGCAAGGATGGGACAGTCTCATGCATAATAAAGACTGCCACAAGTCAGATTCACTTTAAACAAATATCTGTAATGTCCTAGTGCATAAATATCAGTAAAGCAGCACCACGCTCCTCAGTTAACATTTGAAGCATACGATTTGCATAAAAATATCCCACATCATTAAGAAAAATTTGGTCATTATCAGATTTGTTTTTGTGGGAGCTTGCTGTGTGCAAATGGGCTGCTGGATTCCCAGGGTTAGATTTTCAAAAAGCACCCATTTGGCTGTAAAGCGCTTTGCCTAAGGATGTGAATGGCACTATTTAAGTGCCAGTCTTTATTTTCTTTTACTGCAATTACTTCTGGCTGCTTAAGAAAAGGCTGATGTTGTTGGTGTCACAGTAAGTATCTCTGCAGAAGAAGGTGGTAATAAAGAGAAGGAAGGCCACAGCTACTGATGGAGGGCATCTTGACCTCTTGCATGTTTGATCTTTTCTAAAACTAACTTCAAATAAGGTTTTAGACTCAGAATCTAAACAGACGTTTAGAGCACAGGAGGCCATTCATGTCCACATCATGTCCACGCCAGTCAACAAAGATCTGACAACACTAACTCAGTTTTCCAGCGCTTGGCCCATAACCCCGGAGGCTATGGCAATGCAAGTGAATATCTAAATATTTCTTAACTGTTCGAGAGTTTATGACTCAACCATCTTTTCAGGCAGTGAGTTCCAGTCTCCCATGAGGGACCTTATCAAAAGCCTTGCTAAAGTCCATGTAGACCACATCAAATGCATTACCTCATCAACACTCCTGGTTACCTCCTCAAAAAATCCAATCAAGTTTGTCAAACATGATTTAACAAATCTATGCTGACTATCCCTGATTAATCTGTGTTTCATCAAGTGCAGATATATTCTGTCCTGCAGAATTCATTCTAGGAACTTCCCCACCACCGAGGTTAGACCGACTGGCCTATAATTTCCTGGTCTATCCCTTCCTCCCTCGTTTAATAATGGGACAATGTTAGCAGTCCTCTGGCACTTCACTTGTGGCCAGAGAGGATTTGAAAATTATTGCCAGGGCCCCTGATATCTCTTCCCTTGCCTCTCTCAACAGCCTGGGATACATCTCATCCGGGCCTGTGGATTTATCCACTTTTAAGGCCGCTAAACCCGCTAGTACCTCCTCTGTCTCTCTCATGTTAATTTCCTCTAATATTTCACAGTCCTCCACCCTGATGCCTATAACCTTTTCCATTGTGAAGACTGATGCAAAGTATTCATTGAGGACTGTACCCATATCTTCCAGGTCCACACACAGATTACCTCTATGGTCCCTAATTAGCCCTACTCTTTCTCTAGTTATTCTGTTGCTCTTTATATATTTAAGAATTCCCTTTGGGTTTTTCCTTTATTCTACTCACCAAAGCTTTCTCATGCACTCTCTTAGCTTTCCTAATTTTTTCTTTAAGAATCCCCCCTGCACTTTTATACTCCTGTAGGGACTCTGCTGTATTGAGCCCTCAGTATCTGTCATAAGCTTCTCTTCTTTCCTTAGTCTTAAAACTTCATGTCCCTTGACATCCAGGGTTCTCCAGACTTGGTCCCCCCTTTGTCTTTATAGGAACATATTTGCCCTGTACTCTCGCTATTTCCTCCTTGAATGTCTCCCACTGCTCTGACACAGTTTTATCTGCAAGTAGCTGCTCTCAGTCCACTTGGACCAAATCGTATCTCATCTTAGTAAAATTAGCCTTTCCCTAGTTTAGAACTTTTATTCCTGGCCTAACCTTATCCTTTTCCATAATTATCCTAAACTAACTGAGTTATGGTCACTATCTCCAAAATGCTCCCCTACTGATACGCCTTCCACCTGCCCGGGCTCATTTCTGAAAATTAGCTCCAGAACAGCCCCCTCCCTTGTTGGGCATTCTATGCACTGGCTAAAAAGAGTTCTCCTGGGTGCAACTTAAGAATTTTGCTCCCTCCCTACCTTGCACACTAAAACTATCCCAGTTAATAGGCAGAACTTTCTGCCTGTCAGGCAGGTGGGCCCGACCCAATCTCCGGTGGGTGGGGAGCTGATCCCTGCCGGAGAAGCGGGCCCCGCCGCCATTTTAAGGGGGTGGCCAATTAAGGCCCGCCCAGTGTGACGCCCGGCAGGAAGCGCTATTCACTTCCTGTGCTGGCGCGCGGGGGAGGGGGGGGGGGATTCTCCAAGTGCGAGAGTGCAGCCTCAGGGAGATCACTGACAGCTGTATAAATTTTAAAAATAGAAAAATAAAAAAAATTCTTAACATGTGCCCCTCATGTGACAATGTCACACGAGATGGGACATGTTAATAAATTTCACTGAAACTTTAATAAACTTTTTTAAACCCTACATGAAACCTCATCCCGCCACTGGATGAGGTTTCATGTTTTCTCTATTTGCCGCTGGGGCTCCTGGCCTTCCTGCCAACCTTAAGGTTGGACGGGCAGGTCCTTTAATTGTTTTAGTTATCCTGTCAATGGCCTCAATTGGCCATTGACAGGTCGGCGGGCGGACAGCTGATCTCGCTTTTCTGAAGATTTAAATGGGGCGCGATGATGTCGGGGGGGCCCGCGTCATTTTCATGTCAGTGAGCAGGCTCCGCCCCCTGCTCGCCGACGGAAAGATTCAGCCCAATATTTGGGTAATTAAAATCCCTGAATATTACTGCTTTATTATTCTTACACTTCTCTGAAATTTGATCACATAATCGATCCTCTATCTCTCCCTGTTTGGGGGCCTATAGTACATACTCAACAGCATGTTTGCCCTTTTTGTGTTTTTTTACTTCTACCCATATGGCATTATTTGATGATCCTTCCAAGATATCATCCCTCCTCACTGCTATAATTGATTCCTTGATCAATATTGTGACACCCCCCCCCGCCCTTTTCAATCCCCTTCTCCATCTCATCTGAATACCGTATAACCAGGAATGTTGAGCTGCCAATCATGCCCTTCTTTTAGCTAAGTCTCAGTCATAGCTACAATATCATACTCCCACACACCTATCTGTGCCCTCAGCTCATCGGTCTTATTCCTCAGACTCCTTGCATTAAAATATATTCCCTTTAGCCTTGCTAAACTCACTTCTTTCTTATCTAGCCTATGTTTCCTCTGCCTTCCAGACTTACTAGCGTTTTAACTTCTAATTCCATCTCAGCTCCTCCCTGAACTACTTTTCAGGATCCCATCCCCTTACCAATTTAGTTTAAATCCGCCCCAACAGCATTAGCAAACCTCCTCGCGTGGATGCTGGTCCCTCTCTTGTTCAGATATAACCCGTCCAACTTGTACAGGTCCCACCTCCCCCAGAAATGGTCCCAATGCCCCTGGAATCTAAAGCCCTCCCTCCTGCACCATCTCTCCAGTCATGCATTCATCTGCTCTATCCTACTGTTCCTACACCCACTTACCTACCACTGCGTGGCATGGGAAGTAATCTGGAGATTACTACCTTTGAAGTCCTGCTTTTCAATTTCCTGCCCAACTCCCTAAAGTCTGCTTGAGGGGCCTCATTTCTCTTTCTTCCTATGTCATTGGTCCCAACATGGTCCATGACCCCTTCAGAATGCCCTGCAGCTGTTCCATGACATCCTTGACCCTGGCACCCGGGAGGCAACATACCATCCTGGAGTCACGTCTATGGGCACAGACGCACCTGTCCAATCCCCTCACTAACAAGTCAACAACCACTATTGCCCTTCCACATTTCTTCCTCCCCCACTGAGCAGCTGGACCAGCTGCAGTGCCATAGCCTTGGCTCTGGTTAGCCTCCACAGAGGAGCAGTCACTCTCACCATTTCCCAAGGCTGAAAAACGGTTTGCGAGCAAGATACACTTGGGGGATTCCCTCACTACCTGCCTGCTCCCCTTCTTCTGTCTGGCAGTCACCCATTCCCTCTCTTTTTGCACTTCCTTAAGCTGTGAGGTGACCACGTCCTGAAACGTGCTATCCGTGAACCTCTCAGCCCCGTGAATGCACCGTAGTGCCCCCAGCTGCCATTCAAGCTCCAAAACCCAGAGCTTGGGTTGTCCCAGTCAGAGGCGCCTCCTGCACACATGGTCATTCATACCGCCAGAAGAGTCTAGGATTTCCCACATAGCACAGGATGAGCAAATCATGGGACTGAGCTCCCGAGACATATCTTAACTAAATGGAATATGGACCCTTGCTTTTATTTTACCCTTACTCCTACTTGAGTCTCTCTGTTTTAACCTCTGTCCCAGAATCTCTCTGCTTTAATCTCTCTGTCCCGAAGTCTCGCAGTTTTCACCTCTTGCTCCCAAAGTTAAACTGAAGACCCTGCCGCTCTCCTCGCCCTTTTCAAACTGGTCTCTCCTACTCTCTGCACCCTTTTTAAGAGGCATTGTGAACTAAAAGTGCCAACAACCCTTGAAACTCTCCATATTTGTGTCAAATAACGTCTTATAAAATACTGATAACGTGTTTCTTAAAACAACATGGCCTGGAAATTCAGCAGGGCAACAACAAAGGTGTTGAACAGCGGTCCTGAGCTTCCAATATAGCAGGCAGCAAGTGATCATTTAATAATAAGTCATACTAGTAGAAAATCTTTCCTACATTTTCCATTCAAGTCCAGAGAAGGAACCTAATTCCTATTTGAGGCCCCATCACCTAAGAATGCATGGTTTGGGCCGAGGTAGCTGTTGTTAGCTGCATTCAGGAAAAGCAGGTCTAAATGGGGCCTATAGCTAGAGGTCCTTAAAAGAAGCACTGCAGGCAGCCACCAGCAAGATAAGTTTTCAAAACACACTAAGCTGATCAAAGAGCCAGGATGAAGTGGGCTGCTGCTGGTCATCGGGATCTATCCTGCCCCCACCCAATCATTGATATTCAATGCACCACACTCACTTCCTCTATCCCCTAAATCACCGACACTAACTCCCCCGTCATTCCGAATGCCACCACTATATGCCCCTCTCCCTCCCCATCCCAACCCCCTTCCCCCGACACTGCCGCTTATTAACTGTATATTTGGGGTTTAATTGTATACAGGTGGTGGAGAATTAACTGGGGATTCAACCATGCTCATAAATACAGGAGCAGGCTGAAACTGTGATTGTTCAGTTGGAGAATTGGGGTTGCATGTAATGTGTGTGTCTGTAAAGTGTATAAAGACTAGGTTCCAGTTCTATTCTTCAGCAGCTGGGCTAAGATATGACACCAGTAACCTCCCTGTTTACCGCTTACTCTTCCTTCTTCTCACACCCCAAACACCAAACACTTCCAGTAACTACCTCCCTAATTATTCCTGCTAAGTACTCCTTCCTTCCAGCTACCCCAACTGCCCACCCCAGTTACCTTCACTCTCAACCTCCTCCACTTCCTGGTTACCTCCCTTCCTCACTCACCTGACCATGCATTGCAGGGGGCCCCACCAGCTCAATGTAAACAAGGCTCAAGACCTGAATGGAGAGTGCCTCAAAACTCACAATTCAGGCACAGATTGGTTCTCCGCATTGCACGCGCCCAACCCGAACACTCAAAAACGGGTGGGCCCAAATGTCTTAATTTGAAAATTCATAAACTTGGTTAATCAAAACTAGCAACATGAGATTTCTCTCTAGACAAATGTAAACAGAGTCAATACAGTAGGCAGTCAAGAATGTTTCAGATCTAATCTAATCTATAAAAACTTAAAAGAAAGTCATTAGGCCTTATTACATTAAGATTGCTTAGTACTCAACAAGCCACACTCTCAGCAGAGGCAAATGTGGCTTACTTTTAATTGAAAGTAACAAATATCTATTGAGTATTTAGTACAGGCTAGAACTATCTATATGTTGAATGATTATTTTGTTACATTGTAGAGGGAGGTTTCAGCTACACTCACCAGTGAATACAGCTGGTGCTTCACTGCTATTCTCTTTTGTCACAAAGTAGCAGATATGTCCTGATGTATGACAGGGTGTAAACAGGCATTTCACATTCAAAGAGCCAACCTGAATGGTTAAGCACATAACGTCTTGTAGTTAGTTTAATTTTTAAACACCGTTTTATTCACTCTAAGTATCATTGACCTAGCCATTTTGTTAACATTCTATAGTATCTCTTTTCCCCAACCATTTTGATTTCATAAATTAAACTATGAACAAGCTTTATATAAAAAAGTAGAACAGGCAGAGGACAATCTATAATTCATTTTCCTTGTGCAAAAAAAATCCTTATTTAAAAATAACACTGCAGGGGATAAGCTGCAAAACTTGGCCAGTAGATGAGATGGGTACATTCAGAGGTGGAAGGTCACCTAACACTTGCCCTCAGTGGTAGAAAATTGAAAGAACTTCTAGCAAGGCTGCATTTATGGCAAAATATTGCTTTGGGGGAGGGGAGAGAGAGAACAAGCAGACATACAAAGCTGACTCATTCAAACTACTGTAACTATATCTCCTGGGAAACCAGTTAATCATCAAGAAGTCCATAGCCCAAACCACTTCAAGCTGGGCAGTGTACTGAATTAGCCTCCAGGGAAATGAAAGACAGCAAACTTGACCTTTCTTAATGAGGTGGCAATTATCTGTCTTGGAAAATGGATACTGCAGCAGCAAAATAATTTGAATCTTATTCATAAGCTCATTTATAAATTCACAAACGCGATTGAAATTAATTTACATAACACAGCTATGGCTGACAAACTGAAAGCAACAGGAGCTTATTTACGATGATTATGATACAGGTGATCCTTCTAGTTAGTATATGCTCAGATTCTGGTGATGTACCTGGAATGTTTTCTTGTGTGTCACTCTACAAGTGAGAGCTCCAATCCGGTCATCACCGCCATAGACCTGAAGACCTGGTACTTTCTTTACCAGCTCCTTGTTACCTCCAGCATGGTCCCTGGAAACAAAATGGCAGGACAATATCATCAAAACTAGGTATCAAATAATACAGGAAATTAGCTATTGCATGTGTGCACAGTTGCAGGGCGGGTGGTGAGGGAGATGATAGATACCCACTGACAGAAACATTCTCTCTATAACCAGACTGTGTATCAATTGTCCCCTTGATTGGCACTGCAATCTCTCTCAGTTTTTATTGATAATCCCCATTGCTTTCCTTATCCATTGCCACTGTTCCAGCCAATTTTGCATGGGAACACCATCTCAGTGCCATTGCTTGCACTTCGTGCTGTTGTCTTATTTTGCAATGCACCATTATCCCAAGGTCCTGCACCCTCTATATTATTCACCAACTCCCATGTCACCACCATATCCTTCTCTATAATTCCCTAGCTATTCCTATCAGCATGTTGATACAAATTAAGTTAAAGAACATATTCATGTCCTTACCACCAATGCTATCCTCTTCTTGCCTCTTGCTGAGGCCAAATCAGTACCGTGCATAATCTCAGCATCCTATTCAACCTCATATAGCATCAGCAGTATTCCTCTCACTAAATCCTCTAACTTCCACCTCAGCAACAGCATACCTCTAAATCCTCCAACTTCCACCTCAGCAACAGCATACTTCTCACCTAAGTCCTCCAACATTCACCTCATCAACAGCATACCTCTAAATCCTTCAACTTCCACCTCATCAACAGCATACCTCTCACTAAATCTTCTAACTTCCACCTCATCAACAGCATACCTCTCACTAAATCCTCTAACTTCCACCTCATCAACAACATACCTCTCACTAAATCCTCTAACTTCCACCTCATCAACAGCATACCCTTCACTAAATCCTCCAACTTCCACCTCAGCAACAGCATACTTCTCACTAAGTCCTCCAACATTCACCTCATCAACGGCATACCTCTAAATCCTTCAACTTCCACCTCAGCAACAGCATACCTCTCACTAAATCCTCTAACTTCCACCTCATCAACAGCATACCCTTCACTAAATCCTCTAACTTCCACCTCATCAAAAGCATACCCCTCACTAAATCCTCCAACTTCCACCTCATCAATAGCATACCCCTCACTAAGTCCTCTAACTTCCACCTCATCAACAGCATACCCCTCACTAAATCCTCTAACTTCCACCTCATCAACAGCTTACCTCTCACTAAATCCTCTAACTTCCACCTCAGCAACAGCATACCTCTCACTAAATCCTCTAACTTCCACCTCATCAACAGCATACCCCGCACTAAATCCTCTAACTTCCACCTCAGCAACATTGCCTTCCACACCCAACACTGCTGAAATCCTTATCCACACCTTTGCCACTTCTAGACTGAATACTTCCAATGTCCTCCTTGTTGACCTTCCAAATCCCACCCTTCACAAACTCCAATTGTGGTCCCCACCATCCTGTGCTGCATTAAGTTGCTTATCTCTATTGGCTCTCTGTAACCACCAATTTAAAATGTTTGCTACTCATGGTCTTATCTCGCCATACCTCTACAATCTTATCCAATCTTACCTCCCAACCAATGTCCTTTGGTTCTCAGACTTTGAATGCCTGTGCATCTCTCCCCTCCTTATTGCATCATCAACGGTGATAGATCCTTCACGCTGCCTCAACCTTACGCTCTGGAGTTCCCTCCCTAAAGTTCACCACACCCTTTCCGCCTTTAAGCATCTCCTCAAAACATTTATTTTTGCTCATACTTTTGGTTATCTCATTTAACTCTTCCACTACTGCCGCATCTATTCTACAGACTGCCCTTGCGTGTTTTCTATGTTAAAAGCACTATATAAATGTGAAATGCTGTTCTCTAAATCTTGCTTTTTTGTTAAGTCTAGACCTGAATACAGAAGCAACTGACACACACCTGTAAGGAATAGACTGAGCTAAGAACCCAAAATCAACTTGAATCCTGAGTTTTATTGCAGGTTTATACTGGCTACCATAGGTGTTTTCTCTGTTGGATATATTATTCACTCCCTTTTTAAAGTTCGCTTTTAAAAAAACAGCACATGCTTACCAGTGGTGATGTGTGGTAAGAACTGTGGTCAGTTTTACTCCATGCTTTTTGACTGCTTCAACTACCTAAAATAAGAAAACACAGACAAAACAGAGATAACTCACTTGGAACTGAACTTTATTTGCAACTTTCAAAGCTCAGATCGTCAAAAATGAACTTCAGTAATTTGGTAAGTGAATGTTATGAACTATAATTACTAATTTACAAAGAAATTGGAAAAGTATATCACTGGTGATATGATGTAGAAACCAAGTGAAACAATGGATTTCATATCCTATTTGTAAAATCTATCAGAATTTTCCATTTTCTTCATCTAGGTGGTTACATTACACATTACACACATAACATTCATTTTTGTTGGTCAGTGGGTTCGGATAAGCTCTGATTGCATGATATGGACTGTGCACCATTTCTCCATAAGAATGCAGTTCAGAAAGCTATTAGGCATAGGTTGGCAATTGCCAAAGCTTAGGGCCCTCTCTTATTGTGTATAGGCACACTACAGGAGTTTCAGCAGTTTAACTGGTCAATCGTCAATATATTACATTTTTATAATACTTTTCATGACTTCAAAAAGTCCCAAAGCACTTTACAGCTTCATAATGAAATACTTTGAAGTGTTGCTATAAAGCAGACTTGACAGCCAATTTGCACACTCCCGCAAACAGCAATGTGATAAATGATTAGATCATCTGTTCTTGGTTAATCGATTAACCTTCTATCCAAAGTTATATGCCTGCATAACAACATTGTCTAAAGTATAATTTAATGTTGGAAATAGATCAGTGATTTATCTACTGCAAAAAGTAACTTTACCAAACAGTTATTTTAAATTTGAAAATTGTACTGTTGTGCTCTGTTAATTTGAACTTTAAATGCCGTATTTCCAAATTTTATATTAAGTTGAACCAAGTTAATAGTCAAGTTCTTTTTGAAATATACTTCTGTAAGAGCTGATTTTAAACCCTATAATAATAGTATTACAGATGTAGCAGAATAAAACCACTATAAGTAGATACTTCTGTGAGTTTTGAATTAATTGATACTCAACCAGTACTGTACTTCATTCATGTTAAAGGCCAAACTGTGGTTATGCTGCGTTAATTGAATTGGCTTTTGTAAGATCACCCAAGAGCTGATTTAGGGAATACATATAAACACCTGAAAAGAATCATAAACCCGGCCCATTTATGTTACAGCCACAAAGCACGTACAAGAGAGAACTTCTGATCTGCTTCAATAGCACTATAATCAAATAAGAAAGTTTACCAACATCTAACTAGCCGAAATATTTCAAAAAGATTTTTTTTTTCTGCTTACCTTCTGTGGCTCCACTGGATCCACTATTGCTGCTTCTCTGGTCTCATTATCAATGAGGAGATACATATAGTTATCAGCCAGTGCTGGCAACAATTCAACCTTCATGTTTGCCTGAATAATGGTTTCAGACTTTCTAATGACACTTCCAGAGTGTAAGTAAAATGAACCTGCAAACAGATATGGTAAATAAACACATATGAAATTATATAAATGATTCCTGAACATTTGTATCAACATTGAAAATCACGAACTGTTAACTGACAAGAGTATAAAATTGTTTTTTGTTATATAAAGGGGTCTCTAGTTTTAGAATCAAAGGATGCTACACAACATCCTAAACCATGATTATTTGTTTAAGTCTTTATCCTTCTCCCCCTCCCCCCCATTCCTCTCTCTCTCTCTCTCTCCCCCCCCCCCGCCCCCCCCCCCCCACACCATTCCCAACTTTCTGCTCTCCTATTCTGAGCACTTAGGTTTGCTATGGTAATTTTTATGGATGCTATTAGCCCTCCCCTACTGTGCCCAAGTGAATATTCTCTCTGTGCTCATTTATATTTCATTTCTATCTTATTCAACAGCATCAAAATGCACTTCCAGCACAGATCATTCTGTAAGCATCATGGCCTATTTTAACTTTTCCTAGACCATGATGCTGAGGCCAGTTGTAACATCCAACCACAGACCTGGCTAAGATCAGATTGGTCCAGATTTAACTTGTTTTGGAAGTAGATATTCTGCAATAAAGGAAGCCGCATTCTTTAATCTCATCTTTAACTTAGGCCAGGAAATATTGTCTCCATTTCCAAGTGTATAGTGATGCATTTTTAAACCGGTTGGATTTGAGTAAACAGTTTCATTTGAGCTAACACAGTTATGGCCAAAGAGCCCCATTTTATATTGTCATCTCTTTGAATTCCCTTTGTCCTTTGCATTTCATGTCAAATCACGAAAAGGCTCCATTACCCCTGATTGATATCAGTCATAATCAATTGGATTAAAGGAAAGTTGGCATTGAAAGAGGCCTGCATCTATTTGAATATGATTATAATATTCATTATATATTATATAATGAATAAACTTCTGAATAAGCTTCGGAACAGTTATACCTGTACAAGATGTTTATTTAATATGGAAAACGTTGCATGTTGTAACACAAAGCTTATTTATTTAGAAGAAGCACTTCCTATTTAATAGGGGAGCACCTGCAGTATTATTCACGTAAACTGTGGCGTGCTGTTTTATGATGTGGAGGAGATAAAGAATTAAGCATAGAATTTCCTGGATGTTGGTAAACTCCAGAAACCACACACTATCAAACATCAGAATATTGGCCTACACCCATGTACGTACATCATCTTGGTTTAATATGCAATTTGTCAGTTTGTTAAGAGTCGTTCGTTTTTATCACACTACTTCAGTTTTTTCCGCTCCTCATCCTTTGCACATTATTTTTTTAACCAAGAAAACGAGTGGCCTCTTTGTCCAAGTTTCCATTAATAGTGCTCTATAGTCGTCCACTAGGATATTCACGAGAGTGGACCAGATTGCGTCTCTCCGTTTTCTATTCCTTTGGCCACTATCTGTCAGTGACAGGCCAGCCATGACGTTTCCAAAACAAACATGTCTTTATTTCCTTGAAAGCATCTGAACAGAGAATAGGAGCTCGTATTTTAAACACTGCTCTATAAAATTAAAATCCATAATCTTGTTTGAGCACCTCCCCAGTGCAAAAAAAATTACCAGGGCCTGATACACTGTATTAATTCCTAGTCAATACTTGTAAACGTTCAGCACGGCCTCTGTGCTAACTGGCAGGCCCACAAGAAAAACACTCTCAAAACCGAGGAAGAGGCATTTTGCCACTTTAATTTAATTAGCTAGAATAGCTTCTGGATTAGAGGAGTATTTTAAAATAACATCATGTAAAGTATCATAAAACATTTAGGTACAGGAAAAGTTAAACTCGACAAATACGAACGACAATCTTTGCTTTTGACAGAATATAAACCTTTTGAAAAATACTACAAAGACATAATGATACAAATGTTTGCAACTAGGAGAACACCTGAATGTATTATTGAAAAGAAACTGTTGTTGCATTTGACACAACACCAGCTAGAGTGACAAACGCATCTGTAATTTAGCTGATTGGGGAAGGTTGTGTGACAGTCACCCTGAGGGCAAGGGAAAGGAAGCGAGCGCCTACCGAGCCTGCGACTAGCAGCTGTCAGCACAATCACACTGCCGAGTCGGTGCAGCTTCACCAGCATAATCAGAGCTGGAAACCGGGAGCCGGAGATCGGCACTGGGAGGATCCACAGCCACACATCAGCCTTTCACCTCCAACCCTGAACTGCTCCTTCATTGGGCAATCTCAGCCAATTGCAACATTTTCCCATAACCCTTGGGCGGCGCACAGGTTGCCATTTCTGAAGGGTAAAATAATCAAAAAGGGCCGGAGTGCAGTTGGGATTTTGCTGAAGGGGTTGTCAGAGATTGAACCCGGTGTGTTTGGGGCTAGTGTGATGTCTGCCAGGGATTTGCACTCATTCTGGGAGTGGGGCAGGAAGATTGTTTGCGTGGGCAGGAATTATGCTGAACACGCTCGGGAGTTGGGGAACCCGTTGCCCGGTGCCGAGCCGCTGCTGTTCCTCAAGCCGCCCAGCGCCTATCTGCGGCCGGGCTCTGCGATCCGAACACCCCGCTACAGCCGCCGGCTGCAGCCCGAGGTGGAGCTGGGCTTGGTGCTGGCAAAGGGCGGCAGCTCCATCCCGCAGGAGGAGGCTATGGGCTACCTGGGGGGCTACGCACTATGCCTGGACATGACGGCCCGGGATACCCAGGAGGAATGTAAGAGGAAAGGACACCCCTGGACTCTAGCCAAAGCCTTCGACTGCTCATGTCCGGTCAGCGACTTCATCCCCAAGGACAGGCTCCCCGAGCCGCACGGCCTGACTCTCTGGCTCAAGGTCAATGGGCAACTCAGGCAGCAAGGGCACACCTCGCAGATGATATTTCCCATCCCCTTTCTCATCAGCTACATCAGTGGGATAATAAGACTGGAAGAAGGGGACCTGATCCTCACCGGAACGCCTGCAGGAGTGTCTGATGTACAGGAACACGATGAGTTGCAAGCTGGCATTGACGACCTAGTTACCATGAAGTTCAAAGTGAAAGGCGATTAATTTTGTTTAAAATGTAATTGCTTGCATTGCAGTTTTCTGTACAACTGTAGCATGGAAGTGTCTGTCAATCATTCAACAATATGCATTCAACCGGGGAGCTACTAGTGGCCCGAGTAATGACAATGTTAATGCTGCATCAGACTGGCCATTGAAGATTTTCAAAAACTGCAATTGTAGTTTTTCAACCTCTCTTGGCACAAGTAAATTTCTATGGGTTTTCTGTGGACTATAAACAATTTAAATGGTGACTTAGCACAATGAATTACTTCCTACATTACAACAGTGACTACAATGTCATTACAAATATAAACTGATATTCTCATTGCAGATTGTGTGCAAAATGGCTGCTGCGTCATTTGCATAGTAACAACATTTCAAAGTAATTCAGTGCTTTGGGATATTCTGAGAGCTGTTACATGTAATTTAAATGCAAGTTCCTTCATCTCAAATTGGTCGCAATATTACCACCATTTGCAACAGGACTTCATTCCAGTGTTAGATAGCTCAAAATGATCTTTCTAACCCTAACTCGTGGGAAAAAAAATTGTACATGCTGGGTTTTTCAGAATTCAAATGTACATACAGAGGTATATGTCCACCAGTACTAAAATCTTAGTGACAACATTATCTTAGAGAAATGGACATGAGCCAACTCAGAAGTTCTAATCTTTAAACACATTTAATATTTGGGGGCTCATCAAATAGTTTGAATAATTGGTGTCATGTTTTAGGAGTTTATCATTTTGTTTCTTCATGGAAATGATTTTGGAATTGAGTTCAGCACTATTTTTTAAGGGTTATATTTTAAGCCAAAATTACTTCATATAGGTTGAAAAAGGCTGCAGTCATTGAATGTGCATTGGAGCCAGAATAGTCTGTATAATAAACATTTCAAACTACCTTCATAATTGAAATTGATAGAATTTGTGGGATTCATAACTGGTAAAATGAAAGACAGCTGTCTCATTCCAGGCGCATTCACCAGGGATAGCTACCATGCAACATGAGAACAGTAGTCAAATATCCCAGTTAACCTCGGGTTCCATCTGTGGTTAGAACAAAGAACAAAGAAAAGTACAGCACAGGAACAGGCCCTTTGGCCCTCCAAGCCTGCGCCAATCATATTGCCCATCAACTAACACATTTTGCACTTCAGGGGTCCATATCCCCCTATTCCTATCCTATTCATGTATTTGAAAAGCTGCCTCTTAAACACCACTATCGTATCTGCTTCCACCACCTCCTCTGGCAGCAAATTCCAGACACTCACTACCCTCTGTGTAAAAAAACTTGCCCCACACATCACCTTTATAGTTTTCTCCTCTCACCTTAAATCTATGTACCCTGGTAATTGACTTTTCCACCCTGGGAAAAAGCTTCTGACTATCTACTCTGTCCATGCCACTCAATTTTGTAAACTTCTGTCAAGTCGCCCCTCAATCTCCGTCTCTCTAGTGGGAACAATCTGAGTTTCTCCAACCTCTCCTCAGACCAGGCAGCATCCTGGTAAACCTCCTCTGCACCCTCGCCAACGCCTCCATATCCTTCTGGGAATGTGGTGACCAGAATTGTATGCAATATTCCAAGTGTGGCCTAACCAAGGTTCTATACAGCTGCAGCTTGAGTTCCCAGCTTTTATACTCAATTCCCCTGCCAGTGAAGGCAAGCATGCCATATGCCTTCCTGACTACCTTATCCACCTGCGTTGCCACTTTCAGTGACCTGTGAACCTGTACACCTAGATCCCTCTGCCCATCGATGCACTTAAGGGTTCTGCCATTTACTGTGTAATTCCTGCTTGTATTAGACCTTTCAAAATGCATTACCTCGCATTTGTCCAGATTAAACTCCATCTGCCATTTCTCCACCCAAGTCTCCAACCGATCTATATCCCATTGTATCCTTTGACAATCCTCTTCACTATCTGCAACTCCTTCAACCTTGGTGTTGTCTGCAAACTAACTAATTAGCCCAGTTACATTTTCCTCCAAATCATTTATGTATACCACAAACAGCAAAGGTCCCAGCACTGATCCCTGTGGAACTCCACTAGTCACAGCTCTAGAAGTTGAGAAAAAGGAAATGCCAAGAACAAGTCAAGTGCTTCTGCCTGCCTTTAAAAGAACTGAAGAAGCATATGAAAAACAAGTTTAAGTTACTACTGAATAGTTAGATTTTGGGTACTACTGGTATACTCCTAAACACACAAAACTGTGTGTGTGAATGGCGAGAACTTATTAACATGTTGCTCGTCAAACAAAATGGGTTGGGAAGCCAGAGAGATGTTTACCCAGCCATTAAAAGAGCAACAGGTGGCTGCCAGGGACTCAGGTGAAAGTTAGTGAGGTAAATGATGATGGGATGGGAAACCTGGGGCAGAGGTGGTCTAGAGGATCTCTTCAGGTGCGGTTCCTGGCAGGTATGCCTGGGGGGATGGCAGGGGGGAAGCTATTACTGTTTGCCAGTTCAGGCCTCAGGTTATAAGAGCAGATGCAGCCCCAATGATGTCAGAGCCTAATCTGCATATTTAAAGAAACTCCAATGGTTTGCTGGGTATCCTGCAATTGGCCAGAATGAGGTGGGAAAGAAACAACTAAAATGCCTGCTCTATTATAGTTGCTTCTCCATGCCCACTCCCCAACCTGAATTCAGGTGGGGCTGGGAGGAGGTTTAAAATCAACCCCACTGAGTCTGGTTGGTGACCTGCAACAAGTAAGCATCAGCCTCTGACATGCAATGCCAAAAGGGTCTACTTCATTTGAACTGGCAATAATGCAGTATTTCTGTCATTGTCTGTGAATGGACTGATGCTGGGAATCGGTCATTATGTACTCTGGACATATTGATCCAACACCTGAGAGACTTTGCTTAACCGTATCGTTTCTGTCATCCCCATTGACATCAGAATGGAAATATCTGCAAGAGTAACCATTTATCTGAATTACAAATTACAATTGCCAGATAGACCGCTGAGACTTATTCTGTGAACCATTTGGTCAATATCAGATGGAATACATGAACCCAGCATCATCTAGTTTCTCAATCCGCTGAGTGTATTGGCTGTGTGGCGTAGAATCAATAGAATACTATTACCAAATTAGATGTTCTGAATCAAAAATAAGGCTAAAGTGGCATTTTAGAATTTTATATCAATTGAAATTTTACAAAACTTATTGGACTGAAAGAAAACGGCAAGTCTTGCAAAAAACAAAGCACTGCATTGTTAAAAGTTTTACAATTCTGTATAATAAACATTTCAAACTACCTTCATTATTGAAAGTGACAGAACAAAATACATGAAATAGTGTGAAAGACAACATCAATTTTTCTAACATTAAATTGGGAGCTGAATATTGGGAAGAATATCCACCATAGTAATGTTGACTGCAAAGAAATATAAATCTATGGATTATTCACAAGAAATGAAACTAATGAACCCTTCATTTTTATTTACATTTTTCTTTCTTTCCCAAAACAGAGATTATGTTGGCAATAGAAGATGTATCTGTTTTTCAAAATTGCACAAATCACTTAGATAAACAATAGGCAGTTACAAAAAACTGTTTCTTCAAAGTGTTCAGGAATTATATATTTGCAGAGGTAGTATGTAGTAACTTAAATAGGCATCCTTTTTATAAAATACATGTGGCTTTAAAACAAAATTTGCAACTTTCACAGCACTTTGGGAAAACCGGAAACATCAACATATCTTGAAATGAAAGTTTGAATACATGAATCAACATCGCTGAAACTGGCCACAATTAACACTTAAAACTGTGCTCATAAGTTAGTATTGTGCCTAAGCAAAAAAAAAAGTGTACTTTCAACTGTTCTTATTTTTGATACTTTAACAATTAGCAAAAAAGCCAGGAGGGAGATGAGGAGAAATTATTCTATGCAGACAGGTATTATGATCTGGAATGTAGTGCCCCACACAGTGGTTGAAGCAGGATCAATAATAAATTTGAAAAGTAAAAATTTGCAGGATTATAGGAAAGAGAAAGGGAAAGGAACTAATTGGATAGCTCTTTTAAAGAGCTGGCACACACAATGGAAATGAAAGGGCTCCTGTGCTGTTTGATTCTAGTCAATACCCCTAACATTCCATGCAGGGTGTCAACACCAAGTGTAGTCTTCAGGTGAAGTGTGGCTGGGGGCTAGGAGAAACAGTAATTTCACCAGTGCACACAGATGTAACTGTCTCCATTTTACAATCTTCATATCTGCCTTTATTTTTATTTTTTCCACCATAACGTATTATGTCCACATTTACAATAGAAACTAACTATGTAAATGTGTTACAATGTAACTTTCCTCTCTCTCTGGCCAATGTTGGCTTCAACCAGTAGGGTTTAGGGTTCATGTGATAAGTTCATGTAGGCTGTTTCTTTCACAAATATAAAGATAGTAAGATATAACTGAAAAAGCTGGCACCAAGTATTTGCAGACATTGGATTTTTAATATAATACACAGAGAGATGGAAGTATTTGTGTTCCCAGAATAATTTCATATTTTTTCTTGGATTTGAGGTCCTGCATTTTAAATAACAGCAGCCTGCAATAGGTTACTGCTGGAATTTAAAGTAACAGAGATCAAAAATCCAATCTAATAACTTTTGAACATGTCTATAATATATATTTCCACATTGAAAATTGTGTTTGCCTTAGTCATCATTGTTGACAAACTGTCAATGACAATGAACAAATAAAATTTCCAAGTGATTGCGGTTTATTAGTTTTATTATAATTTAGAGATGTCTAGCTCATAGCAGTGACTGTACAGTAAGCACAGATGCAGTGAGAACTGTTAGGATGCCAGCAGAAGTTTGCACTGTGCTCAAAGACAAAAAAGGTCTGCACCATTCCCTGGAAGGTTACATTTTAGTGACAGAAGAGCAGATGGGACTTGGGTTTGCAGTATGAAATCCAAAAAGTACTATTTTCTACAGAAAGTTGCATACCTCTTGTGTTTAGAGTCTTCAAATAGATATCAAATGTCCAAGTTAACTTTGGAGTTGCATTTACATTGTCATATTAACACACATTCAAGACCACGTCAAAGCAAAAGTGGTAATATTAGATGGTATTAAGGGTTGAGAATGTCCTAATGTTTTAAGCAAATAGTACAGTCTAGATTTCAATATTATTAAAACACAGTTTTTCAGATACAAAGCTGTAGCATCAGAGAAAAAGAAGCTTTCAAACCACATGGATGCCACTATCTGGTGCAAATTGAAAGGGACTGGCAAATTTTACAACAGAATTTTTTTACCTACCTGGTAAAAACCTGGTCACATTTGCTGAGCGTTTTATCAGTTAAAATATAAACTGACAAATTCCATAGTTCTTCAAGATGACAACAGCTATTATGACATCATAAAGCAGCTTAACTGACATCATGAAAGTTTACAATAACAGCCTTGTGTTTAAATAAGAATAAAAAAGTTTGGATATTTGAAACCTTGTGCTATATCTGATGGGTGTATGTGAAATGTTGTGCTATAGGTGACACACAAGAGTGAAACACATTGTAATTTTCCCCTATATATTCCTCTATTTATAAGTGATAGCTTTGTCAATTATAGTGAGTGCAGAGAAATAGGATACATCGATGAGGATCAGCTGAAAGATCTGAGGAATGGCTCTAAATTCCACATTTAAGGCACTTAAGAAAGATAACATTTTGAACCAGATCCTGGGTAGCTCAAGAAAACTATAGTGTCCAGGGGAAAAATACAGTAAGTTTCAGCATCTGTAAATATTTTCTACTTGGCTGCAGTTTTCTTGTTATCCATTTACTGTAAATTGATTTGATGAGCTTTTATTCCAGAAACATCGTTTGATATTGTGATGTTTGATAAGCTTCTTCAAAAACAAAATAATGGAAAGCAATTACTTAGAGACTAATTAGTCCATATACACTGACAACAGAACTTCTGGCTAATATTTTGCAGGCTAGTTTTCCTTGGAGGTAAATTATTTGAACTCTTGGGGGATCATCAATATAATTACCAGCTGTTTCAGAAAATTGCTATGGTAGACAAAGTCTGACTGGCCTCCTCCGGATCAGCTACTTTGCAGAAAAGCAGACTTGTTCTTATTCCATTTCTTGCACTGCCTGATGCAAGTAACTGTATACAATGACAAAAAAAGATTGGATTTTTATACTAAAGCAAAAACATGAACTGGTGAAAAATTTTACTGATTAATAGAAGTTAAAATGCATAAATTAACTTATTTTCCGCAAAATATTTAGCCTAGTGGCTTTTCAACTTTTTATTGCGAGACATAATTAAAAAAAGCAAAACCACAATTTCACAGAATCACAGAATATCACAGTGCAGAAGAGGCCCTTCGGCCCATCGAGTCCACACTGACACGTGAGAAATTTAAAGAATATATTTAATTCGCACAGTACACAATATACATACAAAAGCAAAACACTGCAAATGCTGGAAATCTGCAATAATAACATAAAATGCTGAAAATACCCAGCAGATCTGCAGCATCGGTGAAGAATTCCTCTCTCCAGTATCTTGCCATATTTTTCTTTCGCTATAGCATATATTAATTTAGTAAATAGTCCAAATGGTGGCTTGGAAGTATCTAGTTACATGGAAATCTATTGCTGTGGTCACCTTCACAGCCACAGCAGTGCTATTTTTGGTGGAACTGATTGTACAGTTTGGCCACATGCTTCCCATTAATGGCTCAAAATGCATTCAGAATTCTTTTCACCACCAATTTTTTCAGTAATTAAAATTCCTATGTCCAAAAGAAATGTTTAAACAAAATTTAAAATTAATCAGATGAATTCCCTAACCTCTTATATTGTGATTACAGGTTGCTTATGCTTTGAAGTAACTTCTGATATCACCTTACTAGCTCTGCTGACATCTTGTTTTTCATCCAATTATTGGGTGATATGTGTCTTTTTTCACTTAATTTAAAAAAAAACATTTAAATTGGATATATTTAGCTCTCCCATAACTTTTTCTGCTTCTCTACTCCCTTCCAGAGCAGAACATTGTTTCCCTGCTTCTCCAATGTCAGCTGCTTTGAAAGCAGTGTCAGCCTAACCAAAGCGCTTCTGCTTCCACTATTCTGACCCATCCTCTGCAGTCTCAGCTGCCTACCCCTTTTCTGCCAGCCTACTTGGTTCTTTTCCCTGGCTCTATTAATTAATTAAGTTGCTGCCACTCCCAATAAATCTTCTTTGGTTCTCTGCCTTCAGGCAGTTCTGATCCACAGCACTGTTACCTCCACCATGGGTGGGGACAAGGAGACAGGTCTTGAATGCACCCCAGACAGAACGTGGATCGAACCCCATGCTGTTGGCACCAATCTGATCCACACCAGCTGTCCAGCCAACTGACCCCACCAAGGAGTATGAGTTGCTGTAGCAACATGCACTTTTACAAGCATATTGTGGTGCAGAGCTATGAATAGCGATGTTAGAGGCTCAATTTTTTTCCATCACATGGCTGACTAGGAATCTCCCATTTTTGCTGCCTGACATTGGTGAATATTGGAAGTATTTACAAGCTGATACTCAACCTGGTTGGTTGTGTTATAAATGCACCTTCCTTGCCATCAAGTCGTGGGGCTTTGGCTCAGAGGTAGGGAGACTACCCACTGCACAAAATACCTCCTCCCAATAAATAAATGCTGCTTTTAAACTAATCTGCTCATCCAGCTCCAGATCTTTGCCTTGTTCTGCCATCTGCTGCTGTCCTTTTCAATCCTTTCATTTTTATTATTGGGTGCTTCTAGCTCTGGTACATTACTTTCCAATTCTTTTGCTTCACTTCCTGCCTTGCTATGCAACCCCATTACCATCCTCTTTCATCTTTTGTCTATTTAAAAATTCTGGCCTTGCTTTCCTGCATTGCTCTTCAGGCCTCTGGCTATAAAGGTTTTTACTTCTGTTGCTCTGCACCCCATTGTTGTCTCTTAGGGCCTTTACCCCTGCCTCCAACCCACCTAGAGCTGTGGGATCAGAAACGAAATGGAACAACAAATATCACCACATGGATCTGGTGGATTTTAGGACAACAAAAAAGGGTAAATATTGTCATGCCCAGTACCTGCAATACTTTTAAAAATTGGGCACGAACCAGCTGTTGAGATGGCTGCCGCAGATCATGTGACAGACAGTAAATAGATTCTTGACTAACGGAGTCAAAGGTTATTGGGGGTAGGCGGAATGTGGAATTGAGGCAACAATCAGATCAGCCCTGATCTAACTGAATGACAGAGTAGGCTCTAGGAGCCAAATGGCCTACTTATGCTCTTAATTTATATGTAAGTCTCAGTCGAATATCTAATTATATACAGACATCCATGGAATTCACACATCTCTTTGTTTAAGGATGGGCCAATACAAAAGACTATGGAGTTAACAGACTGCCTCTCTAAATATCCCATTCTGGACAAAAGATAGAAACTCAATTTGTGGCAGATGGAAGTGAATGGCCACTATCAACTTCCCACTGTATCACAATGGTTTTCCCCATCCAAACTAGACTGGGTGGCTCTCAGAGGTGTTAATCCACAACACAGGATGTGGAATCAACATGGACACCACATCTTACTTGGAAAAGACCTTGAACCTGTGAAAAGCCACACAGAGATAGCTATGTTTTCTTTGTCTGTTTAGAAGATCAGCTAGGAGCTGTGTGCAGGCAGTTCCATCAAAAGTATCAGAAACATAAGTTCAGCCAGTCTGTGAACCAGAGTTGGAAACAATCTGTGTGGCATCAGGCAGCCTGAATATGTAACCTGTTCCAATGTAGAGTTTGCTTGAGAACCAACCCCCTTAGCTACAAGAAACCTCACAACCTGCTGTGGACCCTTCACTTTAAAGACCCTCACTCCAAAGTTAAATCATCAAATCCATTCAAAAGACCACAGGTTTGCCACATGGGAGACCGAAGATCATAAGTCAGAGACTAAGATAACTGTAATCTGTAAAAGTGCATGCTCTTTATCTGTATCCAATCTTTGTGTGTGAATGTGTGTGAATGAGAATGAGTGTGTGTGACACTGAATTTAATTCAGGCAAGTGTGTGAGAAGAAATAACCTTGTTTATTTGTAAAATCACCAAAGCTTATTGCCGATATATTTAGTTGGAATACACACTCCAAGAGTAATAAAAAACTTCCCATACAAAACATACTGATTACGGGAGGTAAGAGAGCAGATAGATGTATTCTGTTTGTGACAGAATAAAGAGCATAATCAGGAATTGTGGACACAACAGGGGAGTAACATCAAGAGGATCATATTGGGCCAAAACATAGTGAAAAGGCAATGGAAATAGAGTACATACAGAAACAAAAAGAAATAGAGGTCAATTTTCACCGAATACTTTAGGTACTAAAAAGCCCCCAAGGTGGCCAAGATGGGTCTTAAGCCTCGATGTGTTTAGCATAAGTTGTCATCTTGTTAAAGGTGTTGAAACACACGCTAGGAACGGCCGTTTGAAAGCTTGTTAAACAATGATTGCCATTTATAATGCTTGCCTGTGCCCATAAAGAGGTGATACAGCATTTTGATGACCAACACTGTTCTAACATCCTTTCCTAACAGCGACCGGCTGTTTGGGAGCGTGCAAGACATTGATATTGATTTCAAGTGCTACTTAAAGGGATGCTCACCATTTAATGGTCATTGCTCTAAAGCATATTGAGAGATTTTCTGGGACATTTTGTCAAGACTTCATTATAACTTGAGTAACATTTTATCCAGAAATTCTGAGGAATTCACCGAAAAAACATATAGCAGACACCAGGTGGAAGGGAATGATTGGTCATGAGAATCTTCCTCGGAGTCCCCTTTGGTCAGGAGAAGGGATGCGAGGAGGACATAAGGCTAGGCAGAGCAGAACCAACTGCTACAGGAGAGAGGGACTGGAGGAACAGGACCTTCTTCTTCAATCTCTTCCACCATGACCCTGAATGCCTTGTCCTGTGTGCTATCTCTCTCAGACCCGGAGCCATCCTGTAATGTGTCACCGAGCTGTCAGAGCTCTCCACACCTTCAGAAGAAGTGGATGCAAGGAGCTCACATATACTGCTCCTCGAAAATTGTATTAATCGGCATTTGAATCTAAACGTGCAGGCTTATGGTTTAACATTTCCAGCCTAGTTTAAATAGTAATCAGCAATTAGGACCAAAATTGTGTGCTAAATCCAAAGTTTCAAACAGGCTAGCCTTACTAGCACCATACCCGTTTAGCACCTGTGTTCATCCTTTGGCCAAAATAACCTCCACAGAATGAGATACCATATATGCATAGCTGAAGGTAAACACTGAGATAGGAATGATGCAGTGTATAAATAGTTAAAAACTTAGGACCAACACCTGGCGATGTCTGGGAAAGACAAGACAGGTTGTAACAGAGAAAGAGAAGTTGAAGGCTGGAGGTATAAGAGAAAGATAATTTCTTACAGAATATGCATTTTTTTTCCATTCTGAAAGAAGAGTCAGAAGAGCTTCCTCAAGTATGGGAGTAGTATTGGAGTTTGGTCAACCGTTTGCTTTTTTGACATTTAGGAGTTGTAGAGCAGAAATAATGTTTCCTTCAGAAAAGGAGTCCAAGCTTCTTGGAAGCAACTTTAGGAACAGAGGAGATCTGCTAATCTAGTAATGCATTATTCAAACAGTAGCAAATACATTATGACACAGTAGCTGTTAGTAAATTTGTTAGCAACAAACACTTTTAATGGGGTTTTTATACTGTTAAAAATTATGCTTTATCGAAGTTAGGCTATAGTTCATTAATTATAAATCTGAATTACAAGTTTTTAAAATCCATCAAAAGGTTACTCAATTGTCTTTCTGAAACTCCTCATGTGGTAGACTCTCAATATTAATTGTGAAGTCAAGAAGTGTCTACAGCAATCATCTTGGGAGAAGTTAGATGGTACGGCAGACTACCTTATTGAGGTCCCTCTCTCCTGTAGCAGTTGGTTCTGCTCTGCCTAGCCTTATGTCCTCCTCGCATCCCTTCTCCTGACCAAAGGGGACTCCGAGGAAGATTCTCATGACCAATCATTCCCTTCCACCTGGTGTCTGCTATATGTTTTTTCGGTGAATTCCTCAGAATTTCTGGATAAAATGTTACTCAAGTTATAATGAAGTCTTGACAAAATGTCCCAGAAAATCTCTCAATATGCTTGGAGGAGAGAGGGCAATTAAAGAACTAACAAAAAACTGAAAATGCTGTTTCAAATCTGATAACATTTTTGGCAGAGGAAGCAAAGCAGCAAGGAATGGGAGGGCAGAGCAACAAAACCACTTTGCCACCCAGACACCACACAACACGAGCAAGATGCCTGAAGAGATTTGTACAGTGGATGATGATGGAGACCTTTACTTTCTAGGCTGAGATTGCTCAACATATGTTCTTTATCCTCAGGATCTTCTATTCCAACAAAGAAATCTTCTGCTGAGAACTTACCTCCAACGCTCTGAACAGGATCCAAAATGAAAGCCTGACTGATCCTTCAAAATTGGGGGGGTGGCAGGGATCTGAAGATTGAAATCTTCCCCAACATATGTAAGTGTACCCTCACTATTGTCATGACAGTGGATCATAGTCCCAAATTACTTACGGGCATATTAAACTTTTTAAAAGGAAGATATGTGTTTTTTTTAAAAAGGGCACACAATCAAAAGCTGGCTGAGAATTCTGGAAGATTCATATGCGGAGTATACTTGACCAACTGGTCCAGAGGGAACATGGAATGTTGCACCTAAAAAAGGCGTCAAGGCCTACTTCAGACAGAGACACTTGAAAGGGAGAGGTGCAATGCAAAAAACTGAACTTTAATCTCCTGCAGTTGTGGAGACTGATTACCACATCTCAGCAGTCCTGTTGAGTTATATCTCAGAATGTGGAAATGGTCTGATGAAAAGAAAGCAGATTCTGAGTGAAAGACATGTTTGTTTATTCCCTTCCAGGAGTACACAAGAAAAGGGGTTAAGAAGTTAGTTGCAACCTGATTGTGTGTTCCAGTTCAGGTATGTTAGTGTATGCTGTGAAGGTCACAGCAAAGAACATAAATTAGACATCCCTGCAGCTTGCAGGTAAAAGTCTATCTCTCTCTCTGTGTGGCTGGAGGCAAATCAGCAAAGCCACAGTCAAGAAGGAAACAGGGTAGCTTCTTCAGCTAAGCTGCAGAACCAAGAGTCTCCAAACCAACTGCTCAACTCCCAAAGTCAGCTCTACCGGAATCACCCAACTTAACAGCCACAACGTTTTGCCATCGACTCCTCATGGACAAGCCAAAGACTGATTAGTATATCTTTTTAAACTTTTATTGTTGGACTCAATTTCTCATTTCTAATCTGTGTGTATGTGTGCTGCATTTTCATTATTTTTTCCTCGGATTTTTAGTAACTAATAAATTTACTCTTTCTTTGGCTCAAGAAAACCTGGTTAAATTAGCTTTTTCTAAAACATAAATACATTTGGACTGGGAAAAGATATCAAGGGAAGGGATCCTTTTTAAATTAACCTTGTTGCGACCAACTGAGGAGGTTGAATAAAGAAGGGGAGCCAGCTCATTCCTCCTCACCTTGGAGCATAACAAAATTGGGGTCCCGTTTGGGAAGTTTAGAATTTGGGGTATCTCATTCAGGATCCTAACAAATTAGGGGGGACCTTGCCCGGGGACCAGTCATAATACCTTCATAGACACTGAGATTGGGATGACCAAAGCTGACCTGAAAACAACTTGGAAATCATTTCTAGGTCTGGCACCAAAGAAGCTTGATGAAAGCTCTGCAGACTGGTGTAGATATTTCAATGACTGGCAGTTTGCTGTTAGTTCTATTCTGCCTACCTGGTGGATGAGAAGATTACTGCGTTCACCAACACAACAATGACAAAAGTTATGAATGTGAGGTTTTATAAGATGATTAGGTTTTGTGACTGCCTCTTTAATTTCAGGTAAAATGGAGTAGTGAAGAGGGAAATCGTGTTTAACCAACTTATTGGAGTTCTTTGAGGAAATAACATGTGCTGTGGATAAAGGGGAACTGACGGATGTGCTGTACTTAGATTTCCAGAAGGCATTTGAGAAAGTGCCACATCAAAGGTTATTGTGGAAAATAAAAGCTTATGGTATAGGGGGTAACGTATTGTCATGCTGGCTAACAGGAAGCAGAGAGTAGACATAAATCGGTCTTTTTCAGGCTGGCAAGATGTAACGAGTAGTGTGCCACAGGGATCAGTGCTGGGACCTCAACTGTTTACAATTTATATTTTACTTCTAAGAAGGATTGAAGGGATGGTTGCCAAATTTGCTGATGGCACAAAGATAGATAGGAAAGTTGTGAAGAGGACATAAGGAGGTTACAAACACATATCGAAAGGTTGAGTGGGCAATGATCTGGCAAATGGAATATAACGTTGGAAAATGTGAAATTGTCCATTTTGGCAGGAAAAATAAAAGAGAAGCATATTATCTAAATGGTGAGAGATTGCAGAGTTCTGAGGTGCAGTGGGATCTGGGTGTCCTAGTGCATGAATCACAAAAGTCTAGTATGCAAGTATAGCAAGTAATTAGGAAAGCTAATAGAATGCTTTCATTTATTGTGAGGGGAATTGAATACAAAAGTAGGGAGGTTGTGCTTCAGTTGTACAGGACACTAATGAGACCACATCTGGAGTATTGTGTACAGTATTGGTCACCTTATTTAAGGAAGGATGCAAATGCGTTGGAAGCAGTTCAGAGAAGGTTTACCAGACTAATACCTGGAATGCGTGGGTTGTCTTATGAGGAAAGGTTGGACAGGCTAGGCTTGTATCCGCTTGAGTTTAGAGGAGTAAGAGGTGACTTGATTGAAACACAAGATCCTGAGGGGTCTTGACTGGCTGGATGTGCAGACGATGTTTCCTCTTGTGGAGAATCTAGAATTAGGGGTCACTGTTTAAAAATAAGGGGTCGCCCATTTAAAAGAGATGAGGCGAAATTTTTTCACTGAATGTCGTGGGTCTTTGGAACTCTCTTCCTGAAAGGGTGGTGGAAACAGAGTTTTTGAATATTTTTAAGGCAGAGATGAATAGATTCTTGGTAAGCAAGGGGGTGATAGGTTATGGGCAGTAGATGGGATGCAGATTTCAGGATACTATCAGATCAGCTATGATCGTATTAAATGGTGGAGCAGGCTCAAGGGGCTGAATAGCCTACTCCTGCTCCTTGTTCATATGTGATCTTTTCTGAATTTTGCCAGCCAACAGACCATGTGGCTTAGTTGCTATGGAGACCCAGGCTCAGGCTTACTGGGAGCAAAGTATAAAACGTTCACATATGAAAACAAAGGCAAGACCAGCTGTGCTGACTGTGGATAGATTTTCAGTCTCCAAGATTTCAGACAGAAAGAGAGACAGAGGAGGTCTCAGAGAGACAAAGGATTGCAGCTAGTGTGGTTAGCAGATAGGAGAACATCTGTTCTGTGAGCTACCAGGCAGAAATACAAGAGGAAAGGTCATCTATGGTCAAAGGATGCATCCCATGGCAATCTAAGGAATCTGAAAGGTTTGTCCTAGTATGGTCAGAGGGAAAAGAATTGCTGAGTGGTCCTTACTGCTGGTATTTGGTTCAGCATTTTTCTGGAAATTGAGAAGGACCTTTTGACATTATGACTCAGCGAAACAGGCAGAAGTGAACCCACTGGAAGCTGGGAGTGATGTTGAACTGGTTCTGGTGAAAATTGTTATTCTATGGAGAGCAGACATAAAAGTATAACTGTAGCATGGAGTTTTCTTTTTAAATTATTCTTTCACAGGATGTGGGTGTTGCTGTCTAGGTCAGCATTTGTTGCCTGTTCCTAACTTCCCTTCAGAAGGTGGTGGTGAGCCACCATGTTGAACTGCTTCAGTCCATGTGGTGTAGGTACACCTACAATGCTAGTAGGGAGTTTAGTTATGCTAAGAAGTTAAAGAGCAGCTATCTTTTCTATGGTTTGGAGTGTTAGTTGCCAACTAGTGTTTGTTGAAGTTGCTTTTAATTTGTTCCAGAAAAAATCTTAAAACTTGAAATCTTGTCATGTAATCGTTTCAGTTGGTCACTGGGAATTCAAGTCTCTTGTTTAAAGTTATCGGTCTCTACAGGGTTGTAACAGAAGACATTTGCCTGGGATTCATCAGCTGGTGGCTTTCTGCCATGTGGAAACCTATACTGGAAAGAGCGATGGGGATGACTTTACTAGTATAGTACCCACTATATTGTGGTACCCACAATCCCAATTACATCACGCAGGAGTATGGTGAGTTCTACAAGAGTCTTACTAATGATTGGAAGGACCATCTTGCAGTGAAATACTTCTCAGTTGAGGGTCAACCTCGAATTCCATGCTCTCTTTTTTGAGAAGCTGTATGTTCACAGAGTCTTCATCATGGACAGCTATAAGGAGTTGATCCTAGAGTGCCCCACTTTCTTTGTTGTGTGGCGGACCTGACGACCTGCTCTTGAACATTTCCCGGGAGATGCTGCAACAGAGCAAGATCTGAAGGTCATCTGCAAGAACATCAAGGAATGCATGCAGCTATTCTGAGCTGGCAGAGGACATGAGAACTGCTTGCAGAATTTCTTGTAGTTCTCCAAAAACCTCAAGCTCAGTATTCACAAGGACTCTCAAAATCGCAAGAAACTGCCTGAACTGCTGCATTATTGTACCTCACAGTCTGGAATGAACTCATTGCATGTCTCCTGTATGAAGGAAAACTAGAACTGCATCAACTACATAACTGGTAAAAGCAAAGAACCAAGTTGCTAATTTTGCCTTTGCGCAGTGTGCGAGCAGGGCCCTGAGTTAGTGTATATGACTAAGCCCAATATTGTGTGCAGCAGCTGAAGGAGTTTGATAGAAAGCAACTTGTCTCTGCCACAAAGGAAGGCCTTGAGCTGTCTGAGGATGATGAGAAAAGTGTGAAGAAGACTGAGTCAAGTATCTGTGCAAGCTCATGAAAGAGATCCTGGACAAGAAAGTGGAAAATGTGACAGTTTCCAATCAACTTGTATCCTCTCCATACTGCATTGTGATCAGCATCAAAGGCTGGACTGCAAATACGGAGGCGACCGTGAAGGTTCAGGCCCTGAAGGACAACTTGACCATGATAGTCAAGAAACATCTGAACATCAATCTTGTCCATGCAATCGTGGACGCCCTGAGGCAGAAGGCTAAGGCAGCCAAGGATGACAAAGATGTGAAGGACCATGTCACCCTACTCTTTTGACTACACTCTTATCCTCAGGGCTTTCATTGGACGATCATCAGACACACTTTAACCGTATTTACTGAATGATCAAGCTGGTTTTGGGCACCAATGATGAGGTAACTGTGGAAGAGCCCACTCTACATACTGTGGAAGAGATCTCACTCCTGGAATGAGATAAGGATACATCTTACATGGAGGAAATGGACTAAAGACATCCTTTCTCGCATTCTTCCTTAATATATTCAAATTGGATTACTGCATTGAATTTTAACTTTTTAAAGGATTTGTTGTGCAGTATGTGTAATGATCATCTGACCAGTGCGCTCAGGTCAACATTTACAGGGACGGCTCCCTTTAGGTGTGAAAGCCTTGCACTGCAGCCATTATCAGATGTTATTGCTCTTTTTTATTTTAAAAAGCATGTAATTTTTTTATTTTTGTTGCTATATGCTGTAAAATAAAATTAGAAACCACTGGTAAAAAAAATACATTGCTAGGGAAGAATAAAATTCAAACCTTTAGATATATTTTGCACCTCTCCAAAAGAAAGTTCCATTTTAATGATGTTTTCTGCTCTTCTGTTAAACTGCAAAACTCATCAGTCTAGGAATTATAGCATAAGATAAACAGTATCAGTTTTGTAATATTAATTCATCAGATAATTAATAAGGTAAATTTCATGTTGCTATACCATCACTTAATACAATATGTATCTCAAGATGTCCCAGCCAAGAAATTGGGCTTATTAGTGCTTGCCTTTATAGGTGCTACAAGATTCTTTGAAGCTCCAGACAGCATAAAATATGGGGAAGGTGGGATATGAAAAGTGGTATTAGGTACAGGAACACTGTCATCTTTGACGGTTTCAGCCCCACCGATCCTCAAGGCCTCAGCAATGACCGACTCATTAATGGCCAGCACTGTCTCCTCCATTGGAGTTAGAACATGCAGACACGTTTCTGATTAGCTCTGGCTGCCTCTGGTTGAGCACTATCTTGTCCTGCAACAGAAAGTGAAGTGTGTCAGACTGTCAAGCAATCTGTTTGGGAGATGTGAGGTACAGTGAATCATGTGAAGCAGTGTTTGAGGCTAGTGGTGTAGTTAGTACTATATGGCAACTGAAGATACATTCATTGATCTTGACAACTCATGTGAGGTCAGTGAACTTCTTGCTGTGCTATATCCAGGTCCTCAGTGCTTTAATCTCAATAATATCTACATCCATTGCCTTCTAAGCATGTGTCTGGAAAGCCTTCTGTGGGATACAAGATGTCTCTTCTTCTTCCACTCCCTCCAGCAAGGGTTCTGCTGCAGCATGCAAAAACCTTGGCTTCCGCTCTCTCCCATGTTGTGTTAATCCTGTTTCCCAGGTCAGATGCGCTTCCTGCATGACTGGCAGCATGCAACCATGACACACCTTGCCTTTAAGACTAGCTTTACACAGTGCAGGCTAACCTTAAGTGGTACTAGTCACTCATGATATTGGCCCCCTGCTGATGCATTCACCTTATAATCAACACCATGGTTAACACTGGCTTCGGGCTGAGCATATTGAAATGAAGTTGTGGGCTGCCTGTGTCGCAATTGTTGCTTCAATTCTGCCCCCTTCCATTTTACTGATTTTTGTGTTACTTTACAACTGCTCCAAACTCTGAAAATATTTTTAATACACGCAAATTTATGTTAAGTAAACATCACACTTGAAGACAGTCCGATGCAATGAAAACGTATCAGCTAAAAACAGAACAAAGGATCCAAAATGTAATATCTGAAAGATGCCCTTTCTATTCACACATTCCCCAGGTACTTATTTATAAAGCTTGACCAGAATTCATCCTAAGTTACCATTACTCATCTTTGGTGTTCCTCCAAATTACAGCTTTTGCTTGGCAGACTCCAGCCTTTCCTTTTGTTGCATGAAAGGTGGCAAAAGCAAGTTGAAGCTGAAGGCAACAGTAAAAAGGATACATTCACAAAGCTATGGTGCTGCCAGGAGAGAGCTTGGAGAAGAGTTCCATGAACTTGATAAGCAGTGTGTGAAATGTGCTTTAGCTTCCTGTACATATTTTCTCAATTTACTGAATGTTGAATTATATATCCAGCTCTTCTGTTCTTACCATTACAGTTATGCAGTAGACCAATCAACAGATCACACTCCTTAACTTCCATCACTGACCATTACATCATCCTCTTTCCAACAACACAAAAAACACACAGAAAATGCACTTACCAATCCAATTCTAAAAAATTGCTCATTAAACTATGCGTACAAAATTAAACTAATTACCAATGTGTTCCTTAATGCCTCCCTTCCTAGTGCTCCTACAAAAGTGCTTCCCCTGTGTCTGTAGCATAGGTGAAGGAAGGATACTAATCCACAACAGAGGAGATGGTTGATGGCCTTGAGGCCGATCTTGAGCAGCTCTGGGTTTAGCAAACTCGGCTTCAGCTACACTATCTTCATCTGGGCTGCATCCATCTGGGTTGGCTGGCTTAGGGACAACAGCATAGGCAGTTTCGGATTGGTGAGGTGGGAGTAGGAATGCTGTCATTCTGAGAGAATACAGCAGGTTTGTGTTCCATGGAGCCACAACAATTTTCCTGGGGCACCCCGTCAACAATTCCACTGATCTGTTGGAGAATGGTTTATTTAAAAGGAGCAGTAGGCCATTCGGCCCATTAAGCCTATTCTGCCATTCAATAAGATCATGGCTAATCTGATTGTGGCCTTAACTCCACTTTCTTGCCTGCCCTCCATAACCCTTTACTCCCTTATAGATCAAAAATCTGCCTAACTCAGTCCAAAATTTTTCAATGACCTGGTCTCCATTATTCTCAGGGGAAGGGAATTCCAAAGGCTAATGACCCTCTGAGAGAAGAAACTCCTCCTCATCTCAGTCTTAAATGGGAGATCCCTTATTTTTAAACTGTGCAAAGTTCTGGATTCCCCCATGAGACAAAACATCCTCTCAGAATCTACCCTCTGAAGCCCGTTCAGAATCTTAAATGCTTCTATACGATCACCTCTGATCCTTCTAAACTCCAATGAGTATAGGCCCAACTGCTCAACCTTTCTGCGTAAGATAATCCCTCCATCCCAGGAATCAGAGTTGTAATCTTCTTTGAACTGCTTCTAATGCAACTATATCCTTAAGAGACCAAAACTTACACAGTACTCCCAGGTACAGTTTCACCAATACCATGTACAGTTGTGGCAAGATTCCCTACTTTTATACTCCATCCCCCTTGCTGTACCTGCATGCTAACTTTTTGTGATTCATATACAAGGACATCCAGATCCCTCTGTATTACATGTTGCAGTCCCTCTCCATTTAAATAATATTCTGCTTTTCTGTTCTTCCAGCCAAAGTGGACAACCTTACATTTTCCTACGTTATATTCCATCTGCCAAATTTTTGTCCACTCACTTAACCTATCAACATCTCTTTGTAGGCTGTTTATATCATCCTAACAACTTGATTTCCTGCATATTTTTTGTATCTTTAGCAAATTTGGCTAGAATACAGTTGGTCCCTTCATCCAAGTAATTAATACAGATTGTAAATATTGTTGAAAAAAGACACATGTTGTCGAAATGTTTCTTCTTGCATCTGTGTACGTATGGGCTGCCCAAGACACACAGAAGTGATGTCCTTTTGTGCACTCTCTTGTCTATGACAAGTTCTGCACAACATGAAATGGCCAATGGTTGGGCGAGATGTGACAAAGAGTTTTGAGCAAGTTTTCCACATACACGACTCATACAGGACTCGCATATCAATAGCGATGCTGTGTCCATGTGCTCATTTGACATTGTCTAGTCTATTCATCAATGTATTGCTCAAGGAAGCCATAGACATTTGCAGTGCAGCACTATATCATGCGATCTAGTCCTGCTGCCATTATTTAATCAGTATTCATTAAACTATGAACTCAGCAACTCGCGCAGTTGAGTTCAGTTTTAACTACATCATGTATGCCCAAAAAGATGGTGTTGTCATAGGTCACCTCTAGGCCCAACTCTCACAAACATCTTTATTGGGTTCTGTGAGAAATCCATCTTTGATGGAATAACACCCACCCTCCTACCCCTTGCATTTATCTGATATGTTTTCTATAGTTGAATCTGCAGCTGCATGCAAGACTTTCCTCACACACCTTAATGGGCTCCATCTGCACTCTAATTCATCTTTGAAATGGAGCAGTCAAATGAGCTCCCTTTCCTTGACATGCTAGTTGACAAATCTTAAAGGGGGCCCTGTACCACCATCTAGCATAAGCTTACCTTCACTGGTCAATATATGTATTGGGATTCCTACAGTTTCACGCGCTATAAGATTGGCCTTATTGGCAACCGCGTTATTAGGGCCGGAGCCACCATGCAAGCTTAATGCTGAAATAGGGCACATCAAAGCCATTCTGCGAAATAATAGGTATGAGATCATTGCTTGCTGTATGTGCAAACTCATGAATGGGCCTAAGGCCACCACTTTCAGGCCTGAGAAGTGCCCAGTCTACCTCAGATTACCCTGGAAAGGCAAGGTTTCTTGAAAATTTGATCATCAGGTGAAGCTATTTCACACTGCTGCTATGCAGTAGCAACATGAGTGCTGGTCGCCACTAACAGGATACTGCCATTAAGCCAAAAAGGCATTCTGCCTATCACACAAACAAGCAATGTGGTATATGAATTTCAGTGCCAGTATGATGTTAGGTATGTAGGTCGTACATCCCAAAGACTGGCAGATTGTATCAAACAGCATGTCCTTCAGCTATTTAGAACAGGCAAGATACTAACCATACCCAACCAGCCTGTGCTTGCAAAACTCAAAACATTGTCCAACTTTAGATGTGATTCCATGATTGGACAACATTTGCTAAACAATCCTGAGTGTGCTGAGAATTACGCTGACAATTTAGGATGATCAGTCGGGCTCGCACTTATGCATGCTAGAAGCTACATATATTAATACATAGGGCCCTGTTTTTTACAGGCAGAAATAATATGTACACACATTGCGCTTCTTTCAATTAAACAAAATAGGTAACAGCCATTCTCTGGTTCATTCCCCAGGGCAATTCTTGACCAGAATCAACCTGCCAGGTCTGAATTTAAACAAAGCTTAGCTGTTAACTGTCAGTCAGTCGTCAGTTAACTGATGCATTCTCCATGCCAATGCCTCTGCCAGAGTCCACTTGCCAACTAATCTGCACTCTCTTCTCATGAAGTATAAACTGTTGTTCCCTTTACATTTGGTATTCTTGCGAATTGTCTTGATGAGTGCAAGATGAAAAGTTTCGACAACATGTCTTTTTCAACAATACTCAAGTTCTGTCCTATTAAATGACAGATTATAAATAGTTGAGGCCCCAGCACTGATCTCTGTGGCACTCCATTAATTATAGTTTGCCAACCTGAAAATGATCCATTTATCCCGGCCCTGTTTCCTGTTTGTTAATATATCACCTACAACACAATGAGGTCTTGGCTTGTGTAGTAATCTTTTCTGTGGCACCGTATGTGTTGCCCTGGAAGTCCCTTTGAACAGTGATATCTAGATGGAACAATCTGAGCTTCCGTGGCAGTAGTCTGAGATTCCAGCACATAGCCTTTTGGTGCAAGTTTCTTGTGCTGCAATGGAAGCTGTGACATTGGCCATCAGATGTTGTATCCTGATGTGCTGATGGAGGTGACCACTTATTCCATGCTGGAAAAGATGAGTTCCAAGCTTCGTGCGAAGTCCTGTGCCAACTTTGTGCTGAACTATTCCATGCTCCTTAACATTATGCACATGCTTCCTATCAGCCTTTCTGGTGCAACATCTGTCAGCCATCTTCCATGTCCTGGCCCACTGAAGTCCTCATCTGTGATTCCTCTGCGACAGAACTAGTATGCAACCTAGCCTTCAGGTGAGCTAGTACCTGCACTATCCTTCTCCACCCTGGATTCTGTGCACTTATGCCAGGTGTCAACCAGGAAACTGGTTACTTTAGACCTGGTAATGTGCAAAGAATCAGAAATAGTTAATTACCTCATAGTAAAGGAGCATCTAGGCAACAGTGATCATAACTGTTTCACGTTCAGTTTGAGTGTGAGAAGTGTGGGTCTAAGACTAATCTGTTAAACTTAAATAAAGGCAATTACAAAGGTATGAAGAGAGAGTTGGCTAAAGTGAACTGGGAAAATGGGTTAAAAGGTGGGACAGTAGAGGAGCTAGTGGCAAATTTTTAAGGAAATATTTCATAACTCAGCAAAGATATATTCCATTAAGAAAGAAAGACTCTGAGAAAGATGCTAAGGAAGTTAAGGATTGTTATACAAATTGAAAGAAAAAGCATACAATACTTCAAAGATTAGCGGTAGGTCAGAAGATTGGACAAATTTTAGAAAACAACAAAGAATGACTAAGAAAAAAAGAGGGAGAAATTTTAGAGTACAAGGGAAAATGAGCTAGAAATATAAAAATAGATAGTAATCATTTCTACGAGTATTTATAAAGGAAAAGAGTAACTAAAGTGGGCATTGGTCCCTTTGAGGGCGAGACTGGGGAATTAATAATAGGAAAAAAGGAAATGACGAAAGCGTTGAACAGATATTTTGAGTCAGTCTTCACCATAGAAGAGATAAAAACATCCCACGAATACTTGAAAATCAAAAGGTAAAAGGGAGGGAGGGACTAAAAACAATCACAAGCATGAGGGAAAAGGTACTGGAAAACTGTTAGAATTAAAAGCTGACAAGTCCCCAGGATCCCCTGCATCTTAGAGTCTTAAAAGAAGTGTCAGTCTCTGACATGATTGAGTAACAGTGGCTTTTCAGTTTCATTATCTTCTTCCTCCTTTGACTGCGAAGGTACCAAATCTTGGATATCTAAAATGACAAAGTGACAAATACTGGGTTCTGGTGAGGGGAGAGGAGAAAATAAGAAGTGCATGCTTACAACATCTGTAGCTTGTGAGTCATAAGTGATTCTGGGATGGAGAACTAGGATGAAAGGAGGATTATGTGTGCAGATACCCTCATCAATCCATTCCACCCCACCGCTAACCACAGCCTTAGCAATGATGTTTCCCATCAATGCCAGCACTGTCTTCTCCATGTAGTTAATACATGCATGTCTGCTTGTCCTTTTCCAGTTCTTTCCTACTGCCTGTTATTTTGTGCCACCTTCTCCTGCAATAAAAAGGGAAGTATGTCAGTGAGTGTCCTGTAATATGTTTGGGTGCTGTGGCGGTCATGGTTGAATAACAGTCAGTGTGTGCAAGCTGTGAGTGCAGGACTTGCGACAATACTAATTGTGTGAGAGTGAGGTAAAACATATGAGTTCAAGGGTTGATTACTGATTTTTGGTTGCTGTGTGATGGGGGTATAGTGAATCGAGCAACAGATCAGGCTAATGGTGCAGCTGGTAGGATATGGCATTTGAAGACTGAACTCATGCACCTTCATTATAATATTTAGATTTGGGTTGACAACTCATGTCAGATCATTAAATTTCCCCCTGCACTAGATCCATGTTCGTGAAGCTACACCACTGGCGTTGACCTCTGCTGTTACTTTTCTCAAGGAGCAGCAAATTAGAAATAAGTGTGGTTGTGATGGCTCCTAGAGGCATACACAGAAGTTAAACATTTGAACAAAGTAGTTTGCATGTGAGGCTCGGTAATTTGATACTGCAGCACTGTGGACTGTCTAACAGTGCTGTTAGTTAGACAGTCCACAGTGCTGCAGTGTAGTTGCTCTGCACTGCAATTGTGCAACTGCAAGTAGATTTCATTGCAGTATGTCTCCTACTTATCAGTGGTGTTGATGAAGTGCAAATTAGATGCATGATTTGATATTTACTTTAGGTGTCAGCAGAGTATTTGCTCTGAAATAAAAACAGAAAATTTGGAAACACTCAACAAGCCAGGTACATCCTTGGAGAGAGAAACAAAATTAATGGGTGGGATTTTCCGGCCCTGCCTGCGACAATTCCTGCCATGGACGGGACTATAAAATCCTGGCCAATGTTTCAGGTTGATGACCTTTCATCAGGATCAAGGCAAGTCAGAGATGAAACAGGTTTTAAGCTAGGACAGAAGCAGGGAAAATGGGAGAGCTATGGCTGGGTAACACTGGGATTTATATGAAAATGAAGCCAGTGTGTTAAGTAATAAAACATGGCTTAGGTATAAGTTAGATTCCCATCATTTTTAGAGTCATTGAAATCTAAATCAGAAAATTAGAAAATATACAACAAGATGTAACAGCTTTTTTAAAAACACAACCATAGAGCCATAGAAAAGTCACAACTCAGAAAAAGGCCATTCAGTCCTTCATGTCCGCGCCAGCTAAAAAAAAATAAACTAGCCGGTCATTTTAATCCCACTTTCTAGAACCTGGTCCATAGCCTTGCAGGTTACAGCTCCTCAGGTGCAGATCCAGGTACTTTTTAAATGAGTTGAGCGTTCCAGCCTCAACCACCAATTTGGGCAGTGAATTCCAGATGCCCACTACCCTATGGGTGAAAAGGCTTTTCCTCATATCCCCTCTAATCCTACTACCGATCACCTTAAATCTATGCCCCCTGGTAATTGACCCCTCAAGCTAGGGGAAACAGGTCTTTTCTGTCTACCCTATCTAGGCCCCTCATAATTTTGTACGCCTCAATTAGGTCACTCCTTAGCCTCCTCTGTTCTAAGGAAAACAGCCTATCCAATCTTTCCTCATAGATGCAATTTTCAAGCCTTGGCACCATTCTCGTAAATCTCCTCGGTATTGTCTCCAGAGCAATTATGTCCTTCCTGTAATGTGATGACCACAATGGTACACAAAATTCCAGCTGTGACCTAACCAGCGTTTTATACAGTTCCAGTACACCCTGCTTTTGTATTCAATTCCTTGTCCAAATTAGGAAAGCATTTCATATGCTTTCTTTATCACCTTATCCACCTGTCCTGCCACCTTCAGGGACCTGTGGACATGCACTTCAAGGTGTCATACTTCCTCTACCCCTCTCAATATCCGCCTGTTTATTGAGTATTCCCTTGCTTTGTTTGCTCTCCCCAAAGCATTATCTCAACAACACCAGTTTTCATATATACACATAAGCAATATTTCAAGATATATTTTAAAATATATTTCTATACAAGAGATGTAATATTCTATGTATGTGGATTGGCTGGGATTTAAAATTATTCCACAATGCAGCCTGGTTAATATTAGATCTTTTACATTTGTGCAATAATTATTTTGCTGTGTTAAATTTTCACAAGTACATAAATTCAGAACTGCAGGATTTTTTTTAAAAAATGCTTCATTAATACGTGTTTCTGTTTACTTTTAACAATTAAAGAAACTTTAAAAGTTTCAAAAAAAGAAATGTCCCTATCTACAGTGTTGCTTTTATTTTCATTGAATGTTAAGAGCTCTGTAAAATGCCTATCATGTGTATAAAACAATTTATTGAAATACAAAATGTTAAAAAAAATGGAAGGTCACTATTCAAAATTGTGCAACAAACTGTATTGACCACTAGTGGGCAGTAATAGATTTGGGAACATCCAAACAAAGTACTGGAATTTGAAAAATAGTCCAAGGCGTTAATAATATACTTTCTATGTATATATTATGACTGCCAGCTAGACTTACTTTTGAACCCTATCTGATATACACACAGCGAACAGTGCAAACATTATTTTAATTATAAATTTACATTATCAATCATCTAAATCTTAGTCATGGAATTCTGTAAAGAAACCCAATTACAAACAGAAACATTCATAATAGACATCTGTATGCTCTTTGTTTACTTTCTCACACATGAGTGGTATAACTTGTAAATACATCTACAACTGGATGGTTGAACCAGCAGGACATATACTTAACGGCTGCAGTTTTCTTTCCTTCTGTAAGGTAACTTAACTAACACTATGAAATTATCTGATCGAAAACTGTGACTGAGTGTAGCTAGGATCATCATCTCAGGTTCAGTTATGTCCAACACTGCAGCACTGTGTTATCAGACTGTGCCTAATGCCTTTCTACATGGGGTGTCAGTGACGGCCTTGATTCCAATATAAAATTATCTTGTCCTGGTGAGAATTTTCTTAACATGTAAACCTATGTATGAAATTTATTGTATTTGATTTTTGTATTGTGTTTATTGGAGTTTGATGTCAATGTTTATTTGTTGAGAACTAATCCTTACCCAGGAAAGCCAGGAATATCATATTAAATCAAAATTATCTTAAAGGTTTGTTTTATATTAAAAATTACATTTTTGATGAATGTTGTAAGAATAAATAAAAATTGAAAACTAGCCTTAACCAACAGAGCACTTGATTTTCCTTATTTAGATAAAATTTAAGACAGTGATGTGAGCCAATACAAAACATAAGAATATTTTCTTATTAAATATATTTACTCAGTTTAAAATAGATTTCAATGCAGCTTTTAGTGATCCATTGAATAGAAGTGTGCTGCTTGATTTTTAAGTACTATCTTATTTTCAGATGGGATGGCAAAATTGAAAAAATGAATTCGCTGTGGTAAAATGAAATAGTCATTCTGATTCTTGCTATACAGTTGTTTTTTTATGGAAAAATTGTTAATGTGACATTGAGATTTTTTGTAAGGAATCAGAGGACACACCAATTTATTCATTAAACATTCTAAAAAGGTGATGAAAAAGAAATGTTCCTTATTTATTTTCAGTTTTAATGCTATTGTTTTCTGTTCAACCAATATCTCCAAACAAGCTTCTTCTGCCCCTCCCTAAGGTGTAATTATCCTGGAGAGCCTGGCCAATGTAAATGAAGTTCATCACACATACAATGCAGTAAAGCAGTAATTCTCTAATTCTTTTGTTGAAGGTTCCCTTATCAAATAGATTAATCACGTATTTCTTCCTGCCTCCTTCTAAATTATACTATATAATCCTCATAACATGGAAGCGTAGCATGTGGAGAATATTTTAATAATGCCTTTGAGTAAACAGATATTTACCTACAGGTGTCAATGAGATGATGTGCCTGCTTCTCACATTTCACACTCCCTAAGAAGTCTCTTCAGACACCAGTTTAATGGAGTAAAGGACATTGAAGAAAACACTATCAGTTTTTGTACTGCAACTTTAATCTAAAACTTCCAAATACCAGATACTTACTGTGTAGCCAAGTGTTTTTTCAGCTGTGCTTCCTGTTAAGTTACATGACTGAAGAGTGCCTGTATGGTCAGACACATCCACCCAGAAATCAAAGCTGGTGATGATGCTTGAGGGGTTAATTGAGCAAGACGAACAGGAAGGATTTGTGCATACATTTGATCCAACATCGATCAAAAATCTGCACCTGCCACTTTGATAAACACAGAAGTATGCATTTTAGGATTTTTGTTAAATACCATCTGAACACAACATAATTTTACAATTATAAAAACAAAAAAACTGCGGATGCTGGAAATCCAAAACAAAAACAGAATTACCTGGAAAAACTCAGCAGGTTTCTGTCGAAGGGTCATGAGGACTCGAAACGTCAACTCTTTTCTTCTCCGCCGATGCTGCCAGACCTGCTGAGTTTTTCCAGGTAATTCTGTTTTTGTTTTATAATTTTACAATTGTTGTTTGCCATTTTAATTCTGCACCTTACTCCATCCTGACTTCTGTACTAATGAAGCTCAATGAAATCTTAAGGAATAGCATTTAATCTTTCAATTAGCCACTTTACAACCTTCTGGGCTAAACATCAAGTTCCACAATTTCATATCATAATCACAGCTCTCATTTTTCATTGGACATCAGTTACTTATAATGATTCTATTTTTGTCATTTTTAGCTCCTTCAAAGGGCTCTGACACTCCAGCTGATTTACTTGGAGCTGTGCTCCTGAGCAGGCTTTACACCTGCTGGGAAGAGCTCTAAGTAAATCTGTGTTAAAAAAACAGGATATGTATAGGACAAACTGCCCAAGTCTCCGTGAATAGGTCCATCTCATCCCATTGTTGAAGGGAATTGTGCAGCAGTCAGGGCAGGGTAAAACCAACAATCAGAAGTTTAAACTTCCCACATAAGTACTCCACCTGTGCACATGTCGGGACTTCCTCAGGGTCCCGAGGTGCAACAGCAGCTTAAGTTGAATCATTTGCTGCTCCTGATATCGGAAGATCCATGAAATGTTTTTTTCATTCCAGCATCGTTTTACAGCTTTTGCTTACATTGTAATTTCTAACGGGAGGAAATCTTCAAGTTTAACAATATTGATTCTGCAGTAGTATAAATCCTATATTTGGTAAATATTTAAGCTACCTAACCATGGTCACTCAGAACATAGAAAGGTTGTGTACAGAACAGGGGAATTGCAGAATCGATGGTCAGGCAAAATTTTATTATATTTTTGTTAAGAAAACTATAGAAGAAAATAATATTGTCCTTGGTCCTAACATTCCTTTATATATTGAACAGATAACCTTTACATTTGGTACAGCACCAAGCAAAATTGTTTGCTTTTTAACTATACAAATTTAAAGTTAGGTATAAATGTCATTCTCACCATTTGGATTTTATTATTTTTGAACTGTCAGAATCAATATTAAACATTGTAATGTAAGCATATATGATTCCATAGGTGGGCTCTGACTTGCTGACTTTGTCCATTACTTGATTTTTTAACTGCTGCACAGTGAATACATCCACAATTGAATGCACTGCAAAGATAAAATTAAAATATGTAAGTATGACAATTCTTAAACATTATAAGTTGTTCCTCTCCTACATAAGTAAAAGGAGTACACAATACAGAAATCCAGTACTCAAATCATTACAGCTAAGTCATTCATAGTGAGTTCTATAGAAAAGAGAACATGTTGGCTGTCCACTTACCAAGTGAAACGTCTATATTGTGTGCACCATAGAACTCTTCAGAGGTGTGCAAATAAATGTTTTGTGCTATTGATATACAATTACAGCACAAATAAATAGTGGTAGCGACTTGAGTGTCTCACATTTAATCACTGACTGGAGCCAAATAATTATTTTCTTTATTAGTACATAACTTAGGGCTTTGATAATATGCTAGAACCACAATGAAAGCAGAAATTTGGATGTGGGGCATACCATATCTTTAGCAGTGGTTAACATACGGAGCTAAGACAGCCTTGAAAAGGCTGTTAATATTCCTTGGAATAATGGATCCCTGTGTTTTTATAATGAGCAAAGTGTAAACATTTTTACTTTAGTTGTCATCAAGATCAATTTCTTGTAATGAAACTGAAAATTTATTGTAAATCGTTTATTTTATGTGCTTTCATTGTAAGCAGTTTGTAAAATAAAAAACGACATCATTGAAAAGTTTACTGAGTAATTCTGCCCAACAAAAAAAGGATGTTAAACTGTAAAAAAATATTGAGGGACCCACCAAATAAAATAATGAAATCAATTTTGCGGCAGTTCTTTTGTTACATAGAAATTAGCTACCTGTTCTAATGGAACCTGTCTCACAATGAAAACTAGTGCCCCCAAGCATACAGCTGCTTCATCTCAACTCTTCATTGATTACTCAAGCATGTGCTGAAAATGGATAAAATTGGGCCATAGCTTTCGAGCTCCCCCACATCAGATCTGGGTACCCCAAAGTTGCGCTAGGGAATCCCTCTTGGAAGTTCCCTGGCAAGGGTTTTCACAGCAATTGCCCAGAAATGCTAACTTCCTCTGGACAATTGCCCTGCTCTGGGAACCATCGAAAAATATGATTTAAATCACAAACTTTGGATCCACCAGGGTTACACCAATAGTTACCCAGAAAAAGTTATGAGAATTAAAACCTCTTCTAACTTCTGGATAAATATTGAAAACACCCAAACCGACCCCCACAGCACTCCCCCACAACATCCCCGACCACCACCCCCCCCAATATGGGACGCCCCCACACCCCCGACCACTCCCTATAAGGATTCTCCCCCACCCCCTACAAGGATTCTCCCCCACCCCCTAACTTCCTATCCTACTTCCCTGACCACCCCCCACCCCGAGCCCTGGCCCTCCCCGCTCTTTGATCCTGCCCACCCACCTCCCCAAATCCTATCCATGTACCTTAGACACTTACCTTCTTCCTGGCTTGTCAATTTTACGGGTCCCTTTAAACTTACTTGCTTTGCAGCAGCTAATGCTGTAAAAAAAAGGGGACATGGCCTCCTTGAATCTGCCGGAGGTGCGCTTCACTGGAGCCTGTGTGGAGTCTTTCAATGCAGGCCCCAAGCAGTTCCAGTGATTGGAAATGTCAGCTTAATTTTCAAGGGCAGGTAAATATGTATTTATTTCTTCTAAATCCTGCAGAGCATCTGTCGCCATTGCTAGTTGGAAGTTACGACTCATTATTTACCAGAATCCTTCAAGAGTGAGAAAGCCTGGTTCTCTCCATGGCTTCAGAAATCTCCAGGAATAGAAATTAGCTATTTTTCTTGGTGTATGTGTGCTTTCATTCATGGGACCCCTGATGTCAGGCTGCTCTTGCCAGTTGGCAGCAATTAATTTTGTATTCTGTTTGAATTCAATGAATCTCATACAAATATTCTTTCATAATCATAGTATTGCTGCCATCACATCAATAAGGTCACAAACATCTTGCGATTTGTGGCATTTCTTAGATGTTGATGCATGTACCTTGGGCCTTAGAGACTTTTCTTTGCTAGATTCCCCTGCATAATCGATTCAATTTTATTGTATAATATTAATGAAATAATATCTTAACCGATGCCATACAACCTTGATGCTGTTCAAAGACTAGCTGCCATGTCAATAAATGTTGCAGAATCAAAGTTAAACGTACATGGCGAACAGCCAAAACTGTTTAGACTTACGTATTTGATAAAAAAGGTAGTACGACTTCAAATATACCTACTATTTCTGTATTAAAATCAATGAGTGGTCCTTTAAAATCAAAATTTCATTTTTATACACAGAAATGGTAGAATTGTTAATCAATGGTCTGGAATGTGTAGTAGTAACAATGTGAAATTGTAAGTGTTCACTTCTATTACTTCTCTGAAACTTAATTTAACTTCCGAAATCTGCACAGGCACAGTTTAATGTGGAAATCCAGAAGTCCCTGTCAATGATTCTACTTTTCACCAAAACATGTGTTATTGAAGTCCCCAGATTGCAATCAAATAGAAATAACTGAACTGACAAGAACTTGGCCTGTTTATGCTATTTTACAGTCTCACTGTAAAAACCTTTGAAAGAGTTACACCTTGACGAATGAGGCATATTTGGGTATGTAACAGTGTACTAACTTAATAATTTCTGCCCAACATCTTCGCTGGCTTGAAAACCTATTTTCAGCTTTGCAGTATGACAATTTTCTCCATTATGATAAAAAGTTCCACGTTTTTCAATTCTTTTTAAAAAGCTTTTTTATGTTATTCAAGTGTTGACCTTCATCCTGTGGGCTGAATTTTCCCTTTGGTGTGCGGGGCCACGCGTAACATGACGTGCGGCGACTTCGGGCACATGTCCCAATGTCACCGCGCGCCATCGCGATATTTCGCCAGGCGCGTGCCCGCTATTAATTAATAGGCCAGATAAGGCCCTTGAGGCGCCAGACGATGCCGATTTTTCGGCGCCTGTGCGATCTTCGGGTCAGCACACGGGCAGGCAGGTAGGACACATATGTATTAACCTCATCCACGGGCGGGATAAGAAGGTTCACTGGGGTCGCGAGTGTGCACAGTCAAGCATTTATTTCTGAAAGTTTTTCAAACTTGCCCGTGTACTCTGCAGTACTTCAAAACGCATACCAGCTGTTTTTTCTGGACTCTTAACCTACAGGTCAGCACTCTGCAGTGAGTAATCTTTTCTGGGTCTGCCAGGTTTCAGGAAGCCTTCCCTTAGCCTGGGGATGGGAGCTGAACTGTCCACTGGAAGCAGCTCCTCTGAGGAGGAAGGGAGAGCTAGAAGGGGGACGAGGCCAGGAGTGCACATTCAGCCTCCGGGGAGCCACTTTTGGGAGTACAAGCGTAGGCACAAGGGGTGCAGGGCCAAGAGGTAGTCCAAGGCAGAAGGGGCCGCAGAAGACACCACTATCCTGCTGCCAAGGTATACAGGCGGTGAAGCAGCTACCTCAATATGTCTGAGGCGCAGTGCTGAAGGAGGCTCCGTCTCTCAAGGGAGACAGTCAACTAATTCTGTCAGATGATAGGGCCTGAGATCTCCGCTGTGTGGGTGGACACCCCATGCCAGTGGCTCTGAATGTCACAGCTACCCTCAACTTCTATGCCTCTGGCTCCTTCTAGTGGTTGGTGGGTGATCTTTGCAGTATCTCCCAATCAGCTGTCCACACTTGTGTCAAGCAGATTACAGATGCTCTGTTCAGGCATGCAGTGACCTTCATCCACTACCGTTGTGACGAGGCGAGCCAGACATAGCGAGTCAGATGTTTCACGGAGATTGTTGGCTTCCCCTGCGTCCAGGGTGCAAGACTGCACAAATGTGGCCATCAAGGTGCCAGCAGGTGAGCCCGGTGCCTTCGTCAACAGGAAGGGCTTCCACTCCATGAACGTGCAGATAGAGTGTGATCACAGGATGCTGATTTTACAATTCTGTGCAAGGTACCCAGGCAGCTCCACTGACGCCTACATCCTCAGACACTCCCAGGTGCTGTGGCTCCTCAGTGCTCCAGCCCAGCTTGACGGATGGCTGCTGGGTGACAAGGGCTATCCCCTCAGAAGGTGACTCATGACGCCTCTCCGCCATCCAACAACAGAAGCTGAGAAGCGGTAAAATAGGTGCCATGTCTCCACAAGAGCTGTGGTGGAGAGAGCCACTGGTCTTCTCAAGATGCGCTTCTGATGTCTGGACTGCTCAGGGGGTGCACTCCAGTACCCCCCAGATCGTTTCTTGGTGATAGTGGTTGCATGCTGCACTCTCCACAATCTTGCGCTGGAAAGGAGGGATGCAGTGGATGATGAAGACGTCGATGCAGTGGCTGCGGCTGCACACGATGTGTCCAGCATTGAGTCCAAGGATGAGCATGCACAGGGGAATGCTGAAGGGGCAGACAGTGACCCGGGCATGCTCCAGGGAGGCAGGGACACCCGGGAGGCTTTAATCCAACGAACCTTCAGCGAGCACATCACAGATGGACCACCAGGACAAGCCTGGGCTGTAGGCGCCATACTCGACACCTAAGTACAAAATCTGCCAGGTTAGGAACAGTCATTGAGGGCCTTGTTAATAAAGCTGAATTTCCAACCAAGCACTCATTACAATTTTGGAAACCATACACATGCAGAAGAAAAGAGGTACCCTCAGCCATGGTGACATATCCTAATTTATTCTGTCAAGCAAACCAACTTATTCCAAAAAAAAGAATAGTGTTACCAAACAAAACAAATCATAAGGACCTCATCTTGGGTCAAGACAAAAGCACCAGTGAAAAATCCGTGGCGTGCCTAAGGCGCCTTATGTTTATGTTGCTGGGTGCTGCCCCATCTCTGGGAGTGGCATCTGAGACAGCCTGCTGACTCTGCTGTCCTGTTGGCCTTGATGACCTTGGTGGTCATCCTCTGGCCTGTGGAGCCAGTACTGGCCCCACCTGGGAGGGAGCAGCCAGTTCCACAGCTGGCATCTCCCCAGTCGTTGCAGCCTCACCGGATGCTACAGTCACTGGGATAGGGGCGGAGGAGCTGCTGCCCTCATCCGGAACACCCTGAGAGGTGCCCGCAGAGACAACAGGCAGCTGCTGTGCCGATGTGAGACCGCTTCAGACCTCCCTGCTCACTGCTTGGATGGATGGGCACCGAGCTGGGAAAGTTGATGCATAAACCATCTCCCACACTGGCACTGACCAGCTGAGGTTCAGGAATTGGCCATTCGGCCCTTCGAGCATTCAATAGCTACTTAATAAGATCATGTGAAAACTTCAATCATCATCCAGTTTGTAACATCCGGACCAGCTGAGATCAATGCCGATGTGAGGGCTTGCAGGTCAGAGCGCAACCCCAGGAAGCCCTGACGGGTCTCCTGGAGGATGCTCTCCATGACAGTTGCCACTCTCTCCATGGAAGACGCATGGTGCTCGGACATGTGGCTCATTGCTTTGGTGATTGCCACTCCTCCACCACGAAGACCAAGTAATGCTTTGCCTCAGGTATCTCCCCCAAATGCTTCCGCACACCCGGCTGCATTTCCTGCACCTGCTGCGTCGTGGACGACTCCAGGGGCACATCATCAGGCACCGACTGAGCATGTGCCTGGTCCCTGCAGTCCTATGATTGCTGGCGCCATGGGCACCATCTGCCTCTGCCAGCTCCTCCAGTGACTGTAAAGTGCCCTTACCACTGTGCCCTGGGACACTAGCTTGATGTTCAAATTCCCAGTGAGGTGCTAGTATCTGCGCTGGTGCTTGCCTGGCAGAGATGGTGTGAAGCTGGTGAGACTTCAGGCCCCTCAGGTGTGAGAGGGGGCCTCTGCTGCTCCTCCTCCCGGCCCTGCTCCGATGATGCTGAAAGGAAGAACAAGGACAGTGGATCAGTTAATGTGGAGATAACGACAAAGTGTATCCCTGTCCCCCAAATCATTATGCGCTCTTCCTTCCATAACCAACGGTTAAGCAATGTTGCAAAATTAAATCAATTAACATTCAGCAGTGCTATGGCTGTTGGGAGAACAACGCTGACCTCACTATTGGACATAAATACCTGGTGGTATCACCCCAGCCTCACCAACACCAGTGGACCTTGGCGCATGGCGCCTCTCCAGATCCTGGGCCTCCTGCTCGAAGCGGCTAAGATTGGTGATCTGTGTCTGGCCACCGCCAGTCCTCGCACGTCCTGCTGTGTTATGAGCACTCTTCTCTTGAAAATGAGAGACGAGCACTGATTAGTGAAAATTGCACATGGGCTCTCTTCAAGCACGGCCCACCCCAACCAGAGTGGGACATATCAGGGCTCCAGAGCCTCCTCATCCCACTGCTGCCGAACACTCACACAAAGATGCTAGGCCTGCTCTATGCCCCCCCCCCACCCCAATCCCACCTCGGACACATGTTACCTACATCACATTAGGCACCACACTGTATATACTTCCATAGCAAGGAGGCGCAAGCACGTGAAGCGCAGAGCACAGCAGATGGTTCATTGCCACACCACCTTGAAGATCCTCTCCCAGCATGTCATCACCCTGACTTGGGCATGTCCTGGAGTTCAGACACAGCGCCTAGGTGCAGCTCCTCCAGGTTGCCCCCAAACCAGTCATGTTGGACTCAGTGTAACACATGCTGCAGGGGCAATACACAACTCTTCATCACCCTCTCAGGCTGACCTCAGCATGTGTAGTATTTGTTTGCCCATCCAGCAAAGGACAAATGCCGTCAAAGATTCAATGCAGTCCCGACAATCTGACTTCGGGAGGGAGAGGAGCAGCAGGGCAGGTAAGCCGACCTGCTGGGTTACGTGACCAATGCCGACATGGTACTCACCCTGCCAGAGCGCAACAAGTCATTGAAGCACTTGCGACACTGGATACAGGTGCGCCACACCAAGTCGTAGGAGCTCACCACATCCGCCACCTCCTCCCAGGCACGTTTTGTCATGTGGGGGAGCCTCCTCCTCCCATCCTGGGGAACGAGCACCTCCAGCCGTGCTACCACCTCCTCGAGGAGGGCAGCAAGGCAGTCATCCGAAAAACGAGGGGCACACTGGCCTCCCGCCCTACCCTCTGGCCTGGCCTGTCCTGCTGCCCTACCCTCCAGCCTTGCCTGCTCTGCTGGCCTACCCTCTGGACTGGCCTGTTCACCAGAAGCCTTCTGGTGAGCCCTTCCACTTGACATTGTGAGCAGCCTTGCAAAGGCCCAATTACGGGCGGTGATTGCATCCATCCCCCGCCCCCCCACCCCCCGCCGCACCAAACAGAAAATTCAGCCCCATGTGCATGTTCCAATCTTATTTCATACCCTGTTAAGTGATATTAAAAAGTGAAGGATAATCAGTGCTTCAAACTTCCTGCAGAATGCTTCAAAGCAATTAGCTGTTTACCCTACTTGATGACTTCACTGTTGCTGGATGACTGGAGATCCCCTTGACTTGGCACAAGTTTCAAATGGATGTTGTGAAAAGGGAAATCTATGCGGTAGATCTTTGTGGGCAACTTTGAGGTCAATGGGAACACTGTCACATTGCTGTTGACTACAAAACCTAGCCCTGTTTATCACAATTAAGTAAAGCAATTTACGTAGTATGTCTATTTTTTACATCACTTATGAGTATAAAAACCCACTTAAATTAAATTGTATTTTCAAATATAAAACTCAATGACTTACAGTTTATTAATTCATGTGTTTGTTCTGGATCTTCACCATCATTTTCTGCATATTCTTTGGCAAAGTTAAATAGCAGATTGGCTTCTTTAGTGTCTTGATATTTCCAGGTAGAAAGACAAAACTTAGCAATGATACATCTCTTTTACTGTATCACAGTATTTTAGATATCTAAAGTTAATAATGTTCTTTTCTGTTCAATCCAGAAAGAATCTAATTAAATTCTACTTCAGTCAGTGAATCATAATCCAGTCACAACAAAGAAAAAGAAAAACATGACTTGCTTTTTCAGTGATAATACAATCAAGAATATACTAAATACAAGTTACTGATCTATCACCTTACAAAAATAGATTATGTCTGTACAATATCATCGCAGATTAAAATTAACTATAGATTACATGACACTCTTTGAAGTGGAGGGAGATCTCCTGAATCTTGGCCAACATTCCCCCATCAACTAATACCAACAAAAGCAGATTAACTGGTCTTTCGTTTAATTGTTGTTTATGGCATCCACTCACAATATGACATAAACTGGAAATAGACTGGTTATCCCATTTCCATAATTTTGACCACCAAAGCATTTCCCCCAACTTAGTCTACTGCATCCGTTGCTCCCAATGTGGTCTCCTCTACATTGGAGAGACCAAACGTAAACTGGGCGACCGCTTTGCAGAACACCTGCGGTCTGTCCGCAAGAATGACCCAAACCTCCCTGTCGCTTGCCATTTCAACACTCCACCCTGCTCTCTTGCCCACATGTCTGTCCTTGGCTTGCTGCATTGTTACAGTGAAGCCCAACGCAAACTGGAGGAACAACACCTCATCTTCCGACTAGGGACTTTACAGCCTTCTGGACTGAATATTGAATTCAACAACTTTAGGTCGTAAGCTCCCTCCCCCATCCCCACCCCCTTTCTGTTTCCCCCTTCCCTTTTTTTTCCAATAAATTATAAAGATTTTCCTTTTCCCACCTATTTCCATTATATATATAAAAAAACCCACTAGAGCTATACCTTGAGTGCCCTACCATCCATTCTTAATTAGCACATTCGTTTAGATAATATCACCAACTTTAATTTTAACACCTATGTGTTCTATTGTACTATTGTCGTTGACATCTTTTGATGATCTGCTTCTATCACTGCTTGTTTGTCCCTACAACCACACACCCCCACCCCCCCCTCCACCTCTTTGTCTCTCTATCTCTCCGCCCCCCACACACACACCTTAAACCAGCTTATATTTCAACTCTTTCTTGGACTCGAACGCAAGTTCTGTCGAAGGGTCATGAGGACTCGAAACGTCAACTCTTTTCTTCTCCGCCGATGCTGCCAGACCTGCTGAGTTTTTCCAGGTAATTCTGTTTTTGTTTTGGATTTCCAGCATCCGCAGTTTTTTTGTTTTTATCTCTGTATTCTTTTGAGGCCTGGGTTAAGAGTTGTGAGATTTTAATTTATATCTGGGCCATGCATTACCTGATCTAGGAGTATTTCATGCTGCCAAGAAGTCCAGAGTTTTTTTTTAAAGTATTTAATTTCACAAAAAGTTAAGTTCATGAGATATCAAAGAAAAACTTGAAGAATTACCATACTGTAGTATTTTACTGGGTCCCTTCATTGATGTAACAAACTAAATCTCTAAGAGATATTCAGGAAAACAGTACTATTTAGGCAGGTGACCAAAAGTTTTGTCCAAGAGGTTTCATAGAGCGCCTCGAATGAGGAAAGAGGTCAAGAGGCAGGGAAATTTAGGAAAGGAATTCCAGTGCTTAGGGTCTTGATTGTTGATGGCATTGTCACCAATAGTGGAGAGCTTCAAATAGGGGATGCTCAAGATATCATGAAGGATTACAGAGATAGGGAGGGACAAGGCTCTTTTTGGACTTGTAAGCAAGAACGGGAATGGTGGAATCAAGGTTTTACTTAATCAGGAGCTAATGCAGGCCAACAAGCACAGGGGTGATGTGTGAACTGGACTTGGTGCGAGTTAGGACACGTAATCATTATCATGCTATCCGTTCTCTTCAAAGGTATTGACTGACTTCAAAGTCACAGAATTGTTACAGCAGAGAAGGCCATTCAGTTCATCAGCATATCATTATTAGGCCTGCCCGCCGGAATCGCACCCTCGGATTGCCTGTCCACGTTGGCGGGAAAACACGCCGATGTGTGACACAACAGCACATAAGCAACATACGCCTGGCGAGCTGCACTTCGCTTGGGACTTCAAGATTTGTTTGCCTATCTTGCTTCAGTCAGCACTTGTAGTTATCAGCACCAGGCTTCACAAACGGCGCCACATCACTTTTAGGGGGGCTCACTGCAGGTCTCTACCTATCAAGTCAGCCATATGTGGGTGACATTTCAACGGCTGCAGGGCTAGGGCTTGCTTGGTGAAGGGGGAGAAGTGGCCCCAGGCAAGGGAAGAGGCTGCAGGACAAGGACTGTACTGGGGAAGCAGGGTATCCTAGGGTGGGTGTGTGTGTGTGTGTCAGGGGTGGGGGGGGAATATGTTGATCTGTGCAAGTGGCCTCAAGATGATGATGCCTGAGGAGGCAGTCTCCAGAGGAGATGAGGCCAGATGGACATGGGAGGGTATATGTATGAGAATAGGTGGTGATGTCCCTTGAGCTGGCAGTGAGATGCCAGTGAATGTGTGATGGCCTTGAGTGTGAGAGATTAGAGTGCTGAGATGGTTGCCATACCCTGACTGCACGGATGAGATCATTCACCCTCTATCTGCATTGGATGGCCAACCTCTTCTGTGCAGCACTGGCACTGATCACCACTGCAATCGCCTACCAAGCCATAGTGGTAATGTTGCTGCCCCTCCTGCAGCCAGAGCAGGGATAGAGGACATCACAGCGGGCCTCCACAGCATCCAAAGGGCGCTCAAGGGCTGCAGTCTTCTTGGCTTTCGGGGCCATGTCTTCTTTGCTGCAGTCCTGGGCAGGAAGCACTGAGCGCGGCTGTACTTTAAACATGGTGCCCGGTGTGCTGAAGCGAGGTGATGGCATGGCAGGCGAATCGAAGCCCGGCTGCCATGGAAAGGGCGTGTTTCCCGGGAATGCATAAATAATGTTGTGGGCTTGGGATGATACGGCGTGAAAACCCGTCAGCGCGGCCAGCAGATAAAACGTTGTTTTACCCGCCCACTACCGCAGTTAGTGCAAATCTGGGACAATTCTGCCCATGATCTCACCAACTCCCTATACAATTGTAGCAAAACCTCCCTACTTTTATATTCCATTTTCCTTGCAATAAATTAATTGCTATTTCTTAAAGTGTAAAAAAATCAGTCTGAATGTTCACTAATCTGTTGTTTTGACATTATAAGATCATTAAAAATGTAACAGAACTGAAAAGCCTTACCAGGATTTGTGGTAATTATGGTTTTAGCGATCACTGTGGCAGCCATGCTATTGCGAAAACCATCATAATTTACTCGTACATCAGCTATAAATAGTACTGTAAGAGTTACAAAAACAAAGAGCTATAAAAAATATTAAGGCTCGTGTAGAATTATTCATTTCAGAATAAGAAAGATATACCTCACACAAACTGAAATGTACAATACCTGTTTCCCTGGGTATCCATGTCTGTGCAAGCTGTATAGATTCATTATCCCAGCTATGGAAATTATATATATATATAATTAGTCAGCTAGTAAAAAGGTTGCTTTCCCCCTAACATATAAAAATTCAGTTATCTTCTCATTAGAGAATTAATCACCATTATGCAGGAAAAGAGTTATCTACTATGATGTTTTAAATATCATGAGTGGGAATAATAATAATGTCCCAAATTATTCCAGTAATTATATTCAGATTCAGTGCAAATGGTTTATTTCTTGAATTTGTATAACAGGGAAATATCAAAAGCTCTGTAAAATATTATGTCGCAATCTGAATTCTTATATGAATCTATCAATGTTGCATAGCATTACTGTATAATATTCAATATTAAATTGTACTTTGAAAGTTCTAAAAATTTTTCTACACTGAGACATGGCTAACAATTTCAACATTTTTAAATTGAGTGCAAAAGCTAAGCAGAGACTGGTAACAATTACAAATACTATAGCTCTGAGATAAAAGAAAAAATGCTAGAAATCAATTGGGTTGAACTCCCCAAGATCATACTAAAGTTGTGCAGCGCCTTGGTCAGGTGGTGCCCAAATACCATGTATACTAGTTTTACTTGCAGTGACATAAAGGAATAATTCAGAGCCCAGAAATGTGCAGAGAGGTACATAGAGGCTGATCACTGGTATCAGAGGAAATAATTATATTAACTTGACAGGTGCAGGCTTCTCAGCCCTAAAAATGATGTGATAAAGGGGAATTTACAGAGGTATATAAGATAGTTAATAGGACAGTTCAATTAAGTTCCAAGTAATGCTTTCGGTTATGGTGGGGCAGCAAGACAAAGGGCACAGGTTCAGGGTTATGAAAGTTGAGACAGAGATCAGAAAGTATTTGTTTACACAGACATTGACAACAGCTGGAAGTGGTTGCCAGAAACAACAGTTCAGGGCACTAGACTCAGTTGGATGCATTACCATAAAGATGATAGGGCTGGTATTCTAAAAAAAAATGACAACAAATATCCTGAGCAGCCCATCCAAATCTATCTCAGCAACTTCCAAAATTATTTAACTGCATTTGTTGAGAGTTCAAAAATATACTAACCAGTTCATTAGGAATGAAGGTACAGTTTCATCAAACAGTCTTACTTCGCATCGCTGTCCTTTTCTTCTGTCTGCGGTCGTAAAATGCTTCTGCTCTCCTACCTTAAGACAATGTTTTTTTTCTAATCTTTAAACTAATACAGTAATGAAGTACTTACATTTTCAACATAAACATCAAGGGATTAATGTCACATTGGAGTTCTTTGAAGATTCAATAGTTTTTGAATCGAAGATCTCAATCTTAAATTAAGCTCTACTTCAACATATTTCCCTGAGCTTCAATTAGAATAATGAATAAAAATAAGCCATAAAATACCACTACAGCAATTCTTGAAGTATAAGTCTATGCAAGCCTAGCTACCTATGGGCAGCAGAGTTTTGAATGATCTCAAATTTGCAGAGGGTGGAACTAGGGAGGTTGCCCAGGACAGTATTGAAATAGTCAAGTCTAGAGGCAACAAAGACATGATGAGGGTTTCAGCAGCAGATGAGCTAAGGCAAAAATGAAGTAGGACGATGCCAGGGAGGTTGAAATAGGCAGTGTTAATGATGGTGGGGATATACAGTAGGAAAGTTATCATGGGCTCAAATGTAACACCAAGATTACAACAGGCTGGTTCAACCTCAGGCAGTTGACAGTGAGAGGGATGGAGTCAGTGGCAAGGAAACAGAGTTTCTGATGAGGACCGAAGTCAATGGCTTCTTCCTTCCCAATGTTTAATTGGAGGAAATTTCTGCTCATCCACTTTGGATGTTGGACAGGCAGTTTAACCATTAGAAACAGTCAAGAGAGGTGGAGATTAGATAAATCTGGGTTTTGTACATGTGGAAACTGATGCCAAGGTTTTGACTGATGTCTCCGAGGGAGCAACAAGTATGTGAGAATTAGGAAGGTGACATCATTCATCATGTTATGAGTGTGGGAAGAGAAGCCATTGCAAATAATTCTCCAGCTGTGACTAGATAGATAAGAATAGAATCAGATGACAGCAGTCTTAACCTGCTGGATGACAGTGGAAATACAGGGAGCAGAATTTTGTACTCAACCATGTCAAAAGCTGCAGATAGGTTGAGAAGGAAGAGGATGGATGGCTTATCTTTGTCACTGTCATATAGGGAGCCACTTGTGACTTTGGTAAGACGATTTAGGTACTGTGGTGGGGCAGCTGCATGATTGGGCAGATTCAAACATGAAGTTTCAAGAAAGATGGGGGTGGATTTGGGAGGTGACAACACATTCAAGAACTTGAGAGGAAAAGCTGGTTGCAGGTGAGATGGTAGCTTGCAAGGATACAGTGGTCAAGGGTTTTTTTTGAGTAGTGTGGTGATGACAGCAGATTTGAAGGCTAGAAGGGCAGCATCTGAGGAGAAGGAATTGTTAATATCAGCTAACATTGGAGCCAGGAAAGGAATTTGGGTGGGTCTCATCAACAGAATATTTACAGTGCAGAAGGCGGCTATTTGGACAATCGAGTCTGCACTGGCTACCTGAAAGAGCAGTCCACTTAGCCTCATTGCCCTGTCTTATTCCCATAACCCTGCACATTCTCTCTTTTCAAAGAGCAATCCAACTCCCTTCTGAATACCTCGATCGAACCTGCCACCACCATTTTCTCAGGAAGTTCGTTCCAGATTCCATACACCCTCTGGGTGAAAAAACTTTTTCTCACATCACTTTTACTCTCCTTTTGCCAATTATTTTGAATCTTTGCCCTATAGTTTTTAATGGTCTCTTGAATGGGAACAGTTTGTCACTATTTACCCTGTCCATACCCCTTAGGATCTTGAATATCTCTATTAAGTCTCCTCTCAGCCTTCTTTTCTCCAGGGAAAACATTCCCACCCGCTACAATATATCCTCAAAGCTAAAGTTCTTTATCCTTGAAATCATTCTTGTGGATCTCCTCTGTACTCTCTCCAATACCTTCACATCTTTCCTCAAGTATGGTGCTCAGAACTGGATGCAGTACTCCAGATGAGGCCTACCTAGTGCCTTATACAAGTTCAACATGACCTCCTTACTCTTATACTCAGTGCCCCTATTAATAAATCTTAAGATACTATATGTTTTATTAACTGCTCTCTCAACATGCCCTGCCATCTTCAATTACTTATGTACATATACATCGAGGTCCCTCTTCCTATACCTCCTTCAGAGTTTCTCCCTTTATGTTGTCATTCCATATTCTTCCTGCCAAAATGAATTATTTCACACTTATCTGCATTGAACTTCATCTGCCACTTGTCTGCCCAATCCACTGACATGTCTACATCTTTTTGAAGTTCAAGACTATCCTCATCACAGTTGACAACATATCCAATCTTCATTCCATCTGCAAATTTTGAAATCATGCCCTGAACACCACAGTTTAGGCCATTAACATATATAAGGAAGAGCAAGGTTCCCAACACTGACCTCTGGGGAACTCCACCACAGACCTTCCTCCTGTCTGAAAAACAACTACTTTATTTCATGTCACTCAGCCAATTTATTATCCAAGTTTCCCTTTCATTCCATGAGCTAGAATTTTGCTCATAAATGTGTTGTGTGGCACTATAACAAGTGCCTTTTGGTATAAGATGATCTTGGAGAGAGAATGAGGAAGATGAGAGTTAAACTAGAGAAAAGATATATATTTAAGGTTAGGGCAAGGGGAAACTTTAGAGGATGTTAGGCCCAGTGGGATAGGGGAAGGTGAAGAGGCAGCTGAATGGAAGGTCTCTATCTTTGTAACAAGAAAGTCCTTGCTATCCTTGCATTTATTGTTGAAGGTGAGGGTCGACAGGGCAGGGAGGGTAGTTTAAGAAGAAGGTACGTACTGGAGAAGAGAGGCCAGGTGTTATCTTTAACTTGCTGGGTGATCTTTGAATAGTGGATAGTTTTATCAGGACTTGATAATGCTTATGTGATGCAGCTGGATCAATTAGAGACCAGAAGAAATCCTGTAGGCTTGCGGCAGAGGCAAGTGGACACCCAGAAAACCCACACCATCATTAAACTGTCAATCCAAGGAAAATCCAGGCAATTAGATCTTGGCAATGCAAATATCAATGATGGTCATATTTTAGGGGAATCCAAAGTGTTAGTAACCTGTAGTTTAAAAATAAAATTGCAGAACTTGTATTCCTTGAAAATAAATGGAAAATCTTATAGCTTTTTCAAATTGAAAACGAATACACATCATTTTAAACTTTTAATTTAACTTTCCTGGGTGTCAGCATAATGCTATACAACCGCTGCCAGAGCCAGTAGAAACAGCAAGAAAACTGTGTTTTGAGGGGAAATCCCTATGAGGATATTTAGAAGTGATAATTTCTGATGAAAATGTAATTGACTGCTGGTTTGATCCATAGTTCGTGAAGAATGTTGAATGGGATGGTGGTGGAGGTTGGGGGTGAGAATCAGGCAGTGGTGCTTGCAGGGCAAGGGCAGCGGCAGGGACAGCAAAATTGGTTGGTTAGGTTGTCAACCGAAGCTCTAAATTTATTGCAGTGGCAGGCAATTGAGAAATAGATGAATGGTGGTTGGTATTAGTAACCCTTTCTGGCTGCTCATGAAGGTAAGTTTTCTTTTTACAAAACTCAAGCTTTTTTGATTGCAGCCTCCAGTGATTCATTTAATAACCACTGGTTGGGCCATGGGCAAACCTGGGTAACCCTAAACGCAGGAAGCTCAATGCCTCTTACATTCCGGCTTGAGTCCTAAAACAGGCTCCTTATTAGCATATGGAAGGGCATAATATTTACCTAAGATGGAAATAAGGGACGGTTCACTAACTGACTGCCAAAATGGGCAAGAAGAAGGTGGCCAAGAGGTCCAAGTTCAAGTCCTTTGTGAAAGTATATAACTACAACTATCTGATGCCAACCAGTTAACATTCCCCTGGATAAGACCATTGTGAACAAGGATGTTTTTAGGGATCCTGGTTTGAAACGCAAAGCCAGGCAGGAAGCCAAAGTAAAGTTTGAGGTAAAGTACAGGACAGGAAAGAATAAATGATTTTTCCATAAGCTCTGATTCTAATTTATATTTCAGAATAAATAAATATTCAATTAAAAAAAAACACCCAAAACCAATATGGCAGTGGATGTGTTTCTGGCATTCTTTAGGCACTGGAGGATCATTCCATAAATTAGACCTCCTTGAATTGTGTCTGGCATGTGAAATAGCTGAAATAATGTCAACAGAAAACATCACTAACTCAGGATCTTTCTGCAGTTTCCTTTTTTGGGTGTACATATTAATTTGTGTCACAGATTCATTAATGCCTCCAAGTCAATTCCGAAGATGTCATCGGCAATCACCAATTAAAATAAGAACAGAGATCCATAATAAAAAGTGTTTATACCACTAATTTAAGAAAATGAATTAAAAATGCAGGTGAGTACTTCCTAAAAAATGTACAAAAGAATTGTCAGAATCTAACATTTAGCGTTAATTAATTTTCTTCTAACAAACTCATAGGATTTGTGCGTTGGTGAATGTACACTGCTTGGAAGAAAAATATATCTATTATATTTTAATTACAAATAGCTCACCGATCTAACTGATGCCAGTATATTGATAATGTTTCCATTCAGGCTTTGGCCATTATGAACAATATCTCCAAGTGAATAATAATCCTGAGGGTCTTTCGCAGGTACATGCAACAAGGAGAGAAGCCTAGTTTCAAGCTCCAGGTCATGGCACATCCTGACTGTTGAAAAGTTCTCACTGACCAAAAGTTTATAGCAACTAAGTATGAAACAAAAACAATGTTAATATCAAAGATTTCATCATCAAGCTGAAACAGAAGAAAAATCTTGATTCTCTCAATTATTCTGTTAAAACATTTGGAAATTAGATCAATTTGTTTTAAAAAAATGTACATCATCAATCTGTCTCCTGCCTTATGCATTTGTGTGTCGCTAATTGAGAGATTCTAAGAAGGTCCCCAACGGAGCTCTAGAAGGATCCACAAGCAAAAAAATGTTCAGTGTGGCAGTAACCTTCAAAGCAACTGGCATTGGATGCCCTCCAAGTCCATGTGGCATGAGCTCCTCACTTGAGAATGGGGCAAATATAAGCTACCACATCCCTAGACAAGCAAAGGGACTTGCAGCACTGTCTTTCACTCATATCTGTGTCTGAGCTGTATCTTTTGTAAACCCTTGGTCCCGCCAAACATCTTTGTGGATTTGGCCCCTCCTTGTCGGCTCGTCCTGGGGTCCCACTGGTTCTTGGTACTCCACTCTGTTCCTTGACCATCCCCTAGTCTTGCCTCTGTCTCCCTGCGCCACTCCAGTCTTCCAAACTACCCATCGCCCCCATTCATGCCTCAGTCTTCCCCCTCCCTACCTGTATCCCACCCTACTCCCCCGAGTCCTGCCTCGGTCTCCTCGTCCTCCTGTGTTCCACACCTCCTACATTCCACCCCACCCCACCCCCCCAGTGAGTCCTGCCTCTGCCCCCCCCCCCCCCCCCCCCCCCCCCCCCCCCCCCGCGCTGATATTGCTTCCTGTGCTCTGCTTTGACGCAGCTTGTGATACAGCCACCCGGAATCTCACAGCAACACTCTTTAAGGCAGGTGAAAGCAGCATCTACTGACCTCGAAGTCACTGAACTAAAGCTCGCCAGGTGCGCGCCACTTAGCTACAGTCAGGAAACAGATTATTCCAATTAGCTACTGGCATGGCACTTAATTTGGAGGGGTAACATAATTCTGGTGAGTTGGCCTTTTAATGAGTATTCATGAGATATAAATGAATGCAAATATGGTTCCTGACATGGATCAGCGGGGAACTCAACCCACCTTTAACCTGCCAAAATCGGGAGAACAAAATTCCAAACTAATATCCCACTGGTGGGAAACTGACCTTTTCCATCATGCCAAATTTACTGCCCCTGCCCTCCATGATCCCCACCACTGGGAAAAAGTGGGAATGGGAAAATTTTACCCATTGTCTTGATAGCTCTCTTGTATTTTACTCCCTCTTTCTGTAGGTCCAGAGGTGTCTCATAAATGAGGGAGAGGCAAGAATGACTGCCCTTGACATCAACGCAGCATTTGACTGAGTGTAGCATGAAGGAACCCTAACGAAATTGAATTCAGTGGGAATGAGGGGAAACGTCTCCAACTGGTTATAGTTATACTAAGCAAATGGAAGATGATTGTGACTGATGTAGGCCAATTACCTCAGCTCCCAGACATCACTGCAGGAATTCATCAAGGTAATGTCCTAGCCCTAGTCATCTTCAGCTGCTTCATCAATGACCTCCCTTCATCATAAGGACAGAAGTGGGGATGTTCACTGATGATTGCAGAATGTGCCATACCATTCGCAACTCCTCAGATACTGAAGCAGTCAGTGTCCATATGCAGCAAGACCTGGGACAATATTCAGGCTTGGGCTAATTAAGTGGTAAGTAACATTAACACCACAAGTGCCAGGCAAAGGCCATCCCTAAAAAGAAAGAATCTAACCGTTCCCTCTTGATATTACCATTGCCGAATCCTGCACTTGAAACGTCCTGGGGATTACCATTGACCAGAATCTTAACTGGACTAGCCTACATATGTTGTTGCCACAAAATCAGGTCAGAAGCTGGGAATTCTGTGGCAAGTAACTCATTTCCTGTCTCACCAAAGCTTGTTCACCATCTATAAGACTCAAGTCAGAAGTATGATTCTCCGCTTGCCTGGATGATTACAGTTCCAACATCACTCAAGAAGCTTGGCTCCATCTAGGACAAAGCAGCCCACTTGATTGGCACACCATTCACCACTTTAAACATTCACTCCCTCTACCACCGATGCTTAGTGGCAGCAGTGTGTACCATCTACAAGATGCACTGCAGCAACTCACCAAGACTCCTTCGACAGCACCCTCCAAACTCGCGACCTCTGCCACCTAGAAGAACAAGGACAACAAATGCTTGGGAACATCGTCACCTGCAAGTTTCCCTCCAAGTCACACCATCCTGACTTGAAACTATATTGCTGCTCCTTCACTATTGTTGGATCAAAATCCTGGACTTCCTTCTTAACAGCACTGTGGGTGTTCCTGTACCAGATGGACTGCAGTATTTCAAGAAGGCGGCTCATCACCTTCTTAAAGGCAATCAGGGAAGGGCAACAAATGTTGGCCTTGCCAGTAATGCCCACACTCTGTGAAAGAATTTTAAAAATTGGATAGCTCCCTGAAAATAGGCATGGGGATCATGATGTGTGAATTCCCAGTAGCTGTAAAAAGTAATGCAGGCAGCTTTCAAACTTCATGCTGTCTGCTAATTATAATGTTTGCAGTGTGCAGCTGAGTGCTGAATGTGCTGGAGTAGCTCTATGCCTCAGCAAGGGGGCCAAGTTCATGCGAGTAGCACCACTTAAAGCCAGACTTTTAACTCTCGAAGTCGAGATGCATTCTGACTGCTATAGGGCTTGCAACTGCTTTAAGAATGGAAGCCTCTAGGAGGAAGCTTCTGAAATGGCTCCACAACCAAGCACACATGCCCCAAGGTTCTCTGGTGTCATGATGGGGGCCTTGGTGCAGGAGTTGGACAAGAGAGAGCTCCTCTTCCCTCAGGAGATTGGGAGGCACTCCAGACATATAGGCCCAGATCTTCCAATCTCCGGATCATTGGAGACAGAGATGTACGGCCCAAGATGCGCGTCGGGACCCCACAAAGTCCTGACACGCTGACTCCATGGGAATTGTCAAGGAATTTTAAACTTTTGATGAGCAATTTCCCTGCTCCCCAGGAACCCCGAAAAAGTCTCCGACTTTGCGTTAGAGTTGGAGACTTTGGTCAGTTTCGGCTTACTTACCTAAGAAATATTGGACAGAAAAATCCTAGCCTATCTCCTGGGTAACTATATAACTGACCACCCCCAAACACACACCCCCATCACATACTTATTCCCACCATCTCCAACTCCTCTCTTGGCCTCCTGACTACCCCTCTGACTCTCCAACCCACCTGCCATCCTACCCAATTACCCACTTACCTCACCCACCTATCCACTTACCTCACCCACCTACCCACTTACACATTACATACTCACCCATTCACTAACACACCAAAAAGCTTGGGGATCTTTAAACACTTACAGCAGCAGAATACAGCAGCTACTGCTGTAAAAGTTGTGTGTGGCTTCTGTGCAGATTCTGTTTGCTGCGCTCTGTGAGGATTCCTGCGCTGAGGGAGTTATGCAGGATCCTCCATTAGAGGGTTTAGACAGAAAAATTGTATGCAGGCAAGTGGATAGTTTTCGCCTGGTCAGTGTTAGACGAAGGGGTTCCAAGCCTCTCCACCATATCAAGGTGGCAATCAAAGAATCAAAGCATTTGACTCATAAAATCACAAAGCTCTGTGGAATGTCCTCCAAAGTTTTGGATGTCCAAGAAACTTCATCACAATCTTGCAATTGCTTCATGATGATATGAGTACAACTGTCTTGCGAGGGAGATCTGAAACACACACCTTCAAAATCCAGACCAGGGTCAAGCAAGACTGTATGATAGCGGGCATACTATTTACAATCTACATGACAGTGGCTACTCATCTCATCAAAGATCAATTACCTTCTGGCATCAGTATTAAATACTATCTAGATGGAAAACTCCAACCTCTGTGTCAAAACTAAACTGACCACCATCGACATTCATGATCTAGTCTGCGGATGACTGGAGTGTCATTGCCCACTCTGCACCAGATTTGCAGGCCACTCTCAATCTTTTCAATTCTGCACACATGAAACTTGGCTTGTCCTTGAATGCTGCCAGAACAAAACTTGGTGAGCCAAATATTCCACCTCCCATATATGTTGATGGAGTGTTTCTGGAATATGTTAAGCATTTCCCACACCTTGACAGCCATCTTTCTCAAAAAATCACCATTGATGGAGATCCAACACTGGGTCAGCTCAGACTTCTACAAACTACTGCAGCGAATGTTTGACAACAAAGACCTCCACAAATCAACAAAAGTCCTAGTGTACAGAGCAGTTGTCATCACCACACTCCTGTACAGCAGTGAGATCTGGACTCCTGGACTGTGCAGCAGTGACATATAAAAGTGCTTGAAAAATTCCATCAGCAAAAGCTCCGCCACAATTGGATTCATTGGGAAGATGTCGAGCAAGTGCTAGTGTCCTTCTTGAAGCCAGCTCCACAAACATTCAGGCAAAACTCCAGCAAAATTAACTTCAATGGATTGGACATTGTGTCTGGATTGCCGAAAACTGTCTCCCCCATCAGGTCTTGTTTTTTCAACTCTCAAACGGCCAATGTTCCAGGAGAGGACAGAGAAATGTTTCAAAGACTTCCTGTAGCTCTCTTCGAAGCATGGCAGCATTGACATTCATGACTAGGGGTAGCTTGCTACCAATTGTTCACATTAGCCATGTCCTTCAAGTTGCATCACACTGAGTTCCAATGTATTAATGAAGAGGCAGACTGGCAGCAAAGAAGGAATGAAAAGGAAGCAAATCCTGTGCTCTGGATCCTACTACCTCATGAGATATCCTGTCCCATATACCCAAAGATATTCAGGTCAAGAATTGGCCTGTTCAGTCACATGAAGACTAATGGGAAAAACTTGCAATCCTGTGCAGATATTATACTTGAATTGAGGTACAGCTGATAACTTACCACTTGTAGCACAAAGTTGGGTGTTATTCAAGTCTTGCAGTAAGTTGCCATGGGTTCCTTCATTATTGATGTTTTTGGTGGACATGTACATTGTCAGCAAATCGAACCTTGTGTTGGAAGCAAGGTCATTGATGAAACAGCTGCAAATGGATGGGCTGGGGACTGCAGAGATGATTGACCTCTTAAGCATGGCCATCGTCTTGTTTATTAAATATGATTCCAGCTACTTAAGGTTGACCCCCATGACCTCAGCTTTGCAAGTGTTACTTGATGCTATATCCAGTCAAATAATGTCTCAACCCTGAGGACAGTACTTTTACCTGTAGGGATGACAGTAGGCCATTTAGCCTTTTGAGCTTGTTCCACCAGTCAATGAGATCATGGCTGACCTGTGACCACCTGTGCCCCATATCCCTTAATATCTTTGGTTAACAAAAATCTATCAGTCTCAGATTTAAAATTGACAACTCTTAATTCGGGACATCCCTAGTTACAACCTTGCAATTAGAGTACCTGCCCATTACCCCTACTTTCAGTCTCCTGCTGTTTAGTCAATTTTCCGGCCAGGTCAATGATTTGCTTCCAATTCTAGGGCCTTCAACTTTAACCAACAGTCTCTTTAGCAAATGCCTTTTGGTAGTCCATATAAGCCATATATCCATAGATATATATATGTAATCTCCAGAAACATATACCCTTTCCAATACTTTCGCACTTATTCAGAAAGTTCTATTTGTGGCAGAGTTCCAAACTTCCACTACACTTTGCATGTAGAAATATTTCCTAATTTCCCTACTGATAAGCATGGCTCTAAGTTTTAGACTATGGTCCCTAATCCCAGACTCTCAATCAGTGGAAACAGTTTCTCTCTATCTACCCCATTATTCCCCTTAATATCTTGAAAATTTCAATCAAATCACCTCTTAAACTTTCTAAATTTCAGAGAATACAACCCTAGTTTGTGTAATTTCTCGTCATAAAGAGCTAGGTACAAAGCTAAGTGGAAAGGTAAGAGACGAAGTGACAAGTTAAGATAGTGGGCAACAAGATGGGATATAATGTGGGGAAATATGAAGTTTTGATCATACAAATAGAAAAGCAGAATTTTTTGAAAGGAATGAAATTTGTAAATGTTGATATTCAGAGATATTTGGAAGGGCTTGTATGAGGAATGCAAGAAGTTAGCATTCTGGTACAACAAGCAATTAGGAAAGCAAATCACATACAAAAAGAGAATTACCTGGAAAAACTCAGCAGGTCTGGCAGCATTGGCAGAGAAGAAAAGAGCTGACGTTTCAAGTCCTCATGACCCTTCCACAGAACTGAGTGAATATAAGGAGAGGGGTGAAATATAAGCTGGTTTAAGGTGTGTGTGGTGGTTGGGGGTGGGGGGGTGTTGTAGGGACAAGCAATCAGTGATAGGAGCAGATAATCAGAAGATGTCACAGACAAAAGAACAAAAGAACACAGAGGTGCTGAAGGTGGTGATATTATCTAAATGAATGTGCTAATTAAGAATGGGTGGTACGGCACTCAAGGTATAGCTCTAGTGGGGTGGAAAGACTAGCAGGGCATAAAAGATTTAAAAATAATGGAAATAGGTGGGAAAAGAAAAATCTATATAAATTATTGGAAAAAAAAGGAAGGGGGAAGAAACAGAAAGGGGGTGGGGATGGAGGAGGGAGTTCAAGATCTAAAGTTGTTGAATTCGAAACTCAGTCCGGAAGGCTGTAAAGTGCCTAGTCGGAAGATGAGGTGCTGTTCCTCCAGTTTGCGTTGGGCTTCACTGGAACAATGCAGCAGGCCAAGGACAAACATGTGGGCAAGAGAGCAGGGTGGAGTGTTAAAATAGCAAGCGACAGGGAGGTTTGGGTCATTCTTGTGGACAGACCGCAGGTGTTCTGCAAAGCGGTCACCCAGTTTACGTTTGGTCTCTCCAACGTAGAGGAGACCGCATTGGGAGCAACGAATGCAGTAGACTAAGTTGGGGGAAATGCAAGTGAAATGCTGCTTCACTTGAAAGGAGTGTTTGGGCCCTTGGACGGTGAGGAGAGAGGAAGTGAAGGGGCAGGTGTTGCATCTTTTGCGTGGGCATGGGGAGGTGCCATAGGTGTGGGTTGAGGAGTAGGGGGTGATGGAAGAGTGGACCAGGGTGTCCCGGAGAGAACGATCCCTACGGAATGCCGCTGGGGTTGGGGGGGTGGGTGAAGGGAAGATGTGTTTGGTGATGGCATCATGCTGGAGTTGGCGGAAATGGTGGAGGATGATCCTTTGAATGCAGAGGCTGGTGGGGTGATAAGTGAGGGCAAGGGGGACCCTATCATGTTTCTGGGAGGGAGGAGAAGGCGGTTGAGGGCCCTGTCAACGACCGTGGATGGAAAACCTCAGTTAAGGAAAGAGGAGGACATGTCAGAGGAACTGTTTATGAAGGTAGCATCATCAGAACAGATGACACAGAGACGAAGGAACTGAGAGGATGGAATGGAGTCCTTACAGGAAGCTGGGTGTGAGGAGCTATAGTCGAGGTAGCTGTGGGAGTCGGTAGGCTTGTAATGGATATTGGTGGACAGTCTATCACCAGAGATTGAGACAGAGAGGTCAAGGAAGGGAAGGGAAGTGTCAGAGATGGACCATGTGAAAATGATGGAGGGGTGGAGACTGGAAGCAAAATTAATAAATTTTTCCAAGTCCCGACAAGAGCATGAAGCAACACCGAAGTAATCATCGATGTACCAGAGAAAGAGTTGTGGAAGGTGGCCGCAGTAGGACTGGAATAAGGAATGTTACACATACCCCATAAAGAGACAGGCATAGCTGGGGCCCATGTGGGTACCCATAGCCACAACTTTTATTTGGAGGAAGTGAGAGGAGTTAAAGAAGAAATTGTTCAGTGTGAGAACTAGTTCAGCCAGACGGAGGAGAGTAGTGGTGGATGGGGATTGTTCGGGCCTCTGTTCGAGGAAGAAGCTAAGGGCCCTCAGACCATCCTGGTGGGGAATGGAGGTATAGAGGGATTAGACGTCCATGGTGAAGAGGAAGCGGTTGGGGCCAGGGAACTGGAAATTGTTGATGTGACGTAAGGTGTCAGAGGAATCAGGGATGTAGTTGGGAAGGGACTAGACAAGGGGAGAAATCACATGTTGGCCTTTATTGCAAGGGGATTGGAGTATAGGACATCTTGCTACAATTGTACAGGGCTTTGGTGAGACCACACCTCAAATACTGTGTGTAGTTTTGGTCCATATTTAAGGAAGGGTATACTTCAGTTGGAGACTGTACACAAATTAAGGTTCACTAAATTGGTCTCTGGGACAAGGGGATTGACCTATGATGAGATGCTGAGTAAATTGGGCTTATATTCTCTGGAGTTTATGAGAATGAGAGGTGATCTCATTGAAACATACGAGATTCTGAAGGGTCTTGATAGGGTAGATGCTGAGACATTGCTTCCGCTGATAGGGGAATGTAAAACACAGCAATGCAGTCTCAGAATAAGGGGCCTATTATTTAGGACTGAGATGAGGAGAAATTACTTCACTCAAAGGGTTGTGAATCTTTGGAATTCCTACCCCAGAGAGTTATGGATGCTCCACTGTTGAAATATTTAAGGCTGCAATAGACAGATATTTGGCCTCTCAGAGGGAATAAAGGGGGTATGGGGAGTGGGCGGGAAAGTGGAGTTGAAACCTAAGATCAGCCATGATCATACTAAATGATGGAGCAGGCTCAAACGAGCTGTATGGTCCACTCCTGCTCCTACTTCTTGTGTATAATTTTACCCTTAAAGTCCAGGTATCATTCTGATAAATCTATTCCGCACTTCTTCCAAGGCCAATATATCCTTCCTAAGGAATGGTGCTTAGAACTGCTCACAGTACTCCAAGAGTGGTCTAATCAAGACTTTGTATAGCTGAAGCATAACTTCTACTCCTTTCTATTTTAGTCTTCTAATATAAAGGCTAGCATTTCAATAGTCTTTTTGATTATTTTCTGTACTTTTCCATTACATTTTAATGACTCATGCACATGGACCCTCAAGTCAAGTTTCCTTGGGCTTCACTACTTCTAGCTTTTCACCATTTATAAGGTACCCTGTTCTATCGTTTTGAGGTCCAAAGTGAATGACTTCACATTTGCCTACACTGATATCTATTTGCCACAATTTTGCCCATTTGCTTAAGCTATCAATCTCTTTGTAATTTTATATTCCTATGCAGTGTAGACAATCCACACTGCTTACAATGCACTGTCCTAAGTTTATGTCATCTGAAAACTTGGATATGTGGCTTTCTAGCCCATCATTGACATCACTAATAAATATGATGAATAACTGAGGTCCCAACACAAATCCTTGTGGGACACCATTAGTCACATCTTGCCAATTAGAGCACCTGCCCATTGTCCTTACTCTCTGTCTCCTGCTGCTCAGTCAATTTCCTAACCAGGTCAATAATTTGCCATCAATTTCATATCTCAACTTTAGCTAACAGTGGCTTATGAGGAGCTTAATTAAATGCCTTCTGTAAGAACATCCATCGACACTCTGTTGACTACCTCAGGCACCTCTTTAAAAGAATTCAGTTTTCAAGAAAACCAATTTTTTTGACCTGCACTTTTCAGTGGCGGCCAATTCATTTTACAAGCTCCAGTCTTCAAATTTTCATAATTTACAAGGCTATATGTCATGAAGAATGAATGTAGGTCTGGCCTACTAAATGTAGAATTTGCACTTCAGGCAGCACTGTGGAGTTGACACGCCAAAGTGAATTCAAGAAGGGGCATCCCAATGTACAATCAAAACTGTGGTCTTCTTAAAGGCTTTTGGGTCCCTCCCAACATCTTCAATCACTGCCTGCACTCATCTCTTAGGTGGCCATGTACGCTGAGGACAAGGTAACAGATGTAGTTTAGCTATATTTAAACAGAAACTGTATCTATTAAGACACTAATAATTTAGCAATTTCAATTATACCAGAAGGCTTCAAATATTAATATGATAACTACATAGTGCAGATATGACTTTGAATATACCTTGAAGTAGATGGACTGAATCTTTCTTCCTTTTCTGTATCTTTGGCCTGTACTAGTGGATTTTCAATTACAACTAGCAAAAAATATTTTTCAAATTATCGGTAAGTATATAGAAGCAACATTTTTGAGAATCTGTACCACTATAATAAACTAGGGAAATGCAATCAAACAAATGAGGAGAAAAAAATAAATCCTGCTGTAGGTCAACCCAGATTGTTTGAAGACATCCAAGTGGTAAACTCAAGTTAACTAATAGCAGATATAGGAACAAAGTTGTGTTAATACAACTGAAAAATCTATAAGAATTAAAGAGGAGTAAAATAAATGTAAATTAGCAATAAAGAGAGCAGTTAAAACATGATACACAATTAACTTCCCAGAATAGGAATATTGTGAAAACAGTTCAAGACATTTTTTGCAGTACCCCTCTTCTAAATTAAGTCTAATATCCTATCCACACATTTAAGATAACAGAAAGTTGATATTTCAATCTATTCATTCCATAATTTTAAATGAAGTCTCAGAAAGAGCTGCCATATTAGATTCCTTTTACAGGAGACTATGTTTTCTATTTCAAAGATAGATTTTCTTAATAAATAAAGCAGAAATGTCCCAAATTACATAAGCAACCAGCTTGACAAAAAAATTAAGAAATGCTCTAATAATCATCACTTAATATGGTGTCTGGGAATTGAATTTTCTTTACTTAAGCTCAGCAAAAGAAACTTGTTACTTAAATATAAGGAAAAAAGAAGAGGATAAAAGCTTTGTAAATATGATAGAAATCAAACAAGTCTATCTGGTTTGCATCCTGCAAACAGTGCACTGCATCAATTAAATTATTTTGCACGATTCTACTTCCTGAGATTAGCATCCAAGAGCATAAATGTTGCTAATCCCTGCTCAACAGAAGATAACGGGCTTCAGACAAACCCACAGGCTAAGTCATCCAAGCCCATCTTTTCTGACCAGGAGACTTTACATCAGTGTTGCACTGTGCACATACTGAAAAGCAAGCCTCAAGTCGCTTCTGGTTTGAAGCCAAACTCTTGAAAGCTGCACCAACATAAAGTTAGTTTGATTGATGTAACCTGATTAAACAAAAGATAAAAGGTAAAAAGGTACAATTATAACAGAAGATTTTGAAGAATAAATTTTCTTCATGAAAAGAATGGGGGTTGGGAGGGGTGATATTGTAGAAAAAATATTTCTACTTAGCATCAAAATATGAAAGCATTCTCTAAGGGTCAGATAATATAAACCTAAAAAATCATCAGCATTTATAATCACCTAATTAACAAGAAGTTCAGAGTTGAGTGAGACAGATTTGTAAGCAAAATATTTGCCTGGAATGAGCCAATTTATCAAAAACGAATATGCATGCAGTTAACAAATTTTTTCAATGACGCACATTTTCTCCAAAATATTACCTGAGATTGAATACACACAAAAAGTACACTTCTTATGAAATATTTCTAATTTTGACGTCTTTTTAAATCAAAGATCAGTTACTTAAAACGTACCACAATCCCCAATTCTGAAACTGTTAGAAAGTCCCCTTACGTATTCTTCTCTGCCCCAGGAAGCTACATTGATGAAGTAAGTTGGACAATCTCGAATTGTGAAAGTAAAAGTGTATCTTTCTGTTCCAATGTCTAAGGAAGTAAACAAAAAGTTAACAAATTGTATGTATTTGTAGTTCTAAAATAATATGCAGATATTTAATATTGCTATCAGTAAAAATCTAATGTACATCTGAATTATAAATTTAAAACTTTGGTCTTACAATTTATTAAAAAGAATAAAGAGAAAGTAACTATCTGCTGCTGGGTTTCTCCTGACCTTCAGAAGGACCCTGGGATTTACAAGCACCAGTTCTTCTAGAGAAAAGCTTCCCCATTAATTGTTAATTATCCTGATTACATAATAATTACAAACCATATACAACACATTCAATGCAACCAGTCCATGTTGGTGTTTATTCTTTACACGAGCAGTAATCCTAATCCTATAAGATCACCCTGTTTTGATATCCCTTTCTCCACCTTTGGTTCAACCATCTACCTTGACTGTTCTGAAATGTTGAAATGATCTCTGCTTCTATCACTAACTTGGAGTGTATTCTACAGTCTCAATATTCTGTGTAAAAAAAGGTTTCTTCATACTGTCCGAAATTTATACATAGGCCAGGATTTTCCCGTTGGCGATTTGAGGGCGGGGGCCACTCGCCAACGGGAAAATGACGTGGGATGACGTGGGGGAGGAACCCCGATGTCATCCCGGTCCCTTTAAATTTTCAGGAAGGCGGGCAGACATCAGCTGTCCACCCGCCGACCTGTCAATGGCCAATTAAGGCCATTGACAGGCTAATTAAGATTGTTAAAGACCCTGCCCGTCCAACCTCAGGGCTGGCGGGCAGACCAGGAGCCCCAGTGGGTTCCTGATAATACATGAAACTTCATCCACTGGTGGGATGAGGTTTCGTGTCCATTTTTAAAAAGTTTCATAAAGTTTATGTGTTTCTTATTAACATGTCCCAGCTCATGTGACATTGTCACATGAGGGGGACATGCTAATAATTTTAATATTTTTCTATTTTTGGAGTTTTTTTTACCAGAAAGAGCGCACTTTGACAGATGGGGAATCCCTCCCCCCCACCCCGCACAGGAAGCACATAGTGTTTCCTGTTGGGCAGGTCGCTAAGGCCCACCCACTCAAAATGGCGGCGGGCCCCATTTGGGCGGAGGAGTTTGGCTGCCCGTCCGCCCACCAAGGGCAAAACTGTGCCCATAATCTTATAGCTAGAACCTCGAACATTAGGGATGGGATTTACAAAGGGTCGGGACCTGATGCAGCACAGCTTTGAAAATCTTGATCCCAGGACTTGTATTGACATCCCGATACCTCTGGGACAGTTCCAAATTTTCAATGGACTGGTATTGGGAAGAGAACAAGAAGGTGCTCACCTCCAGTTAATGATCCCTTAAGCTCCATAACAACTTAAGGGGAACGGAATGAAATTTACAAATTTTTTTACAGCGAGCCCAAACAGTCTTGTGCACATTAGTGCACAGTTGTTGGGTCTGCTGCAAGGCACATAAATTTCTTTGGAAATGGATTTGAGGGGAACCTATGGAGCCAACTAGAGTCACCATTAACACCGGTCTTACCTTCTTGCGCAAGACCACTGTTCACCTCATTCAGCATCCTGGCCTGTCGAGGAGCTCCCTGCTCAAACTAGCAAGGCAGCAGCAGCCCCCAACATGGCTGCCACCTGCAATTGCTGGTGCCAGTTTTGGCGCCTCTAATTGGGTGCCAAGTTTGCTTCCTGGCCAATTAGGCCATTTGATTTTGAAGATTGTATTGTGAGTGGGAAGCAGCTCAGCCACAGAGTCGGGACCCGGAATTCATCTGAGCGCTGGGTTCCTGATCCTGAACTGAAAATCTGGCCCTGGATATTTCTACTTTCTCTATCTTATCCATTCATGATTTTAAACACCCTAACAAATATTATCAGAATGTGCCTATTTACAGCAGGTTAACCTTGTGGCCTTTAGTGGACATCAGGCTAATGTTTGCAGAATAGTACATTTAGCATTATATGGTCTTCTTCTTCTTAGGCAGTCTTTCTGGATAGGGGGTGACATGCTTCCACGCTGGTTTGATAGGTTCTGGAATGGCTGATTAGTGCAATGCACGATTTGTAGACTCTGTCACATATGGGGCAGGTGGTGCTTGAAGGGTTGGGTGGCTGAGTTGTTCAGAGGTTTGTGTGCTCCCTCTGATGTCTCAACTTCACCTCTGCATTTTCCCAATGAAGTCTCTCAATGTATTCGATGCCTTCCTGAATGAGCCTTCTCCAGGCTGATCACAAACCAGGGTTTGCCATGAGTCGCTGGGTATGTTTGATCTCTAAATTGTTTTTGCTGTCTTCCTGGGAGTCAGCTCCTGTGACTGAGTTCCAAGTAAAGCAGTATCAGCCATACAAACAATGTATACCGCCCAGAGGAACTGCTTTTGAGGGATTAGCACATTAATGCTAGGAAAGTTGGCTTGGGAGAGGATGCTGCTATTGGACCACATTTCTTGCCACCAGATTTGGAGAGTTTTGTGAAGGCACCACTGGTAGTACTTCTCCAGTGCTTTGAGGTACCTGCTGTAGGTCATCTAAGTCTCTGAAACGTATAGAGATCACTGCTGCCTGGTAAATCATGATCTTACCCTCGGGTTCTTTTCCTCAGTTCGCCGAAGACTGAGTTGACACATTACAGGCGATGATAAATTTTGTCATCCATGTCTGCCTTCGTCAAGAGGAAGCTCCCAAGATATAGAAAATGGTCCACATTTTCCAGGAACTTGCTGTTGATCTTAAATGACGAGGGGGAGGTACTTTGCTGTGGGAGCTATTTGGAAGAGGACTTTAGCTTCCAGGTGTTTTAGTGAAAGCCTATTTTCTCATACACTTCGGAAGAGTCGACAATGATCTGGAGCCCAATTTCTGAGTGAGTGCACAGACAAGCATCACTTGCATACTAAAGCTCTATGGCCGAGTTTAGAGTGGTTTTACATGGTATAATGCTTCTGTCACTACAAAATAGCAGACCCTCAGACTTATCATGAGCAATGACATCAGCACAATGATATATGTTCCATACAGTCAAACTTTGTTTTTGCAAATTTATAAAAAGGGGTTTATATTATCCAGGTAAGCGCTCCTTTATTGACTATGAGCTAACCACATTAAGGAAAAGTCAGGGCGAGGTTCACAATCAACAGGTCTATTATCGTAATAGAGCCTCAATTATGATGACAGAAAATGTATTTTAACTAAATTCTGTTTGTAGTTTTTATTTTTGAAAACAAATAAAACTAAATGACCTAAATGTTAATAAACTAAAATAAATAGTATTTTGAATTTCTTAAACTGATGTCAACAGATTATTTTATTGTAATACTGGAATTAATAGTAACCAGAATACGCAATGCTAAAAATTTACAGAAACTGTAGGGCTTACACAAAATGGAAAGCTAACATATTTTGAGAAATTATAGCAAATGTGAAGGAAATAGCTATTAATCTGCAGTGTAACCATTTCCCCACATTTGCTATAATTTCTCAAAATATGTTAGCTTTCCATTTTGTGTAAGCCCTACAGTTTCTGTAAATTTTTAGCATTGTGTATTATAAAGCTGTGGCACAATAATGAATGTGTCATAGGGAGCAAAATTACTAAACAATGACCCTAAGTACATTTATATTTTCTGTTGTAGAAACACATTTAATGCTCAACGCTGCAATAGGAATGCTCCCATAAAAATCCTCAAATTATGTTAATTGAAATAAAGTATTAATTTCTAATATTTACAGTAGCTGATTACTTTTAAAAATATTATTTGAAATTGAGTTTCGTTAATTTGTTTTAAAATCCTTTGGTTGCCCCAGGCTAATCTGCTCCCAGACCCCTGGCAATGCTTCTCTGAAATATCCACTAGGGGATGCACAAGACTGCTGAGAATGACACTCCTTTAACGTTCAGCAACATTTATTACTTTAATTGCCTGTCTATTTGCATTCTGAATTGACCCAGATCCTGCCCTGTGATGGCCATTGTAGACGCACATATTGCTGACAAAGGTAGAAAAGCTGCTTGCACAGACCGGAGACTGAAAATGATAATGATCCATATGGTTTAAAAGAGAAATAAATATAAGATTGTCTCTAAGAGAATATAATTTCAAACACTTTTTAATTGGATAGGAGAGGGAAGTGTTTTGAATTGGAAGGTTTTCCCTTAATTTCTTTTCTCTTTTCAGTTAATATAATTCAGTGTCATGGGAGTTTGTAACATCAGTGCTGCAGTGCAGCACAAGTTCTGTTTATCAGATTGGTTTGTGTGCTGTTCAAACTAAAATATAACAAGTGATGAGCAATTAGAGGAACTTAACACAGTGTCAATAGGCACTAAGGGGGAGCTTCAGCAGAGAAAATTAGTAAACATGTCATATTACTCCAAAGAATAAACCAGTGAGTCTTTCAATGGCAACCAACCATTCCAGCTTGAACCAAAATATATTTATTTCAAGAGCTTTAATAGAGATTTTTGGAGCCAATTGTACATATTGGAAAATAATGAGCAGCATTTTATAAATTGAATGTTATACTTACATTTACCTAAACATATTGTACTAGTGGGAGAATTGTTTCAATTAAGACAGAGAAGCTGTCCATTTTTATACGGGCTAATTTCTGAAGAAACTTTTGAATATAGTTCTACATGTTAATTATTGAAGTATTTTCAAAGTGGGTCTCTGCTTCTGGCACAACAAGCTAAGTCAGCAAATTTATATTGCTGAACCAGTGCACAATGAAAGACCACGCATTTAGTGTTGCCTGCAGTTTTTCAACATAAAAGCATTTACTGTACACTGCCACGTCAGGTGTACCACCAGCAGATAACCATAATGAGCAAAGCTCCCTCTACTCTGCTCTAACAAGATGCCTTAACCCCAACCTTTTGAGATTACTCCCTACTCCACCAATGTGAGCTGTTCCATTTTCCTCATCCATCATGAGAGAACTGACAATTTGCCGGTGTTGCATTGTGGGTCCTCACTAAGGAAATAGATTGAGGCTGCCACTAGTCATATAATGTAGCCCCCATCAAAGAAATAGCAAGAAGAGACCTTGAACACATTACAGTGTGCTAGGTGAACTCACAACACTCTGAATCAGAGGGCACAGAACCAAGCTGACAAAACAAGAGCTGTTATTGCATGAGCCCCAAGAATGACCAAGTTAACAGCTGTATTGGCAGGATTCTTTAGACCAGGATAGAAAGTCTTGGAAACAGCACTAGGGAAATTGTCCATTATTATCAAGGGCTGCAAGGAGGAATAAATATTTGGAGTAAACAAGGTGACATCACTTACAGTGAGAATAAAATCGAAAGAAAATAGGCAAATTGCAACAATGGGCAGAATTCTTACCTTGATAGGCGGGCCGGCCCCACTGGCTTGGCGGCGGGCGGGCAGCCAAACCCTGCCGCCAAAACGGGGCCTGCCACCATTTTGAGTGGGCAGGCCAATTAAGGCCCGCCCAGCGGCCTGCCTGACAGGAAGTGCTATGCGCTTCCTGTGCGGGGGGTGGAGGGAATTCCCATCTGTCAAAGTGCACTCTTTTGCACACTGCTCCCTGAGGTAAAGTCCTGTCTCAGGAAGATTCGTGAGAGGTAAGTAAACTCTAAAAATAGATAAATATTAAAATTATTAACATGTCCCCCTCATGTGACAATGTCACACGAGATGGGGCACGTTAATAATAAACACATAAAATTTATTAAATTTTTGAAAAAATGGACATGAAACTTCATCCCGCCAGTGGATGAAGTTTTATTAATAATCTGCAGCTACTGGGGCTCCTGGCCTGCCCGCCAGCCTTAAGGTTGGCTGGGCAGGGTGTTTAATAAGGTTAATTAGCCTGTCAATGGCCTTAATTGGCCATTGACAGGTCGGCAGGTGGACAGCCGATTTCATTGTCCGCCCGCCTTCGTGAATATTTAAAGGGACCGGGATGACGTCGGGGGTTCCTCTTGACGTCATTTTCCCCTTGGCGAGCGGGCCCCACCCCCAAATCGCTGAGGGGAAAATCCTGGCCAATGGAAATGTAGATAGGTCAGCACTAGACCAGACCCCAACTTCCCAAATACAAGAGCCACGTCACTAAAGCTAGCCTCAAAACAGGCCAAAGGTCAACTGAAAAAACTGGGGGCAGCAGAACACATATCCTGCCCCTTGAACAATAATTCAGAGACTGGATATGAATAAATTACTTAAAATACATAAATATATTCTTATTTCTCTTCAGTTGAGTTACCTTCCTAATTGCTGCATCCAGCAGTAATTTGAAACTAAAGTTACAAAAGGATCATTAAGAAGTGTGATTTAAAAATAAACAATTCAAACACAGACACAATGAGGCTACCAATGTTAGATTTAGTAATATGTCATGCATAAACAGACACCCCAATTAAATGCTACATAAAGGTAAAAGCTGATTAAATCTGTCAATTTAATGAACACAAAGGTTAGGGCTAATGTTTATTTTTTGTTATTATATTTTACAAGGACATTATATGCTCCATACAAAGAATGGCATGTATTTATTAAATTGCCATTACAGGAGTAGTTTGCACTTTCATTCACTGAATCCAGTATCAGGCTCCTGAATGAACGCTCAGTTTCAGTATCATAGATAGTACTTGTGCATTAATATTGAATCAAGGTTAATCTTAACATCCAGAATTTTGCAATTCTACAAATAAATACTGGAAAATTGTCAATTAACCAAGAAGTGATTGAATACAATTTTTTTTAAGAACATAAGCATACTTAACTTTTTCGGTCAGGAAATCCTTTAGCATCAATTTTTCCAATCACTACTCCAGCTACACTCTGAATTGGATAAAATAACATAATGAGAATAATGATAGAAGTATTCAATGTTTACTATGAATGTTAGTTAAACCATTATATGGACTAGCGGTGCAGTATGTTCGAAGAATGGTGGGTTTCACAGAATTACAGAACCGTTGCAGCGCAGGGGGCTATTCAGCTATTGTGTCTGAACCAGCTCTCCGAATGAGCAATTCACTTAGTGCCATTCTCCCGCCTTCTCCCATAACCCTGCACATTCTTCCTTTTCAGATAACAGTCTAATTCCCTTTTGAATGCTTTGATTGAACCTGCCTCCACCACACTCTCAGGCACTGCATTCCAGACCTTAACCACTTGCTTTGTGAAAAAGTTTTCCTCATGTTGCCTTTGCTTCTTTGACCAATTAATTTAAATGTGTCCTCTCGTTCGAACGGTTCGAACTTGATCCTTTCACGAGTGGGAAAAGTTTCCCCCTATCTATTCTGACCAGACCACTCGTGATTTTGAACACTTCTATCAAATCTCCTCTCAGCCTTCTTTTCTTCAAGGAAAACTGTCCTGTTTCCATTTTGGGTCTCCTGACACCAATATATTGCTAGCAGGCTCCATTATTGCAGTCACTTGTGTGCCAGGGATAAGCAGTTTGAGTGCCCAACTGACAATATAACTTGTTTCAGATCCTGATCTGGCACTCAAATGCATTGAAGTTAAACAGTGCTAAACCCACCTTCAGAAGGCCATCTTGTATTATTTGGCTTTGACGCCTGAATGGAGTATAAGTTCAAATCAGTATGAACGCTGGTCCCTTGGGTCTCCTGGGATTCTTTAAAATTTAATACCAAAGTCTTTTTAATATTATGAGCAAGCAGACCCATTACTACCCATTCTCCAAATATTTAAAATAATCTCTGAGGAAGCAGAGCTCAGGCCACCAGTTCAAGGGACAGATGCAGCAAGGTTTCTCCTGGCAAAGAATGTGAATCTTAACCGACAGCATGATTCTGGCTTTGTTAGGTGTATATCACTCTGTAGATACCAGTCTCAGATTGATGGTGTATAACTGAATATCTAAATACTGTCATAGAAGCACATTATTTGCATAATGTTAAAAATCTTGGGGTAATTTTCACTTAGGTTGCAGGTGGAAAACAGATGCTTATGGATCAGCCACATGGTATACACTCTGTCCAATTTTCCACTCCTTTGAGGTCAATATACTTTCTGTCAACTTTTCCCACTAGGAATTCCTGTAGCTACATTTAGGATGAAAACTGCCTACATAAACTTATCCAAGCTGTAATTACAACATCCTTTCAGTAGAAGCAAGAATTCAAAACCAGTTTCCACAAAAATGTAAACATAGGAATGAAAACTGCAAATGTAAAAATGAGAGAACGTATGATGAAAATGAGGGCTACATTATGAAAGCATGCCCTGGTCCAATCATCCTTGCCTTTATTCCTGCTTCATCTGAAGACTTGACTCCATGAACAATGCTACAGGAAAGTGACATATGTTTTAATATAAGGCAAAGAGACAACTCATCCTTTTCTACAAGATGAAATTCTAACTTGCAAACATATGTGTACACATTCTGGCTAGAATATGGAAGGGAGAGATGGAGATTGTAAGTAGCAGAGAGCATCCCATAATGGAGAAAAATTGTAGTTTGTTTCTTCTCTTTCATTATTGTTCCCAGTTTGTGATGAGCGTTCCACAATAAAAGTGATCTAAAGTTACGAAATTCTACAGCTCTCTGTTGGTACCAGAAGCAGGAAATGGGGACAGATTTGGATCAAGCTTAAAAAAAACCTCAGTGACAAATCTTTGCAAAACTGATAAACAAATCATATCAAGCAAATGTTTAAGATCTAACTTTGTTTAAGACCCTCTTTGAGTGCAATTAGCACCTACAGGACGTGCTGAGTTTGGATGAAGATCAGAAATTGGAACCAAGTTCTGGCCAGAGGAACTGAAAGCCATCATCATCATATCCTGTAATTTAAAAAAAAAGTTCAGATTCCACACATTTTCAACAAATTTAATTCAGTTAATTAAGACTTTCCCGTAAGTTTTCACTTGAACCAATTTCAAATATGGCAGCTCAACTGTGCATTTATGAATGCCATCAGTGTCTATCCAATTCATTTTTTTCTCCCGAAAACAAATTCAATTTAATTACTTCTTCATTGGGAGCTTGTTGCTAATGTTTCTTCTGTCTGTAACATCCTATTCACACAAAAAGAAAGCTCACCGTCCTACAACTGCCACAGAAACAGATATCTTCCATTTCATGTGTCAAAATAGAAACTGCAAATAAAATCCACTCCCAAAAGATGTTCCTTGGGATGCCACAATTTAACTTGTGTTTAAGGTATGGCAACGACATTGTGGTGAAGTTTAATCCTAAAGCCTTTACTGGGACAATCTGAGATAGTGTACCTCTCAGATGATTCCCCTCAAATTTATTTTGAGAAAGACAGATAATAAAGCCACTAAATGGGTGGGAAGGACTGATCTATCTCTCCTCAAAGGGGTCACCCTGCACCCCCAAGAGGGAAGAAGCATCCCTGGATAACCTTTTTCCACCAGATTATACTATCCTGGATATTATTAGGGTCTGGGAATAATTCCTCAGTAATGTATCCCTGCCCAAAAGAAAGAGGGTAGGGGGTTAAGTTCATGAGCTAGAAATAACAAAAAACTATGAGATAATATAAATTCAAAACCACACAGTTGCTTATTAAAAATCCAAACAGATCCACAGGAGAAAGGGGTATGGGGGGTGTGGGGGGAGGAAAGGGGTGGTGGCATATGGGGAGGAAGGGGTCGAGGGAGGAGTGGTAGGGGTGAGAGGGGGCGAGGGAATGAGTGGGTGTGTGAGTTTTTAAAAAATTAATTCATGGGATATGGGCTTTGCTGGCTAGGTCAGCATTTATTGCCCATCCTTAATTGCACTTGAGAAGGTGACGATGAGCTGCTTTCACAAACCGCTGCAGTCCATGTGGTGTAGGTACACCCAAAGTGGTGTTAGGGAGTTCCAGGATTTTGACTCAGTAACCGTGAAAGAGCGGCAATATATTTCCAAGTCAGGATGATGAGTTGCTCGGAGGGGAACCTCCAAGTGATGTTCCCATGTACCTGCTATCCTTGTCTTTCTAGATAGTAGTGTTCATGGGTGTGGAAGGTGCTCTCCTAAGGAGCCTTGGTCAGTTCCTGCAGTGCATCTTGTAGACGATACACACTGTGTACCGCCACACAATGTGGCACCACTGTGCGTCAGTGGTGGAGGGAATGAATGTTTGTGGAAGGGGTGCCAATCAAGCAGGCTGCTTTGTCCTAGATGGTGTCAAGCTTCTTGAGTGTTATTGGAGTTGCACTCATCCAGGAGAGTATTCCATCACACTCCTGAATTTTGCCTTGGGCAGGCTTTGGGGAGTCAAGAGGCGAGTTACTCATTGCAGGATTCCTAACTTCTGACCTGTTCTTGCAGTCATAATATTTATATAGGCAGTCTAGTTCAGTTTCTGGTCAATGGTAACTCCCCAGGATGTTGATAGTGGGGATTTAGTGATGGTAATGCCATTGAATGTCAAGGGGCGATGGTTAGATTCTCTCTTGTTGGAGATGGTCATTGCCTGACACTGGTGTTGCACGAATGTTACTTGCCAATTATCAGCCCAAGCCTGGATATTGTCCAGGTCTTGCTGCATTTGGACATGCACTGTATCTGAGGAATCGCGAATGGTGCTGAACGTTGTGCAATCAGCAGCAAACATCCCTACTTCTGACCTTATGATGGAAGGAAGGTCATTGATGAAGCAGCTGAAGATGGTTAGGCCGAGGACATTACCCTGAGGAACTCCTGCAGTGAAGTCCTAGAGCTGAGACGACTGGCCTCCAACAACCATAACCATCTTCCTTTGTGCTAGGTATGACCCCAACCAGCAGAAAGTTTTCCCCCTGATTCACATTGGCTCCAGTTTTGCTAGGGCTCCTTGGTGCCACACTCAGTCAAATGCTGCCTTGATCTCAAAGTCAGTCATTCTCACCCGACCTCTGGAGTTCAGCTCTTTTGTCCATGTTTGAACCAAGGCTGTAATGAGGTCAGCAGCTGAGTGACCCTGGTGGAAACCAAACTGAGCGTGATAGCACTGTTGATGACCCCTTCCATCACTTTCTTGATGGTCAAGGGTAGACTGAAGGGGTGGTAATTGGCTGGGTTGGATTTGTCCTGATTTTAGCGTACAGGACATACCTCAGCAATTTTGTACATAGCCAGCTAGATGCCAGTGTTGCAGCTGTACTGGGACAGCTTGGGAAAGGGGGGGGGGCGGTGATGAGGGGGCAGGAAGGGGTGCAGGGAGTGGGGTTGATGAAGGTCTGACAGGAGGGGACGACGACGAAGGGCTGACGGGGTGGGGGGGGGAACGAAGGGCTGACGGGAGTGGGGGTTATGAAGGACTGACGGGAGAGAGGTGTGAAGGGCTGACGGGTGGCGGGCTTTGGGGGCCGGGTGAAGGGGCAATTTGGGCTCCAGTCTTTGACGGTCGGGGCGCGTGGCGGCGGTTTGAAGGGGCTGCTCTGCAGCCGCACCACACGACGCTCGAGATGGTCTTGCCTCGTTTCCCACATTCTGAATATCGGATGGTTCATGGTTTCAGGTCACCTATTATTGCTTAACATTTATGTTTGGCAGTTTTGTTTTCCTTCTTCTGGCCGTAAAGAAAAATAAATATACCTGAATCGCACCCGTTTAGTCTTTCATGCAAAAAGTTGACTGGCAAACTCGCCGGGGGTGACGTCACCGGAACTTCGAGCAGTGACTGTTGAGCACGTGGACACCTGGACATGGGGTGGCTGACGACTGACCGGAAACATTTCCTCTAGAAGGTATAATATGCAAATTAAATCATAGGCTAATACAATAACAAATTGTATTTATACAGCAACTTTAACTTAATAAAAAACCCCAAGGTGCTTTGCAGGAGCATGATAGGACAGAACTTGACACGCAGCCTTGGGTGACCAGACATCCTGGGACAGTGTTGTTCTAAAGAAGTCATACCGTCTCGAAACATTAACTCTGTCTTTCTCTGCACAAATGCTATCAGACCTGCTGAGTTTTTCCGCGATTTTTGTTTTTGAACTTGGGACAATCCTGGGTTTTCACTAAAAGCCCCGATATCCCAATCGTTTTCTCCAAACTACTCAAATGTCCCAGTTTTCAGCTCCCCTCACGTTCCATTTACAGTTGGCAAACCCAATCCAATCTTCATTCGCTGCATTACGCCATGGGAATTGCAGTGCCTTTCAAGAGGTTGTGCTGGGATGCTACCCCACGCACAGAAATCCTTCTATCTGGCATTGGAAGCTGGGAGGGAATCGGCTTCTGGGTGAGGAAAGAAGATTGACAGCAATGTCCGCCAACCACAAGCCGCACTTGTGAGGTAGTCAGACGGTGTCCATCGGTTAGAAGGTGGCCAGGCAAGTTCAGGTGAGCTGTGCCATGTTTAACCAAACTTCTTATTGAAAGATTGCTTGCTTTCCTACTTGCATTACTGAGTGCAAACTAAATCTCACACTTGAGAGACGTTCGCTAGTTTAAAATTTAGCTACTGGCTGAATATATTTTGGAAAAATATGCTTTATTCATAAAATATCCAAAAGAACATTACAAAACATTTCAAAATGTCCATCACAAAAAGTGTAATCGTATTCCAGTTTTCCACATCGATCATGAGGTGCTTCAATACAATCGATGAACATTACAGACATTTCAGCATGGTCATTACAGTCAGTCAAACAGTGCAATAGTATTCAAGTTATCAGCATAGATCATGTTGCATTCTGAGGTGCTTCAATACAATTGTGATACATGTAATATTCACTGCATACATTCAATGTGAGTCATACAACCCAATTGGTCTAAACCATTCCCAGCCCCTCGGTGCACTATGGCAGAAAGGTCTCAGACAGTGATCTTTTCCCATTGCGCCGTTGTAGCAGCTGCCCAAACTTTAGTGCATCCCTCAGCACGTAGTCCTGGACCTTGGAATGTACCAGCCTGCACTCGGTCAGGGACAACTCTTTGCACTGGAAGACCAACAAGTTTCGGGCAGACCAAAGAGCACCTTTCACTGAGCTAATGGTCCTCCAGCTGCAGTTGATGTTTGTCTCGGTATGTGTCCCTGGGAACAGCCTGTAGAGCACAGAGTCCTGTGTCACAGAACTGCTGGGGATGAACCTTGACAAAAGGTTCTCTCTCCAGACCTCCTTTGCAAAGGCACACTCCACAAGGAGGTGAACAACGGTCTCTTCCCCGCAACAGCCACTTCGAGGGCAATGTGCAGAGGCGAGACTCCTAGCGTGTAAGAAGGATCTGACAGAGAGGGCCTTTCTCACCACCAGCCAAGCTACATCTTGGTACTTGTTGGAAAATTCTGGCAATGAGGTATTCTGTCAAATGACTGACAGTTTGCTCAGGGAACCATCCCACAGGATCCACCGTCTCCTTTTCCCGCAGGGCCTCTAGGACGTTACGTGCGGACCACTGCTTGATGTACTTGTGGTCAAAGGTGTTTCTCTATGTAAATTTTTCCACGAGGAACAGTTGATCCAACTACTTGGAGCGTTCCACGGCAGCATGGCCATACCCATCCTTCGTAACACCGGGGACAGGTAGAACCTCAGCACGTAGTGACACTTGGTGTTTGCGTACCGAGGGTCTATTCACAGCTTGGTGCAGCCACACACAAAGGTGGCCATCAGGATGAGGGCGATGTTGGGCACATTTTTCCTCCTTTATCTAGAGGTTTGTACATTGTGTCCCTTTGAACATGATCCACTTTTGTCCTCCAGATAAAGCGAAAGATGGCTCGGGTGATCGCCACCGCACTGGAGTGGGGAATGGGCCAGACCTGTGTCACGTACAGCAACATCGAGAGTGCCTCACACCTGATTACCAGGTTCTTACCTGCAATGTAGAGGGAATGTTGCTCTCACATGCTCAGTTTTCTTTTCATCATTTCCACTCGCTCCTTCCAGTTTCTTAACGCATGCCCTGGTCCCTCCGAACCATATCCTGCTAATGGCTGAAAATGTTTACTGTTAGAACCCAGTGTGCAAATTAAAATAAACGAGGCTTTTAAATGGAAACTGGTCTTACCATTGTGCATTGCACAGTAAGGTTAGGGTAGAATAGAGGATCTTGGCTGGGATGTTGTGACCAACCTTGGTTCTTTGTTTTAAAAGAAAATGAGGCAGAAATGCCATTGAAACAAAAGTCTGTGATTTGTAACTGCTGTGTTCAATAATTAAGTGTCTTAAAGGGGTAACCAACTCTGGCTGGACATATTCCAAGAGATGTAATCACATGACTCTTAACTTCAACTGCTCCTCCCCCAGATTCATGCCATTGGTCAGCCAACATGTCAATGATCGCTCTCCCAAGGCCTTTTCAATATGTTTCAGGTTTGACTTTTAAAAATCTGACCACGATAACAAGAACCATATAATTTGATATTACTCCAGACGACTGAAAGCTTGTCAAAATGATGGTTGATAAGACAGATGTTCGACCTGCATTGTGGTGACTCAATGTATCATGGGAAAGAAATGGGGTGTGTCTTAAGGGATAAAAGAAAGGTGGAGATGTTTACAGAATCACAGAATCACCCAGTGCAGAAGAGGCCCTTCAGTCCATCGAGTCTGCACCGACTGTGAGAAACAACTGACTTACCTACCTAATCCCATTTACCAGCACTTGGCCCATAGCTTTGAATGTTATGACATGCCAAGTGCTCATCCAGGTACTTTTTAAAGGGTTTAGTGAAGGAATGCCAGAGCTTAGGGCCTAGAAAGCTGAAGACATGGCCAACAATGGTAGGAACAATTAAAGTTAAGAATGTTCAAGAGCCAGAGCCGATGGAGTGCAGAGGTCGGGTTGGGGTTGGGTGTGGGGTGCTGTAAATCTGGAGGAGATTACAGAGATAGGGAGAAGCCAGATCTTGGAGAGATTTGAAAAATTCTGGTCTTGGTGTGAGTTAGGATATGGGCAAAAGAGTTTTGAATTACCTCAAGTATTTGGAACATATGCAGAGGCCAGCCAAAAGTCTGATAGTGGTTTCAGCAGTAGATAAGCTGATGCAAGAGTGGAGTTGAGCAATCTAAATTATGGTGTATATGTATGGTAGGTAGCTCATCTTGGAGTCAAATATAACACGAAGTTTGCAAACAGTCTGGCTCAGCTTCAGACAATTGCCCAGGGAAAGGGATGGGATCGGCAAGGAAGCTTGTGACTGGAATGAAGACAATGGTTTCTGTCTTCCCAATGTATAATCTGAGAAAATTTCTGCTGGATGTCAGGCAAGCATTCAGACAATTTTGAGACAGTTTGGGATCAAGGGTAGTGGAGGTGAGGTAGAACTGGGTATCATCCACATAATTGTGGAAAATAATGTTGTGGTTTTGGATGATGTCTTGGGGGGCAGTATGTAGATGAGAAAAAAAGAGGAAGCCAAGCATTAATTCTTGTGGACACCAGGGGCAACTGTGCAGGAACAGGAAGAGAAGCTGTAGATGATTCTCGGACTACCATAGGGTAGATACGAAAGAATAAAAACACAAAATTTGCAAATACTCAGTGGCCAGGATTTTACAGCCCCACCCCTCAGTGGATGCGGCAAGCCATTTAAATCTCCATTCAGGTTGGTGGGACCGTAAGCCCGCCGGGCGGTAGGGGCTGTAAAATCCTGGCTAGTAAATCTTGTGGAGAGAAATGATGATGCAGCAGAACAGTTCTATTGAAACATCATTGACCTGAAATGTTGTTATTAGCAATTGTTAAAAGAATACCTACAAAAAAGTCCCCAGAGGCCCCACCCCAGCTATTGAGAGGAAAATCAATAACAGGTTACTCTCTCTAAACAGTGATAATATTCTATCCAAGTCTTTGCATAATAAACATACAAATTAGGAGCAGGAGTAGACCACTCAGCCCTTTGACCCTGCACCACCATTCAATAAGATCATGACTGATCTGATTTTAACCACAACCTCACTTTCCTGTCTATCCCCGATAATCTTTCACCCTTTTGCTTATCAAGAATCCAACTACCTTAAAGATATCCAAGGACTCTGCCTCAATCGCCTTTTGAGGAAGAGAATTCCAAAGTCTCACAACCCACTGAGAGAAAAAAAATTCTCGTCAAGTGGTATAAACATCATACCACTTCTTCCTATCTGATTTCATTCAGACAATCGCAGATCCACGAACTAGATGTTCCACTGAGACCTATTGTGTCCACGAAAGGTTCTCCAACATACAAGACAACTCTGCACCTATCCAGGATACTCCCACCGCTAACAGGGAAATCCATATCATTAGCTCTAAATATATCATTAAGTAGATATAGCAAACCACAATCAGCTCATCAGATACAATGGTCAGTTTCAATGTTGAGTCACAGATCAGCATAATTGCCGTCCCAGAAGCTTTCCTTATCATCAAACAACATTTGGAAGAAGACATACCATTCAGCTCACCACCACTTTCTCCAGAGCAATTAGGAATGGGAAATAAATGCTAACCTAGCCACTGATACCCACATCCCATGAATGAATTAAAATAAAATGAATCGATCTACTACCAACACAATAACTTATTACAGCCTTGGTTCAAACATGGACAAAAGAGCTGAACTGCAGAGGTAAGGTGAGAGAGACTGCTCTTGACATCAGGGCCGCATTTGAACATATGTGGCATCAAGGAGCCCTAGCAAAACTGGAGTCAATGGGAATCAGGGGTAAAACCCTCCACTGGTTGGAGTCATACTTAGTACAAAGGATGTGGTTGTTGGAGGTCAATCATTTCAGCTCTAGGACATTCCTGCAAGAGTTCCTCAGGGTAGTGTCCTATGCCCAACCATCTTCAGTTGCTTCATGGATGACCTCCCTTCCACCAGAAGATCAGAAGTGGGGATGTTTGCTGCTGATTGCACAATATTTGGCACCATTTGCGACTCCTCAGATACTGAAGCAGTCCATGTCCAAATGCAACAAGACCTGGACAATATCCAGGCTTGAATTTCAAGTGGCAAGTAACATTCATAAGAACATAAGAAATAGGAACAGGAGTAGACCATTAGGCCCCTCAAGCCTGCTCCACTATTCGATAAGATCATGGCTGATCTTCTTGCGTTTCGATTTCCACATTCCCATATAACCCCGATAACCCTTGATTCCCTTGTCTAACAAGAATCTATCTACCTCTATCTTAAAAATATTCAATGACCCCGCCTCCAACACTCACTGAGGCAGAGAATTCCAAAGTCGCACTACCCTCTGAGAGAAAAAATCTCACCTCACCTCTGTCCTAAAAGGGCAACCCCTAATCTTAAAACAGTGCCCCCTAGTTCTGGACTCACTCACAAGAGGAAACTAAGATGTAATTTATGACTTTAGTAAGAGCTGTTTCATTATAATGATGGGTGCAGAGAGCCGATTGAAGGATTTCAAACAAGAAATTCTGAGAAAAATGGACAGGGATTTGGGAGGTGACAGGGAGGTTGCAGATGAGGTTTCAGCTTGCAATAGCAGAGGAATCTAGGGCTTTTTTTTTGAGGAGAGGCATGGTGACACCAGAGTTGAAGGAGAGAGGGACAGTACCTGAGGAGACAGACTATTAATAATATCAGTTAATAAAGAAGACAGAAAGGGAAATTAAGTGGTTAGCAGTTTAGGAGGAATAAGCCTAGTAAGCAAGAGGTGGATTTCATCAGCCAGATGAGCTTGGAGAGGACATGAGGGGAGATGGGAAAGAAGCTAGAAAAATGCGTAAAGGGTTAGGGTAAAAAAGTAAGAAATTAGGCTAGGTGGGATAAGGGAAGAGAGGGAAACAATTGAACAAAATAGCCCATGAGCTCCTCATTACTGGAGGTGAGGGTTGTGGAGGTAGGCGGAGTGGAGTAGGCGGGGTGGTAGGGTGGGGGTAGGGGGTGTGGGTGAGGGGGGATGGAGATGGGGGATTGGGGGTGGATGGGGGAGACACGTAAAATCCTGGCCAGCAAGAACTGGAGAAGCTCTGAAGAAGGGTCATACAGATTTGAAATGTTAACTCTGTTTCTCTCTCCAAAGATACTGCCAGACCTGCTGAGTTTTTCTAGCGTTTTCTATTTTTATTACAGAAAGAACTGTCCTTGGGAAGGAAATGTAGGTAGAAAAAAATAGAAGGAAATGATTGGAGATTGTTTTATCATACTAATGCTAGGGGTTGGGGAGCCACTTGTGATGACAAGATAAAGTGGATTGCTGTTTGTTGGTAGGAGAGTTTATATGAAGGGAGAAACTTATGAAGGAAAAGAGGGCAGTAAACTCAGGACAGAAAGCAAGAAGAAGTTGAAATCACAAAGAATGAAGTCGCTCAATGCAGAGGTAGGAAGAAAAAACAGAAGATATCTCAGTGAGATGTTTGGTATGATATTTGTTGGGTGGTACAGAACAAGGATTTTAAATGAGGTGTGATGAGTGGAAAAAGGTGGGATGGTTGAATGAGGAGAACTTGCAAAACAAAAGACTGGTTGGGGGGAAAACCAAGGTGTGATTTAAGGTTAAGGGCTACACCACTGTTATGAAATTTTAAACAGGATAAGTGGTGGAAGGGATATCCAGGTGGGGAAGCTTCAGCAAGAGGAAAGATATCATCTCCCCTCAACTGTCTCTGTCAAGGCCATAATGTCAGTGTGATCATCCGCAATAAGATCATGGATGATAAGGACTTCATTAGTAAATGAATATAAATGAATATTTTGGAGAGAGATGTGGAGGAAAGCAGTGCCAGCCATTCTACGGGAAGTGTTCACAGAATCAGAGCTGGAAGTGATGAAAGGGACAGAGAGGAGTTGCAAGATTAGCCCCCAGTAGGCAGGAACAGAATAGGTGTTGCTGCTCATGAGGAGGCAGCAACTTGTGCCTTTATGCGTCTTTTTAACAATGCCAAGAGAGCACAAAGGGAGACTCCAGGGTTATTTAAGAAGGAGTCAAGCCTAAGATGGCAGCATCAGAGCAGGAGAGATGACGAATACTGAAAAATTGGAGACTGAAAGTGGATTACCAGAGGGTAGAAGCAAAAAAAAGGAGGAATGATATTGGGGAGGGCTAAAAAGAAAAGGGAAGAGGGGAGAGAAGAGGTGAAATAGAAGTGATGGGTTTGAGTCCAGTACAGCAGCCAAACGTACATGGAAGGATACGGGAAAAATTGGGTTATGTAGGCGGTAAGGTTACAAATTAGATCAAAATAGCAAAGACTGAAATGCATGGGGAGTAGAGAGGACCTAACGTGAGTAAAAAAAAATGTACATTTAAATAAAGGTATATGAAGTTGATGTAGTGAAATCGGTAATGGATTGAAGACCAGGTGCCAAGACAGGTGAATGGAAATAGACAATTCAAAGTCTGTGGATGAGTCCCTTGGGAATTGTTGCAGGTAAATCTGACAGTTGAAATAATGAGATGCTATACTCTTCAACTGTCAAAATGATAGATCAAGGCCATTGTTGAAACCATCAGTTGAGTTTTGAAAGAGAGTAAATAGAGACTGTGAAGAAATTTCCAAATCACAGTCTGCTGCTTAATCTAAATGAGAAGAATGAAAGCAGTTCATTGAAATAGACCAGAGCTGCGGAGCGAATCCATGTCTCTTATCAATATTGATATTGCCAATTTCAGTTACTTCACCAGGGCTAATTAATTTATGTTTAAATTCACTCTGGTCTAACAGAGTAATTATTCCACTGGAAAATGTTGAGAGATGTCAGATTCCAGACCCTCCTTAAACCAAGCACAGTTTAGCAGAGACAAGGGATAGAGTAAAATGATAACTGAGGAACACTGCAAAGTTTATAGCCATCATGTTTGAAACAACCCGCTTTGTAGTTAACACAGTTAAACATTCTAAGGACTTCACAGCAGTGATACCAAACAAAATTTCGTACTGAGCCACAAGGAGGTATTGGAACAGATGTCTAAAAGCTTGGTCAAAGAGGTAAGTTTTAAGTAACATCTTAAAGGAAATAAATTAGATGGAAAGGTTTAGGGAGGGAGTTTAAGAGCTTAGGGCCTTAGCAGTGAAGGAATGGCTGCCAATACTCAAGCAATTAAAATTAGGGTAGTTCAGGAATTGGACGAACACTAAGACCTTGGAGGGCTATAGGAGATTATAGGGACAGGGAGGAGTGAGGCCATGGAGGAATTTGAAACAAGGAGGAGAGTTTTTAAATCAAGGCATTGCTTAACTGGAAGCTAGTGTAGGTCAGTTTGCACAGGGGTAATGGGTGATCAGGATTTGGTGTGAGTTGGGACATGGATTGAAGAGTTTTGGACTATCTCAGGTTTATGGAGGGTAGAATGCGTGAGGCTGGCCAGGAGGCTATAGGAATTATCAAGCCTAGAGGTAATACGTTGGGAAGAGGGTTTCAGTAGCAGGTCAGCTGAACACACATAGCACAGAAAGAGGCCAATCCACCCATCATGCCTGTGCTAGCTCTTTGAAAAATCTGTGTAATTAGTTCCATTCTGAGCTCTTTCTCCATAGCCATACAATCTTTCCCTTTTGTGAAATTTAACAAAAGAGCCAGAACAATAAATACAGGTAATAAGATGTCAAATTTAAATGGACAAGGCCCTGGTTAGACTATAATAGACAATAATAGCCTCTCCAATATTGTTTATTTTAACTTCAAAAAGAGCATTGACAAAATTCCACATAAAAAATTACTAATTAACGTGAAAATCCGTGGAAATTCAGGGTAGAATTTGGGACTGCAATGGAAATGGCCAATGCCTGGCATTTGTAAGTACGAATGCTATTTGCCACTTATCAGTCCAAGCCTAGAATTTTTCTAGGCTTTGCTGTGTGTGGGCATGGGTGACTTCATATCTGAGGAGTTATGAATGGAACTGAATGTTGTGCAATCATCAGTGACCATCCTCACTTCTGACCTTATTTTTTTCTCATTTTAAATAAACCTTATTGTAACTGACATCAGCTACAGCATCAATTGACAAAGGAAATGTTTAACATTGCAGTGAAGAATGGTTCTGAGAGACACGGCTGGAATGTTGATCTCCTGACAGACAAAGCTCAAGGGGAGAGAGAACGGAGGGTTAAACTTTGAGCTTTTAGTTTCTTGGTCAGACTGCGGACACTCCTTCACTCCCGCTTCTTGTACTTCTCAATGTGAGCCAGAAACCAGGCTGCAGGAACCAGCATCACAGCTGACATTACAGTGAGTCCAATCACCGACTCCGCGGTGCCGATCTCCCGGGCGGAGATTTTGCTGGTGAGTCGGGCCCTTTGGCCGAGCAGAGCCTGGCGGAGCGGAGCCGAAAGGCCGAGAATCCCTTTGAGCACAGCGGACATGGCGGCAAGGTGAGCCGGAGGGTCATTAATGAAGCACCTGAACATGGTTGGGCCAACGACACTAAAGAACTCCTGCTGAGATGACCTAGGTCAGAGATGATTGACCTCAAACAATCACAACTGTCATCCTATTTCTAGTTATGTCTCCAACCAGGAGAGTTTTCCGCTGATTTTGCATGACTTCAGTCTTACTAGAACTTTTTGATGCCACACTCAAGTCAAAAAGGAAGAAAGCTGTAGACTACCAAAATGTATCAATAAATTGGCCAAGTGGGCAGAAATGTAAAAAATGGAATTCAATCCAGAGAAGAGGTAATACATTTAGGGAGAACAAATATGGCAATGGAATATACTGTAACTAATAGAATGTTGAGAGGTGTAGAGGAACAGAGTGCATGTTCACTGGAGGTAGTAGGATAGGTAGATAAGGTGGTTAAGTAAGGTATATGGAATACTTTATTAGCCAAGGTGCAGAATATAAGAGCAGGGAGGTTATGTTAGACCTGTATAACACTAGTTAGGCCCCAGCTAGAATACAGCATATAGTTGACAGATGTAATCACAATGGTGAAGGGACAGAGGAGATTTATTAGCATGTTGTCAGGAATGAAAATTTTAGCAATGAGGACAGGTGGAAAGGCTGGGGTTGTTTTCTTTGGAACTGTGGAGGCTGAGGGGAGATTTAATTGAGGTGTAGAAAATTATGAGATGCTTGAAGTGGATAGGAAGAACCTATTTCCCTTAGTAGAAAGGTAGCATGGATTTTTTAAAAATTAGTAGAAGGATTAGTTGAGGACAAACTTATTTTCACCAGCGAGCGGTGGAGGAAGAAACCTTCATTGAACTTTAAAGTGCTTGGATAGGTACCTGAAGTCTTGTGGCCTACAGGACTGTGGACCAAGAGGTGGAAGGCTGAATAGCTCTCTTTTGGCTGGCACAGACATAATGGGCTGAATGGCTGCCTCCTGTGTGTAAGTTTCTGTGATTTTGAATGATTTTAAATTCTACCTTTATGTCGAGGGCAGCCACTCCCACCTCACTTCTGAAATTCAGCTCCTTTCATGTTTGGGTCAAGGCTGTAACAGGGTGTGAAGAGGAAATGTCCTGATGGAACTCAAACCAACCATTGCTAAGCTGATTATTGGCTCTATTGATGGCCCCTTCTATCAGTTTGATGACTGAAAGTGGACTGATAGCTGACCAGCTTGGAGTGGCTTGCTTTTTATGAATAGAACATAGTGGGCAGTTTTCCATACATTGGTGAGAACAAGGTCAAGTAAATTTTTCCCTCATGTCTGGCTGCTATTTCCTTCAGGGCTCAATCAGTGATGGTACTACCGAGTTACTCTTGGCCTAGGATAATTGGAAGAGCTCAGCTATGATTGTCCCCACAGTTGAATTGCCTGCTGGTGTTGCCTCTCAGCTCAGGCAGGAAGAACGGGCATTTGGAGAAGTAATGCAATGCCTGTAGAAATATATTTCATGAATTACCATCTTCATGAGAGGAGGTAGAAAATAGAGATGAAAAGAAAATACTGTTAAGTGGGACAATTAAAATGATTTTAATTATACACCACATTCATGTATGGTTAATGTGTACATACATAAAATAAAATATTCTGTTTACTGAAAAGTAATTGTGAAAAAATGCAATATTCAGTGCAATACTAAGAATTTATTATAAAAGATAATCCAAGTGACACGTTGAGGATTCCTTTTAATATAAATATGATTTCTACACATTTCTGCATGTATAATTTTCTGTAAATCTCTTTCTCTAAACATTTCATCCAGAGGACAAAATCCTCAGTTTCTGAATTCATTTACTTCAGTTGTAATTCTGTTAAAGTTATAATTTTGGTGCAAGTTATACTGCTCAACAGTTTCAAAGAGTTTGACTATTACTGATCTTGTGCAATATCGCTCGAGATTACACTTTACCAATCACACTTTGCTTATCTTATCTTTGTTTTTCCTTTATTGATCCTTCAATGTATCTTTACTTAATGTAGGTCAATCCTTTGTTTATTGTTCAAATAGTAAGAAATAATCTTCAGTTGATTTGCTTATTGCTGTAGTGTCATTCAACTTCTCAAAAAAAATGAATATTGAGCCGTTTTATTGCAGTATACCAAAGGACCATTACCCATCCACCTTTATCATGCCTACGATGTAAATCAATGATAACTAAACTATAACAGCAATGACAAGATTTTGATCCTGCTCAGGTGAAGGTTACAGCCTTAATGTCATCAGTGTTGCAAATGTTCATACTGGTTGAGTAATAGTTACATCAAGTAACCTCATATTACAACATCTTGCATTGCAGTAGTTAGTCCAATGAAAATTAATATCAACATTGCTAACATGTTTATTATGTCAGTCTATTGTAACTCTTACCTATCAAATGATCTGTGTCAGAATTTTCAGTTTCTACGTTGGCAAATGATTAGTATTTATTTCATTTGCAGATGACTACTTAAGATTGGCACTGAAGAGATCAGAAGATATTAAAACATCATTGTCACCATAAATAATAAAGTTTAAATGATAAAAATGTAAAGCAAAAATGTCTGCCATATTTATACTTATGTTTTGTTAGTAATGCACCAAACTGTATTCTGATACAAAAAGACCAATAAACTTTACTTTCTATTCCTCAGGTACCAACTTTACATTCTTAGTCAAAAACTGAATCAAAATACTTATTAAACAATTCTGTCATTCCCTCACTTCCAAGTATAAGATACGTCCTCCTTTCTTTGTGGCTCCATCCCTTTTTGACTGTTCCTTTACGTCTTCAGTGATAAAAAAGCTCGAGCTCTATGCCTTTGCCAGACCAGGTTATACTTCTCTTATCTGCTTCCCATATACTTTTCTTCTAAAAATATAAAAATTAGGCTAAAAAAAGGCTCTTCTTGAAACCTAGCGTTTTCTCTAATCTGTTATTTATACCTGGAACCGCAATCTTTGCACCCCTTCCTCCTAGCCAAAACGTCTTTAACCTATACCTTTTTCATCTCATACAAAAATATCTCCCACCACTGTACTGCTTTGATGCATCAATATTTTTCCAATCAGTTAATCTGGGCTAGGTCCTCTTTCATCTAACTGAAATTAGGTACTCCCAGTGCAGCATTTTCATCTTCAACTCTTTTTCTGTATCCAATTTCACATGGTGATATTTCTAAACTGTTCTGCAACATTCCGTTCACATACTTCCCCAGAATAATTGTCTAGTACCAAATCTAATAGTGCATCCTTCCTTGTTGGACACACTAGATGTGTGCTATTTTGTCATCCTTCCATCTATGAAAGATAATGAACATACAGCAAACAATCCATTTCAGATGGGGTGTCTTAACATGGCATGCCTTTGCTGATGGTTGAAGGGGACCAATCTTTGCAAGGTAGGTTCTGCCACAAGTGCTGCACATGAATCTACCAAGTGCTGTGGGTTGTTGTTTTCAGCATTGGCATCTGTTGCCAAGCCACTGGCCATCGTGGTGGTTCCTGCCAGTACACAGGAAATGTTGCCATTTTCCTCTAATCAGCTGGTGACTCCAAGGTGCAAAATATTTATGTCTAAGGCCTTCATGTCATGCTTGCAGGCATCCTCGAGGTGAAGCTTTGAGTGTCCTACTGGCCGTCTGACTCCAGCTACCTCATGATACAGAATGGTATGCGACAATGTTCCATCATGCAGACATGCCCGAGTCAATAAAGCCACTCTGTTTGAAGAGGCCTAATAAACTTGGGAACTCTGCCTTTGAGAGGACTGCCGCATTTGTAATTTTTGTCCTGACAGGATATATTCATAATATGCCACAGACAGCGAAGATGGAAATTTTTGAGCTTCTTTCCTTGAAAGCTGTAAGTCGTTCATATTTTGCAGCCATACATTGAGGTGCTGGGAACACAGGCCTCATAAACTGTCAGCTTAGTCCTAAGAATTAGTTTGATGTTATTCCATGTGCATTTCATGAGTTAGCCAAAGGTGGTAGCTGCTTTCCCTATTCTTGTATCAACTTCTGCATCCTGAATTCATGCTAAGAATCCTCATTTTGAGCACAAAGGTTTTTCTTATCCAAGTCTACCTAAGGAAATGTTAAATCATCAACTATTCTAACTCTATTACTACTGCAAACCTCTCTAAATTGCCTACAAATCTCAATCTCTCTTCCACTATTTAGTGGTCTTCAATATGCTCCCAATATGAAAAAGATTATTTTTTTAGTTCAAACCAGGCAGTTTATCTTGGCCATCGTGTCAGCTGTGGCTCGGTGTGAACAATCTCACCTGTGAGATAAAAGCCATGGGCCCATATTCTATTCCAGAGATTTGAGAACTTAATCTGGACTGACACTTCGGCACATTACTGAGGGAGTGCTGCATGGTTGGAACTGCCATCTTCCAGATGAGATGGTCAACCAAGGCCTAATCTGCTCTCTCAAAGTGAACATAAAATATTCCATGGCATTATTTGAAGAAGAGCAGGGGAGTTCTCCCAGTGCCCTTGCCAATATTTATCTCTTATCTAACATCATTAAAACATATTGGGCGGAATCAACCCAGATTTGCACTAAGTGCGCTAGCAGGCGGGTAAAAGGATGTTTTACCCGCTGGCTGCGATGGTGGGCTTTCACGCCTTATCATCCAAACCTGCCGCATTACTTATGCATTCCTGGGAAACATGCCATTTCCATGGCAGACGGACTCTCATTTGCCCGCCACGCCATCACCTCGCCGCTTCATCATGCCGGGCACCATATTTAAAGTCCAGCTGCGTGTACACATATCAGTGCTTCCAGCTCACAGCTACTGCAGGGAAGCTGTCCACAAAAGGCAAAAAAACTGCAGGCCCCAGGTTTAGTGATGCGTCACTGGATGCCGTGGAGGCCTGTTGTGATGTCCTCTACCTTCGCTCTGGCATCAGGACAGGCAGCGGCATCACCAATCCAGCGTGGCAGCAGTGGCCAGTGCCAATAAGCTACCCAATTTGGCTATCCACTGCAGATAGAGGACGAATGATCTCATCCGTGCAGCTAGGGTATGGCAACCACCTCATCACTCTAAACCCACACACTCAAGCCCATCACACATTCACTGGCATCTCACTGCCAGCTCAAGGAACATCACCATCCTTTCTCACACACATCCCCTCACATATCCACCTAGCTCCATTTCCTCTGGAGACTGCCTCCTCAACCCTCACCATCTTAAGGCCACTTGCACAGATCAACATGTGTCTCCACACACAGACCCCACTGACAATAGGGGTGGTGGGGACGGGGAATGAGTCCAGCGGGCTGGCTTTATAAAGATATGCTGATGTATTACAATGAAGTTCCCTTTTTAACTCTATTACTACTGCAAACCTCTCTAAATTGCCTACAAATCTCAATCTCTCTTCCGCTGTTTGGTGGTCTTCAATATGCTCCCAATATGAAAAAGATGATTTTTTTAGTTCAAACCAGACAGTTTATCTTGGCCATCATGTCTGCTATGGCTTGGTGTGAACAATCTCACCTGTGAGTCAAAAGGCCATGGGCGGGCTGAGTGAACGTTCGCAAGCTGGTTTCACGTGGTCGCGAAACCGATTGCGCCATATTGCTTGTCACGCCACCGAACATGCCCGACGCCGGCGGCCATTATCTGGCTGTATGTCTCATTGCTATTTGTAGAATGCATGAAAATTGCTTGCATTGTAATAGGTGCAATTCTAAAGTGTACTTATTTGCTTTAGAGTGCTTTATAAATGTAAATCCTTTCCTTTTCATTTATTTGAGCACTGTTATGTTCTTAAATAGTAAGGACAGCTCTCTCTGTGTCTTTCTGTATCTCTCCTGAAAATTTCCTGTGCAGGAATATTTAGTGCATATCTCAGCCCAGCCGAAATCAAATTTTTGCCAAGGCAATATTATTTTAGACTGTTTAATATTATAGATACCTTGGTAATTAAATTTCAAAATGATGAAACTGAAATTTCTAACATAATTCTAAGTTAATTGCTTGTAATGAATTCATAAATTGATGTTAACTATTATAATGGCCTGAAAGGACAATGAACAGTTTCAGCCTCCTAGCTGCAATTTGACCAACAGACTAGGAATGCTGGACTGGACTTCAATTGGAATTCATAAAATGTGTAGTAGAGTATGGCCGGGATTTCCACCCGAAGTCAACGGGCCTTTTGCTGGCCCATCAAATTTTCCATCCAGCCCACAATAATTCTCGACATGGGTGAGACCAGAAAGTCCTGGTCGATTGGATCCATCTCAAGTTCCTCCTTAATGTATTGCCTCCTGCATATCTAAATAAGGAGGAAGGTTTCAAAGTGGCTTAACATTAGTCCTAAAATAATTGGGAAGACTGAAGCCATTACTTTTGGTTCCCACTGAAAACTAGGTTCCCTAGCTACCAACTTATTCCCTCTGATTTACAACCGTCTGAGGCTAAATCAGATTGTTCACAGCCTTGGCCGTACTTGACTTGGGGATGAGCTTTCAACCATATATCTCTGCATCATTAAGATTGCCTGTTTCCACTTCCCTAACATTGCCCAACTCTGCTTCTGCTTGAGCTCACCTACAGCTGAAACTGTGATTTATGGCTTTTCACATCTGGATTTGACTTTTCCAACACACTCCTGGCTAACCTCCCATGTTCTATCCTCTGTAAACTCGAGGTCATCCAAAAAGCTGCTGTTCAGTCCTAACTCACACCAAGTTCTATTCAAACATCACCCCTATTCTCACTGACCTTTGGTTTCTGGTTAAGCAACACCTTGATTTTAAAATTCTAATCCTTGTTTTCAAGTACCCACCATGGCCTTGGCCCTTCTATCTCTAATCTCCTCCAGTCCCACAACTGTTCGAAATATCCACCCTCCTCCAATTCTGGCCTTTTGAGCATCATTAATTTTAAATGCTCCAACATTGGTGGCCATGTCTTCAGCTGCCAAGAGCCTAACCTCTGGTCCTCCCTAAACTTGTCTACCTCTCATCCCTCCTTTAAAATGCTCCTTAAAACCTACTTCTTTGACTAAGCCTTTAGATGTATGTTCTAATATGTCTCAGTGTCAAATTTTGGTTTATGATACTCCTGTGACATGCCTTGGGACATTTTATTAAGTAAATACATGTTGCTGTTGTTATGACTGCACTCAATATTTGAAAGAACAGAAATATAAAGATAAGGATGTAGCTAGAATTATGGATACCATTAGGTGAATATATAGTTCCAACCTAAATATAACAGAAATTAACTCCTTTTGGGTGTTTCAAAACTTTCATATATTCATGCTGTTGTTAGAAGATACTCCAAATTCAGAAATTAGTTGAGTTAGTTTCAATCTGTTAAACTGACAGGAATGTAAAAACTTCGAATCCTTCACCAAGGTAGGCGTACTGGAATACATTGCAATAACTAACTGTTATAAAGCATTCTGAGGATTGTCAGAATTGTTTTAGTATATTAAAAACTAGAATCTGTGTTTCAAGATTTTCAAAACAATGTAGCATATTTTTAACTGCTTACAGAAATCTTTTTGATTTGGTTTGGTAAAACCTTTTAAACTGATTTTAGTTAGGATTCTAGCAGTCCAAAACCCATGGTTAAGAACATGACTACTGGAAAATGCTATAAAAATTCCACAGCTGCATTTCAAACAGACTTTTTAATCAACTAATCTTTCCATTCCTAGTTTTCTTAAAACATTCAAGCATAAATAAAGGACATGGTGAGGGTAAGACTCATGGGATTGAAATTTCTCTGTGCATTAGATATATCTGTGCCATTTGCTTTGAATAATAATTTTATTTACTAATTTAACAGAGCGTTTACTCAATTTTGGCCACTGGCAGTGGATGCACTCCATGTCACCGTGGCGCCAAATCCTGAAGCAGGGGCAAATGTGACCGATCAGTTCTCTAGACATACGCAATCTTCGGTGACACTGGTTCTCAGTCATCTGCAGGAATGACAGGCACAGCCTATAGACCCTGGGTCTAGTGAGGTGCCCATGAGCAAATGCTCGCTGTTGATCTTCAGTTGCGTGCACAACAGGCCCTTCACACCAACCTTTCATCTTGAGGGAGGTGCTCCTCCCTTTGCTGAGCCAGGTACCTCCGTCCCTCTTCTTCTACTTCTTTGGTCTCTGTAAGGCATGAGGCATACCATTAAATCACCATGCCCCATTATCCTGAGTTCTCCTCCTGCGGGATCAAAGAGAGAGACGCCTGGGTTAACATAGGTGTACTAAGAACCTCTCTTGGTTAGGTCTGAAGGCCACTTCATACATGCAGAAGAGTGCTGGCTACCACTTGATGGCCAGTGTGTAGTGTGCTCATTGGCCATCCAAAACCCCACCCACCTCCGCCCCACTCCACTTGACCAATTTGCAGCAGCTTCGGCCACTGGACTGCATGCTGTGCTCTCAGGTCAGGCGCAAGTGTTCTCCTAACAGCACAGACTTGCAGTGTAGGTTAGCTTGAACTATAATGGACAGTGGTCCAAACCCTAAAGCAAGGGGCTGTGAGTGCCTCCACCAGTGACTGTGCAATGGCACCTACAATTTGCCCTTTCGGCCAATTGTTCTGCTGCCCACTAAAAGCACATTAATTTGCGGGCTTTGCCCGAGGGGTGAAAACTTCTGAAGCATTTGGTGGCACTTTCCTGCTTTAGCATTGCTTGAGTGGGCAGAAAAGCTTCAGAGGCCCGACTCCAAGCATGTTAATGGAGCTGCAGCTGAACAGTCTCAGCTGCGGAAGAATGCTTACTTTTGAAAAGCTTTTCCAAGTGCGTGGCTGCTTCCCTCACTCCCACCCCTGGCCCCCCCACCCCCCTCAGCAGGTGCTTGAGCATTCCCTTCAATCTGTGCTGTCTTTACCCACACCCCCCCGGCCTAACCTGCACTGGAGCTCTTGCTCTGGCACCGCACTGAAAGCCAGCTGGCAAAAAGCAATTTGCCTGTGCCCCCTGTGAATGCGTGACACCTCTTTCTTGATTCCTACAAGCAATGCCTGTGAGCGCTGTGCTAGATTGTATGCACTCACTTCCGAGTTCTCCTCAAAGTTCAGGACACCATGTGTATGCCTTTTAAAGGCAGTTGTAAAGCATGCCGTTCTGAAGTCGTGTTGACGTGGGTGGTATATTTGACGTAGTGGAATGATTCTGGCGAGCAGGGGTCATAATTAGATGCAAATATATTAAAATGAGTTCCTGACGTGCTGCAGCGGGAAATGCGGCCTGCCATTGATGGATGGAGTGGACGGTCGCAAAATGATTTCACGGCATCATAAAACTGATTTTTGGTCTTCTCAACATATTGTGTCTCCCATGATACCCGACTCCAACGGGGCCAGAAAATTCTGGCATTTCGACCTTTTACCACATAAGTAGGCAAAATGGACCTTGATTTCACATCTCATCCAATATGCAATGCAACCAAATCCCAGAGCTGGGCACTCAAGCGTCAGCTAAGGTTTTTTACTCAAGTCCTGGATTCCCTATTTATTCTATGGTGGCAACAAGTTGACAGGCTGCCTCCTCAGAGTTAGGGTTTAGCCTTCAAAATATCTCGTCACTATATGAAATCCAAGTAACTTCCCCAAAGGGCCCACAAAGTTTGAGAGGTAGAAACATTAACAAGTAGGCACTTGGCACATTCAAATAACATGTCCTTAGGCCAACAAATCTTTCACTCATGCTGCTGCATGCTATGGTGCTGCTTTGTGTTATGAGGGCGTATCTGTAATACAAAGAAAAGGGTGTATAATGCACCCTTTAGACATGTTTTTGATGCACAAATAATAAGTGATGCATTTGCAGTGGACCAGACATTGGTTTACGTAGCTGTAACATAAGTTTACAGATAAGATGTAAGACTTAACTATGCAAGCCTGGAGCATATTCCTCTCTGCAAACTTTCATGCCTTCCAGCCAGTGATCTCCATTTTTGCATTTAGAAGGGAATGTGGGGATTTGACCTGTTGAATCCCTCCACATATGGGCTGTTATATATTTACTAATTTAAACTATTTTAGTTCAGTAAAATAAACTATGCGTTGAATGAACAGATATTTTGCAATGTGTATGTTATGCTGTGATGCCATTTTAATTCATTATTTTTGTGCTTTACTAAACTGTTTATGGAAAGTTTAGGAGCGCATTGTCATTGTTAGGTGTATGTGTTAATAATTATAGTCAACCCTACATTTTTTTCTCATCTCCCTCTTTTTTGATCCCTTTTTGGCCTGCTGTTCTAGTTCTCAAACATCTCAATTATACATCTCTGTGTAAATGCAGAAGATAATTGGATTAATTTAGGTTAAATAGGGTAAGCTATTCAAGAAAACTTGTCTGACACCTGTAATTAAGGGCTTACTTTAACCTACGGCAGAAATTAGGTTTAGGGACCAAAGATGGCTGTGAACTGTATTGTCCCCCAGGAGATTTTAACTCCCTGGTTTCAACTGCATGTCCTGACTCTAATCCCTGTCCGAGGCCAGCCAATGTCAACACTTGTACAGGCGACAGGCCATCACCAGGAACCCACAAATCCATCCTGGCAAAGTAATAGGGATTCAGGGCATTGGCAAGTCTGCAATCAGGGCTGGGGCAAAGCTGGAACACAGAGGACCCTAGGTATCCTTCTGTGGCTATGTGAAGCACTCTTGCTTTCTGTAGACCATAAAGAATCTTTATCTAAAACATTATAGGTTTACCTGGGCCTGGGTTCTTAGTTCTGCCCAGATTTTATTGGTGGGCTCAAGATAGTGTAAGCTATAAACAGGTCCTCAGTTAAAATGCTGTGTATGTCCCAGTGGCATTAATGGGACGTGACATTATCATTCATATCAGGACTTTGCTTCACTTTTTTGGATAACCTTCTGATGACTGAAAGCAGGTAAGCAAAACAGGTGTGGTTTGGAAAGATTGCTGAAAGCTTTCGTCATCTTGCTCACTCGCCTAAAATGCTTCCACTCTTGACATCATTCATAGGCTGACAACACCCATCTCTACGTCTCTGCTACCATTCTTGATTCCACAATCAATGTTGTCTGGATTAAATGCTTATCTGACAATGCATCATGAATGAGCAGGAACTTTCTTCTGGGTATGATCTAATTGCCTTTCTTCTTAATTTTGCCAAGACTAAAGCCTGCCTGTCAGCTTCTGACCACCTCCATTCCCCACCTTAACTATACCTCTATCCTCGACTGCTCGCTGAGCATCAACGATGCATTTACTTAGAGTTCTGAGGGATGGTGGGGATGAATCCATCATCCTACTCAGCACAGCACAGTGTCAAAGCTGGCTAGATCTTGGCAGGTCCTGACTTTCAAGTTGCATTGGGAGGCAGCTCACCTGTCTAATTCTAGTTGGGGTTTAGGGTGGCAGGGTTCTGTGATGGCCAGGAAGACATCACTTTGTCGAATTGTGGCTTGTTTTTACCCATCCCAGTCTCTAGGCCTTGAATTTGAAAGGTATTTGAAACAACAAGCCTAATTTCAAAAACATTAGATCTTAAAAGATGGTAAAACAAAAATAGAAAATGTTGGAAAAATTCACCACGTTAGATCTGCAGAGAGAAACAGAGTTAATGGACAGAATTTTCTGCCTACTGGGCAGTTGGGCCCGACCCAATCTCCGGCGGGCGGGGAGCCGATTCCCGCCAGAGATGCGGGCCCTGTCGCCATTTTACGTGGGCATGACGTCCGCCGGGAAGCACTATGCGCATGCGCACAAAAGAGCGCACATCTCCCTGAGGCTAAGTGCTGTCTCAGGGAGATCGCTGACAGTTTTAAAAACGTTAAAAATAGAAAATAAAAATCCTTAACATGTCCCCCTCATGGAAACCTTATCCTGCCGGTGGATGTTGTTTCATGTTTTTTCTATTGCCTGCCGGGGTTCCTGGCCTGCCTGCTAACCTTAAGGTTGGATGGGCAGGTCCTTTAATTGTTTCAATGATCCTGTCAATGTCCTCAATTGGCCATTGACAGGTCGGCAGACCCGCAGCTGATTTTGCTGCGGGCCCGCCTTCCTGTAAATTCAGATGGGGCGGGATGACGTCGGGGGTTCCCCCTGACATCATCCCACGTCATTTTATGCATTGGTGAGTGGGCCCAATATTTCAGGCTGATACCTTTCACCAGAACTAAGGAAAGATAGAAATGTAAAACAGAAGGTATAGCTCTAGTGGGGATGGGGGATTTAAAAATAATGGAAATAGGTGGGAAAAGAAAAGTCTATATAATTTATTGGAAAAAACAAAAGTAAGGGGGAAGAAACAGAAAGAGGGTGGGGATGGAGGAGGGAACTCAAGACCTAAAGTTGTTGAGTTCAATGTTCAGTCCAGAAGGCTGTAAAGTGCCTAGTCGGAAGATGAGGTGCTGTTCCTCCAGTCTGCGTTGGGCTTCACTGGAAAAATGCAGCAGGCCAAGGACAGACATGTGGGCAAGAGAGCAGGGTGGAGTGTTAAAATGGCAAGTGACAGGGAGGTTTGGGTCATTCTTGCGGGCAGACCGCAGGTGTTCTGCAAAGTGGTCGCCCAGTTTACGTTTGGTCTCTCCAATGTGGAGGAGACCGCATTGGGAGCAATGAATGCAGTAGACTAAGTTGGGGGAAATGCAAGTGAAATGCTGCATCACTTGAAAGGAGTGTTTGGGCCCTTGGATGGTGAGGAGAGAGGAAGTGAAGGGGCAGGTGTTGCATCTTTTGCGTGGGCATGGGGAGGTGCCATAGGAGGGGGTTGAGGAGTAGGGGGTGATGGAGGAGCGGACCAGGGTGTCCCGGAGGGAACGATCCCTACGGAATGCCGACGGGGGGGGTGAAGGGAAGATGTGTTTGGTGGTGGCATCATGCTGGAATTGGCGGAAATGGCGGAGGACGATCCTTTGAATGCGGAGGCTGGTGGGGTGATAAGTGAGGACAAGGGGGACCCTATCATGTTTCTGGGTGGGAGGAGAAGGCGTGAGGGCAGATGCGCGGGAGATGGGCCAGACACAGTTGAGGGCCCTCTCAACGACCGTAGGTGGAAAACCTCGGTTGAGGAAGAAGGAGGACATGTCAGAGGAGCTGTTTTTGAAGGTAGCATCATTGGAACAGATGCGACGGAGGCGAAGGAACTGAGAGAATGGGATGGAGTGAGGAGCTGTAGTTGAGGTAGCTGTGGGAGTCGGTAGGCTTTTGTTTGACAAGGTGTTTACTAAAAACCGCTTTCACAGCCATATCTCCTTTCTCAGTGACTGTCTCCATCTCCGACTTACCCCACGTGGATGTCAACTGAAATTCCACCCCTCATGTTTCGAACCCACCCAGGATTACAGGTATCTCCGGGACATAAAACTTTTCTCGGACTGCTGTTCCCGTCACCTTCTGAGATCCACACTCAGTGCCATGCGCCGCCCTATGAACACACTTGACCTCTCCCTCCAGCAGCACCGCCACACCCTTTTTCAAAGCTGCGCGTGCACCCAGTTTCATTTTATTCTTCGTCTCATCCGACGCCTCAACAAGAAACTTTTTCTCTTTCTCTCAAGTGCTAAGGAACGCAAGCTCCAACAACTCATCGACACCAACACCCATCTAGGAACCTCCACCCCTGCCTGTCCCTCCATCCCCACCCCATTTTCCAATCCCAGCCCCAGCCGTGTATTCACTATACCCCCTGACTTTTCCCTCTCTGACGCTGAACGTTCAGTGCTTAGCAAAGGATTTAGTTTCATACCCTTACACCCTCATCTCAATGAATTTCGGGCTCGGCACGATGCTGAACTCTTCTTCCGCTGTCTTCGTCTCCAGGCTCACTTCTTTGGGCAGGAGTCCTCTCCCCGTTCAACGGATCCTTTTACCCACCTCCAATATTCTCCGTCCACCTGGTCCCCTCCCTCTGGATTCTTACCTTCTCTTGATCTTTTCATTGAGAACTGTCGGTGTGACATTAGTTGTCTCAATTTCTCTGCTCCTCTCACCTATTCTAATCTCTCTCTCTCTGAACTTACTGCACTCCGTTCTCTCAGGTCCAAAGCTGACATTGTCATCAAACCCGCTGACAAGGGTGGTGCTCTCCCTGGACCATGACCCCACCACTGAACATCAAGCCATTGTTTCCAGGACTGTCACTGACCTCATCTCCTCCGGGGATCTTCCTCCCACAGCTTCCAACTTGATAGTCGCCCAATCTCGGATGGCTCGCTTCTACCTCCCACCCAAAATCCACAAACAGAACTGTCCCGGTAGACCGATCGTGTCAGCTTGCTCCTGCCCCACGGAACTCACTTCTCGTTATCTTGACTCCCTTCTCTCTCCCCTTGTCCAGTCGCTTCCCACCTACATCCGTGATTCCTCTGACACTTTACGTCGCATCAACAAACCGCTTCCTCTTCACCATGGATGTCCAATCCCTCTACATCTCCATCCCCCACCAGGATGGTCTGAGGGCCCTTAGCTTCTTCCTCGAACAGAGGCCCGAACAATCCCCATCCACCACTAATCTCCTCCATCTGGCTGAACTTGTTCTTACACTGAACAATTTCTCCTTCAACTCCTCTTACTTCCTCCAAATAAAAGGTGTGGCTATGGATACCCGCATGGGCCCCAGCTATGCCTGTCTCTTTATGGGGTATGTGGAACATTCTTTGTTCCAGTCCTACTCCGGCCCCCTTCCACAACTCTTTCTCCGGTACATCGATGATTACTTCGGTGCTGCTTCATGCTCTCGTCGGGACTTGGAAAAATTTATTAATTTTGCTTCCAATCTCCACCCCTCCATCTTTTTCACGTGGTCCATCTCTGACACTTCCCTTCCCTTCCTTGACCTCTCTGTCTCAATCTCTGGTGATAGACTGTCCACCGATATCCATTACAAGCCTTCCGACTCCCACAGCTACCTCGACTACAGCTCCTCACACCCCGCTTCCTGTAAGGACTCCATCCCATTCTCTCAGTTCCTTCGCCTCCGTCGCATCTGTTCCGATGATGCTACCTTCAAAAACAGTTCCTCTGACATGTCCTCCTTCTTCCTTAACCGAGGTTTTCCACCCACAGTCGTTGACAGGGCCCTCAACCGTGTCTGGCCCATCTCCCGCGCATCCGCCCTCACGCCTTCTCCTCCCTCCCAGAAACATGATAGGGTCCCCCTTGTCCTCACTTATCACCCCACCAGCCTCCGCATTCAAAGGATCATCCTCCGCCATTTCCGCCAACTCCAGCATAATGCCACCACCAAACACATCTTCCCTTCACCGCCCCCCCCGTCGGCATTCCGTAGGGAATGTTCCCTCCGGGACACCCTGATCCACTCCTCCATCACCCCCTACTCCTCAACCCCCACCTATGGCACCTCCCCATGCCCACACCAAAGGAGTAACACCTGCCCCTTCACTTCCTCTCTCCTCACCGTCCAAGGGCCCAAACATTCCTTTCAAGTGAAGCAGCATTTCACTTGCATTTCCCCCAACTTAGTCTACTGTATTCGTTGCTCCCAATGCGGTCTCCTCTACATTGGAGAGACCAAACGTAAACTGGGCGACCGCTTTGCAGAACACCTGTGGTCTGCCCGCAAGAATGACCCAAACCTCCCTGTCGCTTGCCATTTTAACACTCCACCCTGCTCTCTTGCCCACATGTCTGTCCTTGGCCTGCTGCATTTTTCCAGTGAAGCCTAACGCAGACTGGAGGAACAGCACCTCATCTTCCGACTAGGCACTTTACAGCCTTCTGGACTGAATATTGAACTCAACAACTTTAGGTCTTGAGTTCCCTCCTCCATCCCTACCCCCTTTCTGTTTCTTTCCCCCTTCCTTTTGTTTTTTTTCCCAATAATTTATATAGATTTTTCTTTTCCCACCTATTTCCATTATTTTTAAATCTTTTATGCCCCCCACCCCCACTAGAGCTATACCTTGAGTGCCCTACCATCCATTCTTAATTAGCACATTCGTTTAGATAATATCACCAACTTCAACACCTCTGTGTTCTTTTGTCTGTGACATCTTTTGATGATCTGCTCCTATCACTGCTTGTCCCTACAACAACACCCCCCCTCCACTTCTCTCCCCCCCACCACCTTAAACCAGCTTATATTTCACCCCTCTCCTTGTAAAGAAAAATCAGTTCTGTTGAATGGTCATGAGGACTCGAAACGTCAACTCTTTTCTTCTCTGCCGATGCTGCCAGATCTGCTGAGTTTTTCCAGGTAATTCTGTCTTTGTTTTGGATTTCCAGCATTCGCAGTTTTTGTTTTTATCTTAGAAATGTAATACGTTGGGAGGAGGCGGTGGCATAGTGATAATGTCATCAGACTAGCAATCCAGAGACCCAAAGTAATGCCCTTGGGATATGGGTTTGAATCCCACAATGGCAGCTGGTGGATTTTAAATTCATTCAATAAATCTGGAATTAAAAAGCTAGTCTCAGTAATATTGACCATCAAACCATTGTCAATTGCCGTAAAAACCGATCTGATTTACTAACACCTCTTAGGGAATAATCATGGCTTACATATAGAAAAGTAGCAAGCAAATTTAGAAGGCACATGAAATGAAGGCAAGCATCAACTAGGCTTCGAGTGGGGAATAATGTTAAAAAGACAAAGTTAAGGGCACTCAACTGTATGCATGCAGTATTTGCAACTAGGTAGATGATTTAAAGGCACAAAAATAGGTATGATCTTATTGCCTTTACAGAAACATGGCTAAAGGGTGATTCAGACTGAAAACTGAATATTCAAGGATATTCGACATTAGGAAGGACAGGCAAAAAGGAAAAGGAGGTGGTGTTGCACTGATAATAAGGGATGGGATCAGTACATTAGTAAGGGAGGATTTCTGATTGGGAAAACCAAATGTGGTATCTGTTTGGGTGGAGCTAAGAAACAGCAAGGGGCAGTAAACATTGGTAGGAGTTGTTTATAAGCCACCAAACAATAGTGGTAGTGTGGGGCATGATATTAATCAGGAGATTAGAGAAGCATGTAGCATGGGTAATAGAGTAATCATGGGCAACTTCAATCTGCATATAGAATGGGTAAATCTAATGAGCACTAATACTGTGGAAGATGAGTTTCTGCAGTGCATTAAGAATGGTTTTCTAAAGCAGTATGTTGAGGAACTGAGAAGAGAACAGGATATTTTACATCTAGTATTATGTAACGAGAAAGGGCTAATTAATAATCTTGTAAAAGAACATTTAGGGGTGAGTGACTATAATATGATAAAACTTAATATTATGTTTGAAAGTCAGGTAGTTCAACCTGAAGCCAGGATGTTAAGTTCGAACAAAGGAAGAAATGAGGGGCAAATTGGCTGAGGTGCAATATATTAAAAGATATGACATTGCACAGGCAATGGATAGTACTTAAAGAATTATTTCATGGTTTACAAGAATTTAGCATTCCTTCGAGGCACAAAAATCGAAAAAGAGAAGTCAGTCAACCATGGCTAACAATGGAAGTGTTGGCAAGCTGTCACTAATAGGGTACCACAAGGATCAGTACTTAGGCCCCAGGCATTCACAATATATATCAATAATTTGGATGTTGTGTTACAACCAATCACCGGGTGAGGTCCCCCCAATTTGTTAAAATCCCGGACAAGGTACCCGAAATTGCTATGCTCCTGGGTGAGGAGGAATGAGCTGGCTCCCCTTCTCTATTCAACCCCCTCGGTTGGTCGCAACAAGGTTAGTTTAAAAAGGACCCCTTCCCTCATGGATACCTTTTCCCAGTCCAGATGTATTTATGTTGTTAAAGTTAACCAGGCTCTTTTGAGTTAAAGAAAGAGTTGAGTTTTTGAGTTACTAAAACATGAGAAAAACCAATAAAAATGCAACACACATATACAGAGATTAGAAATGAGAAGTGAGTCCAAAAATACAAATCAATCTTTGGCTTGTCCATGAGGAGTAAATGGTGAAATATTGCAGGTGCTCAGTTGGATGATTCCAATAGAGCTGGCTTTGGCAGGCGAGCAGTTGGTTTGGAGATTCTTGGTTCTGCAGGTTGGGTGAAAGAAGCTGTCCTGTTTCCTTTTTGACTGTGGTTTTGCTGACTTCTCATTTGCTTCCAGCTATCAGAGAGAGACTTTTTACCAGCAAGCGCAGGGATGCCTAGTTGATGTTCTTCAGGTGTGACCTTTGCAGCATACACTAGCACCAGAACAGAACACCAAAAGCTAGCACACAGAACTAGGGTTGTAGTTGGCTTTTTAAATCTTTTTCTTGTCTATTCCTGGAAGGGAAAAACAAACATAGCTTTCTCCCAGAAACTGCTTTCTTTCAACTCAGTTCATGTCCACAGTCTAGTATATAACACAACAAGAAATGGTTTCTGCTGAGATGGTAATAGTTGTTTTGCATTGCATCTCTTCTTTTGAAGTGTCTCTGCCTGAATGAGGCCTTGACATTTTTTCAGGTGTGACATTCTGTTCTCTCTGGACTTGTTGACCATGTGTAATCCAATAGGAATTTTCCAACAAGTGCTTACTTTACAGTCTCAGCCAACATTTGCTCATATGTCCTTTTTAAAAAACAGGTCTTCCTTTAAAAAGTTCAATACACCCATAAGTAATTTGGGCTATGGTCCACTGTCAGGACAGTGGAGACCACATGTAAAATTTCCAAGTTCATGGATAAAACAAAGCTGGGGGGAATGGGTGTTGGGAGGAAGATGCAAAGTGACTTCAAGGTGTACATTGAAAGGGTCACAAATGTAGGTAGGAAGAGACTGGACAAGGAGAGAAAAAAATAGAGTGGAGATATAGGAAGAAATAAGTTCAGTAAGGAAGGAACAGGCTGAAGCAATGGGTCGACCAAAGCAGTCCTATTTGTGGATTTTGGGAAGGAGGTAGAAGTGGGCTGTTCCGGGGTGGAGGCTGTGAAGGTAAAGTCTCCAGAGGAGATGAGGTTAGTGACAGTAGCTTGATGATCAATAGTGGGGGATCACTCCAGAGATGCAACCTGACCTGCTGAGTATTTCCAGCATTTTTTTGATTTTATTTCAAATTTCCAGCACCTGCAGTATTTTGCTTTTGTATTAATATTAAAAAAGGGCAATCCTTTTTTCTTTAATTCTCTATACTCCCCAACATTTAGGGAAGACATAACCCCCTACCAAAATGTTTAGTGGACAAAATTTCAGTCAATTACAGAAATATTTTAATTGCTAATATACTTGATTTGTATTTGGCAAAGGATTGAAAATTTGATCCTAAAGATTTAACAATCTGAACAGTTATTTGAAGGATCTGGTAATTTTGTTAAGAAAATGTGTTGACTGTGAGATTATTGTATCTGCATTGTAACACTTGTCATCACCTTGTTATCAAACCTTGGCTTCATTGACAGTACACAAGTTGAAGGAGCTGTTAAGCTGGCTAAATCCAATAAGGTACTAATGGATGTTATAAGTTAAACTTTAAGTAAACTGGTTTTAACTCCCAACTATGCTAAGGGTCACACTTAGAGATAAGCTATGTCATAAACATGGCTATTGCAAAAGAATTAATAATGATTATCAGGTACAGCACTGAATGCAGGTACTCAGTTCATTTGTCATGAGACAGTTGGCCTTTGTTAGTCTTCACAAGCTCAATTTCCTGAGAGGATCAAAAAAGCTTGTGTGTCTGTGGCTCACAAATAAATTTGCTACCAAGTGAGTTAAATTTGCTTAGGTTTTAGCTGAGTTACTGCATGGGATGCTTTGCAGAGACTGAAATCTTATTTCATTGGAGGGAGAGAAATTGTGTATAATGACTTGATCTTATGGTAAGTGCTCCTTTGTGAAGGGAATTATATTCACGTAAGAAAATCTGAAAGTGTCCTGGGCCTGTTTAGAGTTATGGGACTCAAAATGCCATGGTGCTCTCCCAGTTTCCTGCCATAACTCCAGTGGCGGAGCCCCCATTCTCAGCTATAAGCTATTTCTCTGAGAATTCCAATTCTCTCCCATTGAAGTTACAGGTGGAGATAGTAAGAGCCCCCATGCAATTTCACAGCCGTACAGTTCTTGCAACTTTTCTTGCATGCTCCTGGAACTTAGTTCCCCTAATTTAAAAAAAGAATTTTAAAGAGGAGTTGATGCTTTTCCTAAAGGTCTATTGGATGAGCAGTAAGGTCCTGTATTTGTTCCCTATTTTGCACCGAGTTAGCTGATCTCAGGTCAGTCAGTAGTAGTGGCACCATACTTGGTTGCAGTGACCTTGAGCCAGGAAGGAAAAAAAATCTGCCAGGATTCTCGCTTCTGATCATTGCATAGTGACCTGCACTGCAAAATGTCATGTTAGAACAAAACTGAGCCTTGGCTGTGCTGCACAACAATTGGATAATGTACTGGCATTCCCTATCAAGGCTCATAATTGAAGAATGATTAGTTGGTTGAGATGCTTGTGGCACTGTTTTCCAACATGAGCAAATGCCTATAGGAGAAAAAAAGAAGAAAGTGGAAAATTAATAAAAAGGTGATATTTATGCAGCATTGTAGCTTGATGCTCACAAAGCACTATTTATACAGACAACTTGAGGCTATCCACTGCATCAAGTGTAATACATCTATAATGTATTCAAAGTCTTGTTTCTGCACTTATTGCAGCCTTCTCCTCTCCTCCATGGCCGGACCTTAAACCGTTACTGATTGGATCTAGCTCATTCCCCATACTCCATTTTAAATGTACCATGAGAAACACCATGGGAGATCCATATGCATGTATGTGTGAGTGTATGGGATCATCCTTTGAAGTGGTAAAAGCTGTTAAAAAGAGAAAGAAGGACAGACATTTCATGCTGGTGTCTTTTGACCTGCAATGTAACTGCCTTTCTACAAACTTGCCTCATGAACAAGAATTAACTATAATTGACCTCTGGCTGTTTACATTAATGAGATTTTGAACCCTTAATGGGACAGGCCCAGCTTCCCCTTAGCAACAGAATAATGTATCTGTGGTACATAATTTAATGCTCCTGTCATAAAAAAACACATCATCCAACTTACTGTGAGTAATGGCACAAGAGATCTGTTACAACATAAGTACTCTGTCCTCCGTTGACAGTAAATATAGGGTAATGCATGGCCTTTGGGAGTGTGAGTTTAATAGAAGGAAAATAGATATGAAATTAAAATATATGCATATCTTGAAATGCTTTGGGATATTTTACTCTGTTAAAGGTACTATGTAATTGCAAGCTGTTGATAAAAATGAATATGATCAAACTGCAGTAAAAGCACATATTGATTTTTCAATGTACATTTATATGCTAAATTAGCATTATCCTGTTGCAATAAACTTAAACTTACCAATTTAGACTGCAGAATATAATACTAAATTTAGATCAATATTTTTAAATACTTGATTGTGTTTTCTTTGTAAAGGTTTTTTTTTAAATTCACCATCTACATGCACCAAAGAAACATTTACTGCTTTGTGCATTATAAAATATTTGCAGCTGTAACCTTAATAAATCTAATAAACTCCAAAACCCTTCACAAATCTCAAAATTGACTGCCTTCAGATTCCTATTTACTGACTGTGTGTTTCCCTGGGTGATACTTTATTTTTGCGTGTGAGGATAGCTGCACCGAGAACCAGTGACAGCAAGGAAAAAAATAGCATAAACCTCCACTGAACATTAATATAAGCTTGTAGCAAATAATAATAAAAAAATAATTTATTTGAGAGTATTGATGTTACAATATGTGATTCTTCACCTTGATCTTTTTATAACCAGTAGGGCACAGAACACAATTTAATTCTCATTCTGGTCAATAATTATTATTTTTAATTGCCTCTGAGATTTCTTGCATGATGAAGTATTTATAATACTGGATTTATGAGAAACACTTGTAAATTAAACATTAAGAAACCAGGAATAAAAACATCAATATTACATTTCTCTGTTTTAGTTGCAGTTTTTTTTGTAAGAAGTTTTTGACATGCAATAACATTATACAGGAATCTTAAGATGTGATTGTTAGATTTTTGGTTTATTTTCAAAAATATATTTAGAAAATATTTTAACTTTAGATCATATCAATTATAGTTGTGCAATGCATATTAATGCCCATTTGAAAATGTTTTACAAGCTCAATTGAAGGTGAGGTATTATAAGTGTGGGCGGATTCACAAGTTGGTGTTGGACCAGTCTGTGTCTATCTACCATAATTAAAATATACATATGTACATACAAAAGGCCCAAAAGCACCAATACACATATGCACTTCATTCCCCAGCCACCCATTGTTTTGTATTATGTGCTAAAAGCACTTTGCTTTTGAACATTGGATTGCTGTACAAAGCATTTTGAGTCAATGTTATGTTCATTATGGAACATTCTTGTTTCAAAATTTGTCACCCAGTGCCAGTATTAAATGCTCCCAGCTGCAGAGTAAAACTTATACTTTGTCCCAATAATGTGCCTTAATCCCAACTTTTGAAGAGCACCTTGTACAGCATAAATTTGGATTTGTTTTGCTTCCCAGAAGCTATCCCTGTAGCCTTTGCGATTGACAATTGATAATACACCAATGGCTAACTGTCCAAGTCAATTTGCACTTATAGCTAGCAGATAAGAGGATTCCCTCTCTTCATACTGAGCTGGATTCAACCCTACATGCAAGAGATGAGAGAACAGCGTCTAACCACATTTTAAACAATATATTTTGGTTTATGTCATTGCTCCAAAATTCCACTTGAAATTAGACAGGACGGTAGTGGAAAATTATGGAAATTTCGGGCTAGCAAAAATCTATCTCAAGTTTAAAATTTCAGCAGGGTCACAGACCTACACAGAAAGTTAGGTGTAGGCTTGAGTCTTTTACAAAGCTGTCTTTCTCCAGCGTGGATAGTAGTGCCATTTTCTGTGGTTCACTGCCAACTTCCACACAGCAGTCCCAGGAAGTGACAATCACTGGCCAAGATATTAGGAAAATCATTCAGATTATTAGAATCTACCCACACCTCTCTACTTGCATCCGCCCAAGTATTTGCATGTTATTGACAGAAAAAGAGGACCTATTAGTGGTCTAGGTGGGCGCAGGCAGGATAAAATACAGGTTAGGGCAGTGAGGTAACAGTAGACCTCATTGCCAGAAATGTTGCTTGTTCTCTGCTGCCATCCTGTTACATTTTAGCTGGGATCATGGAGGACAATCCAACCCACTGACTTTGCAGAAATTCTTCCCATGAATTCTGCAGAATAGGAAGATCCCACCTGTGTAAAGTGACTTCCACAATAATGTTTCTTCCATCTCAAGGTGTGCCATTGCATCTAACCGGATGCCATTTGGCAAGTCTCTATTATCTTAATGACGGTGGATGCGATGAAAACTCCCCATGATAGTTCATGCATTAGTGGTGCAGGATGAATAGAGGGATGCCAGAGAGAAGGCAGGCAGCAGTCAGATTAGCCAGGCTCATCATGACACCACTAAGTATACTTGCTGACCTTGGTGCATCTACCTGCCAATGTCTACGGGTTCTGGTTCATGAACTTGTCGAAAGGAAATTGATCTATATAGGAAAAGGAAAAGTTTGAAGAATTACAGGAGTGAGACTAATTGGATAGCTCTTTCAAAGAGCTAACACAGCTACAATAGACTGACTGGCCTCCTTCTGTGGTGTATTATTATATGCTTGCTATGAATATGGTGCAACTGCAATTGAGTTAATACTGTCAGTAGCAGGCAATGTTACTTAGCATTTTAGCCTTTACCTCTTTCCATACCAGCATAGGGATCACTTGCACTACTGGCCGATGCACTGCCCATGTGAAGAACAGTATGTACTCTTTTGAGAAGGAAGCCAGAGCAAAAGGACCTTTGGTGAATATTCGCAAATCTTTGAATGTTGTCGAGCAAGTTAAAAGGGTGGTTAAGAAAGTGTATGGCATACTTAGCCTTGTAAAAGGAACATTGTATACAAAAACTAGGAAATCATGCTAAACCTTTACAAATCACTGGTAAGACCTCAACTAGTGCCCTGTGTACAATTTTGGATATCACACTTTAGAAAGAATGTCAAGGTCTTGCGGAGGTACAGAGGAGGCCTACTATGGTTTACCTGTGGTGAAATGCTGTTCAACCTCGCCTCCAATTTAATACAGTTTTTTGAACTTGTGCAGGAGGCATTAAATTCAAAGTGTGGTGAAAATCTCATTAAAGAAGGCTAACCTAAATATTGTAATCATTCTCCCTAAAGGGGTTACTTACGGCTACCCAAATCCACTACAGTTAAATGAAAAATAGCTGTGTTTATGGTGGGTTAGGTTTGTGTTTTAGATTTTTATCAATTTAATGCCCTACCATCTCCCAATCTTTGTGGGGGTGAGAGGGTTCAAAACTGCCCTCCTCCATCCCCGATAGATGCCAGTACCTTCCCCACAACAGATATTAAACTGATGGGGCTGAAGTTACTTGCTGCCTGAGCTGACAGATATTTGGAAATGCCAGACCAGTGAACTGCGAGAGATGATCAATTGGCATTTGCATCTTGCAGAATTATGGAGATAAGGCCTGAGGCCCAATTTCATCAGGTGTGAGTTTTGAACACATCCTTAAAGCTGGTTCCTTAAAGCTAGTTTCTCTGCAATGACTTTTGCTGTTAGACTTGTTATCAATAGTATAACTTTATAATGTAACTAACTGGGTATTTTTGATATATGGTTACATTTTGCTAAGCATCTTATCTCATGCTTGCATTAGAGTTGGGAAAAAAGAATTCTGTCTCTCACCTGATTGCGACAACTACAATCTGAAATTAGAAACTTGCTTCTTCATGTTGTTGTCTGCATCCTTGAATAGTAGGGGAGACAAACAGCATTTCTTTAGGGAATGTTAGAATCAGAAATTGAATAAAATCAAAGAATATCAAATCTTATCTAAGCAAATCCTTCTTAAGATGGTGTCAAATATGAACCTTGTCTAATCCTTTCTAGATCACAGCTGGAATGAAATGATTCTGGAAAGAGAAAAGCAGGCTTCCATGGATGCCATCATGAAGGTTTGGGAATTTAAAAATCCCCTATTAAAACCGGTGTTGCTAAATAAAGCCCCAAAGGAATTAAGCTTTGCCCTGACCTTACTTCATAATCAGGCTATCTCTGCTGAGGCTCTCAAATGCTTCTCTTATTACTGCTTCGAACTTCATGTAACTGATTACTTTGTGGCTTCTCTACCTGATTTGTTCTGAAGTTTTATGGAAACAAGAATAACAGTGAATAGGGCCTATGTATTGTTCCACTCCATAATTATGCATCTAAAAGGAAATGAGTAAATTTGGTGACTTGATTCTGTCAATCAAACATTCATGACCAAAATTCTCACTGCATCCTCAACATTACAAAATTCCCAGTGAAATGTTAAACATCTGTTGCAGGTAAAGTTACCAGGAGCCATTGCCTCTATTTAGGTTTTTTAATCACCTTTTCTCACTCTTGGCTAAGACTTAGCTGTAACCTGAATCTCATTTCATTTTACCTCTCCTCAAGGGCAGCAAGTCATGTACTAGTACCAAGTAGAACAACAAAAGCACTGTTGTGCATCATAGCACAATGTCACCATAGCTTCAGTGTCATATGTTTGATGGTCAGGTAACCAGGAACCTAAGTACCTTTGGTCTGAGCTTTACTGCTGTCATTTAAACCCTGTTTATATGAGATCTGTGATTTGCATCAAATCATGATCAAAAGCAGGTCTGCATTATGGAACCCTGCAGGCATAGAAAGAAGGTTGAATCAATTTGAAGATTACACCAGAAAATAACAGCAGAAAAAATGTAATACACAATTTTTTAATTTATTTACCCAGATTCTGTGAACTGATACATTTTCTGCATGACTTTTACTTTGCTATAATCAGATTATGATATTTATAAAAGATAATAATCGTGCAGGTTCAATGTAACAGAAAATATCTATGTTTTCAAGCTGAAAATGTAATTTAACTAATTTGGAGCTCCTCCAGGTTATAAATATGCTGGACCATAATGAATCAATTTTGAAACTTTTCAAATCAGATTATTATAAATACATAATTCAAATTTATTCCCGATTTGGTATTGACAACAAAGTGCATATGTTCAACATAGCTGATAAATTAGAGTTTCAGTTGTGATACTTTGTGACAAGTCTAAGCCAAGAGGAGCAATTTCCATCTCTTTACTGCTCCATTTATGATCAAAAATGGGGTGCTCATGGCTAGAAGACAAATTGGCTGTTTGAGCTGCCACTTTGTGACTCTTTCAGACTGGTCATATTTCCTTGGGGACAGTAATTATAGTGGCTGGAACTCCTAGGGTCCTTCTAGAAATCACACTCTGAAGAATAATGAGCAGGAAAGAGAAAGGAGCAAACAGAGCTGGAGCTGGAGGGACAGAAAATGGAAGGAGCATGTCCAAGGAAGCTTTAATTTCCTAATGCTCAGAACTTACCTACAGTTTTCTGAGGACCAGTACAAAATAAGTCTTTGGTTCTCTAGAGAGACTGTAACAGATGTGTCACTTTTTGGGGGGTGTCACTGGCAAAGCCAGCATTTATTGCCCTACCTAATTTCCCTTGAGAAGATAGTGGTGTGTCACCTCCTTGAGATGCTGCAGTCTGTGTGATGAAAGTACTCCCCAATGCTGTGAAGTAGGGTGTGAGAGGATTTTAACCCAGCAATGATGAAAGAACATATTTCCAAATTAGGATGGTGTGTAACTTGGAGGGGTACTTGGTGGTGTCTACATACAACTGCTATCCTTGGTGGCAGAGGACACAGGTTTGGCGAATCACTGCAGTGCATCTTGTATTTGGTGCACACTGCTGCTGCTGCTGTGCGCCAGTGATGGAGTGAGTGTGTGTTTAAGTTGGTAGATGGGGTGCCAATCAAATGGGCTGCTTTATCCTGAATGGACTCTGCAATCACTGAGGTTCACAGGCCCTCCTCCTTCTCTTAGTTGTTTAATTGGTCACTATGATTCATGACTGGATGTGGCAGGACTACATAGCTTAAATTTGATTGATTGATTGTGGGATGGCTCAGCTCTGTGTATAGTATACCGCATTTGCTGTTTAGCATGCATGTAGTCCTTTGCTGTAGCTGCACTCTAATTGGTACCTCATTTATAGGTATGCTTTGTACTGTTCCTGGAATGCTGTTTGACACTCCTCACTGAGTCAGGGTTGGTCCCTTGGCATCATGATAATGGTAAAGTGAAGGAATGTCAGGCTAGGAGATTACAATCTTGCTGCTGCTGATGGCCCTCAGCTCTTCATGGGTGTCCAGTTTTCATCTGCTAGGTAATGCTAATATTGTTCTAAATCTACTGGTAACTCATTTAGCACAGTGATAATGCCACACACTATAGAATGTGTCCTCAGTGTGAAGGTGGAGTTTCATCTCCACAAGGGCTATGCAATGGTCACCCCTACCAACACTGTTATAGGCAGATGCATCTGGGAAAGGTATGAGATTAAGCAGATTTTGCCCTCATTTTGGTTCTCTCACCATCTGCTGCAGGCTCAGTCTCGCAGCTATGTTCTTCAGGATTCAACCAGCTGGTACCATCCAGCCACTCTTGGTAATAGACATTGAAGTCCCCCCAACCAGAGTACATTTCTACCTTCAGTTCTTCCAAGTGGTTTTCAACCTGGAGCAGTGCTGATTCATCAGCTGGGATAGGGTGGTAGGTGATAATTAGCAGGAGGCTTCTTTGTCCATATTTGACCTGAAGTCATGAAATTCATGGGGTCTGGAGTCATTATTCAGGACTCCAAAGACCACCCTCTCCCGACTATGTCCCTGCTTATGGTGCGTTGGTCCTGATGGTGAGACAGGACATTACCAGGAATTGTGAATTGACTGCCTAGGTTAAGGCCAAGTGATCTGTCTAGTTTTATTCTTATTATACATTTTTATAGCAATTTTGGTACAACTGAGTGGCTTGCTAGGCTATTTCAGAGAGCAGTTAAGAGTTAACCACATTCCTGTGGGTCTGGGGTTACATAGAGACCAAGCTATGGAGGGTAATGCATTTGATGTGGTCTACGTGGACAGTAAACAGCTTTTTGATGGTTTCAGAAGATGGGTAGTAACATCTCCAGTCTGGAACGTGCCCTTTTGTCCTTTTGAGAGTGTGGCATTTTGAATCCACAGACCAAGTTAGACATCCATTTTTAAAGGAAAAGCCAGTTCCAGAAAATTCCACACTAAATAAAGTTTATGTTTTAAAAGTTATGAATAGGATGTGCCTTTACTGGGCATGACACTGGGCAAGGACAGCAGATTTCCTTCCCTGAAGGGCATTAGTGAGACTGGCATGGTCGCCATCACTGATACTAGTTTTATTTGATTAACTGAATTTAAATTCCCCCAGTTGCTTGGTGGGGTTTGAATGGGCTGGAATTTACGGGGTGCCGCAATTCCCCGCAACCCCCGCAAAAAAGTATTGGTGCGCAGCCCGCCCACAATTCTCTTGGCTGCCCCACAGCAATCTAACGATGGGACATCGTTAATTGCTTGAAGGTGAGACTTCAGCCTCTGTCTCAGTATTATGAAGCTATTAATGTATGTAATATTATTGGAAAATATTTTTCTTTTAAAATAGATGTTTAGTCTGTGGGTGTGTCTTGATTGGATTAAAGCCAGCTAGTCTGGGTGCTTTGATGTGTACTAGTTTTGAGATGTAAGAGAGCTAGAGTGCATGTGCACATTTGAATAGAGCATTGAAGAAGTGGGGTGAAATCTGACACATAGCTAGCAGAGACCAAGCAATATGTTTATATTACTAGTAAAATTGGTAATATGAAAGGGGTTTTATTGTTAGAAGAGGCTGATGATACAATGAGAATTTACATTCAATGAACAGTGCTAGGTATAAGGATAGCAGTTTTGTATGTGCAGGGCAGAGGCAATGTAACATCAAAGCCTGTAAGCCTACCATTGTGTCTGTGAGGAACCAAAGTGAAAGGAACCTAATTTTGAATTTGTAAGGTGAAAATGCTTTGCCTGGTGTCTGCTTAAAAATCTACGAGGTGCTGTTGCCTTAATGGAGAGTCGTTTAGAAATTTGGTAAAAGTTATGATAGTAGTAATTTGTAGCCATGTGTATATGTTTAACTTGTGTAAATTAATAAAATGTTTGGTCTGATTCCTGAATTTAGAGTTGCATCTCAAACATACCACTTAAAAATATAGCTTATGACAGTTGTTTAAAGTAACCCACTGGGATTTTTAAATAACTGAGCTTTACAAAACTACTGTCTCATAACACTCAGGCGGAAGATCCGCCTTAGAGAGATGCTGGACAATCAGATTGGCTGGCAGCTGTGTAGTCACACCATTGGCTGTCCGACACCTCTGTAAAATTTCAGACAACTTGGGGTGGTCAGGTGGGTGGTGGGAAGGCCACCTGTTGGATTTTACATGCTTCCTCACCTTCAAATCCACTGGTGTGGGAGTGTAAAATCCAGCCCCATGTCTCCATAGCCAGGCCTCTGATTACTAGTCCAGCGAAATAACCATTATGCTATTGTACCATAATGCTGCCTTGACATGAAAGACAGTCTTTCTCACCACATCTCCGGAATTAAGCTCTTATATCCATATTTGGACTAAAGCTGTAATGACTTCTGGAACTGAAAGAGGAATGGAGCCCAAACTGAGCATTGGTGAACAGGCTATTGATGAGTAAGTGCCTCTTGTTAACACAGTTATAACATTTTGTTATTTTGCTGATGATTGAGAGTAGGTTGATGGGGTGGTAATTGGTGAGATTAGATTCACTTTTTGTGGACAAGCCATTCCTGGGAAATTTTCCACTTTGAAGTGGGTAGATGCCTGTATTATACATGTACTGGAATAGCTTTGCTAACGGCATGATTAGTTATGGAACTCAAGTCTTTACTACTGCTGGGATGTTGTCACGGCCCATGGTCTTTGCTGTATCCAGTGTGTACAGCATTTCTTGATATCATGTGGAGTGAATGGAATTAGTTGAAGACTAACCTCTGTAATGGTGTGGACCTTGGAGGAGGCCAAGGTGCAGCATCCACACTAGGCACTTGTGGGCGAGGATGGTTGTGAATGCTTTAGCCATGTCTTTTGTGGGGGATGTTCATGGAGCCTCATCCTTCCATCCACCACCATTCACATCTGGATGTGGGAGGACTACAGAGCTGTGATCTGATCCTTGGTTATGGAATCACTTAGCTCTGTCTACAACATGCTTCCTCTGCTTTTTGGTATGCATGTAATCCTGTGTTTACCAGCTTTACCAGGTTAGCGCCTCATTTCAGGTACGCCTGGTGCTACTTCTGACATGCATCCAGCAATCAGCATATAGCATTGTTTGTTGCAAGCAATGGCTCTGCAGCCCATGAAGTTCTTTGCCTTTGTCTCTCTGCATGCAATACCATCATTAAGTCTGCAGTTAATGTATCTCTAAAACGAACTTTAATCCATTACTGTACACTGCCACAATAATGTCACTTGCCACAGCCATGGCCACTCTGCATTACTGAATAATTGTGCAACTTTTCTAAAACTAGTAACTTCAGTGAAGATTATGCCAAGTAATTTCTTTGGTAGTAAATGAGTAACATGTGCACATATATTTTCTATTAAAGCACTAAAAAATATGAATAAAATAGCAAACAACACAAAATAAGCTTGTGACACAGAACCAGTTTTGAGGATTTTTTTTTTAAATTCAGATAGCTCAGCAAGTCTACACAGTAAGTAATTGAACCCTACAGATCAAAAAGGTCCTGGTTTCGATCTTCAATCTGTATTGAGTTAGTTAATCCCAGCCAGATTGGTATTAGGCTTCTACAATTAGCCTCAGTGGGCTTGAGTTAGGAAACAGAATATCATAAGGGGTTCCTGCTTCTAACTGTTTTTCAGCAAACCCACTCTAAAAATGTGTGTAAGGACAGGATTTGATCTGACTCGCAATCAAATAATCTACTGCTACTCACCTTCTGAAACTTGCATTTTAAAAAATTCATTTACGGGTGTGGGCGTTGATGTCTAGGCCAGCATTTATTGCCCATCCCTACTTGCCCTTGAGAAGGTGGTGGTGAGCTGCCTTCATGAACTGCTGCAGTCCCTGTGGTGCAGGTACACCCACAGTGCTAGTGGGAAGAGAGTTCCAGGGTTTTGACCCAGTGACAGTGAAGGAATAGCAATATATTTCCAAGTTGGGATGGTTGAGTGGCTTGAAGGGGAACTTCTAGGTGGTGGTATTCCCATGTATCTGCTGCCCTTGTCCTTCTAGATGGTCACGGTTGTAGGTTTGAAGGTGCTGCCTTAGGAGCCTTGGTGAGTGATCGTTTAAATAAAATTTTGAAGATTGGAATTGTACACCAACAAAGAGTTTCCTTCATCAAAGGAAAAGGGTCTGAACATTGACAAGAAAATGTATCTTTTTAATGAAAATTGTGCCTTTTTCATCATTGACAAATAAACGAACTTATAAGTATTTTAAAATGTTGCCTTTTCTAGTGTATTCCAGGAATGTTGTTCATTTTTAAAAAATGTAAAAGAAACTATCATCATTACTCTTTGACTGATGCTTTAGCTATTTTTCACAAAGACATCACAAAGGTTACTTTTCCTGTAGTGCAGTATTACAGGAGCTTTGTCTTTTAAATACATGGCTGCTATCATCCCAGTAAGATCATTTCATGCTTTATCAATTATTGAGGCCTTAATGATAGATTCAGCCATTGTCTAATGTTTATCATTCTCTCTAATTGAACATTTTGACTGCAAAATTGCGTTAGTGATTGAATATATTCACTTTTTTCAGGCAAGAATGTTATCTGATCTATTTGTGAAGTGAATGGAATTGACTGACGACCTCACATTCGATGGTGAATATTTAGGTGCTGATTTGATGAAACAGATGCAATATGCACAGTATGACACTTGATCTCACCAACTCCTCAGACCCTGATCAGCTATTGTTAATTCTACATAAAGTAAAACTTTCCCTTCTTTTGTCTTGGATCCATTGGAATAGATTAACTTTTTTTTTAAGTAGAGAAGGCACAATGAAAGCAATATTTGACTCAGGGTGGCTTGTCATTAACTTTGAAGGCTAAACTGACAAAAAGAAGAAAACAGATGAAATATTGAAACTAAATGACTCTTTAAAGGCCATACAGGTGCTGAATTTCCTCTGCTAATGCAAGTCATGTCCAAAAGGTTAAACACTAATTTAATTCTGCCCAAGTGGCAATATGCTAATAGCTCTCAAATTTCCAGTTCATTTGCACCAGGATTAGACGTAGACCAATGCCAGAGGAGGGTGGAATGAGCAAAAAGTCCAAATACAAGCTTTAATTGGCCTTAAAACCTCAAAAGCAAACTTTTTTTGGACCATTCAATGTCACATCGGTGAGCACCGAATTATACTGGGTATTGTTTTCAGTTGCTATAGACATGGGCCTGGATTTTTGCTCCCAGCTCAGGCCAACCAACGCCCAGCCACCCACCACCATTTGCTCTTACCCCCTTGATGCCAATTCACCCAGTATCCACCATGGGCAGATCTCAGGACCCCTTTTTATAAAATTCATTCTTGGATTGGGGTGTCATGGGCTAGGCCTGAATTTATTGCCCATCCCTAATTTTGAGATTAAATAAACTTCTTAAGTGTCCATTGATGAATTCACTGGCCCGGATTTTCGTCCGCAGGCCAGGTGTGCAGAACCAGGAGAGTTCCTGGCTTGGTGAACCCAACTTTTAAAAAATGGCTGCCCAGATGGCAGATTTTGATCTGAGGAGGCATCAGGCTATATTAGAAGTTGGGTGGATGGCTCCAGAATTCATGAGGGGGATGCTGGGTGCGGAAGCCAGCTGTGTGGATGACCTGCCTTGGGGCTCCGGCACTGTGCCCCAAAATTAAAAAAAACAATAAAGCATAAAACATCCCTCCAGCCCTCACCACCCTCCCATACACTCCCCATGTCCAATTCATGCCAACTCATGACACCTCATGCCCTGTACCTACCCCATAAGCCCTCAGACCCTCCATGCCAACCTATGCCCCTCTAATCACCCCATAACCCCTCATACACCCCATGCCAACCTATGCCCCTGTACCCAACTGTCATAATGCTTCATACCTTCCATGCCAACCTATACCCTTGTACCTACCCCATAGCCCTTTAAGCCCTTATGCCAACTTAGTGCCAACTCATGTCAGTCTATGTCCCCACCCACTACCCTTTGCCCTTACACCCCCTACAATGCGAACTCACCCAGTATCCACCATGGACAGACTTCATAGATGAGATCAAATAAAATTCTACAAAATAAGGTTCTGAGTGTCTATTACAGACTTCACTCTGGAAACTGACAAAGATGTTTACCAGGGCGGGGCCTAGAGGCCATCCCATGGCAACAACATCTATTTGGGCATTAAAACTGAACTCAGCTACACAAGTTGCTGAGTTCATAGGTTCAATTAATACCAATTCAGACACTGGTGTAGCGTCTCAATCGACATGATATAGTGATGTGGAGCAAATGTCTATGGCTTCCTTGAGTGGTACATTGGTGAATAGGCTAGCTACATATATTCACACACAGTGTTACTATGACAATCATCTTGTTAAAACCAATTGGTAGTTAAACCGGTGATGGGCATTAATTATCCCAACTGAATAGAATAAAAAGGTACAGCTGGAACACTTTGTGTGGAAGTTACTGGAAAGTTAGTAGCACTGAGGAGTTGTCTTGGAAATAAACCAGCTTTAACCAAGAGATCTGCCTGGATTAATTCTTGCACCACAATCTCTTATTGTGAGTAACACACAGGGCCTTGTCCTTTGCAGACAGAAGGAGCGTGTTCACACATTACGCCTTTTTCAACTAAACAAAAGTTTGGAGACTGCCATTCCCTGGTTCATTCCCCAGGGCAATGTCTTGACCAATTAGAGTTCTCCACGCCAACCAATCAGCACTCTTTTCTTATGCGGCATAAATTTTTGTTCCCTTTACAATTGGTATTTTTGTGAATCTGTCCTGATGAGTGCAAGACGCAAATCTTGGACAACATGGCTCTTTTTTCAATAATACTCAAATTTAGGAAATGTTCGGTAGCTTATTTATGGAAACATGAGGATAATTGTTTTGCTTTGGCATTCCCAGTGATCCAATAGAAATTCCCAAATGCTTTGCTGGTAGACATAGTAATATATTAAAAATGCTAAATCAGAAAACTTATCAGAACTTATGTTTTGATTATCTGAAATATCAGTGGAGCTGCTGGAAGAAATAGCAAATCATTATCAATGAATGTCTTCCACACCAAGAGCTGCATCTCTCCATCTTCAATTTCTGTTGCTATCGCGGTGTCTCACTTTTATCTTACTGCAATCTGACCATATTATATGGTTATGCAGCAGACTGTGATTATTTTGGTGCTGTGCTATAAACTGCTTAAGTGGTCCAAACACATTCTTTGCTTTAGTATTACAGACCTCATGGAAATTCTACTTCCATGTGAATAGTAATTGAATGTAAGCCTTTTCTGTTCATGTAATTTATGAGAAGAACCCTTGTGCTCAAGCAATTACCATCTACATTCTGTGGGTAATGGGGTACCAATGTGTATGAGCCTCATCTTCATTTGATGTCTACATGAACTCATCTCCCTCATTTAAATTGTGGAATGCATTGGATACCCCAAACAAGCTCCCAACTTCAGTACCCTGTTTACTGCAATTTCTATTTCAGCAGCAGGAATGCAGCTTAGGGAATGACTTGTCGACCAAGCTGTTCATATGCAAAATTGCACCGCCTACCCCCACTGCAGCAACAGAATAAGGAAATGATAAACATGTACCAATGCTCCTGGGAACACCCACCACCCACAAATCTAGCATCAAAGTTTACCACATAAGTCTTCAACTTGCTTTTTCCAAGTTTTCCCCTTTATCCTATCAGTGGAGAGCCAGTACTTATCCCCACCTCCTTGCTGTGCTCCACCTCACTGCTGCCTCGTTACACCAGGAGGGGCTCCGAAGCCCCATGGGTTTCCTTATGCTACTGATAAAATTCAAATCATCCTGTAAACTCTCAGCTAATTTGGCTTTTAAATATCTCAATCGACGATTCACTGCCTCGATGCCAGAAGTCTGCCACCCATGATTCCCACCACTGGTAAAATCCAGAAACTATGTCATGATGTCAGACTTCCAGCCAAATCCAAAACCCCCGCCCCCTCCAACCTCACACTTGGTGGGCTGGTAAAATTCTGACTAGTGATTAACCAAATAATCTGTTATTGGTAATGTTGGTTAGGGAGGGATGGCCAGGATATTGGAAGAACTACTTGTCTTCTTGGAATAGTCCATAGGAATATTGGAATTGCAGGACAAAAAACTGACAGCGATCTTTCTAATTTGCTTTCCATTCTGGTGGTTGCGTAACACAAATGTTAATGGAGATGTTGACAAGTTATATCTCTATCAATCTCTAGCAATTAGTTGAAAACAGACCCAGGCATGTTGAGGAAAGCCCCTTGTGGTGGAAAGCTTTGGGAATTATAGATCCTAAGTCACCTGCACATCAACTTTGGAATCATTTGTGCCCACCTGAGCAGGAAAGTGGGTTCCATGTTTAGGCATAAAAATTGGCTCCAGAATGAGCATTGCTGGCAGTCATTCTCCAACATCAGACCTGAGGTTGATCTGAAACTGAACCTCATTCAACAATTTAGGTAAACTGCCAATGTCTTTGTGCGGAATCCCATGGCAACTTGTCGTTTTTAATAGATAAATTTGAGTCAGCTGCCTGGGTGGGGTGAAGACTGACAGAGAGACAATTGGTCAATTGCATGTTGGCAGAGGCTCCACTAGATCCCAAAACAAGTGTTGGGCTCCTTATTAGCATATGGGGCCTAACTCGTCTGCACATCAACCTGGGGGTTTCATTGAGCAGAAACTGAACTGGACAATCCACATAATTACTGTGGCTACAAGAGCAGGTCAGAGACTCGGAATCCTGCGGCGAGTAAGTCACCTCCTGACTCTCCAAAGCCTCTCCACCATCTACAAGGCACAGGTCAGGAGTATGAAGGAATACTCTCCACTTGCCTGGATGAGTATAGCTCCAATGACACTCAAGAAGCTTCGGGACAAAGCAGCCTGCTTGATTGGCACCTCATCCACAAACATTTACCACCGACGCACAGTGACAGCAGTATGCACCATCTACAGGAGGTACTGCAGGAACTCACCAAGGGCTCCTTAGGCAGCACCTTCCAAACCCATGAGTACTACCATGTAGAAGGACAAGGGTAACACAAGGACATGGGAACACCACCACCTGGAAGTTCCCCTCGAAGCCACTCATCATCCTGATTTGGAAATATATTGCCATTCCTTCACTGTCACTGGGTCAAAATCTTGGAACTCCCTCCTGAATAGCACTTAGGTGTATCCACACCAAATAGATTGGAGTGGTTCAAGAAGGTAGCTCACCGCCCTCTCAAGGTCAATTAGTGATGGGCAATAAATGCTGGCCTAGTCAGCGATGCCCACATCCCATGAATGAATTTTTAAAAAAATGTGCTTTAGGCCACCATACTTGGTATTGAAAACTATTTTAGGCCAATATAGCACCTAATATTTTTAGGCATCTTTGGAGTGCAGGACATAGCTCTGCAAAACTGGTAATTTTTTATCCTGATTTTGATCTGGAAACAGCATAACAATGACCAATTTCTACCCTCTCAATAAAAAGACAGTTCTCTGACAATGCAGCAGTCCCTCATTAATGTACTGAAGTGCCAACCTAGATTATGGGTGGAATTTAATGGTCATGACGGGGAGTCTGCCCACTGGCTGGGAAACCGATGGCAACTCCACTGTGGGCATTTTCAGGAGGCCCGATGGGATTAATTTCCAGTTGGACCCCTATCTGCTTTTTGGCTCTTGTAAGGAGAATTTCCCCCAGAAATCCTGGTCATTCTAATTCCATTTTATAATATTTGTGATTGGAAATGTGATTGTAGATGTTCTGCAAGCAACAAACAAATGTGCACATGTAGAAAATTGAAGGAACCTTGAAAATTAAACTGCTATTTTCCAAATATAAATTCCTTACTATATTTATAATTTCCCCAAATAATGTAACTTCTCACAAAGAATTCCTCTGAGCGTACATCACTAATTCTGGTTTTGACTACCGTTGCTGTTTTCTTTTTAACTTTTTCCACATACATCACCCAAGAAGATTATGAACTCCTGCTGGTAAACAGTTGCGATGTCATCCATTTAGCCAAACAACCTCATGACCAATCAGACTTCAAAGGTTGTAAGCCACATGCTCAGTTCAGGTCTGCTAGGCAGTGAACTCATAAATGTATATTTTTTACAAAATGTCATCTTAAATCTCAGCTTGAAATAAAAATACAGCAGCCAGGGCTTGGAGTCTGGGTAACCTCATCTTTTTATTCTAGATCAAATATGAGCTTCATATTACCTAGACTCTTTCACTTACCTACAGTAGGCCCCAACTATTGTTTTCTTGTCACAAATTGTTGCCTTTCTTTGTTATTTTACTGTTATTTTATCTCAAGGTTTTGCAGAAATATCAATGAAATTCACCTGTTCAGTATTTCAAAAAACACTGCACAAATGCCAAATATTATTGTTTGCATTAAATAATTGGAGATACAGACAGAGATGTGAGCTAATGCTGTCCAAAAAGCTTTTTCTTCAAGCCAAAATATAGACTTGTATCATTGCGGCTATGTTTTTCACATTACAACATAAAAGGGGATTAAACAGCACCCGAATTCAAAGAAATTACATTATGAATTTATGTTTCTATATCGTGCTTTCTTAAGATTTAAATGTTAGTTACAGTACTCCACAGATTTCTCACTGCATTAAAATAACATTAATACCAGGTACTGAGAGGTTGTGGAACTGTCCATCCGGTAATTTGGGCACATGCTAAATCCTAACCACAACAATGCTGTGATGAGGAAACAGAGTGTGGAAGTGAGACATTTAAAGAGGAAAAAAAGAACAGTAAGTCCTTGTAGTTGGCACAGAAGTGGCATGGACAAAGAGACATTTTACTCCCACAGAATCTTGCTTAAGCACTCATGGTGCACAAGTAACTTTGGACAACAGAATAACATTTCACAGGAATTTATAGTAAAATAAAATTGCATACCATAACTTTGCAAAAATCTAACCATCAGTGTAATTTACATGGATACATGTTATCTTTAATAAAATGATCTAGACATGGGGGGAGAATTTTTTCCCCGTCGGGCGGGCTGAGCAGGACCAGGCGCGGGCGGACGCACAGCTGATCGCTGTCCGCGACCGGCTGCACGCTGCCATTTTACATGGGCCAGCCAATTAAGGCCCGCCCAGCACGATGCACACCCGGAAGCGCTGAGCGCTACCTGTGCGGGCGAGGGGAGGAGGGAGAGCCGGGGCCTGTGCTCGAGTGCAGAAATCTCCCTGAGGCACGGAGCTGCCTCAGGGAGATTAATTTGATTATGAAAACCTGAAAGAAAGAATTTAAAAATTATTTAGACATGTCCCCTCATGTGACAGTGTCACATGAACTGGGACATGTCTATGAATTTTAATTAAAATTTTATTAAAGTTATAAACCCTTCATGAAATCTCATCCTGTCCGTGGATGAGGTTCCATGAAAAATGTGATGGCTGCCTGGGCGCTTTGTCTACCCGCCAACCTTAAGGTTGGACGGGCAGCCCTGACAAGTACTTCACTTAGTTCATAAATGGCCTTAATAGGCCTTTGACAGTTCAGCAGGTGCGCAGCCCGCTGAACTGAAGCTCAGAATGATGCACAGTGACGTTGTGATGCACGCCAGATGTCACTGCACGTCATTTTATGTGTAGCGGGAGGGCCCCGCACGCCGACCAGAAGATTCTGCCCGTGGAAAAATTTCCATGTAGGGTTCTCCCGATCTCACTGCCTAAGATCAGTAGAAGCCCCAAAAAAGATGGCGGAAATGGTTGTTTAGAGAGCTGGATTTGAAGCCACTGATAAATTAAAGTTGCACTTGCTCGTAGACTTTCCATGAGCTTTTGCATTGGAACTTACCTTTACCCAACATCTAAAAAGTGCAGCACCCTCTCCAGAGCATCTGGAACCTGTGTGAATAGGGTAAGCAACTGTGTGTCTCCTTTACTGATTAGATTGAAAAGTTGGTATTGAACAATCTAGTGATAAAAACAAAAAAACTGCGGATGCTGGAAATCCAAAACAAAAACAGAATTACCTGGAAAAACTCAGCAGGTCTGGCAGCATCGGCGGAGAAGAAAAGAGTTGACATTTTGAGTCCTCATGACCCTTCGAAAGAACTTGAGTTTGAGTCCAAGAAAGAGTTGAAATATAAGCTGGTTTAAGGTGTGTGGGGGGGACGGAGAAAGAGAGAGAGAGAGAAGTGGAGGGGGGGGTGTGGTTGTAGGGACAAACAAGCAGTGATAGAAGCAGATCATCAAAAGATGTCAACAACAATAGAACAAAAGAACACATAGGTGTTAAAGTTGGTGATATTATCTAAACGAATGTGCTAATTAAGAATGGATGGTAGCCCTACCATATTTTGAAGGGTCATGAGGACTCAAAACGTCAACTCTTTTCTTCTCCGCCGATGCTGCTAGACCTGCTGAGTTTTTCCAGGTAATTCTGTTTTTGTTTTTGTTTTACAAGGAATAGAGCCTCTCAAGCATCAAATTTCAGACCAAAGGACCAAATATATTTCTAATTGCTGCATAGGAGTTTGATGTACAAATCTCTTTCCATTCAATACCATTAAAAGGGAATACTAATCCTACCAAATCACTTAAAGGATAAACTTCCTGCTAATTTAGTGGCTCTTTTGAAGCATTCAACTATATGCTTAGTACTTGAACACCAGAGGTCACTGTAACTTGTAATATGGATTAATTACTGTTAAAATCACGCCATGAAAACAATTCGTGAAGGCTAAGGTTTTCATTATAAATTGGATGCACTTTAGTTAGATAATCAGCTTACAATTCTTTTTGAATGATAAATTAAATCTATGCCATTTTAAAAATATTTTGTGTACTGCTTTGCAACGTTCTGAGCACATTTTGAATTGTAGTGAAAATGTGTACTTCATGTTAGCATATTCATTTCAGCTTGTTTTACATTGATAGGAAATGCTGGTATTAACGTGGCAAGCATGATTCCAAGTGTGAAAGAGCAGAATTGACATAGAAATGAGAAAACTTCAATTTATACTGGAAATGCACATAAAGAAACCAATGGATAAAATTTTCAGTTAAATGGACTGAATAAAATGTTAATTGACACGTTATTGACATTTAAATAATTTATTAAAAAATATATTTATTCTCTTTCATTTTAAAAACTGTTAGGAATTTAGCTTTCACACTTCTTCTGATAGGACCTTTCATATCCTAATTCTTTATGTAAAAAAACCTCAAACTCTCCCTTCATTCTTTTATACTAGTCTCAAACTTATGTTATAATTAGTTATCAACTGACCAATGGAAATAGTTCTTCTCAATTTATACGATTGAAACTCTTCATAATTTTGCATATTTGCATCGAGTCCCCTCTTAACTGATCATTGCCCTAATGAAAGAAAGGCCAACTCCCTCTTGTTTCTCATTACAACTAAAGTCTTTCATTCCTATTATTAGTGGGGAAATGATGGCATAGTGGTGGTGTCACTGGATTAGTAATCCAATTATGCTCAAAAGCTACCATAGCAGCTGGTAGAATTTAAATCCAATTAATAGAATCTGGAATAGAAAGCTAATCTTAGTAATAATGATCATGAAACTATCATCAATTGTCATAAAAACCCTCCTGGTTCATTAATATCCTTCAGGAAAGGAAATCTGCCATCCTTACCTGGTCTTGGCCTACACGTAAGTCCAGATCCACAGCAGTGTGGTTGACTCTTAAATGCCCTCTGAAATGGCCTGGTGAGCCACTCAGTTCAAGAGCAATTAGGGATTGGCAACAAATGCTGCCTTTGCCAGCAATGCCCACATCCAAAGAAATAATAAATTAAAAAAATTATTGTCCTAGTGACTCCCTTCTATATCTTCTCTTTAGCCTAAAGTAAGCTGCTCAAAAGTGGACATTGCATTATAACTTGTGCAAACAATTATTTTTATAAGTTCAGCATTTACTCTTTGATGTTATACTCTATGCCTCTTTTTATCATACTTATTTTTAAAGATTGTTCAGTTTTTTGCTCCTGTAACCCTTTTAAAGTTTACCATTTAATATATATGTCCTCATATTATTCTTTTCTCCAAAACGCATCTCTTCTCATTTCTCTACATTAAGCCACATAAAGAGATATAAGGACAGGTGACCAAAAACTTAATCAAGGCAGTTAGTTTTAAAGACTGATTTAAAGGAGAGGGATTTGCTGAGTTGGTGGTTAAGGAAGGGAATTCCAGCGTTTAAAGGCTAGACAGCTGAGGTCATATATAAGAATGAGCTTGCATTTACATGGAAACCTGTCACATCTCTTGGAAGCATCATAAAGTACTTAACTTGGGGAGAATTTTTAGCTCATTGGGCGGGCATGCGCCCGACCCAACCGAGCGTAAAATGATGCACGATGACATCAGGTGAACATCCCGTTGTCATCATGCACTGGCACACGTACGAGTCGGCAGTGCGCCCGCTGACAATTAAAAGTCTCATTAAGACCCTTAAAGTCATAATTGAATTAAAGTTTTCCCTGCCCGTTCAACCTTATGGTTGGCGGAGTCATATGAGGGGACATGTTTTATAACATTTTTAAAATCTTTATTTTTGATGATTTAAAATGTTCATCTCCCTGAGCCTGTGCCTCAGGGAGATTTTCAAGCGTGCACCCACGCACAAGCGTGAATTTCGCATTCGTTCCCCACCCCTCCTCCCCACCACACAGGCAGCACTGAGCGCTGCCGTTTGCGTTTCACACTGGGCGGGCCTTAATTGGCCTGCCAGTGTAAAATCGCAGTCTGGCCCCGATCGCAGATGGCAGTCAGCTTCCCAACTGCCCCCGCAGAGCCTGCACGATGGGGGCAAAATCCTCCCCATACAATAGATTTATATGAGCTAAGATGCTGCTATTATGTAGGTGGTTGACACTGCAACAATTTTGCGCACAGCATTGTCCCACAGCAATGAGATGAATGAGCAATTAATCTGTTCTTGGTTGTGCTGGCTGAGGGAAGAATCTTGACCAGGACATTGGAAAATTTCCCTGTTCTTTCTGGAATAGCATCACAGAAACTTTAGCATTTGAACTGCTAGAAAAGGTAGGAGGGGCCTTAGTTCAACATTCCATTCAAATGACGGCAGTTCTGAGAACCTAACAGAAATAAAAATAGAAAGTGCTGGAAAAACTCAGCAGGTCTGGCAACATCTGTGGAGAGAGAAACAGAGTTAACATTTCGAGTCCATACAAATCCTCTTCAGAGCTAAAGAGAAATAGAAATATGATGGATTTTATACTGTTTACGAGGGGGTGGAGCAGATGGAATGAGATAGAAGGATAGGGATAGGTGACAGCTAAGGGGAGATTGACAAAGATGTCATGGACACAAGACAAAGGGAGTGGTACAGAGTAAAGAAGGTACTGATAGGGGCATAAAGGTAAGATAGCAGAAGGTGTTAATAGCAGAACAAAGGTCAGCATTCTGTGAAAACACAACAGAAACAAGTGACAAAAACAAAAAAACTGCAGATGCTGGAAATCCAAAACAAAAACAGAATTACCTGGAAAAACTCAGCAGGTCTGGCAGCATCGGCGGAGAAGAAAAGAGTTGACGTTTCGAGTCCTCATGACCCTTCGACAGAACTTGAGTTCGAGTCCAGGAAAGAGCTGAAATATAAGCTGGTTTAAGGTGCGTGTGTGGGGGGCGGAGAGATCAAACACTAGGAGGGAAATGGAAAGCAATGAAGGTGAACAAGGCAACAGAGAGATACGGAAATCTTGTCGCAGAGAGGAACAGAACTTCTTCAAGGAGGTAGGCATTTCTTGAAGAGCAGTGGCAGTCAATTAAACACAGAGATAAAAACAAAAAAACTGCGGATGCTGGAAATCCAAAACAAAAACAGAATTACCTGGAAAAACTCAGCAGGTCAGATGGCCCTGTGGGGGGAGAGGGTTTTAGGGGAAAAGGATAAAAAAATGAACAAATAAATAAAAGAATAAAATAAAAAAACAAATAAATAAATAAAAATTGGATTAAGAAAGGGGTCAAGATGGAGGAGAGAGATCATGGTCTGAGGTTGTTGAACTCAATGTTAAGCCCAGAAGGCTGTAAGATGCCTAATTAAAGGATAAGGTGCTGTTCCTCCAGTTTGTATTGGGCTTCACTGAAACATTGCAGCAGGCCAAGGACAGACATGTGGACATGACAGCAGATGATTGTTGAAATAGCAAGTGGCAGGAAGGTCTGAGTCATGCTTGTGGACTGAGCAAAGGTGTTCCCCAAAGTGCTCACCCAGTCTGTGTTTAGTGTCCCCAATGTAGAGGAGATTGCACTGGGAGTAGCGAAAGGATCATGAGCTCTCTCCTCCATCTTGACCCCCTTATTTGTTTATTTTTGTAAATTTTATTTTATTGTTTTATTTGATTGTTCATTTTTTTTATCCTGTGAGGACTCCAACCCATTCTCTCAGTTCCTCCGCCTGTCACATCTGTTCCAATGATGCCACCTTCCAAAATGGCACTTCTGACATATCTTCCTTTTTCTTTAACTGAGGATTCCCCCCTCAACTGTGGTTGACAGGGCCCTCAACCTTGTCTGACCCATCTCCCGCACCTCTGCCCTCACCTATTCCCCTCCCTCCCAGAACCATGATAGGGTTCACCTTGTCCTCACTTTTCACCCCACCAGCCTCTGCATTCAAAGGGTCACCCTCCACTATTTCCGTCAACTCCATCATGATGTCACCATCAGACACATCTTCCCCTCAACCCCCCCCTGCCGTTAGCATGCTGTAGGGACCATTCCCTTCATGACACTCCTTAGTTGTCACCTATCCCTGTCCTTCTATCTTGTTCCACCTGCTCCACCTCTCTTAAACAGTATAAAATCCAACACATTTCTACTTCCTTTTAGCTCTGAAGAAGAGTCTTATGGACTCAAAACGTTAACTCTGTTTCTCTCTCCATGGATACTGCCAGGCCTGCTGAGTTGTTCCAGCATTTTCTGTTTTTATTTCAGATTTGCAACATCCGCAGTATTTTGCTTTTATCTGATAACCTAACAGCCTGTATTATGCACTTAAAACCTGAAAAGAGGGTTGAATCAGCAATCTTCTAACCCAGAACCAAGAGCAAGCAAAGTGGACACATATCATTAAGTGTCCTCTCCACATCCGTTCTATCACCAAGATAACTGAATTTCATCTTCACTTATTTTTTAAAATATTTAATATAATTGCAGTATATTTTTGTGGAATAGTGAATTTCAATGGATTTCAATGGCAGAGAAGACATAGGAGTTGAAATCTAAAATAAGTGAAGATGAAATGTGAATGTGACTTTAAAAGTGATAGGTAAACAGATTGGTTGAGTGATTACATAGAATGTAGAAAAGTTGAAGTCTGTGAAAACATATTAATACAAAACCATATTTAATAAAACAGTATAGATTGTGGCTTATTCCTCTGATCAGTCAGTTTCTATTTAATTTTAATTTTGTTTATTAATTTATCCTTTGACTATGTAATTTACAAAATATTATAGTCTGTTATAGAGGAGGAAAATTTTAAATTTTTTTTTGACATATTCGAACTGAATTCATGGCACAGCATAATTCATGCTATTCCAGCGAGATTTGTTGCCCCAGCACATTATATCAGTTTCTGTTTTGTTGGTGAGAAAAAACTAAATACAAAGATGCAGTTTGATAGTGTTAAAATGGTGCCAGACATTATGTAATTCAAATGCTGGTATACTGCATTGCCATTAAAAGTTTGAATGCCACTGGGAAGGCAATGTCCAATGGTTTACAGTACTATTATATTAATGTGTTAGACTGTCACTTGCCTGTGTTGTAAGATATTTTAAATTGCAAGCACAGAATGTATTTAGCATAGCTCATGCTGTGGGGTGCTATCTTTGAACCAAGACCAAGAATTTACATGAGCCACAAAAGATGAGGTACCCTTCAATTAGGAGTAATGACACACGTGCTATATACTATAGAATGACCAGACCCAGTCAGTTAATGTTCTGTGTTCTGCGGAGAGATAGAGAGAGAGAGAGGTGGGGGGGGTGTGGTTGTAGGGACAAACAAGCAGTGATAGAAGCAGATCATCAAAATATGTCAACGACAATAGTACAATAGAACACATAGGTGTTAAAGTTAAAGTTGGTGATATTATCTAAACGAATGTGCTAATTAAGAATGGATGGTAGAGCTCTAGTGGGGGTTTTTTAAAAAAAATTTTTTTTAAATAATGGAAATAGGTGGGAAAAGGAAAATCATTATAATTTATTGGAAAAAAAAAGGAAGGGGGAAACAGAAAGGGGGTGGGGATGGGGGAGGGAGCTCACGACCTAAAGTTGTTGAATTCAATATTCAGTCCGGAAGGCTGTAAAGTCCCTAGTCGGAAGATGAGGTGTTGTTCCTCCAGTTTGCATTGGGCTTCACTGGAACAATGCAGCAAGCCAAGGACAGACATTTGGGCAAGAGAGCAGGGTGGAGTGTTAAAATGGCAAGCGACAGGGAGGTTTGGGTCATTCTTGCGGACAGACCGCAGGTGTTCTGCAAAGCGGTCGCCCAGTTTACGTTTGGTCTCTCCAATGTAGAGGAGACCACATTGGGAGCAACGAATGCAGTAGACTAAGTTGGGGGAAATGCAAGTGAAATGCTGCTTCACTTGAAAGGAGTGTTTGGGTCCTTGGATGGTGAGGAGAGAGGAAGTGAAGGGGCAGGTGTTGCATCTTTTGCGTGGGCATGGGGTGGTGCCATAGGAGGGGGTTGAGGAGTAGGGGGTGATGGAGGAGTGGACCAGGGTGTCCTGAAGGGAGCGATCCCTACGGAATGCCGATAAGGGGGGTGAAGGGAAGATGTGTTTGGTGGTGGCATCATGCTGGAGTTGGCGGAAATGGCGGAGGATGATCTTTTGAATGCGGAGGCTGGTGGGGTGATAAGTGAGGACAAGGGGGACCCTATCATGTTTCTGGGAGGGAGGAGAAGGCGTGAGGGTGGATGCGCGGGAGATGGGCCGGACACGGTTGAGGGCCCTGTCAACGACTGTGGGTGGAAAACCTCGGTGAAGGAAGAAGGAGGACATGTCAGAGGAACTGTTTTTGAAAGTAGCATCATCGGAACAGATGCGACGGAGGCGAAGGAACTGAGAGAATGGAATGGAGTCCTTACAGGAAGCAGGGTGTGAGGAGCTGTTGTCGAGATAGCTGTGGGAGTCGGTGGGTTTGTAATGGATATTGGTGGACAGTCTATCACCAGAGATTGAGACAGAGAGGTCAAGGAAGGGAAGGGAAGTGTCAGAGATGGACCACGTGAAAATGATGGAGGGGTGGAGATTGGAAGCAAAATTAATAAATTTTTCCAAGTCCCGACGAGAGCATGAAGCGGCACCGAAGTAATCATCGATGTACCGGAGAAAGAGTTGTGGAAGGGGGCCGGAGTAGGACTGCAACAAGGGATGTTCCACATACTCTTTATTGGGTATGTGGAACATCCCTTGTTGCAGTCCTACTCCGGCCCCCTTCCACAACTCTTTCTCCGGTACATCGATGATTACTTCGGTGCCGCTTCATGCTCTCGTCGGGACTTGGAAAAATTTATTAATTTTGCTTCCAATCTCCACCCCTCCATCATTTTCACATGGTCCATCTCTGACAATTCCCTTCCCTTCCTTGACCTCTCTGTCTCAATCTCTGGTGATAGACTGTCCACCAATATCCATTACAAACCCACCGACTCCCACAGCTATCTCGACTACAGCTCCTCACACCCCGCTTCCTGTAAGGACTCCATCCCATTCTCTCAGTTCCTTCGCCTCCGTCGCATCTGTTCCGATGATGCTACATTCAAAAACAGTTCCTCTAACATGTCCTCCTTCTTCCTTAACCGAGGTTTTCCACCCACGGTCATTGACAGGGCCCTCAACCATGTCCGGCCCATCTCCCATGCATCCACCCTCACGCCTTCTCCTCCCTCCCAGAAACATGATAGGGTCCCCCTTGTCCTCACTTATCACCCCACCGGCCTCCGCATTCAAAGGATCATCCTCCGCCATTTCCGCCAACTCCAGCATGATGCCACCACCAAACACATCTTCCCTTCACCCCCCTTATCGGCATTCCGTAGGGATCGCTCCCTCCGGGACACCCTGGTCCACTCCTCCATCACCCCTTACTCCTCAACCCCCTCCTATGGCACCACCCCATGCCCATGCAAAAGATGCAACACCTGCCCCTTCACTTCCTCTCTCCTCACCGTCCAATGACCCAAACACTCCTTTCAAGTGAAGCAGCATTTCACTTGCATTTCCCCCAACTTAGTCTACTGCATTCGTTGCTCCCAATGTGGTCTCCTCTACATTGGAGAGACCAAACGTAAACTGGGCGACCGCTTTGCAGAACACCTGCGGTCTGTCCGCAAGAATGACCCAAACCTCCCTGTCGCTTGCCATTTTAACACTCCACCCTGCTCTCTTGCCCACATGTCTGTCCTTGGCTTGCTGCATTGTTCCAGTGAAGCCCAATGCAAACTGGAGGAACAACACCTCATCTTCCGACTAGGGACTTTACAGCCTTCCAGACTGAATATTGAATTCAACAACTTTAGGTCGTGAGCTCCCTCCCCCATCCCCACCCCCTTTCTGTTTCCCCCTTCCTTTTTTTTCCAATAAATTATAAAGATTTTCCTTTTCCCACCTATTTCCATTATTTAAAAAAAAATTTAAAAAAAAACCCCCACTAGAGCTATACCTTGAGTGCCCTACCATCCATTCTTAATTAGCACATTCGTTTAGATAATATCACCAACTTTAACTTTAACACCTATGTGTTCTATTGTACTATTGTCGTTGACATCTTTTGATGATCTGCTTCTATCACTGCTTGTTTGTCCCTACAACCACACCCCCCCCCCCACCTCTCTCTCTCTCTATCTCTCCGCCCCCCACACACACACCTTAAACCAGCTTATATTTCAACTCTTTCTTGGTCTCGAACTCAAGTTCTGTCGAAGGGTCATGAGGACTCGAAACGTCAACTCTTTTCTTCTCTGCCGATGCTGCCAGACCTGCTGAGTTTTTCCAGGTAATTCTGTTTTTGCTCCAGGTATCCACCCTATTAAGTCCCCTCAGTATCTTATATGTGAAGGGCATGACCCCCGAGCTGTAAGAATATAAAATAGCTAAACCTCAAAACCACACACACAGGTGAACTGTACAGACATTAAAGGGTTAACTGTAACAGTGGGTGAGCTAACCGAAACTCTGGCTTATCAAGAGACTAAGAGAGCCAATTATCATGGACAATGGCACAGGGCAACTGCCATTACATAGCACAATTACTTCCTGCCATGAATGAAAGGAACATTCACACCTCAGTCAACCTTGGAGCCAGGTATCCCTCACTATGGGGAGGGGTCACATTGTTTTCTGTTGTATAAGCAGCAGAAGAATTCACTATATTGGTACAGTTCTGTCTAGACTAAGGTAAGGAATAAACCAAGGTAAAGAGGTGCTAAGCTGCAGACGACCCAGGAGAATGGTAACAGGCTCTGCGCCTGTTAATTAGCACATTCGTTTAGATAATATCACCAACTTCAACATCTCTGTGTTCTTTTGTTCTTTTGTCTGTGACGTCTTTTGTTGATCTGCTCCTATCACTGCTTGCTTGTCCCTACAACAACACCCCCCCTCCACTTCTCTCTCTACCCCTCCCCCAAAACCCTAAACCAGCTTATATTTCACCCCTCTCCTTGTAAAGAAAAATCAGTTCTGTTGAAGGGTCATGAGGACTCAAAACGTCAACTCTTTTCTTCTCCGCCGATGCTGCCAGACCTGCTGAGTTTTTCCAGGTAATTCTGTTTTTGTTTTGGATTTCCAGCATCCGCAGTTTTTTGTTTTTGTTTTTATCTCTGTGCCTGTGATAGTGTGATATGCATCATCATAAAAGAGGACAACATCAGGGAAAAGGCACTGCAGTCAGAAGAAGAAGGACGGACACTGGTCATCTCCAGATCCATGCCTCCAAACAACACTGTTAACAACCGTCTGTGCGGGTGATTGTAAATTTCATCCAACCATAGATGGCTGTAGATATTTTGTAAATTTCAGTTAACCTTATAGTGGGGTTTGTACTGTGAGGTAATGGGGGGAATCATCTCAGATTTGTGCTAAGTGCGGTAGCGGGTGTGAAAAATGCGCTTTGCCTGCCAGCCGCAATGGTGGGTTTTTGCACCCTATCATCCCCCTTCCTTCCTCATAACTTATGCAGCCATGGGAAACACACCCGGATCGCTGGTGAGCGGCCTCCAATTTGCCCGCCAAGCCATTACCTTGCTGCTTCCTCACGCTGAGTGCCATATTTAAACTGCAGCTGCGCACATAGTTGGCAATGCTTGCAGCCCAGCATTGCTCCGCTGAAGACATGGCCCCAAAAGCCAAGAAGAGTGCAGCTTCCCGATTCAGTGATGCATCCCTGGGATGTCTTCTGGATGCCGTGGAGGCGCACTACAATGTCCTCTTCCCCAGCTCTGGCTGCAGAAGGCCAATCAGTCTCAATACTCCAGCTTGGTAGGCGGTGGCAGAGGTGGTCAGTGCCAATGCTGCACACAAGAGGTTGGCCATCCAGTGCAGAAAACGAATGAATGATCTCATCTGTGCCGCCAAGGTAAGTCAACCATCTCATCAATCTCAACTCACCCACTCACAAGTCCACCTCACATTCACTGCAATCTCATTCACTGCCAGCTCAAGGAACATCACCACTCACTCTCTCACACACACTCTCATATCTCCATCTGGTCTCATCTCCTCTGAAGATAGCCTCCTTATCCCGCCCAAGGCCCCACTCAGCACAGGCACACACCTGGCATCCTTCTCTTCTATGCACCTTGCACACAATCTCTCCATCTGTCTTTACACAGGACAAGATTGTGTACAATCAATGGGAGGGGTCCCTGACCGGGGGTGGAATGCTGGACATCAAGGTTCTCACTCTGTTCAAGAGTCAAGCGTTGGAGCTGGCTGGAGAAGATGGGGTCTGTTCCTGCAGCAACGGTGAGGTCGATGGCGAGCACCCAGGTGAGGATCCTGCATCACATCATCCCTCTCTCAACATTACCCTGAGTCCATCTGTGTTCAATGTGGCTGCCAAGCACTAATAATCCCCATTTTCTGTCCTAGGCACAATTGACATGTTGCCCTCAGGCAACCTTGACCCCAACCCCAGCGCTGAGTGCATTTCAGTGAAGACCCTGAGGGCAGCAGCTTTGAAGACCCATCAAGGCGTTCACCCAGACCCTTCACCAGCACAGCGACACAAACCTTGGTGGTACCTAGATGTAAAGCAGCGTTAGGATCGCGTTCTGGTGAGTCCAGCACACAATCTGTTCCACAGCAGGTGGTGGCAGGGGTATCCTTGGTAGCTGGCACTCAGAGAATTGCTAGAGGCTTGGATTCTGCTGAGTCCCAGTCAGATGACGAGCCTCTGGATTCGATCCTCAATCAGTTGCTGGAGCTGCAAAGTCAATCACAGGAACAATAAGAAGGGATGCCTGGTGCACTCCTCAGATTGCAAGGGACGATGGAGGAGTCCATCTACCTTCAGTCCGAGGTGATAGCACCAGCATGCTGATATACCCAGTCAACACTGACAGGATGGCGGCCGCCACAGAGCCCTTGGTCCAGGATATCAGTCCTGCACTATTGCATGGCCTGCACTCCATTGCTTATGCCATAGTTGGCCTTCCATAATGTCAACGTGAGAGGGTTGCGGGGCAGCTCGATCTCACTCCAGCTTCCCTTTCTACTCAAGGAGTCAACTTGGGGCCGTTGGGCACCCATAGGGAGGAGGACCAGCAGCTTGACACACCAGGGCCATTCACCTAGGTGACTCTGGGAACGTCCGGCCAATCCAAATCCCCTCTTCCTATGACCCCTGCAGCTTCAGCTCCACCGGCCGAAGAGGGTACAGCTGGCCCACAGCAGGACACCCAAAGTAGGCCGGGGCCCTCCAGGTCTCTGCCCTCCGGAGGATGCCCGCCAAAGTCATCACAGACAGGGCATCACAGTCAGCAGGCTGCCACCACCTCCGGTGTGGATGTCCGGGGAGCACCAAGACGTAGCGGCACGGTTAGGACGGTTAAGGAGAATTAGTTGCACAGCCCAGGCATGGGTGTTAATCACTTGTTCATATTGTTCACGATTGTCAATAAACTCCCAAGAATGTCTCCCTGTCTATGGCTCCTTGTTCTGATGAGCAGTGTTCTTGTCACTCAGATGTGAAACCTTTCTGCACAAGATAAAAGGCAGGTGTCTCAGTCCAGGGCCTCTTCCCTGTGCTTATACTGGGGGGATCCTGGTGTCCTAGCTGTACGCCTGATGGCCTACAGAGGCCATAGAAGATGGAGGAGAGAGCGACTGAGGCACCTAGCCGTGCAAAGGCAGAAACAGCAATCTCATGAAGAAGGGGCTGCTGGGGCTCTCAGACGCGCTGCCCAGGAGCGACAGCGAGCCATGGCTGGTCAGCGCCTAGTGACACCCAGGGTCTATGGACGCCGCCTGCCATTCCTGCAGATGACTGAGAATGAGTGTCGCCAATGACTGTGCATGTCTAGGGACCTGGTGGCTCACATCTGCCATTTACTGTAGGACTTGACAGGGCAGCCATGCAGTGCACTCATCTCTGGCCATCCGAGGGGTGACCAGCACTCTCCAGGAAGCATCAAGGGGCGGTCACACAGGGCCATGAAAGGTGCTGAGTACATCCATGATAACCACGTCTCTCTGTTTTTCATGCTACAGGAAGACCACAGTGATGGTCCAGTCTCACACACCCTGGAAACATTACTGATGCCTGCACCCCGGCAGTGTTGGTCATTGCTGCCACAATGCAGTGGGCAGGTGCCACAGAGTTCTCTCATACTCTCTGTGTACTCTCAGCACCTTTAAGATGGGGCTGGCCCCCATCACAGCAGCATCTGCGACCAGTGATGCTGTGCACCAGTTCCTGAAGGGCTGAGGTGCAGAATGTAGGAACAGCATCAGATGCATCTAAAGTTTCATGGTTGTGTCACTGAGGTGGCCCTGATCATGGAGCGCAAGCAAGATATCCTCGGCCAGACATTCTCAGAGGCTATGTGAAGATCTATGGAGTGTCCTCACTGCAAGTTGTCATCATCCTCCTGCGATCAAGCCACTATTAGGGCCTCCGATGCATCTCCATGACAGGATCATTCTCTCAGAGGGTATTGACGCTGAGATAAGCCAGACTGGAGTCAAACGTTCACAACTGCGATGTGAGGATCTACAGAGACACCTTCACTGCATGTTTTTATCATCCTCTGCAAATCTGGCAGCCATGAGGGCCTCTCAAGCACGCCTGCCTTGTCCCCGTCTTCGTCACCACCAAGGATCCCCTCACCCTCATCCTCATCAGCTCCCCCTCATCGGAGGAGACATGCAGCTCCTCCATTTCCTCCTCGGCCAGCTCCTTTCCCCATTGCAGTGCCGGGTTGTAACGGCCGCAGCAGACAACAACGATGTGTGACACCCTCTGTGGACTGTATTGCAGGGCTCCACTAGACCGGTCCAGGCACCAGAACCGCATATACAGCATCCCGATAGTCAGCTGCACCAAGCTGTGAGCTGCTGCATGAGCCTTATTATACCGTCACTCTGCTGTAGTCTGAGGCTGCCGTCATCAGCCTCGGCAACCGGAAGGAAGCCCTTGTCCCCAAGGAGCCAACCCTGCAGCCTGTGTGGACCCTGGAAGACTGCAGGGATCTGCGAGTGACTCAGGATGTATGCACGTGCACACTCCCTGGAATCCGTGCGCATACCTGCAGGATGCGTTTCTGGTGTTTGGATTTGTTTATTAAATTCACAAAATTCCCCCCAGTACAAACCCCTCTGTGATTTGACCAGAATTAACACCAATGGGCGGAATTTTCCAATCTCACTGGCGGTGGGCCTGATAGGTGGCATGCACGGAAAATATGGCAGGACCCACTTCACGTCAACATGAAGGCAGGTCACGATCTTCAGTGAGTGGAACCCCTTCGGGTTAATGAAGTCCACTGAGTGTAGCGATGGAGACCTGAGTGCCACATGAATGAAGTCAATCGCACCCTGCACCTGTGGGAATCTTAAGATCAGGTCAAATCCAATGGCCCTTGCATCCTGGCTGTCCCAGTCCCGGGCAAAATGCACAGATATGTGTGCCATGGCGAAGGTGGCATCCATGATCTCATAGATGCAGTTGTGGGTGGCAGATTGTGAAATCCCATAAAGGTCACCTGTGCAGCCCTGAAAGAAGCTACCGGCATAGAAATTGAACACCGCATCACTTTCACAGCCACTGGCAGTAGATGCTCTCTATGTCCCCTTGGCACCAAGTCCTGCAGTAAGTGGCAGATGTGAGCCACCAAGTCCCTAGACATGCGCAGTCATTGGCGACACTCGTTCTCAGTCATCTGCAGGAATGGCAGGCGGTGTCCATAGACCCTGGGTGTCACTAGGCGTTGACCAGCCATGGCTCGCTGTTGCTCCTGGGCAGCGTGTGTGGGAGCCCCAGCAGCCCCTTCTTCATGAGATTGCTGCTTCTGCCTTTGCATGGCTAGGTGCCTCAGTCGCTCTCTCCTCCATCTTCTATGGCCTCTGTAGGCCATCAGGCGTACAGCTAGGACACCAGGATCCATGATCCTGGCGTGCCTTCCTGTAGCATGAAAGACAGAGAGACATGGTTATCATGGGTGTACTTAGCACCTTTCCTGGCCCTGTGTGACCGCCCCTTGATGCTTCCTGGAGAGTGCTGGTCACCCTTCAGATGGCCAGAGATGAGTGCACTGCATGGCTGCCCTGTCAACCTGCGACATGGGGGTCCACTGGTCCAAACCAGGATGCTGAGATTGCAAAGGGCTGTGAGCAGTACAGCTGCTCCGTGGTCCAATAAAGTGGTGGTGGACTCGAAGTCTGTGCCGGGGGGTGGTTGGGGGTGGTGGGGTGGTGGTAAGGTTTGGCGTGCTTGGTAGCCTTTTGGTGCCTCTGTGATGCTTGCGTGGGCAGGCAGGTGAGGAGCCTGGTCCCAATCATATCACTATAGCAGTCACCTGCTGGGCCAGGCATCAGTTTCCCCCGTCCCCGGATGCTCCTGAGGTCTGTAAACAACAGGCAAGCTGTGGAGAACACTGCTGCTCACTCACCTCCGTTCCCCCAAAGAGAAGGCCACCAAGTGCACATTGCCTGCGTGCTGTTGTGAAACACGTTGGCATGCTTTCCCGCTGACATGGGCGGACAATATGGCATGATTCCAAGAGCCTGGCGGGATGGCCTTTCAATTATATGATGGCGGGAAACGCGGCCTGCCATTGGCGGGCTGAGTTGAAGATCGCGACCTGCCTTCATGTTGTCGTGAAGTGGGTCCTGCCACATTTTCTGCGCATGCCACCTATCACACCCACCGCCAGTGAGCTTGGAAAATTCCGCCCGTTGTTAATTCTGGCCAAATCACAGAGGGGTTTGTACTGGGGGGACTTTTGTGAACTTAATCAACAAATCTGAGGTTGAGCCAAACCCTGTGTTACGTGTGTTTTATTCTCGTAATTCCTGGAGTCCAATAATTACTGTAAGGGGGGAATGGGAACGGAAGCTCTTACATATTTTTCAAAAAGATCACGTCTCATTCTTCTAAATTCCAACGGCTTTAGCCTAACCTGTTCAACCTTTCTTAATTAGGCAACCCATTCATCCCAGGAATGAGTCCAGTGAACCTTCTCCCAACTACTTCTAAACCAATGATATCTTTTTTTAAATGAGACAAAACTGCACACAGTACTCTAGATATGTTCTCACCAGGGCCTTGTATAGCTGTAGTAAAACTTCCCTACTTTTGTATTCCATTCCTCTTGCAATGAACACCAACATTCCATTTGCCTTTCTAATCATTTGCTGTATCTGCACAGTAACTTTATGGGTAGAATATTACACTTGGTCTGTGGGCATGTGCTCGACAAGCCCGAGCATAGAATGATGCGTGACGATGTCGGGCGTGTGTCCCGACATCATCGCGCAGACACGTGATATTTCCTTTGGTGGGCGCGCACCAGAGTCATCTGCCTACCGATAATTAAAAGGCCTATTAAGACCATTAACAATCTAATTAAATTCAAATTTATGCTGCCCATCCAATCTAACAGTTGGCGGGCAGGCGAAAAGGCCAAGAGGCCTTTACGTTTTTTAGGAAACCTCATCCACAAGTGGGATGATGTTTCCTAAAGCAAATAAACATTAAATAAAAACTTTATTTTTGAATTAAAAACATCTTCCAGCTCATGTGACAGAGTCACATGAGGGGACGTGTTTTATTAAATTTTTATCCTCTTCATTTTTTTTTAAACAGCGCTTCTACCTCCCTGAGGCATCCCTGTCCCTCAGGGAGATTGAAGTGCTCTTTCTCATGCATGCGCGAACTGCGTGCTAGGCCTGGCTCTCCATTCTCCTCCCCCCTCACCTCACAAGCAGCGCTGAGCGCTGCCGCTCACGATCCATGTAGGGCAGGCCTTAATTGGCCTGCCCAAGTGAAATCACGGTGCAGAGCAATCGCGGGTGGTGGTCAGCTTCCCGACCGCCTCCGCTAAGGCAAAATCCTGCCCAATGTGATTCATGTAACAGGCCACCCAGATCCTTCTGTACCATCAAGCTCTGCAATCTCTCTCCATTTAAATAGTATACTGCTTTTCTATTCTTCCTGCCAAAGTGAACAAGTTCACATTTACCCACAGACATGAAGCTATTAATGTATATAATATTTTGGAAAATATTTTTTCTTTTAAAATAGAGGTGTGTCTTAATTAGATTAAAGTCAGCTAGTCTGGGTGCTTTGATATGTACTAGTTTGAGATGTAAACAGAGAGGTAGAGTGGTATTTGCATTTTTTTGAATAGAATATTCAAGAAGTGGGGTAAAAAATTGATGCCTTCCTAGCAGCTACCAAGCAATATGTTACATTGCTAATAAAATTTGGTACAATGAGTGGGATTTCTTTATTAAAAGGTAAAGTTCAAAGAGACTGTTGAGACAATGAGAATTTAAATTCAGTCAGTGGTGGTAGGTATAACTTCAGTAGTTTTGGGTGTGCAGAGCAGAGGCAATGTAAGATCAAAAGGCTACAGGCCTCCAAATGGCTCCACAGTGAAAAAACCTCATTTTGAATCCACAAGGTGAAAATGCTTTGCCTGGTGTTTGGTTAAGTCTGTGGGTTGCTGTTGCTTTAATGGAGATTATTTTGGGAATTTGTTAAAAGTTATTGTAGTAGTAATTTGTAGCTATGTGTATATATACTTTTAACCTGTGTAAATTAATAAAATATTTCAATTAGTTTAAAGTAAAGCCTCGAGAACTGATGGTCTGATTCCTGAGTTTAGAGTTGTATCTCAAACATAACACTTAAAATTATAGGTTGTGACAATTATTTAAAGTTTCCCTCTGGGAATTTTTAAACAACTCCACTTTACCAATTGCATTAGTCATAACATCAGCCACCTGTCCATGCACATTATACTCCATCTGCCAAATTTTTGCCCACTCACTTAACCTGTCTATATTCCTTTGCAGACTCTCTACCTCCTCCTGACAACTTACTTTCCTATCTATCTTGTTGTCATCGGCAAAGTTAGCTACCATACATTTGATCCCTTCATCAAAGTCATTGATATGGATTGTGAATAGTTGAGGCCCCAGCATGGATCCCTGTGACATTCCACTAGCTGCAGCTTGCCAATCTGAAAAAGACCCATTTATCCCTACTCTCTGCTTACTGTTAGCCAACCAATCCTTTATCCATGCTAATATGTTACTTCCCACACCATGTGCTCTTATCTTGTGTAGTAACCTTTGATGTGGCACCTTATCAAATGCATTTTGAAAATCCAATTACACAACATCTACCAATTCTCCTTTATCCACCTTGAATGTTACTTTGTCAAAAAACTCTTAACTGATTAGTTAAACATGATTTCCCTTTCACAAAGCCAAGTTGGTTCTGCCTGGTCACATTATGATTTTCTAAGTATCCTGCTAAAACCTACTTAATAATGGATTCTAGCACTTTCCCTATGACTGATGTTAGGCTAACTGGCCTTTAGCTTTCTGCTTTCTGTCTCCCTCCTTTCTTGAATAAAGTTGTTACATTAGCTATTTTCCAATCCGCTGAAACCCTTTCCAGAATCTAAGGTATTTTGGAAGATTATAACCAATGCATCTGCCACCTGTGCTATCACTTCTTTTAAGACTCCAGGTTGCAGATCATCCAGTCCTGGGGACTTGTCAGCCTTTAGGTTTAATAGTTTTCCTTGCACCCTTTCCCTGGTGATGGTGATTATATTAAGTTCATCCCTCCCTGTTATCTCTTGATTTTAAAGAATACTTGGAAAGTTTTCTAAATCCTCTACCATAAAGCCTGACACAAAATACTTGTTCACTACTTCTGCCATTTCTTTGTTTTCCATTATCAATTCCCCAGACTCACTTTCTAGAGGATCAACACTAGCTTTAGTTACTCTTTTCTTATTCAAATACTTGTAGAAATATTTAATGTCTATGACTAGCTAGCTTTCTCTTATACTCTGCTTTCTGCCACTTTATCATTCTTTTACTCATTCTTTGCTGGTTCTTAAAATCTGTCCAATCCTCTGACCCACCAGTAATCTTCACAGATTTGTATAGTCTTTTTTTCAATTTAATACTGGCCTTAACTTCCTTACTTAGCCATGGATGGTCCATCCTTCTCAAAGAGCTTTTCTTTCTCACTGGGATAAATCTTTTCTGAGAGTTATTAAATATCTCCTTAAAAGCCACTGCATCTCTACCTTTTAACCTAGTTTCCCAATTCACCTTAGCCAACTTTGCCTTCATACTCCCATAGTTAACTTTATTTAGGTTTGAAACACTAGTCACTTCTCGGCCTTTTGGCTAAGATCAAGTGTAGTCATGAAGCGATGGCTATAACCAGTCAACCCCCAAACCATGCGGTACGTAATATCATTAGGGTGGCGGTGAAGGACAGCGAAGGGCGAGCACCCATGGATAGTGCCTTCTTCATCAAGTGGATCCTGTTAGAGTCGTGTGGAACCGAAGCTGCGGAGATCTACTGCCTGCAAGACTTCCCTAGCGCTGGATATTTCGACGTCACCTTCAGGAGTGTGGCTGCTGGCATCAAGTTCCTGAAGGTGTTTCGAGGAGAAGAGAGACCAGCGCAGATGAAGATCCTGACGGTGGAGTCGATCTTTTCTCTGCCGTTGCAATGGGACCGTGTGGTGATTGTGCACCTCTACAATCCCCACGTCCCTGTCGCCGATGTGCTTACCTTCCTCGCCAGATACATCGACAAGGTTGGGAGCTGCACCGAGGTTAAAGACACTTTGGGATTTGGGCAAACAAACACCAGGCCAAGGTCATGCTCAAGGCTGATGGTAAAGGAGTCATCCTCCACGCTCCTTCCAGCTTCGCTATTGGGGGAAGCTGTGGCTACCTTGTCTACGCTGGGCAGCCCAAACTTTGTCGCTCATGCAGCTGGTCTGGTCATGTGGCAGCCAACTGCAGCACCGTCCTATGCAAGAACTGTAAACAGGAAAGGCACCAAATAAAGGACTGCAAACAGACTAAGTGCTGCAACCTGTGTAGCGAGGCAGGCTACCTCTACAAGACCTGCCCCAAACACTGCCTCACTTATGTACAGGCAGCCAAAGCCAATGAGGGGGAAGCAGATGAAATGCTTCGCGTCACTACTACCAAGGACACTTGCAACCCTCCATCCACCAAGGCCCCCAATGAGAACAATGAGATAAAGGAGGACATGGAGAGAGACAAGGTGGAGGTAAAGATTGAGGCAGCAGACAGCCAATCAACTGCACTGCCCCCTGACCCTCCCACTTCTCAGGAGAGCAAATCAATGGAGGAGGAAGCAGCAGAAAATCAGCAGGGGGAGTGGCAGCTGATTAAGAGAGCCAAAAAGAAGAAGGGGCTAAGAAGGGACCAAGCCACTTCCCAGACAAGTGGCAAGAGGTGTCTCCCATCCGACACGGATGACAAGGGCTGGTCTTCAGATGAAGAAGGGCAAGGATGGCACCTATAGAGGAAGTGGCAAAGCTCTAGGGAGTTGGAGGAAGAGACACCCAAGATCCAGAACATTGGAGACGATGAGGAGACCAACGCACCCCAACTTTGCCCACAAATTGAAGATGCCAGCGCACCCCAGCCCCAGGAATCTGGGAGCAGTGAAGCACTCAGCGCACCCCAGTTCCGGGAAGCCAGGAGCAGCAACACCCCAGAGTGGGAGAGGATCGGAGAAACTTCTCCAACAGAGAACAATTCAAAGCTCATTCCTTGCACGAACCACCAGATGCCACCTAAGCGGAACATCTTCAATGGGGTGGTTCAGGAAGTTTCCTCAGCCCATCCAAAGTGAGACAAGTTGTAAACACTATAGGTATACAGGAGCAGACCAAAGGTCTGGAACTCTCAAAGACAACAGGCTTGGTAAGTGACAAAATGCTTTAAAATGGGTGTAAAGATTGTATCCGTAAATATGCGTAGCATTAAATCTACTACATGATGTGCTGCAATCTTGGACTACCTTGCCAAGGTCAAAGCTGACCTGTTGTTCCTGCAGGAGCGTGCGATACCGCACCTCAGCTCCTACAGGCAATGGTCACGATGGTGGTCCCATGGGCCATCGATCTGGTCGGGAGGAAACGACTCACGTTCCTCAGCCTGGGTATTCTGCTGCGGGGAGGCAACTTCACCGTCTCCGAGGTTAAGTCGGTGGTGGGTGGCCGCCTCCTCGTAGCAGATGTAACGTACAAGAATGCTCCACTCCGGTTAATTAACGTGTACGCCTCAGCACAAAAGGCCAAGTGGCTGGCGGTCTTTCAGCAGCTCCCACTGCTGCTGGCAACCTCCAGGCCAGTCATTCTGGGAGGTAACTTTAACCGCATCATTGATGTGGCTGGACGATCTGGTAGGGCCGACAGCAGATTGGACGCTATGTCCAGATCCCTGATGGAAACAGTAAAGGATGCCAAGCTGCATGACGTCTTCAGCAACCCTGCAGACGGAGCGCAGCATAGATATACCTGGTCACAGCCAGACGGGTCTGTCCATTCCAGGAGAGACTTCCTGTTTGTGTCCCATGCGTTCACAGTCAGATCCACCGACGTCAAGCTGGTGTTCTTCTCTGACCACTGCCTCTTACTGTCACTTAGAGGAAGACCAGAGGGTTGGTAGGGGGCCATGGAAGCTGAACATGCAACTGCTGACCCCAGAGAATATTGAGGAGCTTAAGAGGGATTACAAAGGTTGGAGAACTGTGAAACCTCTCTTTGAGTCCCTGACACACTGGTGGGAAGTGATCAAGGAAAACATCGAGGTTTTTCACCTTCAAAGCTATCCTGAAAGCTAGAAAGGAACAGAGGGAAATGTCCCGATTCCAGAAAAACATGCAAAACCTGCTCCGGCTGCAGTCGATGGGGGTCGTTGTCAAGGAGGAAATCCAAGAGGTGAAGAGCCGGCAAGCCTTGCTCTCTGCCTTGGAGGCCTATAAGATCATCTTCCGTTCCAGAGTCCGCTCTGTAGAGCAGGATGAGACGTGCTCAGGTTTCTTCTTCCAAAACGTACACAGAGAGAGCTCTGTGATCAGCAGCCTGAAGGAAGAAGATGGCTCAGGAAAGTCATCGCAGTCTGACATTTTGAGGATCAGCAAATCCTTTTATGCTGGATCGTATGATGTGAAGCCTACAGATAGCACGGCCTCCCAGTCCTTCTTGTCCTCTATCATGGAGGTCTTAGACGACAGTACACGGGAAAGCCTGGAGAAACAGCTAACTCCTGACGAGCTGACTAAAGCCCTTGAGTCCTTCGAGAAGAGTAAAACCCCTGGAAGTGACGGCATGCCGGCTGAGTTGTATTCGGCTCTGTGGGACTGGATCGGCCCAGACCTGCTAGAAGTGTATGAGAGTATGCTTCTGGCCGGCAGCATGTCAGACTCCATGAGGAAAGGCATCATCACCCTCATCTACAAGCACAAGGGGGAAAGGGGGGAAATTAGAAATTGGCAACCCATTTCACTCTGTCCAAGGTCATTGCCAATTAGGTCAAGTCGGCTCTGGAATTGGTGATCCACCCTGACCGGACCTGTGCTGTGCCTGGCAGGAAGATTTCTGACAGCCTTGTGCTACTCAGTGATACGATTGCCTATGTGCAGGGAAGGGGTGTGGACACCTGCCTCATCAGCCTGGATCAGGAGAAGGCCTTTGACAGAATATCGCACACCTACATGATGGATGTGCTCTCCAAAATGGGGTTTGGGGAGGGAATTCGCAGCTGGATCCAACTGCTCTACAATAACATCAGTAGCGCAGTCTCAGTCAATGGGTGGGAATCAGATAGCTTTCCTATTAAATCTGGAGTCAGGCAGGACTGCCCTCTCTCCCCTGTCCTTTTTGTGTGTTTCATAGTACCCTTTGCTGAGTCCATCATGAAGGATCCGGGCATAAGAGGAATGACGATTCCAGGCAGTGGAGGCACTTAGGTCAAAGCCTCCCTGTACGTGGACGATGTAGCTGTCTTCTGCTAGGATCCGCTGTTGGTACGCAGACTGATCCACATCTGTGACCAGTTCAAACTGACCTTGGGAACCAAGGTAAATCATGGGAAGAGCAAGGCCATGTTCTTTGGATGGCTCGGAGGGTATGGGGCATGCGTTAGAAACTGGAAGGAGCGAGTGTCTATGGTGCAAAGAAAACTGGGCATGTTGGAGCGACGCTCCCTCCATTGCGGGTAAGAACCTGGTCATCAGGTGTGAGGCACTCTCGGTGTTGCTGTACATGGCGCAGGTCTAGCCCATTCCACACTCCTGCGCTATGGTGATCACCCGAGCCATCTTTTGCTTTATCTGGAGGTCAAAAATGGACTGTGTCCGCAGGGACGGGATGTACAAGCCTCTAGATAAGGGGGGGAAAATGTGCCCAACATCGCCCTCATACTGATGGCCACCTTTGTGTGCTGCTGCATCAAGCTGTGCATAGACCCTTGGTATGCAAACACCAAGTGTCATTACGTGCTGAGGTTTTACCTGTCCCCAGTGTTGTGAAGGATGGGTCTGGCCACGCTGCCGCGGAACACTCCAAATAGTTGGAAATTGCCGCACCACCTGTCCCTCATGGAAAAATTTATGCAGAGCTTTGACCACAAGTCCATCAGGCAGTGGTCGGCATGTAACGCCTTAGAGGCCCTCCGGGTAAAGGAGAGGGTGGATCCCGTGGGATGGTTCTCCGAGCAGACTGTCAAAGTCATTTGGCAGAATGCCTCATCACCAGAACTTTCCATCAAGCACCAAGATGTAGTTTGGCTGGTGGTGAGAAAGGCCCTCCTCGTCAGATCCTTCCAGCACGCCAGGATTCTCACCCCCTCTGCATGTTGCCCTCGAAGTGGCTGTGGTGGGGACAAGACCGTTGTTCACCTCCTTGTGGATTGTGCCTTTGAAGGTCTGGAGAGAGATGCAGTGGTTTCTGTCGAGGTTCATCCCGAGCAGTTCTGTGACGCAGGACTCTGTGCTCTCCGGGCTGTTCCCAGGGACACACACCGAGACAAACATCAACTGCAGCTGGAGGATCATCAACTTGGTGAAAGACGCTCTTTGGTCTGCCCGAAACTTGTTGGTCTTCCAGTGCAAAGAGTTGTCCCCGACCGAGTGTTGCAGACTGGCACATTCCAGGGTCCAGGACTACGTGCTGAGGGACGCACTAAAGCTTGGGGCAGCTGCCGCAAAGGCGCAATGGGGAAAGGTCACTGTCTAAGACCTTCCTGCCATAGTGCAGCGAGGGGCTGGGAATTGTTTAGAGCCCCTCGGGCTGTACAGCTCACAATGAATGTATACGTTGAATACTAATTGTATTATAATTGTATTGAAGCGCCTCAGAGTGCAACATGATGTATATTGATAACACCAATACCATTGTATGATTGTCTGTAATGACCATATTGAAATGATTGTAATATTCATTGATTGTATTGAAGCACCTCGTGATCCATGTGTAAAAGTTGAATCGGATTGGACTTTTTGTGATGGCAATTTAGAAATGTTTTGTAATGTTCTTCCAGATATTTTATGAATGAAGTGTATTTTTCAAAAAAAAAGCACTAGCCATGGACCCACAGTTCTCCATTTCAAACTAAATATGAAATTCTACCATGTTGCAATCGCTGTCACCTAGAGGCTCCTTTACCATGAGCTTATTGATTAATCCTGTCTCATTGCACATTACCAGTTCTAGGATAGCCTGCTCCCTGGTTGGCTCTAGACCATGCTGCTCTAAGAAATTGTCCTGAAAACACTCTATGAACTCATTTTTCAGACAACCTTTGCCAATCTGATTTTCCCAATCTACATGTAAATCAAATCACCCATGATTATCGTAGTATTTTTATCACACATCCCATTTATTTCTTCCTGTATGATCTGTCCCAAGTGTAACTACTGTTAGGGGGGGTCTATAAATACTCCCACGTGACCTCTTACCTTTACTATTTCTTATCTCTACCTAAATTGATTCTACATCTTGCTCTTTCAAGCTACGGTCTTCTCTCAGTACGGAACTAATGCCATCCTTAATTAACAGAGCTACCCCACCATCTTTTCCTAGCTTCCTGATGTCCTGATCTCAAATACCCTTCAACATTCAGGTCCCAGCCATGATCACCTTTCAACCATGTCTATGTAATGTCTATCAGATCATACATATTTATCTCCATCTGTGCTAACAATTCATCCCTTTTGTCACAAATGCTACGTGCATTCAGGTACAGGGCCTCAAACTCAGCTTTTTTTAAACCATTTTTGGCTTTATGGCTAGTGCACTCTTACGATCATATAATCTGTCCCTTCGTGTACTCTAGTACCCATTACACAAATTGCTGCCCCGCTCCATTATTTTGTTGTTTCCCTTTACTATATCTCCTCTCTCATGATCCTTTCCCCTCATTATTTAGTTTAAAGCTCTCTCTACCGCCCAAGTTATTCAATTTGCCGGAACACTGATCCCAGCACGGTTCAAGTGTAGACCATCCCAATGGCATAGCTCTTACTTTCCCCAGTACTGGTGCTAGTGGCGCATTAATCAAAATCCATTTCTCTCACACCAATCTTTGAGCCACACGTTCTTTTCTTTAATCTTATTTACCCTATGCCCCAATCTGTTTGAGGATCAGGTAATAATCCAGAGATTATTACCCTTGAGGTTGTGTGTTTTAATTTAGCCCTTAGCTGCTCATACTCCCTACACAGAACGTCTTTCCTAGTCCTATCTACGTCATTGGTAACTACATGAACCACGACCACTGGATTCTCACCCTCCCACTGAAAAACTGGGATTACTACAACAATGGATGCAAGACATGCTAATTGAATTCCTTTCCAGGAATACACAGAAATGAATTCAAAAGCTGACTCTGCCAAGCAGAGAAAGGAGACAAGCAGGAAGGAAAGACACATGAAAGTCATCCAAAGCCCTGTTGGAAAAAAGCAGGAAAGATCTCCCTCTCTCTCTCTCTCTGTCTGAAGCCAGAGTGTTTTCATCAATGTGCAGACCTGAACAAAGTCAACTCCAGACTCCTACTGGAAACCATCTAACTTCAAAAAGCCACAACGTTCCACAATCTAAGCCTCATGAGCAAGCAAAGTACTTACTCATATATTCTTTTAACTTTTTTTTTACTCTAACTGTCTCACTTCTGATGTGTGTGTCTGGTGTGAGTGTGTGTGTGTGTGTTTCATATATCTTTTATCATTTTTCTTGAGTTTTAGTAACTAATAAACTACTCTTTCTTTGACACAAGAAAATCTGGTTTGATTGACTCCTTTGTAAGAAGTAAATACATTTGGATTGAAAAGGCATCTAAGAAGAAAGAAATTTTTAAAAACCTTTGTTGCAACCAACCAAGGGGGCTGAATAACAGGGGAGCCAGCTCACTCCTCCTCACCCGGTCATTTTTTTATTCTTTCATGGGATGTGGGCATGGCTGGGTAGGTCAGCATTTATTGCCCATCCCTAATTGCCCTTGAGAAGTGGTGGTGAGCCGCCATCTTAAACCGTTGCAGTCCATGTGGTGTAGGTACTCCTGCATTGCAATTAGGAATGCCGTTCCAGGATTTTGACCCAGTGGCAGTGAAGGAATGGTGATATAGTTCCAAGTCAGGATGGCGTGTGGCTTGGAGGGGAACTTGCAGGTGGTGGAGTTCCCATGCATCTGCTGCCCTTGTCCTATTAGGTGGTATAGGTCATGGATTTGGAAGGTGCTGTTGAAGGAGCCTTGGTAACTTGCTGTACTGCATCTTGTAGATGGTACACACTATTGCCATTGTGGATCGGTGGTGGAGGGAGTGAATGTTTGTGTATGAGGTTTCAATCAAATGGGCTGCTTAGTTCTGGACGGTGTCAGACTTGTGTGTTGTTGGAGCTGCACTCATCCAGGCAAGTGGGGAGTATTCCATCAAACCCCCTACTTGTGCCTTGTAGATAATGGACAGGCTTTGGGGAGTCAGGAGGTAAGTTACTCACCACAGAATTCCCAGCCTATGACCTGCTCTTGTAGCTACAGTATTTATATGGCTCATTCATTCAGTTTCTGGTCAATTATAATGCTCAGGATGTCGATAGGGGGGTTTCAGTTATGGTAATCCATTGAATGTCATGGGGAGATGTTTGGATTCTTTCTTGTTGGAGATGGTCATTGCCTAGAACTTGTGTAGTGTGAATATTACTTGCCACTTATCAGCTCAAGCCTGAATGTTATCCAGGTCTTACTGCATATGGACATGGACTGCTTCAGTGTCCACGAGCCATGAAGAGTGCTAAAACATTGTGCAATAATCAGCAAACATTCCCATTTCTGACCTTATGATGGAGGGAAGGTCATTGATGAAGCAACTGAAGATGATTGGGCCTACAAAACAGCCCATCCCTAGTTACCCTTGAGAAGGTGGTGGTGAGCTGCCTTCTTGAACTGCTGCAGTCCCATGTGGTGTAGGTACACCCACAATGCTATTAGGAAGGGAGTTCCAGAATTTTGACCCAACAACATTGAAGGAATGGCGATATATTTCCAAGTCAGGATGGTAAGTGACTTGGAAGGGAACTTCCAGGTGGTGGTGTTCCCATTTATCTGCTGCCCTTGTCCTTCTAGGTGGTAGTGGTCATGGGTTTGGAAGGTGCTGTCTAAGGAGCCTTAGTGAATTGAATTGGCTGAAGATTGGCATCTGTGATGCTGGGGACCTCAGGAAGAGGCCGCCGAGATGGATCATCCACTCGGCACCTCTGGCTGAAGGTAGTTACAAGTACTTCAGCCTTGCCTTTTGGACTGATGTGCTGGACTCCCCCATCAGTGAGGATGGGGATATTTGTGGATCCTCTTTAAAACCTACCTCACTGATGATAGGTAATTTTGACTTTGGATGATACAGCCCCCACCAGTTAAAACGTCTATGTTTAAAACAGCCAGTTGCTCATATCAGCTAAGAAGCAATAACCATTAATTACTTGCAATAATGCCATTTTCAAAGTTACCGGATATAGCGGTTTAAGTGTTTTGCTTTGTTTCGGGCAGGACCAGCTGCGTATATTCACTAACTTGTTCAGCCAAGCAGTAACAGACCACTAGACTGTCCCTAGCCACTATTACCAAAATAGATCACATTAGAACACGAGTATTAGCTGCTTATTGATTGAAGGTGTGAATAGAAAACAATTACTGTTAAAGCAGTGGAACTACATTCACATGCATTACTTAACTGACGTGAATGCAAATGGATAACATACATGAAATACAGAACCTCCAACATTCTGAATGTTCTTTTGAGATCAGAGATTGATAGGTATATTTTGACATTTTAAACTATTGACACTAAAGACGTTCTACAAGATATAAGCCTAAGTAATAGTAATGTTCACTGACAAAATGGATGTCAGATACTACTGGGTAATGAAAAGCTGGGGCAGAACATTTCGTCCCACGGGTGGGCGCACGCCTGACCTGCATGGGAGTGAAATAGTGCGTGATGATGTCAGGTGAGCATCTCGACATCATCATGCACTCTCATGATCGTTCGGTCGGTGGACATGCGTGAGAGGCGGCAGCACGCCCGCTGACAATTAAGAGGCCTATTAAGGCCCTTAAGCAATTGATTAATTTGTATTTTTTGCTGCCTGCTCAACTGTTTGGTTGGTTGGTGAGCGAATAGGCCAGGCGGCCTTTGCATTTTTTACGAAATGGGCGGGATGAGGTTTCCAAAGCTAACTAAAAGAAAAATTTTTAAATTTTTAACATCAGTTTTTACATGTCCCTCTTCATGTGACTGAGTCACATGTGGGGACATGTTTATATCATCTTTAAGATCTTTATTTTTATATTTAAAATTCTTCAGCTCCCTGAGGTGGCTCTGTGACTTTGGGGAGCTGGCAGTGTGCGCTCCCCCGCGCAAGCGCACACTTCAGCGCTCCTGCTCCCACCCTGGCAGCACTGAGCATTTCAGTACGCCTTTCATGCAGGCTGGTTGTTAATTGGACAGCCAGTGTGAAATCGTGGTTGGAGCCAGATCGAGGGCGCTGGTTCGTTTCGCGGCCGCTCCCGGGCCCGCCAGCTGCGCCCACCTGATGAGGGGGAAATTCCTGACCCTGGAGATCAGCAGCATGGCAGGGATGGTGGAGAAAGATGCAATATTTCCTCCAATGTAAAAGGTACAGTGAACTTGGTTTCTGAAGGTGGGACTGTTTGTACTTTACAGAGATTAACAAAATGCCAAATTCTGAGGCAGTAAGGTTCCAGTTTATGTAAGGCTCAGCAGAGCACTCACAGATATGAACTGTGAGAGAGCAGAATTGCCTCACTGCCATAAACAAACTAGCCTCAATAATGTATTTTCAGAAAGACATGATTTGATTGACACAGTAAGAAACTATAGGAATGTAAGTCAAACAATACACCTGCCCTCACGTATAGCAGGAAAATTGCATTTGGATGAATGCACTCACATGGGGAGTGTCATGTAAAATGGCAATGTCCATTCAGCTACCCGTTATGCATCTTGCTGGATTTTCAATTCTATTGACTTCAGACCAAAATTACCTTCTGATGTTTTGCTTAAGTTCATTCAAAATGGGCTTCCAAAAATAACAGCACAATATTGGAAAAAAAATATACCAGGAAATTGCATTCTGCAAGCTTCCTATTTTAAAAAATAAAAGCTTCGAAATTCAGGGGGGTGTTCTTTGCCACCAGTTGAAACTTTGGTGGGAGATTGACGGAGCCCTGCCCCAGAGATATGGGCAGAAGAGGTTTATGAGAATGGTTCCAGGGATGAGTTATGAGGAAAAATTTGAGAAGTTGGGACTGTTTTCCTTGGAAAGGAGAAGGCTAAGAGGAGACTTGATAGAAGTTTTCAAAATCATGAGGGGTCTGGACAGAGTAGATAGGGAGAAACTGTTCCGCTTGTAAACAGATCTAGAACCAGGGGGCACAGTTTTAAAGTGTTTTGCAAAAGAAGCAAATGCAAGGTGAGAAAAAGCTTTTTCACACAGCGAATAGTTAGGGTTTGGAATGTACTGCCTGGAAGTGTGGTGGAGCCAGGTTCAACTGAGGCATTCAAGAGGGCATTGGATGATTATTTAAATAGAAACAATGTGCAGGGTTATGGAAAAAGGCAGGAGATTAGCACCAAGTAAAAAAGCTCAGAGAGCCGGTGCAGACACGATGGGCCGAATGGCCTCCTTCTGCACCATAACAATTCTATGATTCTGTGATTTTCAATTGCCGACTTGAAAATTGAGTTTCCAGAGGACAGCACTGGATCCTGCTCCCTCCGGAATATGATGCAATTTTCAGAAGGACGGTGGGAGTGGGGGAATGGGGAACCTACTAATCTTCAAGTGGTCCATTAAGCTCCTTGAGGAGTTGTTAATGGGTCAGAGAAGGTGAGAGTGCAATTTTGAAAGCTGAAATCACCAGAATCTAATAGTCTGATGCACCTTAGTGTACAGCTGTTTGGTTCAATGTGGACAGAAGTTAAAGTTTTTTTTAATGTTGAAAAATTTCAGGAGCTGTGGGAATCTTGCACCAGATTGTGTGTTTTATCTTCCAGTTGTCCTTTTAGCCACTTCTGTGATCGATGAAACTGCTGGTGCTGCCTGCTCTCTTCTGCAAGGCAGCAGCAAGTCACACCATGGCTGCTGTCTGCCTTTGCCACTCATGCCCTGCAGGCAGCTCGCACCTCCTGGTAATGCTCAGTGTCACTAATTGGATGTCCACCTTTCCTCTGCCCCAGTTAGAGCATTTACATTTTAAGATAGCATTGTGTGAGCAATGCAGGCGTGAAGTGGGGTTGGGACCTGGAATCAGTTCCCTGATTTCTAAATTCAGTCCCTGGTATCAATGGTTAATAATGGCTATTTACACTGTTTCCATATGGGTTCTGCCAAGTTTACCAACTAAAAATGCCTCTGTAGGAATAACAGGGTCAAATTTTCTTATACCACAGAAGATTTCAGGAGCTCAGCCTCTCAAATTTATAAAAGGCCTGCTAGCCTGAGTTTCCAAAAACCCTTCCTTGATGTGATTTTGTTTACAGATTGTTCATTAGATTGGAATCACAACAGTGAAATATGTACAACAAAAACAGAATTACCTGGAAAAACTCAGCAGGTCTGGCAGCATCGGCGGAGAAGAAAAGAGTTGACGTTTCGAGTCCTCATGACCCTTCGACAGAACTTGAGTTCGAGTCCAGGAAAGAGCTGAAATATAAGCTGGTTTAAGGTGTGTGTGTGGGGGGCGGAGAGATAGAGAGACAGAGAGGTGGAGGGGGTTGGTGTGGTTGTAGCGACAAACAAGCAGTGATAGAAGCAGATCATCAAAAGATGTCAACAACAATAGTACAATAGAACACATAGGTGTTAAAGTTAAAGTTGGTGATATTATCTAAACGAATGTGCTAATTAAGAATGGATGGTAGGGCACTCAAGGTATAGCTCTAGTGGGTTTTTTTTTTTTATTTTATATAATGGAAATAGGTGGGAAAAGGAAAATCTTTATAATTTATTGGGAAAAAAAAAGAAGGGGGAAACAGAAAGGGGGTGGGGATGGGGGAGGGGACTCACGACCTAAAGTTGTTGAATTCAATATTCAGTCCGGAAGGCTGTAAAGTCCCTAGTCGGAAGATGAGGTGTTGTTCCTCCAGTTTGCGTTGGGCTTCACTGGAACAATGCAGCAAGCCAAGGACAGACATGTGGGCAAGAGAGCAGGGTGGAGTGTTAAAATGGCAAGCGACAGGGAGGTTTGGGTCATTCTTGCGGACAGACCGCAGGTGTTCTGCAAAGCGGTCGCCCAGTTTACGTTTGGTCTCTCCAATGTAGAGGAGACCGCATTGGGAGCAACGAATGCAGTAGACTAAGTTGGGGGAAATGCAAGTGAAATGCTGCTTCACTTGAAAGGAGTGTTTGGGTCCTTGGACGGTGAGGAGAGAGGAAGTGAAGGGGCAGGTGTTGCATCTTTTGCGTGGGCAAGGGGTTGTGCCATAGGAGGGGGTTGAGGAGTAGGGGGTGATGGAGGAGTGGACCAGGGTGTCCCGGAGGGAGCGATCCCTACGGAATGCCGATAAGGGGGGTGAAGGGAAGATATGTTTGGTGGTGGCATCATGCTGGAGTTGGCGGAAATGGCGGAGGATGATCCTTTGAATGCGGAGGCTGGTGGGGTGATAAGTGAGGACAAGGGGGACCCTATCATGTTTCTGGGAGGGAGGAGAAGGAGTGAGGGCGGATGCGCGGGAGATGGGCCGGACACGGTTGAGGGCCCTGTCAACGACCGTGGGTGGAAAACCTCGGTTAAGGAAGAAGGAGGACATGTCAGAGGAACTGTTTTTGAATGTAGCATCATCGGAACAGATGCGACGGAGGCGAAGGAACTGAGAGAATGGGATGGAGTCCTTACAGGAAGTGGGGTGTGAGGAGCTGTAGTTGAGATAGCTGTGGGTGTCGGTGGGTTTGTAATGGATATTGGTGGACAGTCTATCACCAGAGATTGAGACAGAGAGGTCAAGGAAGGGAAGGGAAGTGTCAGAGATGGACCACGTGAAAATGATGGAGGGGTGGAGATTGGAAGCAAAATTAATAAATTTTTCCAAGTCCTGACGAGAGCATGAAGCAGCACCGAAATAATCATCGATGTACCGGAGAAAGAGTTGTGGAAGGGGGCCGGAGTAGGACTGCAACAAGGAATGTTCCACATACCCCATAAAGAGACAGGCATAGCTGGGGCCCATGCGGGTACCCATAGCCACACCTTTTATTTGGAGGAAGTGAGAGGAGTTGAAGGAGAAATTGTTCAGCGTGAGAACAAGTTCAGCCAGACGGAGGAGAGTAGTGGTGGATGGGGATTGTTCGGGCCTCTGTTCGAGGAAGAAGCTAAGGGCCCTCAGACCATCCTGGTGGGGGATGGAGGTGTAGAGGGATTGGACGTCCATGGTGAAGAGGAAGCGGTAGGGGCCAGGGAACTGGAAATTGTTGATGTGACGTAAGGTGTCAGAGGAATCACGGATGTAGGTGGGAAGGGACTGGACAAGGGGAGAGAGAAGGGAGTCAAGATAACGAGAAATGAGTTCTGTGGGGCAGGAGCAAGCTGAGACGATCGGTCTACCGGGGCAGTTCTGTTTGTGGATTTTGGGTAGGAGATAGAAGCGGGCCGTCCGAGGTTGGGCAACTATCAGGTTGGAAGCTGTGGGAGGGAGATCCCCAGAGGAGATGAGGTCAGTGACAGTCCTGGAAACAATGGCTTGATGTTCAGTGGTGGGGTCATGGTCCAGGGAGAGGTAGGAGGAAGTGTCTGCGAGTTGACGCTCAGCCTCCGCGTGGTAGAGGTCAGTGCGCCAGACAACAACAGCACCACCCTTGTCAGCGGGTTTGATGACAATGTCAGGGTTGGACCTGAGAGAATGGAGTGCAGTAAGTTCAGAGAGAGACAGGTTAGAATGGGTGAGAGGAGCAGAGAAATTGAGACGACTAATGTCGCGCCGACAGTTCTCAATGAAAAGATCGAGAGAAGGTAAGAATCCAGAGGGAGGGGTCCAGGTGGAGGGAGAATATTGAAGATAGGTAAAAGGATCCGTTGAACTGGGAGAGGACTCCTGCCCAAAGAAGTGAGCCCGGAGACGAAGACGGCGGAAGAAGAGTTCAGTATCATGCCGAGCCCGAAATTCATTGAGGTGAGGGCGTAAGGGTATGAAACTAAGTCCTTTGCTGAGCACTGAACGTTCAGCATCGGAGAGGGGAAGGTCAGGGGGTATAGTGAATACACGGCTGGGGTTGGGATTGGAAGATGGGGTGGGGACGGAGGGACAGGCAGGGGTGGAGGGTCCTAGATGGGTGTTGGTGTCGATGAGTTGTTGGAGCTTGCGTTCCTTAGCACTTGAGAGAAAGAGAAAAAGTTTCTTGTTGAGGCGTCGGATGAGCCGAAGGATAAAATGAAACTGGGGGCACGCGCAGCTTTGAAAAAGGGTACGGCGGTGCTGCTGGAGGGAGAGGTCGAGTGTGTTCATATGGCGAGATATGGCTGTGAAAGCGGGTTTTAGTAAACACCTTGTCAAACACTAGGAGAGAAATGGAAAGCAATGAAGGTGAACAAGGCAACAGAGAAATCCGGAAATCTTGTCGCAGAGAGGAACAGAACTTCTTCAAGGAGGTAGGCATTTCTTGAAGAGCAGTGGCAGTCAATTAAACACAGAGATAAAAACAAAAAAACTGCGGATGCTGGAAATCCAAAACAAAAACAGAATTACCTGGAAAAACTCAGCAGGTCTGGCAGCATCGGCGGAGAAGAAAAGAGTTGACGTTTCGAGTCCTCATGACCCTTCGACAGAACTTGAGTTCGAGTCCAGGAAAGAGCTGAAATATAAGCTGGTTTAAGGTGTGTGTGTGGGGGGCGGAGAGATAGAGAGACAGAGAGGTGGAGGGGGTTGGTGTGGTTGTAGCGACAAACAAGCAGTGATAGAAGCAGATCATCAAAAGATGTCAACAACAATAGTACAATAGAACACATAGGTGTTAAAGTTAAAGTTGGTGATATTATCTAAACGGATGTGCTAATTAAGAATGGATGGTAGGGCACTCAAGGTATAGCTCTAGTGGGTTTTTTTTTTATTTTATATAATGGAAATAGGTGGGAAAAGGAAAATCTTTATAATTTATTGGGAAAAAAAAGAAGAAGGGGGAAACAGAAAGGGGGTGGGGATGGGGGAGGGGACTCACGACCTAAAGTTGTTGAATTCAATATTCAGTCCGGAAGGCTGTTTCTTTGCTCCTGCCCCACAGAACTCATTTCTCGTTATCTTGACTCCCTTCTCTCTCCCCTTGTCCAGTCCCTTCCCACCTACATCCGTGATTCCTCTGACACCTTACGTCACATCAACAATTTCCAGTTCCCTGGCCCCTACCGCTTCCTCTTCACCATGGACGTCCAATCCCTCTACACCTCCATCCCCCACCAGGATGGTCTGAGGGCCCTTAGCTTCTTCCTCGAACAGAGGCCCGAACAATCCCCATCCACCACTACTCTCCTCCGTCTGGCTGAACTTGTTCTCACGCTGAACAATTTCTCCTTCAACTCCTCTCACTTCCTCCAAATAAAAGGTGTGGCTATGGGTACCCGCATGGGCCCCAGCTATGCCTGTCTCTTTATGGGGTATGTGGAACATTCCTTGTTGCAGTCCTACTCCGGCCCCCTTCCACAACTCTTTCTCCGGTACATCGATGATTATTTCGGTGCTGCTTCATGCTCTCGTCAGGACTTGGAAAAATTTATTAATTTTGCTTCCAATCTCCACCCCTCCATCATTTTCACGTGGTCCATCTCTGACACTTCCCTTCCCTTCCTTGACCTCTCTGTCTCAATCTCTGGTGATAGACTGTCCACCAATATCCATTACAAACCCACCGACACCCACAGCTATCTCGACAACAGCTCCTCACACCCCACTTCCTGTAAGGACTCCATCCCATTCTCTCAGTTCCTTCGCCTCCGTCGCATCTGTTCCGATGATGCTACATTCAAAAACAGTTCCTCTGACATGTCCTCCTTCTTCCTTAACCGAGGTTTTCCACCCACGGTCGTTGACAGGGCCCTCAACCGTGTCCGGCCCATCTCCCGCGCATCCGCCCTCACTCCTTCTCCTCCCTCCCAGAAACATGATAGGGTCCCCCTTGTCCTCACTTATCACCCCACCAGCCTCCGCATTCAAAGGATCATCCTCCGCCATTTCCGCCAACTCCAGCATGATGCCACCACCAAACACATCTTCCCTTCACCCCCCTTATCGGCATTCCGTAGGGATCGCTCCCTCCGGGACACCCTGGTCCACTCCTCCATCACCCCCTACTCCTCAACCCCCTCCTATGGCACAACCCCTTGCCCACGCAAAAGATGCAACACCTGCCCCTTCACTTCCTCTCTCCTCACCGTCCAAGGACCCAAACACTCCTTTCAAGTGAAGCAGCATTTCACTTGCATTTCCCCCAACTTAGTCTACTGCATTCGTTGCTCCCAATGTGGTCTCCTCTACATTGGAGAGACCAAACGTAAACTGGGCGACCGCTTTGCAGAACACCTGCGGTCTGTCCGCAAGAATGACCCAAACCTCCGTGTCGCTTGCCATTTTAACACTCCACCCTGCTCTCTTGCCCACATGTCTGTCCTTGGCTTGCTGCATTGTTCCAGTGAAGCCCAACGCAAACTGGAGGAACAACACCTCATCTTCCGACTAGGGACTTTACAGCCTTCCGGACTGAATATTGAATTCAACAACTTTAGGTCGTGAGTCCCCTCCCCCATCCCCACCCCCTTTCTGTTTCCCCCTTCTTCTTTTTTTCCCAATAAATTATAAAGATTTTCCTTTTCCCACCTATTTCCATTATATAAAATAAAAAAAAAACCCACTAGAGCTATACCTTGAGTGCCCTACCATCCATTCTTAATTAGCACATTCGTTTAGATAATATCACCAACTTTAACTTTAACACCTATGTGTTCTATTGTACTATTGTTGTTGACATCTTTTGATGATCTGCTTCTATCACTGCTTGTTTGTCGCTACAACCACACCAACCCCCTCCACCTCTCTGTCTCTCTATCTCTCCGCCCCCCACACACACACCTTAAACCAGCTTATATTTCAGCTCTTTCCTGGACTCGAACTCAAGTTCTGTCGAAGGGTCATGAGGACTCGAAACGTCAACTCTTTTCTTCTCCGCCGATGCTGCCAGACCTGCTGAGTTTTTCCAGGTAATTCTGTTTTTGTTTTGGATTTCCAGCATCCGCAGTTTTTTTGTTTTTATCTCAGTGAAATATGTACCTTTGCTCAAGTAACCCTAACAAATTTCACTATATAAGGCTACTTTGTATAAATATAATTGATTGCTGTTCTCGGAAGAGTTAAAGAAATAGTCAGTAGTTAATATTTCAGTTCAGTGAATAGGAACTGAAAACAAATCTATACTATTGCTGAAGTACATTTAGCTGCACAATAAATTCCAGTAGTCAAAAGAAAAAAGAGTAATTTTCACCTCCCATCATTTTTCCTGAGCTCACATTTACTAAAAGTGTAACTGTTGGCGTTTAATAACAAACCATTCCTTTAGGTAAAATTGATTAGATAAAAATATATAACATAATTCACATAACTTCAGCTGTTTTGCTTTAAAGTTAAAAGTATACTTTTAACATGTAATCATGCTGAAAAGAATAAATAGAATCCCAGATCATTAATAATGGTTTGCTGTTTTTTACATACCATTTGCAAAATGCTAAGATAGTCTTGTGCTGTAGATTTGTGTCCAGCAAGAAAAAAAGATTAGCAGCCAATTTCACTGAGAAGCAGAGAAAATATTCAGGTACTTAAAGAGAGAAAGCTATGTGAATGGAGAGATGGAATTGCTGTGGCTTCTTTGCCCCTCTTCATGTGTAATGCTGAATATTTTTAAAGTGGCATGATTGAGTTGAAGTGAGCTGTAGCACCTTTTCCTAACTAATGATGTTCACATTTTGTGAAATCAAACCAAAGAAAGATTTGAATTTATATTGTGCTTTTCACAGCCACCAAATGACTAAAAGCACTTTACAGCCACTGAAGTACTTTTGCAAGTGTAGCCACTGTTGTAATGTAGTAGCTAATTTGCACACACCATCTTCCACAAACAGCAATGTGATAACAACCAGATAATCTGTTTTTCTGTTGTTCATTGGGGGATAACTATTGGAAAGGACACAGGGTATAACTCCCATGTTCTTCTTTGAAATAGGGCTGTAGGATCTTTTACATCCACTTGAGAAGGCAATTGGGACTTGGTTTGACATCTCATCTAAAAGACAGCAGTTCTAACAGTACAATGCTTTCTCAGTACTACACTTGGGTATCAGCACTTATTTTTATACTCAAGCCCTAGTGTGGGACTAGAACCCTGAACCTTGTGATTCAGAGGTAAGTATGCTACTAACTGAACCACAGCAGATGCCACAGGCTGTCCGAGAAATAAGGGACAAAAGGCGTCCCTTAATTCACACGTGACAGTCAAAATAATGGACAATCCCTTAAAACATGGGACAGTTGGTCATCCTGCTTCCCGCCATGCTCGATTAAAAATAGTGTAATTGAACATACTGTAAAATTTTTACTTGCAACTTTGACCACATTTTTAAAAAAGTAGTTAATTTAATAGCATTTAATTCTAGCTAACTTAATATTTTCCTTTGACATTATTATCAGTTCCTATATTATCAGTATGTATGTAGCAATCATGTTAAGAATTTCTTTTCTAAGTTTGCCTTTTTTTGAAAACAAACATATTATTCTACTTCTGTAAATATATCCCTGCCAAATATTTGCAGACTGGATGGCAAAATGACAATGTTGCCCCACAAGAAAACCTTGGGCCTCCCCTGCCCCACCTTCCCTTTCCATAGAATTTAGAAATTGTCAGGCATGCAAAGACCAGCTGGTCCATCAAGATTGGCCCACACAGTGAGGGCTGGAGAATTGTGACTGAACACTTTCTCTCTCCACAATCCCCCACCTCCAACCTGCCTTGCAGCGATGTAGTCTCTTTGGAGAAGCAAAAAGAAAGAGAAAGAATTCAGGGCAAATAAGTAAAAAAAACTCTGGAAAACTCTCTGATCCATTCAGCCGATCCAGGAGAGTACATGGACCAAATATAATCTATAAAGATCCTTACATTCTATGTGATGTGACCTCACCGCCAGTCAAAGACTGGTTCAGCTCCATCTTGAAGTGGCAGAATCAGCACCCACTACGTTAGCTGGCTATGTATTCCAAGGTCCTGCTACTCTCTGGATAAAGAAGAACAGCTTTAACACGCAATCTATTCCTGCTCTTACAAAGTTCATGTTCCCAGTCCTGTCCACTCAGTTAAACAGGAATAATCATTCAGCAGAGACTCTATCCAGCCTTTATAATTTTAAATACCTTTAACAGTGTAAGCCTATGCTACTCTAAAGGAAACAGGCCAAGGTGTTTAAGCCTGTTTGAGTATCGGAGGTTCTTTAAGCTATGAATCATTCTTGTTTCTCTCCTCTGGAACTTTTCCGATGCCACTAAATCACTGACCGCATGGGGTGGGGTGTGTTTGTTTGAGCAGGGCAGGGCAGCTGGAATGCAGTGGGGAACAAAACTGGGCACAGTATTCCAGAAGAAATCTGACCAAACACCTGTGTTATGACAAACTTTTGTCCTTTGACTTATACTGAATGGTTCTATTAATGCAACCCAATAACCTGTTAGCTTTAGAATGGTTACAGCACAGAAGAAGGTCATTCGGCCTATCATGGCTATCTGGTTCTCTACAAGAGCACCCAGTCCCTCTCCCTTTCTTGTCCCTATAGTCCTGCAATTTTTTTTCTCTTCAGATAATTATCCAAATCCCTTTTTGAGGCCTAGGTTGAATCTGCCACCACCAGATTCTCAGGCAGTGCCCTCCAGATCCTAACCAAAAGCTGCATAAAAAAGCTTTTCCTCATGTTGCCATTGCTTCTTTGCTTAACACCTTAAATCCGAATGCCCTGGTTCTCGACCCTTTCGCCAACATTCATAAATATCCAATGAACTGTACACAATAACACCTAGGGGAGAATTTTCTCCCCGTTGGGCGGGCCATTTGGGAGTGGGCGCGGAGTTGATCGCCGCCCGCGATTGGCTCCGCATCGTCATTTTACATGGGCGGGCCAATTAAGGCCTGCCCAGCGTGAAAGGTGGCACCAGGGGACAGCGAGAGTGGGCGGGTGGCAGCGGGACTGCAACGACCATTGGGTTCACTAATGACCCGGCGGCCTGTTTAAATAATGCTCCTGCAGCCTTGCAAAGACTGTGAATCATGGCAAACAGAAGGGCTCCCCAGAGTGCTGCTGGTGAGCAGGCCAGGCAGGAGGGTAGGACAGGGGGGCACTGTGCCCCTCACCTTTCCGACGAGTGCCTTGCTGTCTTCCTGGAGAAGGTGGCAGCATGGTGGGAGGCCCTTGTTCCTAGGGATGGGAGGAGGAGGCCTCCCCCCACATGACCAAACCTGCCTGGGAGGAGGTGGCAGACATAGCACCCACAACGTGGTGCGACGCACCTGGGTCCAGTGCTGCAAGCATTTCAACAATCTCTTGCGCTCGGGAAGAGTGAATGCCATGTTGTCATAGGTGACTTTCCACCCAGCCTCCCGCCACCACCCCCCCAACAACTCTGAGTGCAGTTACAGCATTGAATTATTCACAGCCTGTGTCCCTTGCTGGGTGGGCCAGCAGATGTTGCCCATGCCTAGTTCTAAGATGGTTGTGCTGAGATGGGTTCTGCACTTGCAGCGTGTGATAGACTGACACCCGGAGTGCTGTTTTGGGGGCTACCTCAAGGATCTGCACCTAGGCGCAGTGCTGGAACTGCAAAACATGTTGAAGTCAGGCTGCTGACATGCCGGGAGGGGAGCTTCCAGGTGGCGGGGCACCAATCCAACTGCTGCCCTTGGCATTCCACGTGCTTGTGTGTCCTTGCTTTGCAAGCTGAAACCGTGTGGTGGCAAATGTGTTGGAGGCAGCATATGGGCAAGGTGGGGTCAGACCTGGCTTATTGGTGTGAGTGTGTGGCAGCTGCAGGGTCATGATTCACTGGAGCCCTGCAATGTCCCACTCAGGTGGGGGTGGCAGGGATGTAATGGCAATCCAGGTACAGGATAGACTAATCAATGCTCCTCTCTCCTTTTCAGGAGAAGACCACATATAATGCCCCCGAGTGGATGCGGACTGGCGGAGGCCAGGCCCAGTTAGTCATAATCACCAGATAGGAGCAGGAGGCGATAGAGCTGGAGAGAGCCATGCGCCCAGGTCTACCAGTGGCGGTGAGGCTGGGGTGCCTGAGGCAGGTAAGATTGCCGTGCATTGAGGTCACCACGTGTGTCCCAGGAGCCATCCCACTGTTGAATATTCAATGATTTAAGCTTCCAACATGGGTTGACCATTGGTTATGAAGGATGAACAGATACTGATTCGGAGGCCAGGCATGCACATTGACATTGTCTCCACTTGAATTAATTAAATGTCCTTGTTCTCCCTTTCAGCATCACCGGAGCAGGGCCAGGAGGAGGAGGCAGAGGGGCCACCTCTAACACCTGAGGGCTCAGAACAATTAGAATCACCAGTGTCACAGCATCTCTGCTAAGCAGGCACCAGCGCAGATACTAGCACCTTGGTGGAAGTTAGATCATTGGCTAGTGTCCCAGGGCACAGCGGTGAGGGTACTTCACACTCGCTTGAGGTGCGGGAGGAGACAGAGAGTGCCCATGGCGTCAGCAGTCAGGGGACTGCAGGGAACCAGGCACATGCTCAGTCGGTGGCTGATGATGTGCCCCTGGAGTCATCCCTGAGGCAGCAGGTGCTGGAAGTCCAGCAGGGTATGTGGGATGATCTGGCGGAGATACATGAGGCTATGTGTGGCATGGTCTCCGTACTGGAGGAGCCCACGCAGAGCATCACCGATGCAATGAGCCTCATGGCCGAGCGCCATGCTTCCTCCATGGAGAGGGTGGTGGCTTTCGTGGAGAGGGTCCTCCAGGAGAACAATCAGGGCCTCCTGGGGTTGTGCTCGGACCTGCAAGCCTTCACAGCGGCACTGACCTCAGCTGGCCAAGTATCCCAGCTGGGTGCCCATCCATCAATGGTGAGCAGGGAGGTCCGAAGCGACCTCATGTTGGCACAGGAGCTACCTGTCATCTCTGTGGGCTCCTCTCAGGGCTTTCCGCTGCCAGTGACCGTGGGATCCGATGGGGCTGCAGCGACTGGGGAGATGCCAGCCGTGAAACTGGCCACTCCCTCCCAGGCGGAGCCATCAAAGGCTCCACAGGCCAGAGGACGCCCGCCAAGGTCATCGAGGCCAACAGGACAGCACAGTGAGCAGGCTACCTCAAATGCCAGTGCCAGCGAGGGGGGAGCACCTAGTTGTAGTACCCGGAAACATAAACTTAAGGCACCTTAGGCACACCATGGGCTTCTCACTGGTGATTTTATGTTGCCCTGCTATTGGTTGATGACAAGTTGGTGTGATGCTGAACACCTTTGCACTTAGTTTCTTTTCTGCTTTATTTTGTTAATTCATTAAATGTTTACATGTGAATATAGCTCAGGGTGATTCCTTACTTCTGCAGGTGGACAGGAACCCATGACGTTATGAGTGACTTGTTTGTCATTGAGCTTTATTGACAAGGCTACATAGTTAATGTTCTTAACCAGGCAGATGTTGCTCTCAGGTATTGAGTATTGAGCCTGCAACCCTAGCTTGTGTTGGAGGTCCACCTGTGGCGGGCTGGCTGAAGGTTTGTTTTATTAAAGCCTCCTGCTTTAATAAAGCAGGTGTCCCTACTTCCCTGGAGGATGCCTGGGTCAGCGTCTACACTCTCAGCCTTCTCCTGTGCATGCTCGTCCTTGGACTCACTACTGGACTCATCGTGTGCTGCCGGAGCATCTGCGTCTACATCTTCTTCCTCCACTGGCTCACCTCTTTCCAGCGCCAGCTTGTGGAGAGCACAGCATGCAACCACTATGAGTGACACACGATGTGGGGGATATTGGAGTGCGCCTCCTGAACGGTCCAGGCATCAGAAGCGCATCTTGAGGAGACCGATGGTTCTCTCTACTACAGCCCTTGTGGAGGTGTGACTCCTATTGTACCGCTGCTCGGCCTCTGTTCTTGGATGGCGGAGAGGCGAAATGCGCCACCTTTTGAGGGGATAGCCCTTGTCATCCAGCAGCTGTCCATCGAGCCGGGCTGGAGAGCTGAAGAGCTTCGGCATCTGAGAGTGTCTGAGAATGTAAGCGTCATGGGAGCTGCATGGACTTGCAGAATCTGCATCCTATGGTTACACACTATCTGCACGTTCAAGGAGTGGAATCCCTTCTTGTTGATGAAGGCACCCGGCTCACCTGCTGGTGCCTTGATGGCCACATGTGTGTAGTCAATTGCACCCTGGACACAGGGGAAGCCAGCAATCACTGTGAAGCCTCTGACTCGCTCTGCCTGCCTGGCCTCATCCCAGCGATAGTGGATGAAAGTCAATGCACATCTGAACAGAGCGTCTGTCACCTGCTTGTCACAAGTGTGGAGTGGGAGACTTTGCAAAGATCACCCACTGACTCCTTGAAAGAGCCGGAGGCATAGAAGTTGAGGTCAGCTGTGACCTTCAGCGCCACTGGCATGGGGTGTCCACCCACATAGTTGGCGTAGATCTCAGGACCTATCATCTGTCAGATAGAAGTGACTGTCTCCCTTGAGAGGTGGAGCCTCCTTTGGCACTGCACCTCAGATATATTGAGGTAGCTGCTTCACCATCTGTAAACACTGGCAGCAGGATAGTGGCATCTTCTGTGGCCCCTTCCACCTTGGACTTCCTGTTGGCCCTGCACCCATTGTGCCTGCGCCTGTCCTCTCTGGAGGCTGAATGTGGACTCCATTCCTCCTCAGAGGAGGCCCCTCCAGTGGATAGCACTACTCCCATTCCCAAGGTAAGAGAAGGCTTCCTGAAGCCAAAAAGGCCCCAAAAATGATGTTTACTCCAGAGTCCTGACCTGAAGCCTGTTACTCCTATTCAAGCAGCTATGAAGAGTTTTGAAGTATTCCTGCTCACACAGGCAAGTAGCAGCAAGTTTAAGCATTAAAGGTCTGACAAATAACACTCGTGACCCCACTCATCCCTCTTATCCCGCCCGTGGATGAGATTTATAAAAATGTGGCCTGCCTGCTTGCCCGTTGTGCCCATGCGACGACCTGAAGATTGCACAGGATCACACTGAAAAATCGGTGTCAATTACTGCCTCAAGGGCCTTAAGTGGCCCATTAATTAATGGTGGGCGTGCATCGGATATCATCGCGTGCCTGCCCACTCAAATATCGCGATGGCACACGGTGATGTCGGTACGCATGCCCGACGTCACCGTGCATCATTTTACGCATCGGTGAGTGAGGTCCACCCCCGCACGCTGATGTGAAAATTCTGTCCCTAGATCTTTTTCTCTCCCAGCCTCTTTCAGTATTGTTTCCTGCAGATACACTCATTCTGTTTTGGACCTACCAACATGCATGACATTACCCTTAAACAGTGTTAGCTGAGCACATTTAAATCTCTTTAGGTTTGCTTGCACTCCTTTACCATCTTAGCCCATGCATAGATTTTGTTGTCATCTGCAAACTCGCTTCTGTAATTGCCCCTCAGTGCTTACCTTGCTACTAGGCACCGTTCCCTTGGATCCTCAGTGCAGCCGCCAACCGCTCTAAATCCTGTTCCTGCCTACTGGCTTCCTCGTCTTTCCTGCCACATTTTGGTGAGAGTTTGTGCTACAATAATGATGCTGGGCCTCACACCAGCACCATCATGGGTGTTTCATTACTTTGTTGTTGCACATGAACTGAGCTAAAGAGGGCCTAAGACAATAGTGAACAACAAGGCTTACTTTAGGCAAGGAGACCCGGCAATGAGACAAATTGCAAGCGTAAAGCTTTACTGGCTTCCAAAATTTATTCTCTATTATTCATTTATTACACAGTAGTCATGCTATACAACTTTAATCCACACCATACAGTCCACTTTCACACTTGCAGAACTTTTTCTCCATTCGTTATTGTATTTAAAGGGAATAATTATTAAAACATAAGAGAAGAGGTATTTCACTTAATATGGTAGAATAACTAGATTCTTGCTGTCAATCATTCAAGCACACTTTGCTAAGTAACATCCTAAATACCTATCTGTTTGAACAAGCTCTAAGTTATTGAATGTGACTGAACATGTAACACACAGAAACATTCAATAATTAATGAAAAATATGGTGCTTATTTCTTAACAACATTTATAAAGTGGTCTTTAATGTAGGTCCTTCATAGGAGTGTAACAAAGCTTGACACTGAGCCACATAGGCAACATTAAGGCTGATGATCAAAACAATGTTTGAAGAGGTAGCTTAAGGTGCATCAAAAAGAATGAAAGAGAAGTAGAGAGGATAGAGGGTTAAGGTGAGAATTCCAGAGCTTAGGGCCTTAGTAGCAGAAGGTATGTATGGTCACCAGTGGTGGAGTGATTAAACTCGGGGTTACTTAGGAAGCCAGAATTGGAGGAGCACAGTTATCTCAAAGCTTGTAGGGCTGAGGGGAGATTGCAGAAATAGGTAGGAAAGAAGGCCATGGAGGGATTTGAAAACCAGAATGAGAATTTTAAAATTGAGGTCTGCTTAACTGGGAGCCAGCGTAGGCCAACAAGTAAGGGATGGCTGAATAGAACTTGGTGCGAGTTAGGACACAGGCAGCAGAGGTATGGATGACCTTAAGATACGGAGGATAGAATGTGGGACGCCAGCCAGGAATGTATTGGAGTAGTCAAGTCTAGAGGTAAGAAAGGCATAAATTTCAGCAGCAGATGAGCTGAGTCAGGGGCAGTCAGGCAATGTTACAGCAGTGGAAATAGCAGTCTTAGTTAAGAGTCATTGAGTGCACTTCTATCATATACTGTACCTATTTGTACACAATTTTAGAAGTAAAGTTGTCCATCTTTTGGACTATCAGATCCAACATGTGGTTCATCCAAATCTTGAACATCAAATAACCTAGACCCAAAAATGTAAAGTACATGCACAGATTCTTTACTCTGGAGATACTTTGCAAGCTTAATCTTTTAAAATATTAGCTTTCTTACAATTTTAAAATAAACCTATAAATCTAAGGACATACATGGGACAGCATGATATACATGATGGGGCAATAAAGCTGAGTGGATATATTTGTCCTGCAGATATATAGCATTACATGGAATGCAATGAACTACTGAGTTTTTTTTTAGCAGGTAAACAAACTGGAGCATGAATGTTTTAAAGGTATGCAATCCCCATTAAAATGAAACCATGTGCATTTTCCATTTGCTTGCAGAATTACGACTCAAAAGATATAATAGAATCTGGAATAAATGGAATCACAGAACAATTCACATTGTTAATATATTCTCTTAATAAATAAAAATGTGTAAGCCATATATTCTCTTACTTTGTGAGAGAATGATATTGTGCAATGCTAAGGGTTAATTGAGTCTTTTTTTAAAATCATGTTCTTGCTAATGAAAATATCTTTCCAGCAGTGTGTGCACAGCTGGAGCACTTCTCTAAAATGATGTTTTTGGTCTCATTAATATGATGGATGACAATGGTGGAGAGTGAAATTATATTTTTTTTTGCTTTGTGTCCATTGTCAGTATTAAGCACTATTTTGCAAGGGATGGTACAGATTAATGATATTGCAGAAGATCTGCATACATTGACTGCAATATATATATTTCTTTGACAAAGAACTGCCCCTTAATGCAACCAGGTAAACACTCTATCAAGTGAGGGACATTTTGAAAACAGGGTTTCAATAGCATTTTAAATCACTGACTTCGGTTTTACAAACCTAGGTGTAATTTTTGAGTGGGACAAAGTTTTAGAGGAGAAAGAGACAGAAGAAAAGCATGAGAAAGATGGCAGTAAACTTTAGCACAGTTTTCACAATAGTGTAAGAACATAGGTACAAATATAAACCTTCTGTTTTAAGATAATCCTGGAGAGAAAAGATAACCCATGGCTTTATTTTTCCTCCACTACCAACGTTGTCTTTGCTGCTTCCCTTCCTTACCCTTTGCAAGGAAGCCAAACCATCCTTCAGGTTTCTCCTATCTTTACATTTAGGCTAATCTTACATAACATCAGGCTGAGCTTCCATTGCAGCACTCAGATTTCTGCTGGAAGTTGCTTGTCCAGCGAAGGAAGTTGAAAATTTGGCCATTATGGTTGGGTCCACAAGTCCACTGATGGGGTTAGTCACCAGTTCCATGTTTTCAAGAATGGGCCCCAAGATCTGCACAAAGCCCTGTGCTAAGTTAATGCTGGACTCCTCCATGCCCCTCGATGTTGGCTGTCTGGCAGCTACCTGTCCCAATGTCTCAATTTGCATTCTTATGTAGACCCCCCCATCAAAGTACTCAACCAAGTCTCCTGCAGCAGGACCAGTGTGCTATTCCTTCAGCAAGCTGACACCTGAGCGATCCTTGCCCTGCTGTACTGCAGGTCATTCATACTTGGTGTCTCACTGTGTGCAGATCCTGTCTCTCTGCTTTCCTCTAGGGTGTAATGCCAGCATCTGAGCTGGTGGCTAAGTGTGAAATCAATTAATGGTGTCCTGTTTTCATCATCACTGTCTTCATGCTGTTCCTCCATTGCTTGCCTAGCTTGTACCTCTCGGGATCTGAAAGAAGAAAGACCCAAGGATAAGAACATAAGAAATAGGAGCAGGCCACTTGGCCCCTCAAGCCTGCCCTGCCATTCAATAAGATCATGGCTGATCTGCCCCAGGCCTCAACTCCTCTTTCATGCCAGCTCTTCATAGACCTCAATTCCCCCATATTTCAAAAATCTATCTACCTCTTCTTTAAATACTTTCAGTGATCTAGCCTCCACAACTCTCTGAAGTAGAAATTTCCAGACATTCATTACCCTCTGAAAGAAGAAATTCCTTCGCATCTCAGTTTTAAATGAGTGTCGCCTTATTCTGTAACGATGTCATCTAGTTTGAGATTTCCCCACTAGTGGAAACATCTTCTCAGCATTTATCCTGTCAAGCCCCCTCAGAATCTTGTACGTTTCAATAAGATCACGCCTCATTCTTCTAAACTCTAATGAATAAAGGCCTAACCTGTTTAGCCATTCTTGATAAGTCAACCACTTCATCCCGGGAATGAGTTTAGTGAATCTCTTTTGAACTGCCTCCAATGCCAGTATATCCTTTTTTAAATACAGGGACCAAAACTGTACACAGTACTCCAGATGTGGCCTCACCAACACCCTGTACAGTTATAAAAGTCTGCCCTATTTTTAAACTCCAAGGCCCTAGCTATACAGGCCAAAATTCCATTTGCCTTCTTAATTACTTGCTGCACCTGCATGCTAACTTTTTGTGTTTCATGCACGAAAACACCCAGATCCCTCTGTGCTGCACTTTTTTGGACTCTCTTTTCATTTAAATAATAGTCTGCCTTTTGATTTTTCCTACCAAAGTGCATGACCTCACACTTTCCTACATTAAACTCCATCTGCCAAGCTTTTGCCCACTGACTCAACCTATCTATATCCCCTTGCAGATTCCTTATGTCCTCATCACAACGTGCCCTCCCACCTATTTTTGTATCGTCAGCAAATTTGGATGCATTACACTCTGTCTGCCCCCTCCTCCAAGTCATTAATATAGATAGTAAATAATTGAGGCCCTAGGACTGATCCTTGAGGCACTCCACTAGTTACGTCTTTCCAATCTGAATAAGACCCATTAATCCTGACTATCTTCTGGGGGTTAACCAATCCTCAATCCATGCTAATACATTACCCTAATACCGTGAGCTCCTATCTTGTGCAATAACCTTTTATGTGGCACCTCATCAAATGCCTTCTGGAAATCCAAATACACTACATCTACTGGTTCCCCTTTGTCAACGCTGCTTGTTATATCCTCAAAGAATGCTGGCAAATTTGTCTAACATGATTTCCTTTTCACAGAACCATGTTGACTCTGTTTGACTGCATTAAGCTTTTCTAAATGTTCTGCTATTCTTCCTTAATAATGGACTCTAGCATTTTCCCAGCGACAGATGTTAGGCTGACTGGCCTATAGTTTCCTGCTTTTTGTCTCCCTTCCTTCTTGAACAGGGGCATCATATTAGCGGCTTTCCAATCCGCTGGGACCTTCCTGGAATCCAGTGAGTTCTGGAATATTTAGACCAATGCATCCACTATCTCTGCAACCACTTCCTTTAAAACCTTTGGATACCGGTCATCAGGTCCTGGCAGCTTGTCTGCCTTTAGTCCCATTTGTTTCTCAAATACTTTGTCCCTCGTGATAGAGACTGTTACAAGATCTTTCCTCCCATTAGCTGCTTGCTTAACTGGTACCTTTGGAATGTTTATAATGTCCTCCACTGTGAAGACCGATGCAAAATATTGGTTTAAATTATCTGCCATTTCCCTGTTCCCCGTTATCAGTTCTCCAGTTGCATTCCCCAAGGGTCCCACGCTCACTTTAGCTACTCTCTTTTTGTATACCCGTCGAAGCTCTTGCTGTTTGTTTTTATATTTCTTGCCAATTTACTTTCATAATCAAATTTCTCCCTCTTTATTAGCATTTTAGTCATCCGCTGCTCATTCCTAAAAAATTCCCAATCCTCTGGCCTCCCACTAATTTTTGCCGCTTTGTATGCCTTAGTTTTTGGTTGGATACTCTCCTTGATTGCCTTTGTTAACCAAGACTGGTTCATCCTTTTCATTGAGTCCTTCTTTTTGACCAGGATTAATTTTTGCTGAGCATTGTGAAATATCTGCTTAAATGTCTGCCCCTACCCTTCCACTAATCTTTCCCTTGGTCTATTTTTCCAGACGGCTTTAGATACCTTTCTCTTCATACCTCTGTAGTTGCCCTTATTTAAGTTTGAGGTCCAAGTTGCTCGCCCTCAAACTGAATTTGAAATTCTACCATGTTGTGATCGCTACCCCCTAGAGGACCCTTAACTACGAGATCTCTTATAAATCCTACCTCATTACACTTTACTAGATCTAAAATAGCCTGTTACTGGGTAGGTTCTGCAATATATTGCTCTAAGAAACAATCCCTGATGCACTCTCCAAATCCGCATTCCATGTTACCCCTGCCAATCTGATTTGTCCAGTCAATATGCAGATTAAAATCAACCATGACAATTGTAGCGCCCTTCTTACATGCCTCCATTATTTCCCGATTTATATTTTGTCCTTCAGTGAGGCAACTCTTCAGGGGCCAAAAGACTACTCCCACCCGTGACTTCTTCCCCTTGCTATTTCTTATTTCCACCCAAACTGATTCCACATCACGATCTATTGCACCTATATCACCACTCACCACCGCACTGATACCTTCCTTTATTAACAAAGTTACCCCACCTTCTTTTCCTTTTTGCCTATTTTTCTGGAATGTCGAATATCCTTGAATATTGAGCTCCCAGTCTTGGTCACCCTGCAACGACATCTCTGTGATAGTTATCAAGTCATATCCATTTATTTCTATTTGTGCCATCAACTCATCTATCATGTTACAAATGCTGCGTACATTCAGATAAAGAGCCTTAAGCTTTGACTTTTTACCATTATTACTCATTCTGGTTATAATTTCTGTTGCACTCTTTTGCTTATATTTTTTGCCCCTTCCTGAGTATCATTCACCTCTTCACTACCCTGCACTTCAGCTCTCTCGTTTATTTTTGATTTTCTAAACTTCCCTTCAATTGAACCCTCCCCCCGACTAATTAGTTTAAAGTATAACCCTAGTTATATGATTCACCAGGACACTGGATCCAGCATAGTTCAAATGAAGCCCATCCAACAGAACAGCTCTCTTCTTCCCCAATACTGGTGTCAGTGCCCCATGAATCTGAATCCATTTCTCCCACACCAATCTTTGAGCCATGCATTCACCTCTCTAATCTAATTTACCCTATGCCAATTTGCACATGGCTCAGGTAGTAATCCGGAGATTATTATCTTTGTGGTTCTGCTTTTAAATTTAGTCCCGATCTGCTCGTAGTCCCTCAGCAAAACCTCTTTCCTGGTTCTGCCTATGTCATTGGTACTTCCGTGGACCACAAAAACTGGACACTTCCCCTCCCACTCCTAGTTCCTCTCCAGCCCAGAAGGGATGTCATTAACCTTGGCACTAGGTAGGCAACACAGCCTTTGGGACTCTCTGTCTTTGCTGCAGAGAACAGTATCTATTCCCCTAACTATGCTATCCTCTTTAAGGTAGTGATGCAAGGAGGGTTTGAAAATTAAGAGTCTTGTGTTTATTTGATCTGTGGCTTGTAAATCAAAAAAAAATGTGTAGTGAGATGTGAGAAGAAGAGTTAGGTATGAGGATATTGTCTTCTTTGATTGTCTCATCCTCAGCAATGGCCATCCCAACATAGCCAGCACTGTCTCTTCTATTGTTATCAGGACCTGTAGATTCAAGTAGCGCTATTGTTTCCAGGACTGTCACTGACCTCATCTCCTATGGAGATCTTCCCTCCGCAGCTTCCAACCTCATAGTCTCCCAACCTCGGACAGCCCACTTCTACCTCCTACCCAAAATCCACATACAGGATTGTCCCGGCAGACTGATCGTGTCAGCCTGTTCCTGCCCCACGGAACTCATTTCTTGCTATCTTGACTCCATTCTCTCTAACCTTGTCCAGTCTCTTCCCACCTACATCCATGATTTCTCTGAAGCCCTACATCATATCAACAATTTCCAGTTCCTTGGCCCCAACCGCCTCCTGTTCACCATGGACATCCAATCACTCTACACCTCCATGCCCCATCGGGATGGTCTGAGGGCTCTCCGCTTCTTCCTTGAATAAAGGCCCAACAATCCCCATCCACCACCACTCTCCTCCATCTGGCTGAACTTGTTCTCTCACTGAACAATTTCTCCTTAAACTCGTCTCACTTCCTCCAAATAAAAGGTGTGGCTATGGGTACCCGCATGGGCCCAAGTAATGCCTGTCTCTTTATGGGATATGTGGAACATACCTTGTTCCAGTCCTACTCAGGCACCCTCCCAGAACTCTTTCTCCAGTACATTTATGACTGCTTTAGTGCCGCTTCATGCTCTTGTCTGGACCTGGAAAAATGTATTAATTTTGCTTCCAATTTCCATGCCTCCATCATTTTCACATGGTCCATCACTGACATTTCCCTTCCCTTCCCTTCCTTGACCTTTCTGACTCGATTTCTGGTGATAGACTGTCCACCAATATTCATTACAAGCCCACTGACTCCCACAGCTGCCTCGATTACACCTCCTCACACCCTGCTTCCTCAGGACTCCATCCCATTCTCTCATTTCCTTTGCGTCCGTCGCATCTGTTCCAATGATGCCACTTTCCAAAACAGTTCTTCTGACATGCCTTCCTTCTTCCTGAACCAAGGTTTTCCACCCACGGTGTTGACAGGGCCCTCAACCGTGTCTGGCCCATCTCCTGCGCATCTGCCCTCACCTTCCTCTCCCTCCCAGAACCATGATAGGGTCCCACTTGTCCTCACTTATCACCCCACCAGCCTCTGCATTCAAAGGATCATTCTCTGCCATTTCCGCCAACTCCAGCATGATGCCACCACCAAACACATCTTCCCTTCACCCCCCTGTCAGCATTCTGTTGGGACCGTTCCCTCCGGGACACCCTGGTCCACCCCTCCATCACCCCCTACACCTCAACCCCCTCCCATGGCACCTTGCCATGCAACCACAGAAGATGCAACACCTGCCCCTTTACTTCCCCCCTCCTCACCATCCAAGGGCCCAAACACTCCTTTCAAGTGAAGCATCACTTCGCTTGCACTTTCCTCAATTTAGTCTACCACATTTGCTGCTCCCAATGCGGTCTCCTCTAGATTGGAGAGACCAAACACAGACTGGGTGACCACTTTGCGGAATACCTTTGGTCTGTCCGCAAGCATAACCCAGACCTCCCTGTCACTTGCCATTTCAACACACCACCCTGCTCTCATGCCCACATGTCCATCCTTGGCCTGCTGCAATGTTCCAGCAAAGCTCAACGCAAACTGGAGGAACAGCACCTCATCTTCTGATTAGGCACTTTGCAGCCTTCCGGACTTAACATTGAGTTCAACAACTTCAGATCATGAACTCTCTCCTCCATCCCCACCTCCTTTCCGATCCCCTTTTTTCTAATAATTGTTATATTTTTTTAAAATATATTTTTCTTTTCCCACCTATTTCTATTATTTTTTTTAAATTTATTTCCATCCATTGTTTTATCTCCACCTTTTAGCCTATTTCAATCCCTTCCCCCAACTCCACCCCCAGTAGGGCCATCTGTCACTTGCTCATCCTGCTTTCTACCCTTAATGTTCCCATTAGCACATTCCTTAGCTAATATCACTACCGTCAACACCCCTTTGTCCTTTTGTCTATGACATCTTTGGCAATCTCTCCTTTGCCTCCACCTATCACTGGCCCTCTATCCAGCTCCACCTGTCCCACCCCCCTTAAAAAGCTTATATTTCATCTCATTTCTATTTCTCTTCAGTTCTGATGAAGAGTCATACAGACTCGAAACGTTAGCTCTGTCTTCCTCTCCACAGATGCTGTCAGACCTGCTGCGTTTTTCCAGCTATTTTTGTTTTTGTGCCTGTAGGTGCATCTGTTCACTCCAGTTAGCTCTTACTGCCTCCAGTTGTGAGCCAGTTTCTCCTGCAAGAGGGAAGAAAGTGTTTCAGTGAGTGTAATTTTTTTAAATTCATTCATGGTATGTTGGCTTCGCTGACCAGGCCAGCATTTTTTGCCTATCCCTTGTTGCCCTTTAGAAGGTGCTGGTGAGTTGCCTTCTTGAACGGCTGCAGTCCATGTGGTGTAGGTACATCCACAATGCTGTTAGGAAGGGAGTTCCAGGATTTTGACCCAGCAACAGTGAAGGAACGGCAATATAATCCCAAGTCAGGATGGTGAAGACTTGCAGGTGAACTTCCAGATGGTGGTGTTCCCACCCATCAAAACACTGCCCTTGTCCTTCTAGATAGTGGTGGTTGTGGGTTTGAAAGGTGCTGTCGACTGAGCCTTGGTGAATTCCTGCAGTGCATCTTGTAGATGGTACACACTGCTGCTACTGTGCATTGGTGGTGGAGGAGTGAATGTTTGTGGATGTGGTGCCAATCAAGTGGACTGCTTTGTCCTGGACGGTGTCAAGCTTCTTGAGTGTTGTGGGAACTGCACTCATCCAGGCAAGTGGGGAGTATTCCATCACACTCCTGACTTGTACCTTGTAGATGGTGGACAGGCTCTGAGGAGTCAGGAGGTGAGTTACTCATTGCACGATTCCTAGCCTTTGACCTGCTCTTGTAGGCATAGTATTGACATGGGTAGTCCAGTTCAGTTACTGGTCAATGGTAACCCCCAGGATGTTGATAGTAGGGGATTGAGTGATGGTAATGTCATTGAAGATCAAGGGACGATGGTTGGATTCTCTCTTGTTGGAGATGGTCAATGTCTTCATTTGTGTGGCGCAAATGTTACTTGCCACATGCCAGCGCAAGCCTGGATATTGTCCAGGTCATGTCGTATTTGGACATGGACTGCTTCAGTATCTGAGGAATCGCAAATGGTGCTGAACATTACAATCTGTTTGGCTGATGTAGTGCCACAGTTAAATAGTTGGTTCTGTGTATAAGCAGCAAGATCTGGGTGTGGAGCTTGTAGTAACGCTATATGTATGAAAGTACAGTAGACCAGATGAATGTCAGGTATGAGTCCTGACTCATAGAGGTTGTTCATAGGGAGTGGTGCAGGGGTGGTGATTTAAGCATTATTTGAGATTAGTGGTGCAATTGGTAGGATATGACATTTGATGATGCATTCAGCGACCTTGACCACTCATGGAAGGTCATTGAATTTCTTGTCGCACTGTATCCAGATCCTCTGGGCATTGATCTCCATGACTCTCTTCTGTTTTTTTATTCATTTGCGGGATCTGGGTTTCGCTGGCACGGCCAGCATTTATTTCCCATCCCTAGTTGCCCTTGAGAAGGTGGTGGTGAGCTGCCTTCTTGCACCTCTGCGGTCCATGTGGTGTAGGTACACCCGTGCTGTTAGGAAGGGAGTTCCAGGATTTTTACCCAATGATAGTGAAGGAACGGCAATTTATTTCCAAGTCAGGGTGGTGAGTGACTTGAAGGTGAACTTCCAGATGGTGGTGTTCCCACCTATCTGCTGCCCTTGTCCTTTTAGGTGGTAGTGGTTGTGGGTTTGGAAGGTGCCGACTAAGGAGACTTGGTGAATTCCTGCAATGCATCTTGTAGCCGGTACACACTGCTGCTACTGTGCATCAGTGGTAGAGGCAGTTAATGTTTGTGGATGTGGTGCCAGTCAAGTGGATTGCTTTGTTCTGGACAGTGTCCAGCTTCCTGAGTGTTGTAGGAGCTGCAGTCATCCAGGCAAATGGGGAGTATTCCACCACATTCCTGACTTATGCCTTGTAGATGGTGGACAGGTTTTGGGGAGTCAGGAATCATCGCACGATTCCTAGCCTCTGACCTGCTCTTGTAACACAGTATTTATTTGGCTAGTCCAATTCAATTTCTGGTAAATGGTAACCCCCAGGTTGTTGATAGTGGGGGCTTGAGTGATGGTAATGCCTTTGAATATCAAGGGGCGATGGTTGGATTCTCTCTTGTTGGAGATGGTCATTGCCTGACACTTGTGTGGCGTGAATGTTACTTTCCACTTGTCAGCCCAAGCCTGGATATTGTCCAGGTCTTACGGCACTTGGACATGGACTGCTTCAGTATCTGAGGAGTCGCGAGTGGTCTGAACATTGTGTAATCATCCGTGAACATCCCCACTTCTGACCTTATGATGGAAGGAAGGTCATTGATGAAGCAGCTGAAGATGGTTGGGCCAAGTCACTACCCTGAGGAACTTCTGCAGTGATGTCCTGGAGCTGAGATGACTGCCCTTCAACAACCACAACCATCTTCCTTTGTGCTAGGTATGACTCCAACCAGCAGAGAGGTTTTCCCCTGATTCCCATTGACTCCAGTTTTGCTAGAGCTCCTTGATGCCACACTTGGTCAAATGCTACCTTGATGTCAAGGGCAGGCACTCTCACCTCACCTTGGGCGTTCAGCTCTTTTGTCCATGTTTGAACCGAGGCTGTAATGAGGTCAGGAGCTGAGTGGCCTTGGCGGAACCCAAACTGGGCATCAGTGAGCAGTTTATTGCTAAGCAAGTGCCACCTGATAGCACTGTTGATGACCCCTTCCATTACTTTATTATTGCCCCATCAAGAGTAGACTGATGGGGCAATAATTGGCCAGTTGGATTTGTCCTGCTTTTTGTGTATAGGACATACATGGGCAATTTTCCACATAGCTGGGTAGATGCCAGATACTGGAACAGTTTGGCTAGCGGTGCGGCAAGTTAAGGAGCACAAGTCTTCAGTACTATTGCCAGAATATTGTCAGTGCCCATAGCCTTTGCAGTATCCAGTACTTTCAGCCGTTTCTTGATATCATGTGGAGTGAATCGAATTGGCTGAAGACTGGCATTTGTGATACTGGGGACCTCTGGTGGAGGCTGAGATGGATCATCCACTCGGCACTTCTGGTTGAAGATTGTAACAAATGCTTCGGCCTTATCCTTTCCACTGCTGTGCTGGGCTCCTCCATCATTGAGGATGAGAATATTTGCGGAGCCTCCTCCTCTAGTGAGTTGTTTAATTGTCCACCACCATTTATGACTGGATGTGGCAGGACTGCAGAGCTTAGATCTGATCCGTTGGTTGCGGGATTACTTAGCCCTGTCTATCACTTGCTGCTAATGCTGTTTGCACGCAGGTAGTCCTGCTTTATAACTTCACCAGGTTGACTCCTCATTTTTAGCTATGCCTGGTTCTTCTTCTGGCATGCCTTCCTGAACTCTTCATTGAACCAGGATTGATCCCCTGGCTTTATGGTAATGGTAGAGTAGGGGATATGCCAGGCCATGAGGTTACATATTGTGTTCGAGTACAATTCTGCTGCTGCTGATGGCCCACAACACCTCATGGAAGCCCAGTCTTGAGTTGCTAGATCTGTTCGAAATCTATCCCATTTAGCACAGTGATAGTGCCACACAGCACGATGGAAGGTATCCCCAATGTGAAGGCAGGGATTAGTTTCCATAATAACTGTACGGTGGTTGCTCTTACCGACACTGTCATAGACAGATGCATCTACGGCAGGCAGGTTGGTGAGGATGAGGTCAAGTATGTTTTTCCCACTTGTTGGTTCCCTCACCACCTGCCACAGACCCAGTCTAGCAGCTATGTCCTTTAGGACTCGGCCATCTTGGTCTGTAGTGGTGCTACCAAGCCAGTCTCAATGATGGACATTGAAGTCCCCCATCCAGAGTAAATTCTGCGCCCTTGCCACCCTCTGTGCTTCCTCCAAATGATGTTCAACATGCCTTTGTGTGTGTCTAGAGGGCCTCCTGCCTTCTCTTTTCCAACACCTTCAGCAAGGCCTCCAGAACAGCATCTGATAACCTTGGAACCCACTCTAACCACTTTTTGCCATTAATCAATGTTTCCCAGGTCAGTTTCAGCTTACAATGGATTCCCAGTGTCTGTTCCAGCCACTTTGCACCTCCCCTTTAGGAGGTGCAAGCTAGCTTTAAGCAGTGCGTGAGAATAACCATTGGATGAGCAATGATCTTTCTCTTTCCCTTTCTCTCAGTGTCAAGTCTTTGTTCATTGCCTTCTCAGCATCACACAACTGGCAAACAGTAACTTACCCTGTGGGGTGGTGGGCATGAGTCCAACATGTGGTGCAAATTGCATTCCTTTGCAGTCTACCAGAATATAATTGCAAAGTGATTGGTTCCAAACTCTACTTGCTGCAATTTTACTTAGAGTATGTGGAAAATGCCCAATGGCTTTTGTGGAAAAATTTAGGAAAAATGATACACTGGATAGAAAACCATGCATCTGAAAAATCAGTCCCTTCTGTCCTGTGTGCCATTTCAATTTTATTTCAGAAAATATATTTCCATAAGCTACTATCCCCTTTCTAAGAGATAGCAGGGGAGGAACGGATTAACTCTGAAAATGAGTATGGGAATCAGGGTGCACAATAAACCTGTGCCCTTTTGTCGAATTGTAGGCAGCATGTTAAATTCAAGCTGCCTAGCTGTTTTACACAATTACAATGTGCAACCATATTACCATCTCTGCGGTTCATTGACTGCATGCATCAGCCTGTGGCCTGCTATCATGAGTGGCTAGTGGTACTTAAAGGCAGTGTTAAAAGGGAAGGTGCATTGTGGCTGCAACAAGTGGTGGGAGTCATTTGAAAACATATTGGTGGAAAGGGGGGAGATGTTCTATATCCACAGGGAGAAGCCCTCCAGGCAACTGCTCAGGAGGCAATAGGAACAAATGGTAATGGAGATCAATGCCCAGAAGGGTGCTCCAAGAACACGGATGCACTGCAGGAAGAAATTTAACAATCTCACATGAGTTGTCGAGGTCAGTGAGTTCATCTCCAAATGGCATTACTAATCTCATCCACTGCATGCCATCACTCATCCACCAACAATCTTTGTCCATCACTGCTTAACCCTAATATATTACCTCACCATCACGCACTTAGCACTTTTGAACTCTTGTTTCAGCATACCACTAGGCTTCTCTATTATATTTTGTGTTGCAGCATAGTTTTCATTGTATATTGGGTGCTTCTGTTACACATGTGTGCATGGGTTGCACACTTGAGTCAGTCATCACATGTTCAGCAGATAGCTGAGCTGTTGCTCAGTAGACAGCCTTTGATTTGCCATGCAGCCAAATGCAGCCAAAACAGTGGATCGCTGCAGAATGACGACATCATGACTGCTGCCAGGATACCAGGCATTGAATTGCATGAATCGTTACCTATGATCACACAATAGGTGAATGTTGAGGGAGTGGAATTCCTTTTGGTTCCTGTATTGGACAGAGTTGAAATGCAGTTCTTGCAAAGCAAAGTGTTGCAGTCAATGGTACCCTGCACCATGAGGAAGCCTATAATCCTAGCAAAGCTGTGCAGTCGCTCCACCTGCTTTTCTCTGGGGATTAAATGTAGTTAGGTCTCAATAAATAAGCATCAGTGACTTCCCTTATAAGACCATAAGACATAGGAGCAGAAATTAGGCCATTCGGCCCATCGAGTCTGCTCTGCCATTCAATCATGGCGGATAAGTTTCTCAACCCCATTCTCCCGCCTTCTCCCCGTAACCTTTGATCCCCTTACCAATCAAGAACCTATCTATCTCGGTCTTAAATACACACAATGACCTGGCCTCCACAGCCTTCTGTGGCAATGAATTCCATAGATTCACCACTCTCTGGCTAAAGAAGTTTCTCCTCGTCTCTGTTCTAAAAGGTCTTCCCTTTACTCTGAGGCTGTGCCCTCGGGTCCTAGTCTCTCCTACTAATGGAAACATCTTCCCGACGTCCACTCTAACCAGGCCTTTCAGTATTCTGTAAGTTTCAATCAGATCCCCTCTCATCCTTCTAAACTCCATCGAGTATAGACCCAGTGTCCTCAAACGTTCCTCATATGTTAAGCCTTTCATTCCTGGAATCATCTGCTGGACCCTCTCCAGGGCCAGCACATCCTTCCTGAGAGGGCCCAAAATTGCTCACAATATTCTAAATGTGTTCTGACCAGAGCCTTATAAAGCCTCAGCAGCACATCCCTGCTTTTATATTCTAGTCCTCTCGAAATAAATGCCAATATTGCATTTGCCTTCCTAACTACCAACTCAACCTGCAAGTTAATCTTAAGAGAATCCTGGACTAGGACTCCCAAGTCCTTTTGCACTCCAGATTTCTGAATTCTCTCCCCATTTAGAAAATAGTCTATGCCTCTATTCTTCCTACCAAAGTGCATGACCTCACACTTCCCCACGGTGTATTCCATCTGCCACTTCTTTCTCCTAACCTGTCCAAATCCTTCTGCAGCCTCCCCGCCTCCTCAATACTACCTGTCCCTCCACCTATCTTTGTATCATCTGCAAACTTAGCCAGGATGCCCTCAGTTCCTTCATTTAGATCATTAATGTATAAAGTGAAAAGTTGTGGTCCCAACACTGACCCCTGCGGAACTCCACTAGTCACCGGCCGCCATCCTGAGAAGGACCCCCTTATCCCCACTCTCTGCCTCCAGCCAGACAACCAATCTTCTATCCATGCTAGTACCTTGCCTCTAACACCATGGGCTCTTATCTGCGCAGCCTCCTGTGCGGCATCTTGTCAAAGGCCTTCTGGAAATCCAAGTAGGTAACATCTATTGGCTCTCCTTTGTCTAACCTACTCGTTACCTCCTCAAAGAATTCTAACAGATTTGTCAGGCATGACCTCCCCTTGATGAAACCATGCTGATTTTGCCCAATTTTACCATGCACTTCCAAGTATTCTGAAATCTCATCCTTAATAATGGACTCTAAAGTCTTACCAAAGACCAAGGTCAGGCTAATCGGCCTGTAATTTCCCAACTTTTGCCTCACTCCCTTCTTAAACAGGGGGGTTACATTAGCGATTTTCCATTCCTCTGGGACCCTCCCTGACTCGAGTGATTCCTGAAAGATCACCACTAACGCCTCCACTATCTCATCAGCTATCTCCTTCAGAAATCTGGGGGGTAATCCATCTGGTCCAGGTGATTTATCCACCTTCAGACCTTTCATTTTTCCTAGCACCTTCTCCTTGGTAATGGCCACCATACTCACCTCTGCCCTCCGATTCTTTTGAACTTTAGGGATGTCACTCGTGTCTTCCACTGTGAGGACTAACGCAAAGTACCTATTCAGGTCCTCCGCCATTTCTTTGCTCTCCACTACTACTTCTCCAGCATCATTTTCCAGCGGCCCAATGTCCACTTTTGCCTCTCTCTTACCTTTTATATATCTAAAAAAAACTCTTGCAATCTTCTTTTATATTACTGGCTAGTTTACCCTCATATTTAATCTTCTCCCTCCTTATTTCTTTTTTAGTTGTCCTCTGTTGGTCTTTGTAGGCTTCCCAATCCCCTGGTTTCCCACTGATCTTCGCTGCATTGTATGCTTTCTCTTTAGATTTTATGCTGTCCCTGACTTCCCTTGTCAACCATGGTTGCCTCGTCCTCCCTTTAGTATTCTTCTTCTTCCTAGGGATGAATTTTTGCTGTGTCTCCCAAATTACTCCCAGAAACTCATGCCATTGCTGTCCCACTGTCTTTCCTGCTAGGCTCATCTCCCAGTCAATTCTAGCCAGCTCCTCTCTCATGCCTCTGTAGTTGTCTTTATTCAACTGTAATACCGTTACATCTGATTCCAGCATTTTCCTCTCAAATTGCAGGGTAAATTCTATCATATTATGGTCACTTCCTCCTAAGGGTTCCTTCACTTTAAGCTACCTTATGAAACCTGCCTCATTACACATCACTAAATCTAGAATTGCCTGTTCCCTAGTGGGCTCCACCACAAGCTGCTCCAAAAAGCCATCTCGTAGACATTCCACAAATTCCTTTTCTTGGGATCCACTACCAACCTGATTTTCCCAGTCTACCTGCATATTGAAATCCCTCATGATCGCTGTAACCTTGCCTTTCTTACACACCTTTTCTATCTCCTGGTGTATCTTGTGCCTCACATCCTGACTACTGTTCGGAGGCCTATACATAACTCCCATTATGGTTTTTTTTACCTTTGCGGTTCCTCAACTCTACCCACACACGTTGTACATCATCTGACCTTACATCATTTCTTGCTATCCGTTTAATTTCATTTCTTACTAACAAAGCAACCCCATCCCCTCTGCCAACCTGCCTATCTTTTCGATAGGATGTATATCCTTGGATATTTAGCTCCCAGTCCTGATCCCCTTGCAGCCATGTCTCCGTGATGTCCACCACATCATACCTGCCAATTTGAATCTGCGCCGCAAGCTCATTTACCTTATTTTGTATACTGCGTGCATTCAGATACAACACCTTCAGTCCTGTATTTCCCGTTCCACTTCTCACTGTCATCCCTTTATCTGATGTGCTTGAAGTTAGATTCCTAGCCCTTTCCAAACACTCTGTCCTATTTTGTGTTCTGGGGACTTTAATAGCCTCTCCTGGGCTCTCCTTTCTTTTCAGTTTTTTCATAATTTTCCATGAAGTTGAATCCACCCCCCCATATGCTAACCTGCTGCTTTGTTTCCCATTAGTCATACTTCTTGGAGTTTTACCCTTCCTCCTCTCTCCCCCACCACTTTCTAGTTTAAAGTCCTGTTGACCACCCTATATACCCTTTTCGCTAGAACATTGGTCCCAGATCGGAGACCGTCCCAACAGTACAGATCCCTCCTGTTTCAATACTGATGCCAGTGCCCCACAAAATGGAACCCCTCTTTCCCGCACCACTCCTTTAGCCACGTGTTTACTTCCCTTATTCTCGCGTCTCTATGCTAATTTGCAACAATGGACAGGAAAACTGTGAGATTTGCAAACATCTCCAGCTCCAACCTGGAAGGAGCTAGATACATAAAGGTTCATGGCCATGGTCACCTTCACAGCAACTGGCAACATGGTCCTCATCTTACTCTGAAATCACACTTGGGACTGCAGGTGGCAGATTTCAGTGAGGTCCTCCTTACTGAATGGAGGCATCACACACCCTATTCATCACTAAGGTTCAGAAGAATTGCTTCTTCAGCACTGTGGATGGATATGGCCTCCTACTGAGAGTCCTTCTTCCCCTCCTCCCTTTGTCTTTTTCAGCAGCTTGTCTTGGAAACCTTATGTTAATTCTTCAAGTTATGCAGTAATCCAAGGGGAGTGCCTACCAGTGAAGCCATGTCTGGAAATGCCTGGTTTGTGCAGATGTCTTGAAGTTAGAAAGATTCCTAGAACCCTGCCACAATGTTTTATTTAGACTTGTACAGATCGGGAAGGCTCATGGACAGCTTTCCTGCCTCGCTGCCAATTGTGGCCTTTAAGTGGGCAAGTAATGTCCACTTGAGGACCACATTCCATTGCCACTGGTATTCACCCAGAGGCAAATGAGGGACTCACTATGTGGGAATCCTGAAAAGCAAAGCCTGTCAAGGTTACTTCAAAGGCCAGTTCAAGAGACCCGGCATCAGGAAGGTGTGGAGAGGGAATGCTGAGAGCCATCCGTTTGACTATGCTGCCGATTCCCTGCCATCATTTACCTGTGACCAGGATCGCTCAGCGTATTCCCACTGGCACTGCTGAACAATGAAAAGCTTCAGTCCTTCTACCCCTGAGGTCCTTAATACTGGGGAAGGCCTGCCACTGTCCAGTGCATTGCCTGATTGGCCCTTAACGTGTGGGCCTTCCCAAAAAGAGGCAACAGTGTTCTCATCGGCTCTCCAGCCAGCGGGCAACACCCCCATTGCCTCCATTAAATTCAGTTCATAAAATCTGTGTATAATTATATAGAAATATCCTGCGGATGAAATTGGTCTTCAGTGGTAGCCTAAAATGGATAATTGGGATGAAAAGCTTCTCTTTTTTCTGGTTGTAAAGATTCTACATGAAATGAATCTGGGCAGACTTAATATAATTCTAAAAATCAATTGCAGAAGGGCCTAAGCACAAAATTGCATTTGATTCAGCACTAATCCACACTAGGTAAGCAAACTCACAAAGAGAAACTACAGAAGGGTTGGCATGAAAAGGTCACTTGGTGCAGTTGAGAATGTCCTTTCTGAATTGGGGTTAGGGTAAACTGCTTGTTCAAAGGTTATATCTGATCTTAGATGCTTGATACCAATATCTCTCCCCTTAATCACCACAAAAAGCACTTCTGTCTTTAAGAGAAACAAAAACATTTGTGGCAATACTAAATCTTGGCTGCAATGCCAAACAGTAAAGCTAACATGTGGATTATCATTAAAATGAAATGGAAATTTCCATTAAAAGTTGCCTGCAGATGAAGCCCAACTTCATACAAAGGATTAAGGTATTATATCTGAAACCAGAGATTTTTTTCTGCGCCAGTATGCACTTCAGTGTCCTTCATTTGAGAAAATATCTCTTTCTTTAGTTTTCCCAAGTGCATCTGAATGGGCAGGGTAGAGAAACTTTGAGTTTCTTATGGCTCAGCTGCTTTTGCAGTTATTAAATCCATACACTCTCAAGTGAATTTAAAAAACATGCGAAAATTGACTAACCAGCCAATCAAGTAAACAAAGGATAAACAACTCAAAAATAAACCATTTGTGGCAGACCAAAGCATTTTCATGATGGTTTCATGGCTTCTCTTGTAAATCTATCAAATCCCTGCCCTAGTGGCAAATGACACAACGACCATGCATATTTAGCTTGTGTGCTAGCAATTGTCAAAATTGGATCAGGTCTACATGAAACTCTGCAAGTAAATTAGAAATGGCAACTCATTTCATAACCCTAACTAACAAATTCAAATCTGCTTTGATGTCCATGACCTTACTCACCTGGACAATACAGAAATGTAGCTTGAAGTTACTAAACACAAATGTTCCAAACACAAATGCAAAGTTGCCACATCATGGAAAAATGTGAATCCAAAATCTAGACTTGTGAGACTGAGTAATATGGGGGCGCGGATGGCTCGCCTACACCCCACTCCCACCCCGGAAGCAAAGTCGGCGTGGAGCCAGAAAGCACAGCAAGGCGGCTTAAGGAAGGCCAAGTTGGACTTCCACCCCTCACTGGGGAGAAGCCCCGCCCTCTGGTGCTGATGGCTAATCTGATTGGCTGGCAGCTCCATCAGTCCCAGCAACACCAAGGACGCATCAGTGGTAACTGCCAGGACTGCAGGAAAAGAAGGAAGAAGGCCCAGAGCAGGTAAGTCTGTGTCTTGGACAGGGACCATGTGGTTTTAAAGCTGTAACCAGGTAGGAAGTAAGGGGCCACGCCCCGCGATTGGCAAAAGATAGCCCCTGAAGAGTGAATCACCGCCATTCTTCCTACCCTTTGAAGAATGAAGCAAAAAATATCGGGCTGCCTGCTCCTGCTCAGTTGCCCATGCCAAACGTTTTATGGCATTGGCAGCCTGTTATCAGGATCAATTGGCTGCCAATTTTGGTACCTGCCCAACCCACATATCATGGCGGTAAGTTCAGGGATGGGAGGGAAGGTTGTAGGCTGGGTACCTGCCCTATTTTACGTGCCCCCCTGCCCAAAGCACACCCAGTGGGGCAGATAATATAGAGCCTGTGATTTATTTTGAATTTGAATTTACTAAGTAATGGTCATCTGTCATTACAAGTAATAGTCTAAATGGCTTTACCTCAGTGTCTTATTCAAAAATGCACATATTTTCTCTTTAATTTCTTACACTGATGTTTGTTTTCATGCAGAACACTTCATATGTTGAAACAATCAGGGCTTCTAGTGATTACTGTCAATTTCAATGACAAGCACCCTTTTCCAGCTTTCTTTCTCTGAAAGAATGTATCATTGCATCTAACAAGCTGGTATGATCTGGCAAAAGTCATCACAGAATTAGCTGGTTAACTATAAGGCAGCTGAGGAATTTTGTTCTGTGACCTCTGGACTGAGGAAGAAAAAGGGAGAGCTCTCACAGTTACGTTATCTGCTGTATCTCGACATGTGTTTTAACGCAGTGCAAGTCTTAAGGTATTAATTACACTACACAGCAGATGCATTCAATTCCTCATATGTCAAATTTGAAGAAACCCTCCATCTGTTGGGCCAATTTTTGGATTTCATTCCCTGAGAAAGTATATATTTATGTGAAGTGTAAATTTTCCAAAAATAAAGTTTTTAAAAAAATTCCTTTTGAGTTGCTGGGAAATGTATATGATTGCCTTTGGATAATTTAGGCTCTAATTTCCCTTCCTCTCTGTAGGCAGAGTGGTTAACCCCATCTGAAATACTGCAGACAAATAGGATCACGCTGAAAGATATAAGGAGAGTCAATAGTGGGTGACTGCTAAGAAAATTGACTCTTATTACTCATTCTCAGCATGTGGGTGTTGCTGGAAAGCCTGGCATTTATTGTTCAGCCCTAGCTGCCCAAAGAAGCTCATGATACAAAATAAAAACAAAAAATGCTGGAAAAACTCAGCAGGTCTGACAGCATCTGTGGAGAGAGAAACCGAGCTAACGTTTCAGGTCCATATGACCTCTTCTGAAAAAGAGTCATATGGACTCGAAATGTTAACTGTTTCTCTCTCCACAGATGCTGTCAGACCTGCTGAGTTTTTCCAGCATTTTCTGTTTTTATTTCAGATTTCCAGCATCTGCAGTCTTTTGCTTTGAAGCTCATGATGCAACTGGCTGGCTTGCTGGTTGCTTCAGGTTGCAGTTAAAAGCCAACCACCTTAGTGTCATATGTAGACCAGACTGGGCAAGTATAGCAGGATTCCTTCCATTAAGGACATTAGTGAACCCCCACCTTCAAATTCTCTTCAATTATATACATTCAGCAGTTTGGCTTGTTAGTTGCATCTAAATTTGAGACTAAAAGTGGATAAGGTGCTTAGAAAAGTGGATTGAAGAGTGGGAAAGTCTGATCCAACTTGTCATTTTTCAAGACTTCATTGTTCTATTCTGTTTATATAATGTACCTGGCTTATGATAGAACATTTTAGTTCTCTTTTGCAGGGTTCAGAGAAACTTGTTCCTGAGCTCAGTACAACCAGAGCCATAAGGTCAAGAGGATTTGAGGATGTCCTGTTTCAGAATTTGATCTCTGTACTATCAGAGATTTGTGACCAGAATGTCAGTCATCTAGATAATTATGAAATGAGCAAAGGCTTCTAGTTTTTAAGACAGATCCTTGTATAAATGCCAGGAATACAAGAGCTAATTTATGCAGAGTTATTGATTTCAGATTGAATACACTGCCCAACATTCTGTACATTATATCTGTGTTACCAGTGACTAGTCATATGAGGGCAAGTAATTCTATATTTACATAGGATGTGTTTAAGATTTCTTTACCTCTATGTTCCCAAAATCAGTTTGATCTGTAACAGCCCCTCGTTTCTATTACAAGACAATGCAATTTTTGGTATGAATCTGGAGTAGAGTTATGTCAGGTCAGTGCATAGTTAAAACAGTTATTATACACTATACCAGCATTATTATAGGTCCAAAGATAAAAACAAAAAACTGCAGATGCTGGAAATCCAAAACAAAAACAGAATTACCTGGAAAAACTCAGCAGGTCTGGCAGCATCGGCGGAGAAGAAAAGAGTTGGCGTTTCGAGTCCTTATGACCCTTCAACAGAACTGATTTTTCTTTACAATGAGAGGGGTGAAATATAAGCTGGTTTAAGGTGGTGGGGGGAGAGAAGTGGAGGGGCGTTGTTGTTGGAGGGACAAGCAAGCAGTGACAGGAGCAGATCATCAAAAGATGTCACAGACAAAGGAACAAAAGAACACAGGTGTTGAAGTTGGTGATATTATCTAAACGAATGTGCTAATTAAGAATGGATGGTAGGGCACTCAAGGTATAGCTCTAGTGGGGGTGGGGGGCATAAAAGATTTAAAAATAATGGAAATAGGTGGGAAAAGAAAAACCTATATAAGTTATTGGGGGAAAAAAAGGAAGGGGGAAGAAACAGAAAGAGGGTGGGGATGGAGGAGGGAGCTCAAGACCTAAAGTTGTTGAATTCAATATTCAGTCCGGAAGGCTGTAAAGTGCCCAGTCAGAAGATGAGGTGCTGTTCCTCCAGTTTGCGTTGGGCTTCACTGGAACAATGCAGCAGGCCAAGGACAGACATGTGGGCAAGAGGGCAGGGCGGAGAGTTAAAATGGCAAGCGACAGGGAAGTTTGGGTCATTCTTGCAGACAGACCGCAGGTGTTCTGCAAAGCGATCGCCCAGTTTACGTTTGGTCTCTCCAATGTAGAGGAGACCGCATTGGGAGCAACGAATACAGTAGACTAAGTTTTGCGTGGGCATGGGGAGGTGCCTGGTCCACTCCTCCATCACCCCCTACTCCTCAACCCCCACCAAGGCACCTCCCCATGCCCACGCACAAGATGTAACACCTGCCCCTTCACTTACTCTCTCCTCACTGTCCAAGGGCCCAAACAATCCTTTCAAGTGAAGCAGCATTTCACTTGCATTTCCCCCAACTTAGTCTACTGCATTCGTTGCTCCCAATGCAGTCTTCTCTACATTGGAGAGACCAAACGTAAACTGGGCAACCGCTTTGCAGAACACCTGCGGTCTGTCCGCAAGAATGACCCAAACCTCCTTGTCGCTTGCCATTTTAACAATCCACCCTGCTCTCTTGCCCACATGTCTGTCCTTGGCCTGCTGCATTGTTCCAGTGAAGCCCAACGCAAACTGGAGGAACAGCACCTCATCTTCCGACTAGGCACTTTACAGCCTTCTGGACTGAATATTGAATTCAACAACTTTAGGTCTTGAGCTCCCTCCTCCATCCCCACCCCTTTTCTGTTTCTTCCCCCTTCCTTTTGTTTTCTTTTCCCAATAACTTATATAGATTTTTCTTTTCCCACCTATTTCCATTATTTTTAAATCTTTTATGCCCCCCCACCCCCACTAGAGCTATACCTTGAGTGCCCTACCATCCATTCTTAATTAGCACATTCGTTTAGATAATATCACCAACTTCAACACCTCTGTGTTCTTTTGTTCCTTTGTCTGTGACATCTTTTGATGATCTGCTCCTATCACTGCTTGCTTGTCCCTACAACCACACCCCTCCCTCCACTTCTCTCCCCCCCACCGCCCCCCCCCCACCCCACCCCCACCCCCACCTTAAACCAGCTTATATTTCACCCCTCTCATTGTAAAGAAAAATCAGTTCTGTTGAAGGGTCATGAGGACTCGAAACGTCAACTCTTTTCTCCTCCACCGATGCTGCTAGACCTGCTGAGTTTTTCCAGTAATTCTGTTTTTGTTTATTATAGGTCCATACTGATCTATCATGACTTTTAATTTGGAGTTTATTAAATTCCAAGCATTCTTTATTGGCTGGTGACCAAGAAACAATAAACATTTCAACAGTTCCTTTTCATTTAAAACTTCATGGCCTGAGTATTTCAGGCGGAAGCGCTTGGGTGCAGTCGGCTCCACACCACCATTTTACACAGGCAGGCCAATTAAGGCCCACCCAGCATAAGATGTGAGCCGTAGCACTCAACGTTACATGTGAGGGCAGGGGGAGGCGAGAGAGTCGGGGCCAGCGCTCTTTCACGCATGCGCACAAAAGAGCGCTTCAATCTCCCTGACGCATGGAGCTGCCTCAGGGAGATTGAATCGCTATTGTAATTAATGAATAAATGGTTTAAAAATTTATTGAAACATGTCCCCTCATGTGACTATGTCACATGAGATGGGACGTGTTTTTATATTTAGGAAATTTTAAAAATTAATTAATAAAAGCTTTAGGAAACCTCATCCCGCTCATTGTTGAGGTTTCCTAAAAAACGCAAAGGCCGCTTAGCCTTTTCGCCTGCCCGCCAACCTTATGGTTGGATGGGCAGCGTTAACAATTACCTTAATCAATTCCTTAATGGTCTTAATAGGCTGTTTACATATCGGTGGGCATGCAGCTGACTGCGGCATGCGCCCGCTGAATGAAACATCGCGAGACAGCGCGATGACGTCAGGACGCACGCCCAACGTCATCACGCGTCATTTTACACGTCGGCGTGTCGGGCCCACCCCTGCACGCCAACTGAAAAATCTTGCCCCATGTTTAGTAATGCAAACTTTTGAACTATATTGTATTGAAGAAGCTTTTATTTCAAAGAACGCAAACAAATGCAACTGTATTGGTCCTAATAAAGTGAACTTTTCTACAGAGTTGCATAATTATGCCATATCTTTGCTGCTTAATAATGTCAGTGATATCACCCAGCTTCAGGTTTCCAGAACATGCAGCCACTCTCTCACAATGATTGGGTTTGGAATTCTTGGGGGCACTTTCAATAAAATCACAAGAACTTTCAATGAAGTTCCAAGGACAAAGTAATAACTTTTGGGAGAAGTAATGAAAGTTTATAATAATGCTGGCATATTGCACAACATTCAGCATCCCCAATCCAGGTATCCATTGCTACTCATTTCAAATGTGAGATATTGGAATGTGAAAAAAAGTCTAATACAAAATGCTGTTCACCTCTGAGAGAGGAGTGGTATAGCCTCAACCCAAATTTTATATCCTATTATTATCTATAGTATGACATCACCAGGCATGCCATGCGGAAGCTAGGGATGCAGCCTATCGTTTTCCTTTGGGATGCAGCCCCATACACTGAACATTTTTTTGCCAATGAGTTCAATTCCAAAATCCGATGTAGATTGTAATCTTATGAAATTTAGAAAATAATTATTTGTAATTTGAACCATTCAATCAATTAATGGACTGCGTATTCCGGTTGGTGAGCGGGGGGTGGGGCCCATTTGCCAACACCTAAAATGACGCGGGGTGACATCATTTACACTTTCAGGTTGGCACACGCGGAGCCGAGTCAGCTGCGTGCCCGCCGACCTGGTCAATGGCCACTTAAGGCCATTACTGAAGTAATTGAGGTAATTAGTGGAACTGCCTATCCAACCTTAAGGTTGGCGGGCAGGCCGGGAGCCCAGGTGGGCTTCTGAAAAAACATGAAACCTCATTCACGGACGGGGTGAAGTTTCAGGAGGGTATTAAAATTTTTCTGAAATGTCTAAATAAAAGGAATTGACATGTCCCAGCTCATGTGACAGTGGCACATGAATGGACATGTCAGTATTTTTTTTTCTCATCTTTAATCAAATTTTCAAACCTGGGCCGATCTTCCTGAGGCAGCACTTTGCCTCAGGGAGATCTGTGCGCGTGCGTGCACGAAAGAGCACACTCCAGGCTCAGGGAATTCACTCCCGCCTGCACAGGGGGCGCATAGCGTTTCCTGGCAGATGTCATGCTGGGTGGGCCTTAAATGGCGGCGGGAAGATGCTGCTCAATATAAGTTTATTTAACAGCACACGAAAAGGTACAGGGAAAACCAGTATAGCAACAGAAAATATAAAACTCAGCATGCCATTCTGGAATCACAAGTTAGTTTACACAAAACATACATACGTATGATTTCCATATTTTAGCTTCTTATTTTTATTGCATTCAAGAAAGCAATAAATGTAATAAAGGCAAATCTTTGGAATATCTGATTTGAACTCATTACTTGGCAATGCTAGGATGCATCACTGTAACTCAGTAGACCCCACCTAATAAAGATAATGGATCAGAATTTTTGAACACTTTTGGTCATTGTTGTTTCACAATCAATGATCTTTTACCTATAAAAGCAGAAAAATTGAATTCTGCAAGGGCTCAGGCTAAACTCTACAAATAAATTAAAGTTGCAAATGAACTGTAAAAACAAGCCAGGCACACTAAAAAGGAACATCAGTGAAAAATTACACAGCAAGAAGGGAGAAAAGTTTGGAATCAATCGGAAATTCAGTGCAATGGAAAATCTTCAAATTTGTCAGGGAAGTCAGAGAGTTTAGATTTGGAAAGTAGCGGAACATTCAGCATGTCTCACTCAGTATCAGTAGCAACAAAATGAAACAGGACCAGTTTGAGTCTGAAGTCGAACACAATGAAGAAGGTGACAATCCTCCCTGGTTTAGGTGAAGCACAACATGAGGGTGAGAACAAAGAGGGAAATGATGATCATGAATCACCATGTGCTTCTACAGAGAAAATTCTTTCAATGCAATACCTCTAAACTAGGAAAACAAAGACAGGCTTGGGCTTCACAAAGGGGAAAAAAATCTAAAAAGGGAAACCAAAAGAAAGCTGTTTTCCCCTGCACCTCTCTCTACTCTTTTCCTAAGAGAGCAGATTGAATGTGACTAGGCAGTAGTGGCTCAGTACACTGTTTATTGCAATCTGTATTGAATTTTCCCATGGCTTTGCATATTTTGCTGCATATAAGGGTCTGTGGTCAGCACAGAAAGGTCACTTAGTACATTTAAAAGTGTGAAGAACTACCACCATCCAACTATGGGCCAGTCAAAACTCAATGACGAAGCAATTCTTACCATTGAATGTGATCTACCTCCAACAAGATTTGTAGATTTTAATAACATAATGATTAAATTAATGTGAAAATGGCAAGATTTATGTTGTATGATTTTATAATGATTAAATAAAACACCAGAGTAAATTGAAAGCCTTAAATTAAAATTTATGGAAATTCAGAAGCTACTTTTTATTCTATTGTCATTATTGCATGTTTTATTATTTCTGAGTTTCATTCATAACTTTGCACCCCCTTCCAAGCATGTCTCCCCCCCACATCTCTTCTCCCTCTGCTCTCCCTCTCCCTGAGCCCCATCCTCTTGTTACCTCTCCCACACCACTCCACTGGACCTTGGATGTTTTCAACCATCTCTCTTAAAAGAAATAACTTTAATACATTGCCCCCATCCTTTCCCTCCACCTTCCCAGATCCCCACCCTTCACCTCTTCATCTTCACAAACTCCTTCTTACCCCAATCATCCAATCTACTCTTTCTTTTTCCACCTCCTCTTCCTAAATCCTCATTTTCAACTTTTCGCTCCCCTGTGTATCACTATCCCCTCCCCTTCCCATCTTCCTGTCCTGCTCTCTCACCTCTCCTTCATCCCAGGTGGGAGCCTAAGTAAATGCAAAAGTATGGCATGAAGATAAAATTAGTACCTCAATCCTATTTTAACTATAATGCAGGAGGATGCCTAGTGTGATGGTTAACCCATCAGAAAACCCTGGAGGCAGGCAGTAGAATGGAGAGAAGAGACCATGGTCAATTTAATTGTCTACTCTTTGGAAGGACATGTTCAGTATCAGCTGTGACTCAATTGGTTGCACCCTTGCTTCTATGTCAGAAGGCTCAAGTCGGGACTTGAGGGCAAAACTTAATACTGAGACTCTAGTGTAGTGCTGAGGGAGTGCTGCATTGCTGGTTGTCGTGTTTCCTACGTTACATTATAGTGATAACACATCAAAAACTGTATTTAATTGTCTGTAAAGCACTTTGGGACATCCTGGGATAGGTGCTTTATAAAAATCTTTCTTTTGGATTCCTTGGAGGCTGAAGAGTGACCATCTGCCATTTAGTTCACTTCAAACCATGTTAACTACTGTGTTAAATTGCTGGGGCTGAGGAGAGATGTGGCACCTGCGTATATTGAAAACAGGAGAATGGAATCAGTTCAGATTTCCTTCTTTTGAAAATTTGAAATTCAAATGAGCTATGCTTTTCTTGCCTGACAAATCTTTTACTTGTGAAAGGCAAAAAATAGTTATTTGAGCAGGCAAAATATGTAGAAGAAACATAGGGCACATGACCATTTCAACTCATAGTGTGGAAAATAAAATAGGAATGCCACTGCCAGTGGTGCATCACAAACTGTGCTATACTAGTCAAAGGTACTCTGGCACGGAATGAGTTATGACACACAGGACAGGAATTTTAGTTTGGCGGGCGCATGTGATTGGCAGGCCTGGGAAAGGCTGGGGAACAGATCGCCGACCGTGTTCGGACCCCGACCGCGATTTCACACTGGCTGGCCAATTAATGGCCAGCCAGCGTGAAAGGTGTGCTGAAATGCTCGGTGCTGGCATGGCGGGGGCGGGAGGAGGGCAGGCGCTTACATAAGCGTGGGCATGGGGGAGTGCAGAATGAAAGCTCCCTGAAGGCAGAGAGCTGCTTCAGGGAGCTGAAGAATTTAAAAGCAATGAATAAAGATTTAAAAATCCAGAAAAATTTTCCACACATCAAAACCAGTCCCCTGAACAATATAGAGGATGAAAATTCTGCCCAAATAAATTTTATTTCTTTTGAAATTAATGATGGAAACCTCATCCTGCCCTTGGTTGAGGTTTCATCAAAAATGTAAAATCTGCCTAGCAGATTTGCCCGCCTGCCAACTGTAAGGAGTCAATTGGAACTTTAATGGGCTTAATTGCCCTCTTAATTGTCTGACTTTCATGCGCGCCCCTGACAGAAATATCGCACAAACGCAGGTTGATGTCAGGGCGCTTGGTCGAAGTCATTACGTGCTATTTTACACTCGAACGGGTCATGCTTGTGCCTGCACACTGAGCTAAAAATTCTGCCCTATGGGAAACGTGATACATATTAACTCGAAGACTTACTCAGGCTTAATTTTCCAATCTTTGAGGAAAGGAGAAAGAGAGAAGTAGATAACATCTGACCTACAGAAAATCATCAGGTGCTTTCCGCTGGCAGCTCATGTCAAAACTCAACCCTAAAAACACAAACTAAATGGCTGCATTTTTTTTCAGGGATGTCTGATATTAATCATCAGACAGTGATATGGAAAATCGTTTGACTACAGTCTAAGTATTAAAAGCTTTACATGTGACTAACCTTGCGATGTATAATGATAATATCAGTAATCAACCAGATGGAGACTGTTACATTAACCAGTCTCCCAGATCACTCTTTGTAAACAAAAGCAATCTCCTATAGAAATGTGCTTTGGGTGTGCCCATTCTCCTCCTTCAAAGCAAGCAGCCGGTAGGTCAAGAAAGGAAGAGCTCTGTGCGAGCAGGAAAGAGAGTCAGTTTTGTCTCTTATTTGAAGAGACCTTTTTTCTTCTTAGTTTGATCTCTAAAATCCTATAATTGAGCAGGCATTATCGTCACAGTGTTTTGTCTGGAACTCTTTGAGACACAGCCCAATGAAGGAACTGGTTGCATTGTCCATGGAGTTAAAAGGCCTTCGTGGACTTGAACCTTTTAGAACAGCACAACCTGCGAGATATTTTCTAATCTATGAAATCTGTGATTAGCTATTCGGTCTTTACACTGGATATTTTGTTGTAAAACATGCCTGCTGCATCGTTTTTGGCTTGACAATTCCAATGCAAAAGGGAAAACAGTTCATTACATGATAATTATCAGTATGTAAGGCAAAAACAATGCCTGATAGAAAAAAGTTAACTGAGCAATATACAACTTCTCATTTCGTACATCAATTAAAAGAAATACCAAAATTCAAACACTCCAATTTATAATGCCTTTCAATTTATTCAGCATTTCCCTTGTGGGAAGAATGGCACAGAAGTAGTGCTGTCCATCTGCCTAAGCTGGTACTGTAGAACAGTGGCAAAGTGACTAAAGAACGGCTTCATTGCATGTTACTAAAATCAATGGGCAAAGGCATAAGAAAAATCAGCTCTTTCCTTTCAAAGTTAAAAAGGCTCAGATATAAACCGAGGAGAGCGTGTAGTATGAAGTGCGGAGCCCAGGTACCTTTTGGAAAGGGGAAATGCAGGGAGGCCGACATCCTGTAACTCATTGCTTCAAATTTATGCCGTTTTTGAATAATATGTGTAGCCGGCATGACTAGAAAGGGAGGCTGAAACTTGAGCTAATGCGAACTTTAAAAATAAATTACTGCTGACTTGTTAACACTTTTAATTCTTAAGAACTATTATTCAAAATAATAATTAATAAAAGATGTTTCTGTAGGTAAAGTTGAAATTATATCTTAGGGCAATTAAATGAGGTGAGATAAGCTTGCTTTGTCCTGCACAGCCAGACAATCAGTTTGTGCTGCAGGAAAAAGAACTGCTCCCTCATGGACTGTCAAATAAACGTGTTGCTTCACAATTTCTGCCTTGGTGTTCATTGTTTACATTTCAAAAAACCCTCCTGGCTGACATGAGGTACTCTCGATATAGTGGCACTATCATTGCAAGGAACCTTCATCCTCCTCACACCATGGGAATCCGCAGATATGGAGATAAATTGCCAGCAGAAAATCACCAAGGAACCTACAGATGATCTCAGTGTGTCTGAGTTTCAAAGCCTAATTAATTATTCTAATGTGAACTGCAAACAGACAGACTCAGGAGAGTGATGCTGTTCATTGCAGAACAAATATATATTTATAACTGTGCCATGATAGCAGATCATAATCACATTGAAATAACCGTCAAAAAGAGCAAATGTATTTTTAAAATGTTGTGAATTAATTAGGGATTGACTTAAAGCAAAATGAAAAATAAGTCTCAGCGTTTTGTTCCTTAGAATTTTATTGGTCTAGTGGTTATCTTGCTGAGAACATGGTGCAGTCCATGTTAAAGAAAGAATTACATTTATACAGTGCTTTTCACAACAGTTTACAGCCAATGAAGTATTTTTGAAGTGTAATCACTTTTCTAACATAGGAAACACGGTGCCCAGCAAACTCCCACAAAGAGCAATGTGGTAATGACCAGATAATCTGATATTGGTTGAGGGATAAATATTGGCTAAGACACCAGTGATAAGTCCCCTGCTCTTCTTCAAATTGGTGCCATGGGATCTTTTACATTCACCTGAGCAGGCAGACAGGACCTCAGTGTAACTTCTCATACGAAAGGAAGCTGCGCCAACAATGCATTGCTCGCTCTGTACAGCACTGGAATGTCAGCCTCAATTTTTGTGCTCAAGCCCTGGAGTGGGCATGAGTATTACCAACTGAGCCACGGCTTACAATTGTCCACATCCATCATGATTTACTTCTGGACCAGCTGACACAATTTGACTGTGGGATTGATTAGACCACTTTTCTACCTCTGAATCAAAATTAGCAAACACATGCAACAAACTCAAAATAGTCTATAGATGAAGCTGAGAAGTAAACCTAATAATATTCTGGACTATGATTTGCTGACTTTTTACTAGAGTTGTTTAGTAATGGATTCATTGACAGTGTTTTGCGATTACACTAAACAGGATGGAATATTGTAAGCCATTGTAAGGTTTGTCTTTGCAAATCCCATTCATCAGGTCTTTTGATTTGTATTCTTACCATCTGCATTCCTTTTTCTCTTTGCTTGTATATGGTCTTTGACAGCAGAGATCTCCATAAGAGAACAAAAGCCTTTGCTTTTTTATTGTTGTCATCTCCCTTCCATAAGGCAGTATGATTTGGGTCACCTATCAAAGGCAATTCCAGGTACTGGAGAATTTCCACCAGTGGCATCTCCACAGGATACTTAAAGATTAGTGGGAAGACAGTGAACAAACAACAGCATCCTCACCGAAGTCAATTCCTTTAGCATTGCAACCATAATCAATTGAAATTAGCTCCGCTGGTCTGGACACTGCATTCACATGCAAAATAATTAGCTTTCTTTTCACAACTTAAGGATGACACCCAATCCCAAGGAGGACAGAGAAAACATTTCAAGGACATTCTGAAGGCCTAATTGAAAATTGACATCGGTGCATGGGAGGAACTCTCTGCTAACAGTGCCATATGGTGGTGCTTCATCTAGCAATAGAGTCGGAAACTGACCGCATAAACTCTGCTGCAGAGAAGCGACAAAAGCAGAAGGAAAGAGAACTGAACCCTGGCTGAACCCCACCTTCCTCAGGGCAACTCTTGTCTCTTCAAAGCAAAGACCTATGGCTCCAGGTTGGCCTGCTGAGTTACCTGAGGACACACAAATCATGAAGCCTCACAGATGTCATCCTTGTTTCAAGGTGATTAACGACAATGATATGAATGCATTCTCTGTGCTCATTATGGGCGGGATCTTATCACCTTAATTTTCAAACTTGGGTGAGATCATTTCCAGATCTTAACCTGAATATTTCCTGAGGTCCACCTGCTGGTGCAATCTGGCCAATTAATAGACAGCCTCCTGGAGCCTTGTGCAAGTAGGGAAAGCAGGCAGGCTGTGCAGCTGGAAGGGCCAATGGGAGCGCCCAAGGCTCTGGGAGAGGTGGGTGTTGCCACTCTAATGGGGGACGGTGAGGATAGCATGGCACCCTCTGAAGTCTCTTACCTCAGCAGGGGACCTGTCTGTTGTCGGGAAGAACCTGGCAGCCTGACTATTCCGCCCAAATGTGTTGTTAGTTGTATAAATTAAGGTTAAGTGTCTACAAGTGGAGTCACTCATTGGATAATGACTTGGTACATATAAAGAAACACTTATTGACACCGGTGGTGGCTTGTAGAGTAATACATTTGTAATGTTTTCTTTTTTGAATAAATCTTAAATTGAGTAAAGATTGACTTCTAGCCACCTCTCTCACCAACTGGCTGTAAGATGTTTACCTTTCAGCACTTAATTGCCAATAATTCACTAGCCGCCCCTGCCAAGTGGGTAGCCAGCAAGATCACATGGAGCCAGGATCACATCAGGAGCCAACCCGATGTGCATCTTTCCAAAGATTCCACCTTCTCCCTCCAAAAGCACCTACATGTGGCTGGAATTCCACCCTATCGGCAGAATTTTCCATGCCCGTTGGCGAGGGTGTGTTTGGTGGCATAAGCAGACAATATAGTGTGAAGGCCAAAAATTGGTTTCACGACATCGTGAAACCAGTTTGCAATCAACCGCTCTACCCATCAATGATAGGCCCCATTTCTCGCCACTGCACGTTGGGAACTTCATTGTAATACACCTGCATATCTCTATAAGCCCAGCTCACTGGAATCATTCTCCTGCACTGGATCATCTGAGCATTTCGGTGTGATTGCACACCAACTTGTTTCACAAATGTACATAGGTGATGTGCACCTGGTGAGCTGCACTTTGCTCAGGACTTTGAAGATTGTTTGCCTACCTTGCTTCGGGCAGCACTGGTGGTCATCAACGCCAGGCTTCGTAGGCAGCACCACATCACTCTTAGGGGTGCTCACAGCAGGTCTCTACTTACGAGACCAGCCATAAGGCAGAGATGGTTTTTCAACGCAGGGCTATGGCTTACTTAGGAAAGGGAGAGAATTGGCCTCAGGCAAGGGAAGAGGCTGCAGGGCTAGAACATTACTGGGGAAGTAGTGGGTATCACAGGGTGTGTGTGTGAGGGCACATGTTGATCTGTGCAAGTGGCCTCAAGAGGTTGAAGGCTGAGAACACAGTCTCCAGAGCAGATGAGGCCAGATGGAGATGTGAGGGTTTGTGTGTGAGAATGGGTGGTGATGTCCCTTGAGCTGGCAGTGAGTGAGATGCTAATGAATGTGTGATCGGCTTGTGAATGTGTGAGTTTAGAGTGTTGAGATTGTTATCTTACCCTGATGGCACGGATGAGATCATTCATCCATTTTCTGCACTGAATGGCCAACCTCTTCTTTGCAGCATTGAAACTGACCACCTTTGCCACCGCCTCCCAAGCCAGATTGGTGACACTGATGGGCCTCCTGCGGCCAGACCTTGAGTAGGGGACATCACAGTGGGCTCCAACAGTGTCTAAAAGGTGTCCCAGAGATGTGTCACTGAATCAGGGAGCTGCAGTCTTCATGCCTTTCAGGGCTATCTCGACTGTGCAGCAGTCCTGGGCTGGAAGCACTGAGAGATGTGCGCACAGCCGCACTTTACATATGGCGCCTGACATGATGGTGCGGTGAGGTGACAGTGTGGTGGGCAAATTGGAGGCCGCCCGACAGCGACAGGGAGGGTTTTCAGGAATGCATGATTAAAGAGGCGGGAATGGGCCAATACAGGATGAAAAGCTGCCATTTCAGTCAACGGATAAAACATTCTTTTTCCCGCCTGCTATCTGGGATGATTCCACCCTATCAATCCAACATCCATTGCATCTCTTCACCATTCTCCCCTAGGTGTATCAAGTATATACTTTATGCACTATCAGCTCCCCACTGCAGAGATATGCACACTAGCTCAATTGATGCCTCTATTGTGACATCCTATCAACAGCAGCTGCCTGTTACTGCCACAACACTACTCAAATGCAAATTTATATGTTAGAACTTTCACACTTTCAAATATGTTATAAATAGCCAGAAGCTTGCCAAATAAATATAGACTTTTATATTTGCATTTTGTACATTGAAACAAATTTTGAAACCAATTATTGAAGGCTATTATAGAGATTCAGTGATGCACATAGATAGACATCAGCACATTAGCAGCAATTCCCAGGCATCACTGAAAGATACAAGCCAAAATTGTGTGAGCTTTGTTTGCTTTGATATACATTCCTCTCTGAGGGAGATGCCTCATTTGCTATCCCAAACGGACATTGAATTCACATGTTAATTGTGCAAAGCAAACACCTGTTTAGAATACTAAATACTCTGGGCTTCACTAACCTCTGCCAGGATGCTAAATTAGGTGAAATCTAACCTGGACTTTGGTCTAAGATTGCAACCAATACGAAACCCTGGTTATCAAATAGGTGCAAAGTAGGATGGCCACTGGTAGTGGTTAGAAACACCGGGCACAGGCCCCACCCTCTGGGCCACCAAGTCCCAGGCATACGCATGTGCAAAAATGGCTATGACCATAAGACCTGTTGATATAATTAATTAAGAAGAGCAGTGCAATTGCATTTGCGCACCGCTGCATTGATGAAACTGGCTGAAAGTGGGAATGGCAATAGGAAACTAGTGCACTAGCTGGTGCCACAGTATTTTCATAATCCACCTACCTCCATTTCAGGGACTGGTGGGACCTAAAGGTCAGGCCCATTATCTCAACAAAACTGGTTAGATTTCTGAATTTATGGGAACTTGTGAATTCGACGATATTGAAAATGTTGTTATAAATACTAAACCTATTGTTCACTCAATCATTTATTGGCAGTTTCCATAAGCAGACCATCTTCTCTCCTGCAATCTGAGATGAAGGGATAGTGAGTCGGATACACAGATTTGCTGATGAGAAGTTAGAAACTCGAGGAGCAAAGAGATTCAGCGGTCCTGTATAGAAATCACCAAAACTAGGTAGAAAAAATAATTTGAAAGGCTAATAATATGTTAGCCTTTGTCTTGAAAGGGCTGAAATAGAAAAGGTGTAAGTTATCCTGTAGTTGCAGATGCCACCTAAGAGTATAAACCAAGGGCAGAATTTAATGTAGGCAACAGGGGTCTTGCCCATCAGTTGGAGAGCAGGTGAGAGCCCCGTTTTGCCTCTTTTCAGGAAGGCTCACCACCAATCTGGCACTTAACTGGGCAGCAGTGTGCCTTTCCCTGGGATCTAGTCCTTAGTGGCAGAAATCTGCTTGTCAAGAGCTGCTGGCCTATCAGAGGCCGGCAGCTCTTCAGAGTGCAGCAGCACCACTGGGGCGGTTGTTGCCAGTAATGCACCCACCTGAGGCTCAGGCTTGCTGAGGGACCTAGGCCACAGGTGAGTGAAGCAGGAAGGGGATGACGGGGTGGGTGGCATGGGAAGTGGGGAGGAGGTTAGCATCAAGGACAGGGGGATGGTTCTCAGTGGGCCCCCCTTTTCTGAGTGCATTTGAATGAGATGCGTCTTCCCCTCCACCCACCCCAGAAAGCCTACAATCAACCCTGAAAGAGTTTGCAGTCATTATTGTAACGTAATGTAGGAAATACAGCAATCAATTTGCAGACAGCAATCTCCCACATACAGCAACGTTTTAATGGCCAGATAATCTGTTTTAGTTGCTTGCTGAGAGATCAATATAGGCCAAGATAGGCAAGTATGTAGTTCAGCAAGCAATTATCTAAGAATACTGGGGAGGACTCCTTTGCTTTCTTCAAAGTGATGCCATGGGATGGGGACAGACAGGGCTTTGGTTTGATATATCCACTGTAAAAGCACATCTGATAGTGCAGCATTCCCTCAGTATTGCATTATAGTGTCATCCAAGATTTTGTGCTTAAGTTTGTGAAGTGGTGCTTGAATCCCAATATTCTAATTAAGAGGCTACCATTGAGCTAAGGCTGACTCTATATCTGATATCAACAAGAACGCTAGCATTGCTGTGTCAGAAATCACCTGCTTATTAATGGAGTGGAAATCCTTCCTGTTCATGGAATAATATGTGATGAAGAGTCTTATGTTCACGTGGATCGCAACTACAATACTCTGTCAGCTGGTAAAGATTTGTGTACTCTCCAGTTATTGTCATCTTTCTACTTGGGCAAGTATGGCCTTGGCTAATTACTTGGTGCAGAATGAAGTACACAGTGGCTTATCTGACAGATGTCTCCTGTGATAGTCAGGAAGGATCCTGTAGTAGGGATACCTAAAGCTGATGTAACCTACACAGCAATATGAAGAATTGACCTAGTCTTTGGTCAGACTGTAGCAGATGGCACAGAACAGTCACTGCATCTATCAGAGAAGCTGGAGACAGTGGGATATTCCTGATAGTCAGTTAGTGAAGGATGTAACTGGAGCCAATCTCTACTCAGTTGAAACTTATTCACAGAGTGAAACATTATAAGTATATACCTCCTAACTCAACTACACCACAGTTTGTGTCTCTTCATAAGTGCTCAAATAACAACCCAATCAATAGCCTCCACCTGCACATAGTTAACTACAATTGATATACAATTAACAGATAAATCTCATCTGTTACACAAAGTAAATATTGTGTATTGAGCAGATATAGACCCTCGGCTAGTAGCAGGTGTACATGTAACACTTGAGATTTTTTTTTGATCTGCGGATGATGTCTCATCACAAAAGGAACCTCTTTATCCATATTGCCTTGGAAATTGACATAGTCAGGCCCACACTCACAATTTTCACAGCCTTATTGGTAATGTGGTTGTTTGGTACTTTGTCATTGAAGCAAAAGTGAAGCTTGTGCAAATAGACCAACACCAGGGACCCCTGAAATGAATGAGGATGAAGGTGCAAGCTTCTGAATGAATAGAAAGGGAAAGGAATCTGACTTCCAAATGCAAGCAAAAAAGCAACAAATTAATTTACTACTAAACAAGTCTTGTTGAAGCACTCACCTATCCAGCTTTAAAGAAATTCATTGTGGAATCTGAAAAGCTTTGTGCAAGTATTAGGATGAGGCCCCACCTGTACGTGCCAGTTGCACAGCACCCTGGAACTGGCTCAACTCACACCTCATAAAACTGAGTGTGTGTTTTCATGATCTCTGCTGGCTACATGTGAGATTGTCCCATAGTGTCTCACAAGGTTTACCCTACAGCTTTCAGTATAATGGTGGATATCTCTGAACAATTTAATTAAACTAAGCAGCCACAAGAAAATAGTTTTAAAACCACTGCAACTTGGCAGTCACCTCAGCTAAACTACAACCCACACAGAGAGAACCTGAGAAAGGACTGATTTAAGCAACTTGTTAAACTTGTACTTCTGAAAGTTTTAAATTAGCCAAGACTCAACTCTGTTGACTCCTCACTAATGTTAAAAACTTCATCAGCAATTGATCAATGGTGAATGAAGATCTGTGAATGCATATTAGTATTTCTTGCACAGTATTCTGCTTTCCCTTCAGCAAGAGCAATGGATTCAACAGAATAATTTGATGCTGCTGACTAACGATTGAGTAATGTAGATACTGGTGTCAGAACTGCATTATGTTATAAGCAGTTATGTGCTGTCAGTGGCAGAGGATCCAACTGTTAAGAACAGGATAAGCTGTGTTGCTGAGTGAACAGCTGGCATTCATCTATTAGCATCTCTAAAAGCATTGCAGGTGTATAAATAATGTACATCTCCTATACAGATGGTGAATTGCTCCTGTACAAATGGCTAACAGCGTGCACAAATGCCAGAATTTTCATAGTGTGCACTGTAACCCATGGTGCTGCACAATCTCTACATCAGATCTGTAGTCAAATACAAAGGAACAGCTTATCCTAATTAGGCAGACAAGACCTGTCTCTTGGCACATTCACCACCATCCAGATCGGATTGAGGGTCTCATCTGGGTCTCATAATTCCACTGGTTAACCCACAAAACAACAGCGGTCCTTGAAGCCCTGAAGGCATCTGCAGGTTTCTCATCTAGTCTTTTGGTTGGAGGATCCCATTAGGTTTAAGTGGCCATGCATATGGAGGAAGGAAAAAAAATGAAAATACTGAAGGTTGAGAAGGATATTTAAAACCTCTTTTTTCCCCTTTGTTCATTAAATGAACCAATGATAATAATTGAATAATGGCTTGTGGCGGCACTGAGCACTTCTAAATCAGCTATATGACTAACACAAATTGAAATACCAGACTCCCTTCAATATTTTGACATCTCCTTTTCAGCTAAAGTACCTTAAAGATCCCAGTATGGCATTCCCTTCATCACACTTTTCTATCCTTTTAGGTTCAATTGCTGAATTGATGGCCAAATGCTGCATTATAAACTCTTATCTATTGGAGACCGGATTTAGATTTCAGACTGTCAGAATTCATTTCACTCAGGTCACACTAATGACCACAAAACCTTCATCCCATCTGTCTAGCATGGAAGTGATCCCATATTTCAGAGGTGAAAGGGTACTGTTCTAACACACTGTGGTAGTCCACCACTTCGAGAATCGGTCAGATGTATAAATGTTTAAAGTATGACAAATGGGGCTCAATTATCAAGTATTCAGAATTTTTCCTTCCCCCCCCATCAGTGTGTTTTTTATCCATCCCTTTATCTTAGAACCGCAATAAGATTTAATTAAAACTCACATTTTAAAGCACAAATGATAAGATTATATATATTAAATTTAGGTTTGCTGTATATATGATTAAAATGCTGCCATTTCAGCTTTCCTGAAGCTTAATTTGTTGTAGTGTGTTAATAATGATATAAAAGGCACCAATTGCTCATAAGGGGTTGTGCAAACATATTCTGCATTCGTTTATTAATTCTAGGCACATGTGAACTGATATACATGGACAAAAAGCTTGAGAACAACTGAGCTGCAGTGCTGTGTGTGCTGTGTCCTGCTCCAAGGCAAAGTGAAACTGAGGCTGGATTACATGACACACTTCCCTTAAAGTGATGGGTAAAGTATTTATCTGCTATCCCTTAAAGGCTATTACAGCACTATGGGAGTAATTTTAGCCTCAAAAACAGGTTGGTAAGGGTTACATATGATAAAAATATTTCAAATCTGCCTCTAGCCTTCCCACTTCTGGGTTTATCAGAGGCAGATCAGAGCAAACAACCAACCTGCTCCCTGAAGGGTAGATACCCATTCAAATATTATAAGGAGGTTGGGAGCCTCACATTTAACTTTTAGACCCAATCTTTGATAATCAAATGAATAGTAACATTGTGGTAATAAACTACAGTACTCTGATATATTTGTGCAAATATTTGCCTTGTGTAGCCAAAGGAAACATTTACAGAAATAAATGTAAGTAAAAATATTTAAATGACAAACTTGCTTGCTCATAGTCTCCCCTTTTACACCATTCTTTCTACTTTCTTATTCTCTCACCTATTTCTATTTTCATATTTTTCCACCGGTTCCTAACATTTATAGTACTCACTTCATGATGTTGGATTTCCAGCCCCGGTGAAGCGGCAAGCCCGCCAAAAATCCATTGACTTCAGTGGGACCAGAAGATCCCGCTGGCTGGAGGGGCCGGAAAATTCCGACAACTTTCTTACCTTTTCGCTGACATGACCAAATTTCACACTACCTGTCAAAAACAAATTGGTCTCTGATTGGATAAAAGCTGGTTGCAAACGTCACTTTTTCAGATAAGCCAGAAGCAGATTAACTGGTGCTTCATCTTATTGCTGTTTGTGGAATCTTGCTATGCAAAACATGAGTGTTGTTTTAGCCTAATTAATAACAGTGATTGCTCTTGGAAGGTATTTCATTGTATTTGGAGTGCTTCTTTGATCCTTAGGTCAATTCTGTTCTGTTTTGACACATCGGGAAGCACTGTGAGGGGTGGAATTATCTCATCAGTAACATCACTGAAGCTATTTATCTGCTGTGCTCTGAAGAATAAGAAATTTGCAGTAGGTCTATAGACTGTGATTGTTATAACATAATCAGTCAATTATTGTTGTTCAAGCTTTCATTTTAGGTAGTCTTCATTCCCTCTGACCTCATAAACTCTGCTGGAATGTGGACAGGTGGCTAAACCTGCTGCATACCCACTACCTGAAGATATCAGACCACGTCAAACATAGGAGTCCCCTTGGGTGTTCCATCCCTGCAGATGCTGCAGAGTGGCAACTCTCTATCAGTATGCCTCTGATCAGGGGCTGAGGCATTTTTTAGTCTAAGATTTCGTGATCTAATGCTCAGTGTCACCCCTTCCCCCACAGACAATGACACTTTTTATCTGCCTTCTTTAAATCTCTCTACATCAGTCAATATTCACTGGCTGGGTTGCTTCAGCTGCTGTATAAGCAGTCATTAATAAATGCACAAGAGCCATTGAGGAGACAAGAGTAACTCCTTTCAATCCCTATGGAGGGGTATCTGAGCTCCTGATAGCCCATTTGAGATTGGGATTTGAAAGAAAATATTTTTTGTTGAAATTACATGACAAAATATATAGATTTTGAAGGCTGCGGAGGCCATCGAATAATGAATCAGTTAAATATTAAACTGATAATCAATAACACTTGACCTGATGAGTTTACATAGGCAAATTATATTTTTGTTCCATTTTTATATTAGCAACCACACAAAATGGTATCTCTTGTGTCAAAAATCATTCACAAAATCATTTCATTCCTTGTTTCTATCCCTCGAGAGTGTTCTCACAATTCAATATTACCAGTAGGCCTCTAAAGATTCGCAATTTATTCAGCCATTCAATTAATCTGAAATGTAATCTACCCTCAGTTGCACGGTCGCTACAGGACCAAGCCTGGTGAATCTCTCCATTGTGTGTTATAGAGCGATTGCATTGCACAGAGACCGGGTGGAGACTTTAATACATAAGCTTATTTATGAAAAGAAAGGATGGGACAGACTGCTGTTCCCCTGACAGCAGAATTGTAAACATGTTTCACAAGCCATTGCACCCTACTGCTAAGTGTTCATTCTGAATTTATTATGAATTAATCGTGCACGTGGCATAATTGGGCAGAAAAATGAATCTTTCTATGTATGATAAAAAAGTCATTTTAAGGACAATATAATTATAAACACAATTCTGAAAAAAATATTTTGCAGCATTGTACAATGGTAAAATGGGCGAAATTTTACGGCCCCGTCACGGTGGGGACAGGACCATAAAATGCAGCGAGCCATTCAAAAGTCCATTGACTTCGGCAAGACAGTAAAATGCTGCCGGCATAAAATTTTGCTCAATGTGTTTGACCAGTGCTGTAAGTGATGGAGCCTGTATTCGAATTTACCCATTCTGATTGTTATAAAATAGCTAAGTTGAAACAAGCTACTAGGGTCAAAGTTGACTCCATGGCACAAAATTGCTCATAATGTAGCACTTACAGCTAATAAAGATATGGCATGAAATGGGCGCTCAGATTGTTCGCACCATTTTCTGGGCATGGGGGTCACATTTTGTGACCTATTCAGGTGGAGGTAGGCAGCACATAAATTTCATGCTGACACCTAATCTACATGATTTGTAGTCTACAGCTGCATTTGGCGCAATGTTGGCAGCTTCTGTGCTCAGCAGGGAGCCAAGCAGTGTTCACAGAGGGTGCGAGATGCAGCCAGCCTACTGTAGTTAAAGGCAGTCTGTCTCTCTTAAAGGGAAGCTGCACTGAATTAGAGGAGGCTGTTGCTGAATACCAAAGTTGCTATTGTAAATAAGGAAACTTGAACACCAGAGCAGAGGACTTCAGGGTCATGGGTGCAGTGCTGAAGGCCTTAGTAGTGGAGGTGGGCAGATGGAGAGTTGCCATGGTTTCATGGGAAACCAGAAAATGCTCAAGGACAACCCTCAGAAGGCATTGGAAGCAGGGGCTAGGGGAGCCAATTCCTGCTGTCTGGCCCAGAGCAAAGGGCAGCAGTGACACAAGAAGTGTAATGACCTTATGGAGATGGTCAAGGTCAGTGAATGCACCTTCACATGGCATTCCCTACCCACCATTTCAATACACTCTCTTGCTGTTCAATCACCCACAGCCCCATCACTCATCCATCCACACTCCCTGGCACTCTGGACTCATGCCTACCATCCCAGATACTCCACCTCACCTTCCCACACCTACAAATGCTGCCAGCCTCTCACCCACCTTTTGCTGTCTCCACATACCTCCAGCTATTCAGCAGTGGCAGCCACAACAACCAAACTCAGTGCTACACAAATCGCTGGCATTCTACTCTCTCTCGTGCAAACCAGGTGGCACACAGTAAAGGTAGCAGAACAGAACTGGTATGGGACGAGGATGCCTGCAATTCCTGAGCCCAACCAAGGAGATGGCATTCCCCAGCATGGTGTCAGCTACGTGGCATCCAGAATTGCTCAGAACATTGAGGATGGAGGCCGGCCTTATGCCTTTCTCAACACCCAACTCGCTCTCATCCTGCTATCTGTCACGATGAGCAAGCTGCTGATGGTATGACCATAGACCTCTTGCTTCCCACCCTAACCCCCTCACCCCGATCTTCCCCTTCTGAGCTTCTACTTTCAGATGCCCTAGAACTGCCACCTATACCAGCCATGGCAACTTCAGGAGAAAAGGAAATAAAATCAAAGCACTAATGAAGAGGCCCTGTCACTTGATCTGACAATCGCAGCCACAAATTTAGAAATTGGCACTGCATATGCCTGAGAATCTAGTAAAGTTTTAGGTTCAGCATGTGGTGAGTGACCAAGCACAAGTGGGCTGCAGCCATACCAGGGGGAAAGGATAGTTTATGTGCCAGGTCAACAAAGGATGAGGTTGCAGAGGAGGTCTATTACAGGAAACTCAGATAAATACTTTGATGGGGCCAGATACAGGCTGATGAGGATACACACCAAGATGCTGGGTGTATTAGCCAACCTGTCAGGCAGCCTCATGTCACTATCAAGGAGCATGCAGGACTCTGGCTGCAAATTGGTATTAAATAGACCTTGCCCTCTTCGCCCTCTTTTTCCATCTCCCTGTCATGCTGCAGGCCCAGAGGCACTGCAACTGCAGCTCCTTTACCTGTTGCTGCCTTTGTGTGGACAGTTTACCTACTCCCCTGCCCACCTCATGCGGATGCAGCAACGCCCCTGCTTAATCCAGCACCTCCAAAAACACACCAAAGTATTTCCAAAGGCATCACCACAGCAGAAATTCTTCGAAATCACCATTGCTGCAATTTGGGTGCCTGGCCCTTTAAGTAATGCCAGTGCAAGGTCCATTTGCCGAAATAAACCTGTGCCTGTCCGAGCTCCATACTCAGGATAGTCCACTCCTCAGGCTGCTGGTGAAGCAGGCATCCCCATGAGGGCATCAGCTTCAGTACCGCTGCCCCCAGTGATGTTGCACATCCAAACTTGGTGCTCCGAGTTTGTCTGTTCATTCAGAATTGTTTCTTGGGCTAGCCAAATTTGAATTATCCAAAAATTCAAATTAAATGATGTAAACAAAAAAGTGAAAATTTAAGGGGGAAATATGAATTATATATTTCAAATTAAGCAACTTTGAATTAAGCAGAATACATTGCATTGTATAGCAAGGAATGCTTTTCTGAAATTGTGAGAGTGGTGTTGAGGCACCTTATATTGTATCTAAGCTGGCGGTACCTGAGAAGGAAGTGTTTTATACAAAACTAGGTACAGAACAATGGACAATAGCTAGGGAAGCAGTATCCATTGAAATGGAAGCCGTGAATGTTATCAGGAGATATCTTTACACATATTTGTATAGGTATCTTTTATATGCCCTGTGGAAGAACTTTAGTAGTTATTGTGCATACCGATTTGATACTTTAAGAACTTGTGCATCTTTTCGCCATTCTTTTGTTGTAAAGCGAGTGTCAAGGCCCTCACCCGGACCTCCCTTAGGTCTTTCATTTTCAGATGACATAGTTGGGGCAGGGATATCTCTAGGATGAGAGACAAGGGGCCCAGGAAATAAGTTGGCATTGGAAGATTCCCAGAGTAATAGAGTATTAGGTGATCTGGTATATAGCTAGTGTGTTAAATAATAGGGAATGTCCCATGCGCAGTAGTTAGCCTAGCTCAGTAATACTTTTTCAAGTCAGGTCTTATATAAGACAAGATGATTAATTGGGTTCTCAATTCAACGCCATGTGGAAATTCATCCCAGATTTTTTGATTACCTGCCTTAAACCTTTCTCAGCTTTTGACTGGAAATTGATAGTCCTGGATGAGGTCATTGCCTTCCCTTATATGTTACAAATACTAAGTGATGTTACTTAAGTTCCCATGTACATCTTTGGTCTGTAAAAAGGTATTCCACAGAGAGATTGGAACTTCTAATGATGATAAGAAATAAAAACTGAAAAACAGCAGACCTGAACACCCACAATGTCCCAAGGGCTAAAAGGTGATAACTGCATTTGTCTAAAGAGATTCTGTATGGCGGGATAATAGACACATAATCCAAATCTGTAACCACAGAAATCAATTTCTAAAAGGGAATTTGTACAAATAACCATTACCCAATCCAGGATGGTAACCAACGATACATATACAATGAAACCAGCTGCCAAAAGTATGAAACACTTCATCAGTCAGGAATGCTCATGTATAGTGGGAGTCTTTTAAATGGAAATCATCAGAAACAAGCTTTTTATTGATTTTTTTTCAGAAGATGGGAAAGATTTGATGCAGTTGGTTAGTTTCCATACAGAGACAAAGATAAGAATAAGTTAAAATCCTATTACGCATATATAATACAAAGTCAACCACAAAATAGTCTTCTCATATACATATGTATATATCCGCATGTACATATCATGCAAATTAAATTACATGTTTTGACTTTATTAAAATTTTTTGGTGCAATTACATTTTCGTTTCTAGACAGGACTGCAGCGGTTCAAGAAGGCAGCTCACCACCAACTTCTCAAGGGCAATTAGGGATAGGCAATGAATGCTGGCCTAGCCAGTGATGCCCACATCCCATGAATGAATTAAAAAAAACAAGCCTTACACTTATCAGATTCCGCCTCCCTCAATGATATGTGATTCAGAGCTTTGCAGTTCATCCACATTCCTTTCTATACTCAATAATTATATTCACATAGACAGTAGATGCTCAGGTTCAGACCATTACTGTTATGTGAGTACCTGAGGTTATAAATATAGAATATAGTAGTAATAGTCTATTTGAATTGCCACATGGCAAAATATGGCACACAACGGCTCATTTTCTACTATAATTTATTTAATTTGTTCCACTTTTTTTGCTGGTATCTGAATTTGCTAGTAAAGAGGGTGGTGGGCATTCTTAGAACATATTGCCCATCATATTTGTTCTGGCTCTTTCCAATAGCAATCGGAAGCCGAAACCCACAGACCCATGTTTTTGTCACATCGCAGCATCATCCACTGCTTCAAATGTTCATCCAATTTTTCCTTAAAAAGGTGAATTGGTCTCCACAATCTTGTTTAATCTTCAAGGTGAAGATGACCATGTTTATCATCTGGGTTCCGGTGGGTACGCAGATGACTGCCAATGTGCGTCTGGAAAGTTCTTCTGCAAATAGGACAGGGTAAGACAGAAAATTGAGTTTTGGATGAGTTGTTGGCTCAGGACTTCCTCTCCTTGCATCTTCTCTCTGCCTCTCATATGCGCGTGTTTTCGAAGGAAGCTGCACTATTTTCTTTTTGGTTGTGGCAGGTGTCACAATCCTGAGCAAAATTCTCACAGGACTTAAATTTGATATCAAAACTAAGTAAAACCTTTAGATTTAGAATCCTTGCAATGCTTTCTTTGACCACAATGAGTGTATACGCCAGACTCAAGATTTCCATAGAAGATTTGCTTTGAGAATCTTGTGTCAGGCATTCTGGCTACATGACCAGCCCAGCTCAGCTGTGACTGTCTGAAAATGGTGTGGATGCTTGGCATGCCAGCTCGGGTGAGCATCTAAGTTTCTGGTAATTTGTCCTGCTGTCTGATCTTCAGAAGCTTCCGAAGGCAACTCAAGTGAAAGTGGTTGAGTTCTTGCCATGATGATGGTACACAGTCCAAGGGCAGAACTTAACAGCCCTGATGTGGCAGGGCTGGGGCTGGAAAATGCAGCGAGCTGTTCAAAACTCCATTGACCTTGGCAGGACCGGAAGATCCCTCCGACTGGTGGGGGGGGTAGGGTGTTGTAAAATTCTGCCGCAACTCTCACATACATAGAGCAGAGTGGGCGGGACTTTTGCTCTATAGACTTGCAGTTTGGTAGGCAGATTTACTCCTCTTCGATTCCAGACTGATGTTTGAAGTCAGCTGAAGGCTGCACTTGCTTTGGCAATTCTTTGTGTAATCAATGCCTGTGTCAAAGCATTTCATAGTCCTGCAATTCTTTTGATAAAGAATTTTACCCTAATCTCGCTCCCTCATTCAATCAGAGACAATTTTATATAGATTGAAATTACAACACAGAAACAGGCCATTTTGCCTAACCTGGCATTGTTGGTGTTTATCTTCCACATGAGCAGTAAACCTATTCCTGCCCACCTTTTTGCTATATCCCATTGTCTTCCTTTCCTTCAGCCACTTATCCAACCTGTTCTTAAGTTATGACATGATCTCTGTTTCATAACTCTGATAGAACATTTTACAGCCTCACAACTCTTACGCGCAAAAAAACTTTTGCCTGTTCTTCAACTTGTTACATTTATTTATTTATTGTATTTATGTCCCCTCATTTTGAACCCCTCAAACACTGGAAACAGTCTGGCCCAGATTTTCCCCATGATGGAAAGGGTCTCCGTCATGGCAAAAATAGCCAAAAATTCTAAATCCCACAACCAAACACGTCATTTCCTATTTTCTCAGGAGCATGACTTGAAGTTCTGTCTCTGTACAACTGACCCAGGGGGAAAATCTGGGCCTCTGTTTCTACCTACCCTGTCTAATCATTCTATAATTTTAAATACTGTTAAAATATTCTCTCAAAATCTGTGTTATTCTAACAAAGGAACCCTAATCTTTTAAATCTTGGTGAAATGGCAGGTAATGAAGTTGAGGTACAGATTAGCCATGGAGATATAGGTTCAAGGGGTTGAATGTTCTATGTTTGTATAATGTTTTCTTGCCTTTCTGATGTGCCCCTTACCCTAGCAGCTGGAAAGCAGCAAAGCATCTGGGACTCTTCTTCAAAAGATAGTCTTTCCCACTGACAATCAAGTCTCCTGTTACTACTGCATTCCTAACTGAATTGCTAATTGAGTCCTCTCAAGTTTCTTAGAGCCATTGTGATCCAGTTAATGGTCTGCCCAGAATCATCATCCTCCCCACAGGAAACTAGTGCTTCAAACAAGTTAGAACTGGTAATTTTCTCTGAATGTTCCTGCTTGACCCTGTCCCTTGTCACTTCCTCTGACCTGTGGATCATCATCACTCTCCTCTATCACTTTCTTAGTCCACAATCTCTTAGTGAAGTTACTATCCCCTGAAATCCTTGGCCAGAAATCTGATGATAAAGTGTGGAGGAGCACTCTTGCTTCTTCCTGTCTCACAAAAATGATAAGGGTCTTAGCTCCCAGGATCCTCTTTAGTGGGACTGTCACCTGATGCTGGTCAGAGAGTGCTGGGTGCAAGCTTCATCCAGCTCAAGGCAAAAATGATGAGCATCCTACTGACATCATGGAACCCCAATTTAAATATTTTTATCTGCTGGTTGCACTTCTCTGTCGCTGCGTCAAAATCCTGGAACACCTTCCCCAACATCACTATGGGTGCATTTACACCATACAGACCGCAGTGGTTTAAGAAGGCACCTCACCATCTCAAAGGCAATTAGAGATGGGCGATAAATGCTGGTCTTGCCACATCCTGGGCCACCTACCTGGAGGACCCCAGCAAGGTGGTGTCAACCAACACAATGGCAAGTTCTAATACTGCAATTTCAGACCACAACTGCCCTATTTCCAGAGGGCAGAAGGCCTGGAAAAACAGTCCTTTATGGGAGAATTTATTAAATGTTTGAAAGAGGGAATTTCAGGACTATGGGAAGTATTTGAAATTGTGGGATAGAGTTATAGGACTAGATTTAATGCCCCCTCCCACTGGTGGGTTTGAAGGTGGGGGACTCATTAAATCTAGCAGGCAGCCTGGCCTGCTGCCTACCCACCCGTCCCTGCTCCCACTGCAGTGGCAGGGGTGATGTCAGGCTGCCTGCCCACCAGTGAGCCAATTGAGGCCCTTAAGTGATTAATTAATACCCACTTATGGGCCTCATCCCAGGATTTAACAGGCAGCAGGAGAGGCCCACACCAAGCGGTCAGCCCGGCAGGTTTGCCTGCTTGGGCTGGTGGTGGGCAAGGGGTCCTTCCTTAACAGGCCCCGTGAGTTTACTGGAGGGCCAACCCCAAAGTTTTATTCTCCCTCGGTTGCCCTCCCCGCAATGGACTCTCAAACCCCAGACTCCACCCACCTTGCCCTCCTCACTGGGGCCTGCCAGCTTGGCACCAGCAAGACCCCAAATGATCCAATGCCACATGCCCACAGTGCTGGAGAGATGCCAGCTTCTGATTGGTCAGCACCTCTCGAATGCAGGACTTCCTGATCCAGAAGGATGGAAGTTCCGCCTCTTGTCTATTGGGTGAGGGGCAGTTGGTGTGCCTGAAGAAACCTCTGAAGAGGAATCTGAAGGCACCATCCTTGAAGTCCTGCTCACCCACATCCTCCAGCAGCGCAGAAACACACATTTCGGTGGGACCTAGCTTTAGAGTAGCCTCGGGATCACTATCTGGTGAGCACATCGCACTGTCTGATCCACAGCAGGCGGCAGCAAGGACATTCCAGGTGTCCAGCACTCGGAGGACTGCTGGAGGTCAGAAATTTGCTGAGTCCAAGTCAGATGACAAGCTTCTGGACTCGGTCATGTCACAGTAGCTGGAGCTGCAAAGGCAAGCTCGGGAACATCAGGAAGGGATGCCCGCAGCACTCCTCAGATTGCAAGGCACGATGGAGGAATCCATCCACCTTCAGGCTGAGGTGATAGTGCCGGCATGCCAATGCACCGAGGTCAACAGTGGTAGGATGGCGGCTGCCATGGAGACCTTTGTCCAGGATGTCACTCCTGCAACTTGATCTCATTCCAGCTGCACCTTCTCCTCAAGGAGTCAGCCAGGGGCCCTCGGGCACCCATAGGGAGGAGGATCAGTAGGTGTACCCCACCGGGTCCATCCATCCAGGTGACCCTGGGAGTGTCTGGCCCATCCAATCACCTCTCCTATGATCTTAGCAGCTGAAGCTTCACAGGCCAAGGAGAGCACCACTTCACACAGCAGGACCCCAAAAGCAGACCGTGCAGCCTTCCAGAGAATGCTCAACAAGGTCATCACAGACAGGGTGTAGCAGTCAGCAGGCTGCCTCCACCTCCGCTGTGGATGGCTGGGAAGCACCAAGACATAGCGGCAGGGTTAGGGCAGTTAAGGAGAATTAGTTGCACAGCCTAGGCACAGGTGTTAATCACTTATATATTTTGTTCACTATTGTCAATAAACTCCCAAGAATGTCTCCCTGCCTATGGCTCCTTGTTCTGATGAGCAGTGTTCATGTCACTCAGATGTGAAGCCTTTCTGTACAAGATAAAGGCAGGTGTCTCAGTCCAGAGTCTCTTTCCTGTGCTTTATGCAGCCTTCAGACCAAAGTGATGGTCTGGCCTCACACTCCCTGGAAACATTACTGACGCCTGCATCTCAGCAGTGCTGGTCATTGCTGCCAGAATGTCGTAGGCAGTCATCACAGAGTTCCATCATTCAGCACCTTTAAGGTCAGGCTGGCCCCATTTCTTTAGCATCTGCGACCAGTGACACTGTGCTCCTGAAGGGGTCAGGTGCTGAAGGTGGACAAAGGATCAGATGCTTTTAAAGTTTCATGGTGTTTCTCTATGATATGACCCTTATCATAGAGCGCAAGTGAGCTGCCCTCGGTCAGACAGAAGTCAGACATTCTCAGAGGCTATGTGAAGATCTATGGTGTGTCCTCACTGTATGTCGTCATCATCCTCCTGCGATCGAGCAACTATTAGGGCCTCCACTGCATCTCGATGGCAGGAACATTATCACAGAGGGTATGTGCGTTGCCATAAGCCAGACTGGAGTCAAGCATTCATAGATGCAATGTGAGGATCTATGGAGTTACCTCACTGCATCTCGTCATCTTCCTTCACAAATCTAGCAGCAATGAGAGTCTCCCGAGCACGCCTACCTCATCTAGCCAGTGCAAGGGCCTCACTCATGTTATTATCACCTTCAAGGGCCCTCTCATCCTCATCTCCGTCAGCATCCACCTCATCGGAAGAGACCTCCAGCTCCTCCATCTCCTCCTCAGCCAACTTGTCTCCCCTTTGCAGCGCCAAACTGTAAAGGGCGCACCACAACAACGATGCATGACACCCTCTCTGGACTATATTGCAGGGCTCCACCAGAGTAATCCAAGCATCGGAACCTCATTTTCAGCATCCCGATGGTCTGCCCCACCAAGTTGCGAGTCGCAGCATGAGCCTCATTATACCATTGCTCTGCTGCAGACTGAGGTGGTTGCACGGCCCCCATGGGTAGCCCTTGTCCCCGAGGAGACAGCCCTGTAGCTTCTGTGGACCCTGGAAGACTTCAGGGATCTGTGACTGACTGAGAATGTAGGAGTCGTGCACACACCTTGGAAACCGTGCGCAGACCTGCAATATGCTTTTTTGTTCGTTGCACACCAGCTGCACATTCAGCGAATAGATTTCCTTATGGTTGACATAATTGACCATGTGTTGTCATGGAGATCTGAGCACCACATGATTGCAGTTGATCACACCCTGCACCTATCAGAAACCTGAGATCTGGGCCAATCCAATTGCTTTTGCATCCTGGCTCTCCTGGTACTGTGCGAAATGTTTGAAGTTGTGTGCCCTCGCAAAGCTGGCATCCATGACCTCATGGATGCATTTGTGGGTGGAGGCTAGTGATATTCCACAGAGGTCACCTGTGGAGCCCTGAAAAGAGCCACTGGTGTAGAAATTGAGTGCCATTGTCACTTTCATCGCTATTGGCAGTGGATGCCCTCCATGTCCCCGTGGTGCCAAATCCTGCAGTAGCTGGCAGATGTGACCAACTAGTTCCCCAGACATGAACAGTTATCTGCGACACTGGTTCTCAGTCATCTGCAGGAATGAAAAGTGGCATCTATAGACCCTGAGTCTAGCTAGGTGCCAACCAGCAACGGCTCACTGTGGCTTTTCAGTGGTGTGTGCGGGAGTCCCAGCTGCTCTTTCTTCCTGAGGGTGCTGCTCTTCCCTCTGCACAGCCAGGCACCTCCATCACTCTCTTTTCCGTTGTCATTGCTCTCTGTAAGCCATGAGGCATACAGCTAGGTCACCAGGCTCCATGATCCTGATGTACTCCACCTGCAGGATGAAAGAGAGAGAGACACCTGGTTAGCACGGGTGTACTAAGAATCTGCCCTGGTTAAGTTTGAAGGCTCCTTAATACATCCCAGAGAGCGCTAGCCACAACTTGGATGGCCAGGTTTAGTGCGCTGCATGGCTGCCCAAAACCCCACCCACCTCCGCCCCACTCCACCCGACTGATTGGCGGCAGCTTTGCTCATTGGACTGCATGCTGTGTTCTCAGCTCAGGTGCAGGCATTCTCCTAACCCACACTGCAAGACTACACTGTTAGCTTGAACCATGGGAGAGACTGGTCCAAACCTGAATGTTGACATTGCAAGGGACTGTGAGCACCCCCACCAGTTACTGCTCCAAGGCTAGCTTTCGCAAGGAGATTATACAATGTGGCCAGTCGTCCAACTGTTCCTCAGTCCACTAAAACACTCATTACTTTGCAGCTTGTGCTCGAGGGGTAAAAAGCTCTGCAGAACTTGGTGGCACTTTGATGCCTCTGCATTGCTTGAGTGGGCAGAGAAGCTAGAGGTCCGACTCCAAGCATATCAATCTAATGTGTGGCTGCTGCCCTCACTCACCACTGCCCCAACCCCGCACATGCTTGTGTGCTGCCTTCAACTGCAGGGCAGCCCTTGCCACCGCCCCCAAGTTGCCTCAACTGCAGGGTAACCCTTGCCCCTACCCTGCCACCCCCAATGCACCTCAACCTTGAAGTCCAACAGGTGACCTAGGCGAGCGCTCTGCAATGTTACTGTGTACTCACCTCCAGCTTCCCCTCAAAGTGCAGCCTGCCAAGTGCACGCCTTTTATATGCTGTTTTGAAACACATCCGTGTGCAATAACAGCGACTTGGGTGGGTGGGGTGGGGGGGTGGTGGGATGCGGGGGTTGGGGTTGCGATTCTGGCAGGCTGGCCTTATAATGATATGCTGATGTATTACAATGAGGTTCCCAACGTCCAATGGTGGGAAATGCGGCCTGCCATCAGCAGGTGGAGTGGATGCTCGCAAACTGGTTTCATGATGTCGTGAAACCAATTTTTGGCCTTCTCGCCATGTTTTCCGCTCACGCAACCGAACATGCCTGATGCCAGCAGAAAATCCCGGTCCTTAAGTGAGAAGGATCATCTGAGGAATACGCCTGATCCGGAATAGACCCAAAAAGGAGCTAGGATTATAATCCACTTCAGAGCAACTACAGAAAAAAAAAGTCCTGAGAAATTCTAAGCCATTACCACAATGTTATGAGTGCAAACATGAAACAGAGTTTATATTTATATAAGACCATGAGACATAGGAGCAGAAATTAGGCCATTCAGCCCATCGAGTCTGCTCTGCCATTCAATCATGGCTAAGTTTCTCAACCCCATTCTCCCGCCTTCTCCCCGTAATCTTTGATCCCCTTACCAGTCAAGAACCTATCTATCTTGGTCTTAAATACACTCAATGATCTGGCCTCCACAGCCTTGTGTGGCAATGAATTCCATAGATTCGCCACTCTCTGACTAAAGAAGTTTCTCCTCATCTATAGCATATAGCACCATTCATAATCTGCAGAAAGTCTGAACGTGCTTTGTAGACAATGAAGGACTTCCTAAGTGTAGCCACTGCTGTAATGTAGGAAATGTGGCAGCCAATTTGCACGAAGCAAACTCCCACAGCAACACACAGCAATGTGATAATGGCCACATCATATGTTTCTTAGTAAGGTTGTTTGAGGGGCAAATATTGGTCAAAGTACTGGGCAGAAAGTGCTTCACCATATCCAATGGTCATGGACAGCAACATATTAATGCAAGTCTTTGTTTCTTTTAGGCAGACCCTTGATTTAACATCGCATCTGAAAGAGAGAACTTCTAACAGTGCAGAACTCCATCAGAATTGCTGAGCCTAGATTATGTGCTCTTTTCTGGAATGCTGGTCCACAACCTTCTGACTCAAAAGGATGAGTTGTTCCCCACTGAGCCACAGCTCTTTCATGGAAAACTGCACTTATGTATCCACAACTTAAACACCTTGATCCATTTCCATTGGTACTGCACCATTTGTAAGACATATACAGAACAGTGAACCTATAAGTGCACCTAACCATCAGGGTCAGAACTAGCAAAATTGGAAAGGCGCTACTCACAATTACAACAGTAACTTGTATTTATATAGCACCTTGAATGTAATAAAACACCCCAAGACACTTGCAGGATAGTTGCAAAGTGAAATCTGGCACTGAGCCACATAAGGCAACATTAGGGCAGATTAAAAAGGGGGTGCTCAAGAGGACAGAATTAGATAAGCACATATCTCAGAGAATTTTGGGGCTGCAGAAGATTACTGAGGTACAGCAGGATGAGGCCAGGGAGTAATCAGAAAACAAGGACAAGAATTTTAAGATTAAGGCTTAACTAGGAACTAATGTGACTCAGCAATCACAGGGGTGATGGGAGAACAGGACTTGGTGTAAGGACATGGGTAGTTGGGTTTGGATGATCTCAAGTATTTTTTAACTCATTTACAGGATGTGGGCATCGCTGGCTAGGCCAGCATTTATTGACCATCCCTAATTGCCTTTGAGAAGGTGATGGTGAGCTGCCTTCCTGAACTGCTGCAGTCCATGTGGTGAAGGTACACCCACAGTGCTATTAGGGAGGGAGTTCCAGGATTTTGACCCAGCAACAGTGAAGGAATGGTGATATATTTCCAAGTCAGGATGGTGAATGGCTGGGAGGGGAATTTCCAGATGATGGCATCCCTAAGTATCCGCTGCCCTTGTCCTTTTAGATGGATTGTGGGTTTGAAAGCTTTGGTGAGTTTTTTGCACTGCACCTTGTAGATGTTACACACTGCTGCCACTGTGTGTCGTTGGTGAAAGGAGTGAATGTTTGTGGAAGGGGTGCCAATCAAGTGGGCTGCTTTGTCCTGGATGGTGTCAAGCTTCTTGAGTGTTGTTGGAGCTGCACTCATCCAAGCAAGTGGAGAGTATTCCATCAAATTCCTGACTTGTGCCTTGTAGACGCTGGTCAGGCTTTGGGGAGTCAGAAGGTGAGTAGTCGCCACAGGATTCCCAGCCTCTGACCTGCTCTTGTAGCCACAGTATTTATGTGCATGTCATTGCTAAGACCAGAATTTATTGCCCAACACTAATGCTCTAGAGGAGGTGGTGGTGAAGGTACACCCACAGTGCTATTGGGGAGGGAGTTCTAGGATTTTGACCCAGCGACAGTGAAGGATTGGTGATATATTTCCAAGTCAGGATGGTGAGTGGCTTGGCGGGGAAATTGCATGTGGTGGTGTTCCCATGCATCTGCTGCCCTCGTCCTTCTGCGTGGTAGAAGTCATGGGTTTGGTAGGTGCTGACGAAGGCGAATTGAAAAGTTGCTGCAGTGCATCTTGTGGATAGGGCACACTGTTGCTACTGTACGTTGGTGAATGTTTGAGGTGGTGGATTGGCTGTCAATCAAGTGTGTTGAGTTGTCCTGCATCTCGAGTTTCTTGTGTTGGAGCTGCGCTCTATCGCACTCCTGACTTCTGCCTTGTAGGTGGTGGACTCAGGAGGAAGTTACTTCCTACAGAATTCCCAGCCTCTGACCTGCTCTTCTAGTCATAGTATTTATATGGCTGGTCCAGTTTAGTTTCTGTTCAATGATAACCTTGAGGATGATGGTGGATGTTAGAATGTGATAGGCCAGTCAGGAAAGTGATGGAGTAGTCAGGTCTAGAAGTAACAATGGAAAGCTGAGACTTTCAGTGGTAGTGAGCTGAGGCAAAGGTGGAGTCAGATAATATTACAGAGATGGAAATAGATTGACTTAGTGATGGAGTGGATTTGATCTCAGAAACTTAGCTTGGAGACAAGTCTGGTGCGAACAGTCTGGTTCAATCTCAAACAGCTGCCAGGGAGAGGGAGAATTAATTTTTGCTTTAAACAAAATAGGTTCTCTTTGTAAAACAAAAGAAAAACTTAACTAATTTAAAATAGCTGTGAAGCTTGTATTTAAGAACCATCTCTGTAAATGGCAGATCAGTTAACCCTTACTTCCCCGACCTGCAGCATGTCAACATGAGGTGAAGTCAGCATTAAGTCAACAGGACCAAACACCATAAATGGCAGTAGATAGTCTTTCAGTATTTTCTGAACTTGTATCCATTTTGTAAGAAGGTTAGCTTATTATCACTGCAAAGTGCAACACTTTTAACGATAACTGGAAATATTTCAAACAGCAGCTTCAGATTTCCCTGCTGATCCTACACCAGAATTTTACATTCGGCGTGCGGCCGCATGCCCAACAACGCCAGAAAGTAAAATGGCATGCAATGACGTCGGGTGTGCGTCCTGACATCACCACGCGCTGTCGTGATATTTAGTTCAGTGGGCATGCGCCGGAGTCGGCTGTGCATCCGCTGATAATTGAAAGGCCTATTAAGACCATTATGGACTTAATTAACTTGAATTTTACCTTACGGTTGGCGGGCAGGGAAAAAGGCCAAGCGGCCTTTATATTTTTTAGGAAACCTCATCCACGAGTGGGATGTGGCTTCCTAAAGCTATTACAAATTAAATAAAAACTTTCCGTTGAAATTAAAAACATGTCCCAGTTACACGAGGGGACATGTTTTAATGAATTTTTATTGTATTTATTAATTTTTTCAAAAAGCGCTTCAATCTCCCTGAGGCAGCTCTGTGCCTCAGGGAGATTGAAGCATTCTTTTGCGTGCATGCATGAACTGTGCGCCAGGCCCGCTGTCCCTCCTTCCCCCGCCCGCACAGGTAGCGCTCAGCATTACCGCTCACAATCCATGCAGGGTGGGCCTTAATTGGCCCGCCCGCATGAAATCGTGGTGCAGAGCCAATCGCAGGTGGAGGTCGGCTCCCTGACTGATCCAGCCCACCCCTGCCCTCCTGCCAAGCCCGCCCGACATCTGGAAAATCCTGACCCTAGCATTCTGGAATGGGGCCACCCACATTGAAGAGAGAGTCAGGAAATGGCAGAGTTTAAAAAATAATTTGACAGTTTTTGAGTCACAATTGATGTGAAGAAGAAATAGAATTTACTCAGTATCTCTTGATGCTTATTTCATTCACACAGAATTCAGCCAAGACATGTCAGTGCAGGCTCTGTTAATTTATCAGTGTTGGTAACCTGACACATTTTTTCACATTTCTGTCCTGTCCAGCGCTGATTTATTGATTTTTTTTCTGACATAATGTGACTGTATGATCATTGACTCATGATTATATGTGCTTGAATTGTACAGATTGATATCAAGTGCCACAATTTGATAGTCCGAGATTGATATATATATATTGTAAACACCAAGTCTGGTATCATTAGTTTTATTTTTAAAAGAAGCAACACAGGAACATTTCATTTTATCAAAATAGTCCTCCCACCACCAGGCCACCCCCCTCCCCCACTGCCTCCATCCCATACGCACATATTTGTTTCAGGAAATGAAGCTGAGCAGGTAACACAGATAATATTATGAAGACCCTAACTAATGGAGAAATACATGGAAATCTAAGTAAGGACTGCTGAATTAATTGTATATGAGGCATGAAGTTACAAACTTCATTTCTAATTTGTCTTTTTTTTTAATTAATTTTGGGGGATATGGACATCGCTGGCTAGGCTAGCATTTATTTCCCATCCCTAATTGCCTTTGAGAAGCTGGTGGTGAGCTGCCTTCTTGAACTGCTGTGGTCAATGTGGCGTATGTACACCCACAGTACTGTTAGGGATGGAGTTCCAGAACTTTGACCCTGCGGCAATGAAGGAACAGTGATATATTTCCAAGTCAGGATGGCGAGTGGCTTGGAGGGGAGCTGCTAGGTCGTGGTGTCCCATGTATCTGCTGCCCTTGTCCTTCGAGATAGTAGCGATCATGGGTTTGGGAGATGTTGGCTTAGGAGCCTTGGTGAGTTCCTGCAGGGCACCTTGTAGATGGTATACACTGCTGCCACTATGCATCGGTGGTGGAAGGAATGAATGTTTGTTGATGGGGTGCCAATCAAGCCAGCTGCTTTGTCCTGGATGGTGTCCAGCTTCTTGAGTGTTGTTAGAGCTGCACTCATCCAACTAAGTGGAGAGTATTCCATCACACTCTTGACTTATGTCTTGTGGACAGGTTTTGGGGAGTTAGGAGGTGAGATAATTGCTGCACGATTCCTAGGCTAGGATTTTCCCCTCAGTCATTTGGGGGCAGGGCCCAATCGCTGAGGGGAAAATGATGCGGGATGACGTCGGGAGGAATCCCCGACGTCATCCTGGTCCCTTTAAATTTTTAGGAAGGCGGGCGGACAGCGAAATCAGCTGTTCTCCCACCGACCTGTGAATGACCAATTGAGGCCATTGACAGGCTAATTAAAGTAATTAAAGACCTGGCCGACCAGGCCAGGAGTCCCAGCAGGCTTCTGATTATTCATGAAACTTCATCCACTGGCAGGATGAAGTTTCATGTCTGTTTTGTAAAAAAGTTATAAAGTTTGTGTGTTTTTTATTAACATGTCCCACCTCGTGTGTCTTTGTCACATGAGGACATGTTAATAATTTTTGAATTTTTGAATTTTTAAAGTTTTTCGGATTGTCACTGGTCTCCCTGAGACAGCACTTTGTTTCAGGGAGAAGTGCGCTCTTTCGCGCACATGACAGTTTGACAGTTTGGGATTCCCTCATAGCGCTTCCTGTCGGGGATGCCGCTGGGCGGGCCTTAATTGGTCCACCCACTTAAAATGGGGGCAGCCCCGTTTCAGTGGCGGGGGTCGCCTGGCCACCCGACGCCAAGCCAATGGGGCCTGCACGCCATCCAAGGACAAAATTCTGCCCCTAGTCTCTGACCTGCTCTTTTAGCCACACTATTTAGATGGCTAGTCCAGTTCAGTTTCTGGTCAATGGTAACACCCAGGGTGTTGATAGTGGGATTCAGTGATGGTAATGCCATTGAATGTCAAGGGGAGGTGGTTAGATTCTCTCTTGTTGGGGACGGGCATTGCCTGGGACTTGTGTGGCGCAAATATTCCTTGCCACTTGTCGGCCCAAGCCTGGATATTGTCCAGGCCTTGCTGCATTTGGACATGGACTGCTTTAGTATCTGAGGAGTTGAGAATGGTACTGAACATTGTGCAATCATCAGCAAACATCCCCAATTCTGACCTTATGATGGAAGGAAGGTCATTGATGAAGCAGCTGAAGATGGTTGGGCCAAAGACACTACCCTGAGGAACTCCTGCAGTGATGTCCTTCAGTGAGATGACTGACCTCCAACAACCACAACCATTTTCCTTTGTGCTGGATATGACTCTAACCAGCGGAGAGTTTTCTCCCAATTCCCATTGACTCCAGCTTTGCTAGGGCTCCTTGATGCCACACTCGGTCAAATTTTCCCTTGATGTCAAGGACAGTCACTCTCAACTCACCTCTTATTTCAGCTCTTTCGTCCATGTTTGAATCAAGGCTGTGAAGAGGTCAGGAGCTGAGTGGCCCTGGCGGAACCCAAGCTGAGTGCCACTTATTGGCACCGTTGCTGACCCCTTCCATTACTTTACTGATGATCGAGAGTAGACTGATGGAACAGTAATTGACCGGGTTGGATTTGTCCTGCTATTTGTGTACAGGACATACTTGGGCAATTTTCCACATTGCTGGGTAGATGCCAGTGTTGTAGCTGTATTGGAATAGTCTAGCTAGTTGCGTGGCAAGTTCTGGAGCACAAGCCTTCAGTACTATTGCCAGAATATTGTCAGGGTCCATAGCCTTTGCAGTATCCAGTGTCTACAACTATTTCTTGATATCACATGGAGTGAGTTGAATTGGCTGAAGATTGGCATCAGTGATGCTGGGGACCTCCGAAGGAGGCTGAGATGGATCATCCATTCGGCACTTCTGGCTGAAGATTTCTGCAAATGCTTCAACCTTATCTTTTGCACAGATGTGCTGGGCTCCTCCATTGTTGAGGATAGGGATATTTGTGGACCCTCCTCCTCTAGTGAGCTGTTTAATTGTCCACCACCATTCACAACTGGACGAGGCAGTACTGCAGAGCTTAGATCTGTTTCGTTGGTTGTGGGATCACTTAGCTCTGTTATCGTTTGTTGTTTATGCTGTTTGGCATGCAAGTAGCCCTGTGTTGTAGCTCCACCAGGTTGAGGCCTCATTTTTAGGTATGCCAGGTGGTGCTTCTGGCATGCCCTCCTGCATTCTTCTTTGAAACAGGGTCAATCCCCCTTGGTGGTAATGGTAGAGTGAGGGATATGCCAGGCAATTAGGTTACAGATTGTGGTTGAGTACAGTTCTGCTGCTGCTGATGGCCCGCAGAACCTCATGGATGTCCAGTCTTGAGCTGCTAGATCTGTTCAAAATCTATTCCATTCAGCAAATTGGTAGTGCCACACAACACGATGGAGGGTCTCCTCAATGTGAAGATGGGACTTTGTCTCCACAAGGACTGTGTGGTGGCCACTCCCACTGATAATGTCATGGGCAGATGCATCTGTGGCAGGTAGGTTGGCGAGGATGAGGTCAAGTATGTTTTTCCTTCTTGTTGGTTCCCTCACCACCTGCCACAGCCCCAATTTAGCACCTATGTTCTTTAGGACTTGGCCAGCTCAGTCTGTACTGATGCTACCAAGCCACTCTTGGTGATGGACATTGAAGACACCACCCAGAGAAAATTCTGTGACCTTACCACCCTCAGTACTTCATCAAAATGGTGTTCAAAATAGAGGAGTATTGATTTATCAGCTGAGGGGGAATGGTATGTGGTGATCAACAGGAGGTTTCATTGCCCATGTTTGACCTGATGCCATGAGACTTCATGTGGTCCAGATTCATTTTTGAGGACTCCAAGGGCAACTCCGTCCAGACGGTATATCACTGTATACAGCCACCTCTGCTGTGTCTGTCCTGCTGGACGGACAGAACAGACCCAGGAATGGTGATGATGGTGTCTGGGACATTATCGATCAGGTATGATTCCGTGAGTATGACTATGTCAGGTTGTTGCTTGAGTAGTCTGTGAGACAGCTCTTGCTTAATAAACCGATTCTGAACTTCATTCTATTTTCATTATTTAGAAAAACAATTGGCCAAGTGATAGCTGCATGTTTCACTTATTTGGAAATGTGACAATCAGCTCCTTTTGGAAGACATCCACATGGGACATCACAATCCATTATAGGTACTGTGAACCCGGGCAAACAAGCAACCTCCTTAAGGTTACCTAGAGATATCAATCAAAGTAGTACTTTTCTTTTAAAGTTGCTACTTTAGTCAGATGCAGGCCAGTATATCAGGTGCACCCATATCATTTACTGGATTGAAGCAAGTGCACGATGGAATGATTTCTATACCAGAGATTTCTATCACAGCATCTCATAAAGAAACTAACAGGGTGATCTTGCAGCATGGAGTCTAGGCTTGCTGATGACCTGCATGTAACTCTAATTGAAGCCAAGTGTCAATATGTGCTGGAATTTAACTACTGTGTCACGTACAGCAAGGACCAAGTCTGGAAAGAGAAAGATATGAGCTCACCAAACCACAGCACTTTCTTCTCTAATTAACTGGAGATGCTCTTTTCCAGAATAGATTCCATTACATTCAATAGGAACCAGATTGCACAATAGCCAGGTTGAAGTGCTGTTATTTATCACACGTATGGGATAAAATAGTTGCCAAATTCAAGCAGAGATCAATTAAATACAGGTTATAATTTCTCTCTTGCTTAGCATTGATATGATTCTAAGAGCTGATATGTTTGAGCTTTACCTCAAGACAAAAGTGCTACTTGTATTTTTGTAGCACATTAACAGTGTGCTTAAGTTTTAATTGGACTTGTGTTATGACCCATCTCCAGATGAGGTTCCCCAAAGTTGTTGATCCAGGTGAGACTCCTCAATTTGTCACCATCTGTCTGGGACACCCCCAAATTGTTATACCCCCGGTGAGGAGGGATGAACTGGCTCCCTGTCTTTATTCAGCAGCTCATTCTCTTGGTCGCAAGAAGACTTAATATAAAAAGGATCCTTTTTGCAGATACCTTTTTCCCAGACCTAATCATTCTTGTTTTGAAGGACCAAATTTGATCAGAATTCCTTGAGTTAAAAGTAAGAGTAAGTTTAATAACTACTAAAGGCAAGAAAGGATAAAACATATGCATATACGGCCATACAGGTTAAAATTAAGAATTTAGCTTGATATAAGTGAATATATATATATATATGCAAAAAAGGTACATGGAACAGTCCTTGACTCGTGGGGAGCAGGTGATTGAACATTGCTGCCATTGTGATTCGAGATTCCAGCAGAGCTGACTCCGGTAGACAAACCTCAGTTTTGCGGTACCAGAAGTATTGCATTCGGTGGAGAGGGAGATAGATCGGTATACCTTCAAAATGGTGATTTACAGGGGTAGTATGTGTCTGTTACTTCGTCAAACTTCCAGCACTTGCTCTCTTAGAACACCAACCAACAGACAGACACTGGGGCAGCTTTTCAGCTCACTTTTAACCTCTCCTTTGTATATGCCAAGTGAGAAGCAAATTCACAAATCTGTCAGGGCATTGCTCACAGGATTTCTTGATGAGATGATATTCATCTCCCATTATGTCCCATTGTCTCTACCAGAGGGAGCAATTAGTTTCTGGAGTACCTTGTATGGCAACATTACCTCTTAGAGAGTCACCCTGCAGCACTTCAGCCAGTGGCTTGTGTGGATTTTTTACAACTCAGGTTTTATTTTTAAATTCCAATACTTCCAGATGCAATTTGGTGTTTTTTCCTTCATTATCATGACACTTCCCCATCATTTCCCTGAAATGAACTAAGATTCATTCTCATATAAATATAAAAACAAAAAACTGCAGATGCTTGAAATCCAAAACAAAAACAGAATTACCTGGAAAAACTCAGCAGGTCTGGCAGCATCGGGGGAGAAGAACAAAGTTGACATTTCGAGTCCTCATGACCCTTCAACAGAACTAAGTAAAAATAGGAGAGGGGTGAAATATAAGCTGGTTTAAGGTGGGGGACCCCTCTCCTATTTTTACTTAGTTCTGTTGAAGGGTCATGAGGACCCTTCACGAAACATCAACTTTGTTCTTCTCCGCCGATGCTGCCAGACCTGCTGAGTTTTTCCAGGTAATTCTGTTTTTGTTTTGAGATTCATTCTCACTGCATTACAAAAAAAGGGAAAAACTTATAAAAAAACAAAACACACATTCATTCTTTTAGCAATGGTCAACTTACCTTTTCTGGTTCTAACTGGGCTCCTTTAAGTTCTGGACAGGGCATCCGCAATCACATTTGATTTCACAGGTATATGATGGATTTTTAAGTGGTACAGCTGGAGGAACAAACTCCAATAGAATAGCTTGGCACGCTGGGTCTTAAACCTTTCTACAAAAGTTGGTATAGACTGTGGTCTCTCTGTACCCATTTCGGACATATAGCTCAAAGTGTCTGAGGCCTGTAATAAACTGAGGTTCTCCTCTTCTACTGTGGAGTACTGTTTCTGATGCTTGTAGGACTTTTTAGAGAAGTACCCGGTTGGTCTCTCTATTCTGAATTTGCCGTCTTGTGGGAGAACAGCCCAGACCCCGACGTCACTCGCGTCGATGGCTTCTTTAAATGCCTGATTAAAGTCTGGGACTGCAAGAATATGCTCATCTATTAAAATGGCCTTCAGCATTTTGAAAGCTGTCTGGCATTTCTCAGTCCAAACTACCTTTGCTTTTTTCTTTATTAGGTCTGTCAGCGGGGAGGCTACTGCGCTGAAGTTACGGATGAACTCATGGTAGAACACACACATCCCCAAGAAGCTCATGATTTCCCGTTTTGTGGTGCGAATGAGGAACTGGGTTATGGCTTGTACCTTGGCAGCCCTGGGCAGTATCTGTCCTTGACCTGCTACGTGTCCTAGATAGGTCACTTTAGCCTTAGCAAACTCGCTGTCTGCGATATTGACCACTCGGTCAGCTGACTGTACTCTGAAAGAGGGCTTCCAGTTGCTCTATGTGGTTTTCCCATGTGTCGTTGTAAACTAGGTGGTCGACCAGGTACATGACGCAATTGGACACGCCCACCACTATCTGGTTCATCAACCTTGGAAGGTAGCCGGGGCATTTCGGAGTCCAAAGGGCATAACCTGACACTGGTATAACTTGTCTGCAGTTACGAAGGCAGAGATTTCCTGCTCGTATCCCTTGAGTAAATTTACCTTTGTGATATAGGCTGCTTTAACTAACCCATCTATGCTGTCTTCCAGCTGGGGTATAGGGTAGGAGTCAGCTTGGGTCCTGCATTAACATTTTGATAGCTAATGCAGAACATTGTGGAGCCATCCGGCTTGGGCACGAGCACAACTGGGGAACACCAGCTATTGTTGGTCAACTCTATTAGTTGGTGCTCCAGCATGAAGTTAATCTCCTCCCAGACCTGGGCCAGCTTCTCTGGGCCTAGACGGTAAGGATGTTGCCTTATAGGAGGGGCCTCTCTCATATCCACATCATGTAGGGTGAGGGTGGTGCAGCCTGGCTTGTCTCTGCACAAGCCTTTAAATGCAGTGAGCAGCCTCATCAAGTCATCTTGCTGTTCTGCACTTAGGTGGGTGCATAAGAGTCTGAGCTGGCTAGTATTTCTGTGTTGGTTAGCCAGGTAGTAGGGGATTCAATGTGGTCCTCACCCACATCTCCTTTCAACTCATCCCCACTGCTACCCTCCTCCTCCAGATCGGTGGCAGTGGGACAGGCCACTACTTGCTTGTCCCTTTCTTGGCTGTGATATCGCTTAATCCTGTTGACATGACAAAGCCTTTGCTTTTTCCCCCGATCTGGAATCTCAATTAGATAGTTCACTTTCCCGAATTGCATTGCTACTCTGTACGGTCCACTGAAATGGGCCTGTAAGGGTTCACCTGGTATTGGTAGGAGCACTAACACATAGTCCCCTGGCTGAAAGGTTCAGGTCTTGGCATGTCTGTCAGCCTGTTTTCTCATAGCTGTCTGGGAGATTTTCAAGTGCTCTCGGGCCACCTTTCAGGTTCTCATGGACTACTCCCGGAACATGGCTACATAATCCAATATGGAGAGCTCCTCCTTCTGCTCGAGAAAACTCTCAATGATTAGTTTCAGAGGCCCTCACACTTGGTGCCTCTAAACTAATTTCAACAAGTGAACCCGGCGGACTCATTGGGTGAGACCCCGGTAGCGAGCAGAAGGAAACCTAGTCCTTTATCCCAGTCATGGAGGTACTTGTGGCAGTATGCCCTAATCATTGTTGTCAGTGATTGGTGGTACCGTTCTAGCACCCCCTGGGACTGCGGGTGATATGCTAAAAACCTTCAGTTGCATCATGCCCAGGTTACCCATGACCAGGAGAGGTGGTGGAGGTGGCATAGTGGTATTATCACTAGATGAGTATTCCAGAGACCCAGGGTAATGCTCTGGGGGCCCAGGTTCAAATCCCACCATGGTGGATGGTGAAATTTGAATTCATTAAAAAAAAAAATCTGGAATTAAAAGTCACTGAAACCATTGCCGATTGTTGTAAAAACCCATCTGGTTCATTAATGCCCCTTTAGGGAAGGAAACCTGCTGTGACTACATGTGACTCCAGACCCACAGAAATGTGGTTGACTCTTAAAAATGCCCTCTGAGCAATTAGGGATGGGCAATAAATGTTGGCCTAGCCAACACCACATTCCATGAACAAATGAAAAAAAACTTCCTGGAATATCTTGCTCATGAAATTTGAGCCCTGGTCTGACTGGATCTCGGTGGGTAGACCATACCTGATAAAGAATTGGGTCAATTCCCTCACCACTGTTTGGCAGATTTGCTTCTCAGGGGAACCGCCTCTGGGAAATGGGTAGCCACATCCATGATGGCAAGGATATACCTGTGGCTCCCTTTTATTTTTGGTAGGGGCCCCACCAGTGCAGCCATTGGAATTTCATGAGCTAGCCACAAGATTTCCCCATGGTATCTCGGCAGCACTACCACCTGGTGGATCACTGTCCACTCCTCGTTTGCAGGCCTGTAAAGCGGGTCTCCATTTCCTCATCAGCATATCATTTTTAATATGGCAACATTCAGGGACTGCTTCTGCCTTGGCCTCATTGTGAGCATCTGAACTAATGTTTTTAACTGTGGGTCAGTTTGTTGGGCCACTACCAAGGAAGATTTATTTATCACCTCCTTAGGTTTTTTTAGACTCCCGAAAAATGTTTCAGCTAAAGCCTGAGGGTCTTCTGTCTGCAGTGCCACTTCAGCTTCATCTGTTGGAGCTTGTTGGTCCTCAGGCTGGGTTACCACACAGTCAGGGAAATGCCAGACATTTTCTCCTGCAGCTGTTTGGTCTCCTTGACCTCAATGGGTTTCTCTGAGACCACTGGAGATGCTTTTACCTTTGATCCCGCCAGGTCATTGCCGAGGAACAGGTCAACCCCGTCCATAGGCAAACTGGGGATGACTCCCATGGTCACTGGTCCTGACACAAGGTCGCACTCCAGATGTACCCAGTATAGGGAATTAGGCATCCTTCAATCCCCCTTACCAGCACCATGGCACTTGTGGCACTCTGGTAGGAAGGTCATGCCTTTTCCCAGCAGCAGAGTTTGGCTGGCCCCTGTATTCCTCAGTATTATTACAGGCTTACTTGCCTCACCCTGGGGAAATGTGGCCATCCCTCCTTCAGATACACAAGCCCAGTAACCCTCAGGGGTTTGTTTAACCTCATCTGTACTCTCAAGAGTGCCCCTATAGGGATTCACAGCCCCAGTCAGAACCATAGCCTGGTCTGCTATGCTCTCTGACTGACTCCCATTCTCTGCAAAAGGTGTATATTCCCCATGATCGCCAGAAATTTATCTGTCACTCAGTGAGCTGGATGGCCTCCCCATCCCAGTTGCAGTACTAGCTTGTATAGGAGTTGGTGAGGAGGAGGTGGGTAAACTCAAGGATTAAGTCAACATTAAGCTCTGAGTATAAACACTATTTGAATTTGTTTGCATTCATTCTGCAACACAAGGGAGAAATGTAACTCTATCAATTTCATACAGCTTTCTGCGTAGTGTTAACGCCTTCTGTCAATCTCTCCAATGCCAGATAACCAACTTTGGGTATCAGCACCAATTAAGATCTTCAAGTTTTGGCCGTGAAGTCTTAATGCAGTTCAATCTAGATAAACGTGTATCTCCTCCATGAATAATCTTAATACAATTTACTAACCTGTTTTCCGCTCATCCTCATTTTTTATTTTAAGTAGCAATATTAATCCTCATTTGAAACAATCCAGATAATCTGTTTCTCTATGTTCTCCATCCACATCCTCCCAGTCTTCTGCCAACTTTCTGCTCGAGGAATACAGCACACTCCAGCAATCCAAAGCAGTTCTGTGCCAAATATTTGTTTCTTGTTAAATGATTCCTTTGTTTTCTTGTTTAGTTGAAGAACAATTACAATACAAAGAATTTCAAATTGGCCACATTTGTCTGCAGTTTATAGAAATTGTGATCCAAAGTATAAAATGTCTTGGCGCACATTTATCAGCATTCAGCTGTATTTACCAGAGTTGTGCAGTACGCTAATCTTGAATGTTGCACTTTAGCATTTGGGAAGTATAGATTAGGGACATAACATGATTTTGCCCATTCTGAAACACCTTGGGACATTTTACTACATTAAAGGCACTAGACAAATGCAATTATCAATGCCGATTTCTTTAAAAGCTGTGCACACAACAAGAGGCTTATTATTAATTTAGGCTGATAGCAAAGATGATGTAGGTAGGAGGAGGCTCTTGTAAAGCATAAACACTGCCTTAGACCAGCAGAATGATTCATTTCTGTGCTGTAAATTGTATGGAAGGCTTTGTAGTTTAATATACTTTTGTTTCATCAAGGGACTGCAAGTTTTTTACTATTATCTGTAGAATTATGAAAAAATCCCTGATATCTCAAGCCCATTGGATGCTCTCAAATGAGACCTTTTCTTTACTTTGATAATTTATTCTTCTGAATTTCCTCTCTCACCCCACGACAGACTGTTACCACCACCCAGTTTTGTTCCAGCACAGTGCTGGTGCCATGCCATACTTAGTTGGCAGCAGGACTGTCTGCTCCATGGCAAAATGAACTATTGTCAGTTCTTCCTGTCTCCGAACTGAAAGGTTTGGCCACATGGGTATTTTTTACATGGCAGCACAACTAAGAGTTGATAAAATTTGTTCCTACTGGGGCTGTAAGTTATGAGTTTCAGAAGCCTGGAGATTTAGATCACCTAATATGAGATAGTTCACAAGCAGATTAACTACTACACTTCCAGGTCCTTTCCGTATGATCTTACTTTGTTATAAAGAATCATTGTGATCTAGTGTTTAATATCTCATCATTTGAAATGATATTTCAATTAGCAAAGAAACAAACATTAAACCATTGACTTCAATGTCATTTATCAATTTTGTTCTTGCAGTAGAGTCCTTTGAATGTTAGATGTTTTTTGGGTTAAAGTACCTCAGCTAATCACAACTGAACAGATTTAAGCCAAACTGAAGGGTTTCACATCTGGCCTGAATATGAAGCCTGTCATTAGCCGTATGTATCATTAGCCTGAATATAATACTGACTCTAACTAACCCTTTAATCTCTTCTGGGTCTCTTTTTCTGAGCTTAATTTCATAAAGCTCACTTCATCAGTTTGCTTAATAACTGGTCAACATTATAGAAACAACAGGAATAAGACTGACCTGCTGTTCTCTGAGGACAAGTGGTCCACCATCAAAATCATTCCAAGTCATCCAAGGTCAACAATAGTTCATAAGGTCATAAGATCTTAAGAAATAAGAGGTGGAGTAGGCCATTCAGTCCACTGAGCCTGCTCCGCCATTTGATAAGATCATGGCTGATTGTGGCCTTAACTCCATTATTGTTATGAGATGTGTAATTGATCTTTAGAAAAAAAAATATAATTTTTTGTTTGCAATTATGGTTTTTGTGCCCACTGTACTGAAGGCTGGTCAATGAATTCTGTTGACCTCCTAAATATTATCCAATGCATAAAGCTTTCAGTACAATAAAAAGTTGCCTTCACATTTCTAAAGTGGAGTTTGAAATCAGGGAATATTGCAACTTTAAAACCAGATGCATTCCAAAAATAACCACATTCTTACTAATTCAAGAATTAAAAGGTTAATTTTCCATTGCTGTAGACAGTTGAAAAATGTCTTTAAAACCCCTGAGTTTACAAAAACTCAGATACAGAATTCTTTCAACCATGATGGCATCCTTGTGATCATTGTTCTCTGGCCCATCTGTAGCTCTCATTTCAAAATGTTTTTTTCTCCCTTTCTTCTGGGGAGTTACAGTATTAAAACTTCATTTTGGTTGTTCTTCTTGTTTCCCGAAGAATAAAAGAACAGCACACAAGCGCAATGATTACGGAGCCAACCATATCATTTAAGCTGACAGACCTTCAAGGATCACGCTGGGAAACCTGTTGTTCGACCAGGACTCTCCTCTTTTATAAGCCCCATTTAGTCTGAGAAGAAGGTTATTCATAGGCAGTGCCAGTCAGCGAGAAACTTTGATCAGGAGACCATTGAGGAAAGCAAAACTAATGTTTGAAAGAAAAGAAGTGTGAAAATACAACAGATTGCTTTTCCTATTAAAATGTAGTGAAAATGGCTGCTTTTAGGTTGGTTTAACCATCTCACTGCAGCATTATTAATAATGCCACAGCTCCTTTCTAATCAAAAGTTCAATGAATAACATTGTCTTCCATTTCTAAATAATAGGCTCCTGACAATCTGTAATGTTGTTTCTTTCTAATGCCCTTGCTCAAACATTTTCTTTCACATAAACCAGTTCTTTCAAGGAGGTAGAGAAGGGAGCATAACACAATCTGTCAAGGGTTCTGAAATGAATGGGATCTCAGCTATAACCAGAAACACTGGGGGTGGGGGTGGGAGGCAGGCGGCAGGGAGGAGTAATATTAACTTTGGGTGATGCTGTAAATTGGATGATATTGAAGTAGCTGGCCATCATATACCACGACTGATATTCCTTTCCATGGAAGTCAAAGGAAGGGACTGGGAAGCTAATTCAATGTCATCCACTTCATATTTTATAGTTAACATTACCCCCAAAGTGCCACATTTCCTATTCCTTTTGCAGAGTCATTCTTTCAAAGGCATGTAAGAACTCATGCACACAGGCATTGGACAAGTTCAGATTGCTGCAACTCCTGGTGCACCATTTTGGGGTAAAGGACATAGCTACATCACATACCTGTTGCAGTGCTTTGTGATGAACTGGCTTATCACATATTTTCTATTTGTCCAAAAGTATGGACAATAACTTAAAAAATGGCTTTGTGACTTGCACTGCCAGAACATTAATGAAAACATCTATTCCATAACTCACGGGCAGAAAGGAACCTGCCCTTTCAAAATAAATTCTTAAGAAATCTGAATCTGGCTGTTTTTTCGTTGCGAGATATGTAACTGATTTTTAGAAAAATTTTTAATTTTTTTGTTTGCAATTATGTTTTGGTGTGCACTGTTACTAAAGACTGGTCTATGGATGCTGTTGACTTTCCTGAACCTTACTCAATGCATGCAGCTTTCAGTGCGATAAAAACAGGAAACGCTGGAAATACTCAGCCGGTCAGGCATGAACTGGGGGAGAGAAACAGAGTTAACGTCTTGGGTCAATGACCTTTCTTCAGAACTTGAAAAAGTTGGAGCTTTAACACTATCTAAGCAAATACAGAATCAGAGAAGTGGGGAGGAGAAAATAAAACAAAAGTTAAAGTCTGTGATAAGGAAAGTGGGAATGATTAAAGGACAAAATGATGCAAGGCAAAAGGTGATGGTAATGGGATAAGTAAAGAAACAAAAGATGGGTCTAGACTAGGAGCTGCAAATGTTAATAGCAGAACACTTACCAGCACTTGTTGTTCAATAAAATCTGAAATTGTTGAACTCAATATTGAGAAGTTCATTCTCCATCCCACTCCCAGTCTGATTTCACCTGCATTGCTCTAGTGAAGCTCAAGGAACCTAATCTTCCAACTAGAGATTTTACAGCCTCCTGGCTTCAACCTCAAACTCAACAATGTTACATTGCAACTTTTTCCTGTTCTGATGACAGGTCACCAAACTGAAATGTTAACTCTGTTCCCCTCTCTCTCCATAGATGCTGCCTGACTTAAACAGTATCTCCAACATTTTCTGTTTTTATTTTAGACTTACAGCCTCCACGGTATTTTGCTTCAGCTTTCAGTGAATTTGCTCTGTATGTGGTGTACCTCATAAATGTACCAACTCATTTCAGTGACTGGAACCATAAAATAGCATAGCATTTGTGTGACTGCAGCTGTTTTCAGGGAGTTGCACATAGTTGGCTAACTCTGCACAGATCTGTAAGTGAACCTGGGAAGTCAAGAGTTAATCAATTCAACACATTGTTATTGTACAGCTTTCATCCCACTCAATATGAAACAATTATGTTTGGGCTGGAACAAATCAGATCGAGTCAGGACTGGCTGACAAAATTAAAAAAAGATAATTACAAAATAGATTTAATTAAATATTGTTGATCAAAGTCTAACAGGTTTTACTGAAGAGTTTCCTTTTCGTTTCCATTGCATGCTTCAATATTTATAAACTAAAGCATCACACAAAAAGAAATTAGAACAAAACTTTGGTAATGCTATGAAAATAATTTTCCATCGCTTTAGAGAACACAATTGAATCAGCAATTTTAAACAGCAGTTCAAATTATATTAGAGTTGTAGAATCATTATGGTAGAGAAGGTGACCATTCTGCCCATCGGGTCTATGCCAGCTCTCTGTAGAGCAATCCAATCTTTAATTATCCTTTAATATTTATAGACAGAATATTACTTCCATTGAGTAGTACAGGTTTCATTTGCTAGTCTTTTGCTTCTATTTATCAAATAAATATTATTCCATTTAAGTAAAACAAAACAAACAAAGCAGTACCAGAATTTTGGAAGGGTTAAACCTACAGTGAGTAAATTGATTTAGGATGTGATTTAATGGCCATGTTACACTGAGTGGCAGGGTTGAAGTACACCTTGGGACTAATTCTAGAGTCCAGCAACTGTCTCATCAATATCCTATCACTTGTTCTATAGTTCTGTATTGATTTTTCTCAGTTCTCATTCTGAATTTCTCAGTCATGTACAAATTACAAAATGTGTGGCAAAACTCATTGTTACATAGAACACCACTGCAACAGTGTACAAGCAGGAGGGATAGCAAAAAGATTAAAGAATAGCCGGTAACAGCAATCATTGATTAGCCATTTGCAATATGGGGAATTCGTTTTTTTCCCTCATTCTTTGTGAAGTGTGACAGTGCAAATGAGCTAAATGCATCATGAAACTGTTGAAATCATTAAGTCAGAACTCGTGTTGATTGTAGAATAATATGAACAGCATAACCTCTTAAGGGCCATAAGAGCAATGCTATGCAAGTTCAAAAAAGATAAAAATTTGAATTGTTTTTAAATCACTGACATTCTTGCCAATATCACAGAATGAAAAATCGACCAAACGGTGACACTTTGATGGAACTGCTCAAAGATCAAGGATGTAATACAGTAGAGTATTGTTCATGCAGGCTTATTTATCAGTCAGGAATAGAAAGGGTCAGGACATCAGATGGGATGTGTTCATTCAGCAAACAGTCCTAGCTTCTTCAGTCAGGACGACATGCTTCCAGCATGGACAAAAACAACCAGTTCAGATGATCGAAAGACACACGACAGCAAGTCAATGCAAAGAAAGCATATAATGCTCATTAACCAGTAATGAGATCATAAAACATAAAATTTCAATTTGGTGCAATGGAAATTCAATACCTAGAGAACATTAAAGGTATTTGCTATCTTGTCAAATGTTTTGTTTTTTTTCAACAATGTAGTAATCAAATTCATGGCTTTACATAAGATTGCATCACATTTTGTTAATATAAAAAGTGTACATTCTTCAATCAGCGTAGGTTTCGCAATATTTTAATTCTAAAAGAGGAGGGATATTTGAAATGCCTTGCATTTATTTATTTGCAGTATGCATAAACTGAGGAGGTTCCAATCTTTGCTATTTTTGGAGATACTGCTGGACTATTGAGGTGCCAGCTATGACACAGTGGATAGCACTTTGCTGGTTGCTCAGGAAGCTGTGCATTCCACGCCAAGTCTTCAGCATATAATCCAGGCTGGTATTTCAGTGTAGAATTGAGGGAACGCATCCCTGTCAGGCTTACTGTCCTTCAGTTAAATCTCACACATGGATATAAAAGATCCCATGGCAGTATTCAAAGGAACTGAAAGAATGGGAGGGAGCAGGGTGTGAGGAGCTGTAGTCGAGGTAGTTGTGGGAGTCAGTGGGCTTGTAATGAATATTGGTGGACAGTCTATCACCAGAAATCAAGACAGAGAGGTCAAGGAAGGGGAGGGAAGTGTCGGAGATGGACCATGTGAAGGTGACAGAGGGGTGGAAATTGGAAACAAAATTGATCAATTTTTTCGGGTCCAACCGAGAGCATGGAGTGACATTGAAACAGTCATTGTTGTACTGAAGAAAGAGTTGTGGGAGAGTGCCTGAGTAGGACTGGAACAAGGAATGTTCTACGTACCCCATACCCCACGTGTGGGGTATGTTCCACATATGCCACATGTCCGTCCTTGTCCTGATGCAACGTTCCAATGAAGCCCAATGCAAACTGGAGGACAGCATCTCATCTTCCGATTAGGCACTTTACAGCCCTCCGGACTTAACATTGGGCAGAATTTTGCCGTCGGCGAGCAGGGGGTGGGGCCCACTCGGCGACGCGTAAAATGACGTGGGATGAAGTCAGGCGGAACACCCGCGTCATCCGCCCCCTTTAAATTTTTAGGAAGGTGGGGGCACAGCTAAATCAGCTGTGCGCCCACCAACCTGTCAATGGCCAATTGAGGCCATTGACAGGATCATTTAAACAATTAAAGGACCTGCCCATCCAAGCTTAAGGTTGGCGGGCAGGCCAGGAGCCCCGGCGGCAAATAGAGAAAACATGAAACCTCATCCACCGGGAATGAGGTTTCATGCAGGGTTTTAAAAAGTTTAATAAATTTTTACGGTAATTTATGAACATGTCACATGAGGGGGACATGTTAGCAAATTTTTTTTCTATTTTTAATCTTTTTCAAATTGGAAGCGATCTCCCTGAGGCAGCACATAGCCTCAGGGAGATGTGCGCTCTTTCGTGCGCATGCTCGAAAGAGCGCACTCTCGCTATTATGGAATCCCACCCCACCCACACAGGAAGCATATCGTGCTTCCCGCCAGACGTCACGCTGGGAGGGCCTTAATTGGCCTGCGTACATAAAATGGCGGTGGGGCCCACTTCTCCGGAGGGGATCGTTCTCCCTGACCGCCGGAGATTGCATCAGGCCTGCCTGCCAGGCAGAAAATTCTGCCCATTGAGTTCAACATCTTCAGACCATGAAGTCTCTCCTCTATCTACACCCTTTTTTTTATCTCTTTTTTCAAAATTAATTTTTATTTTTTATCCACTTATTTTTATTATCATTCATTTATTCATTGTTTTGTCCCCCTTTTTTTATCCCCCCATTCTTATCCCAATTTCGATCCCTTTTGTTCCTTCCACCACTGCCCCTCCCCCTACCCCACCCCCACAAGGGCCCTCTGTTACTTGTTCATGTTGTTCTTTCCAAAGTGCTTACCCTTTTCCTGCTATGATCACATTTTGCTTTCTTACCTTTACGCCACCATCAGCACCTTTTTTAGCCCTTAGCACCACCATTAACACTCCCTTTGTCCTTTTATTCATGGCATCTTTGTCAATCTCTCCTTTGCCCCCACCTATTGCTGGCCTTCTATCCAGCTTTGCTTGCTCCACCACCCCTTAAATAGTATAAATTTCATCACATTCCTGCTTCTCTGTAGCTCTGAAGAAGGGTCATATGGATCGAAACATCAACTCTATTTCTCTCTCCACAGATGGGGCAGAATTTTACAAGTCGGCGAGCGGGGTTGGGGCCCACTCGCCGACATGTAAAATGATGTGCGGTGATGTCGGGCGGAACTCCTGACGTCACCATGCCTCATTTAAATTTTCAGGAAGGCGGGAATGCAGCAAAATCAGCTGCGTGCCCGCCGACCTGTTAATGGCCAATTGAGGCCATAGACAGGGTCAATTAAGTAATTAAATGACCTGCCCGTCCAACCTTAAGGCGCCAGGAGCCCCGGCGGGAAGTAGAAAAAACATGAAACCTCATCCATGGGCGGGATGAGGTTTCATGTAGGTTTTTAAAATATTTAATAAAGATTTTGTAAAAATTATGGACATGTCCCAACTCACGTGACTTTGTCATATGAGAGGACATGCAAGGAAAATTTTTTATTTCTATTTTTAATATTTTTGAAAGTAGAGGCGATCTCCCTGAGGCTGCACTTAACCTTAGGGAGATGAGTGCGCTCTTTTGTGCGCACGCGTGGAAGAGTACACTCTTGATTTTGGGAATCCCCCGCCACCCGCATAGGGAGCGCATAGCGCTTCCCTGTGGACGTCACGCTGGGTGGGCCTTAATTGGCCCGCCCACGTAAAATGATGCTGTGCCTCCAATCGGCGGCACTGATCGGAAGGGCGCCCTTACGCACCCGTCCATCAATTTCCCCCTCGATGGGGGGAAAATCCAGTCCATGCTGTCAGATCAGCTGGGTCTTCCAACATTTTCTGTTTCTGTTGCAGATTTCCAACATCCGCAGCATTTTGCTTTTACCTGAAACAGGTGATCTGTTCACTTATTTCATTGCTACTTCTGAGATCTTGCTTTTTGAAAATTGACTGCCACATTTTCTGCATTACGACTGAGCCTACACGGCAAAAATAAAGCACTTTGAAATATCCTGAAGTCATGAAAAGCGTTATATAAACTTCCTTTTTGAAACAGTGAGGATACATTAATGCAGCTGGGAGAAGAATCATAAAGCACTTCCTCAAGTGTGAAACAAGAAATACTGGAAATAACTTCAAGAAATACAGTTATTCAAGTAATGCCGGGGTCAGTTTCTTTAGTATTTTTTAAAAATTACATTCTAAAACTTTTAAAAATCTATCTATGAGTGCCCTCATGTCCAAAAGAATCAGTTTAACCTTTAGAACTTCATCAAGGGCCTTTAGATGAGTGCAGTGAACAGAAACTTATAAAGGCGATTAATTCACCAAGTTTTGTAGGTGGGGGCTGATTTCTAGTACAATGGGCAGAATTTTGCCCTTGGTGGGTGGGCTCGGCAGAGGCGCACGGGGGCGGTCAGGAAGCCGACCGCTGCCTGCGATCAGCGCTGCACTGCAATTTCACGCTGGCGGGCCATTTAAGGCCCACCCCGTGTAGAACGTGAGCGGCAGTGCTGGGCGTTGCCTGTGCTGTGGGAGTGGGGAGGAGAGTGAGCGGGCCGAGCATGAACTTCACGCACACGTGCGAGTAAGCGCTTCATAATTGCCCTGAGACACAGAGTTGCCTCAGGGAGATGAAGGGATATAAAAAAATGCAAAGGCCTTTTCGCCTGCTCGTTAACCCTTAGATTGGACGGGCAGCGAAAATTTAAATTTAATTGATAACTTAATGGCCTTAACAGGCCTTTTAATTGTCAGCGGGCGCGCTGCCGGCGCCAGCAGCGCGCCTGCCAACTGACTTATTGTGCGACTGCGCGCATTGACGTTGGCATGCTCGGCTGACATCAACGCACGTCATTTTACGCTCGAGTGGGTCAGGCGCGCGCCCGCCTGCGGAGCAAAAATTTCAGCCCAACGCTTTTTAAATTAGTGCAAAAGATCACAAGTTAACCTGTGCTTAAAATTTCACAAACTTTTGTGCAGGTTATGCCAGGTTCAGGTGCCAAAAATCCCAAAATAACCACATGGAAACTCTACCCCCATTTGTTTATTACAGTGTTGTTATTCACCCTTCTGTTAAGTGTTCCACTTAAATCAATGTCTCAAAGCTCTCAGAGCAAAGCAGCAGTTATATAAATGCTAAGTACTAATTTTTATGCATATAACAGTGAGAATGAGAGTAAATAAAGTGCACACACAGGGACAGTGTCATGCCCAGTCATATTCTAGACTTCAAATGGATTTCATATTTTTAAAAAACTGGACAAAAATGCTGAAAAATATGGCCATCCAAGATCACCCGACTTCTTTTGTGGATTAGAACCACCTGCCTTGTCTCAAGAGGGAATCAAAGAACATTCCAGTCTGATGTGAGTCAATGCCCTTCCCTGAAACCAATCAAAGGGGTAATATCTGATTTGAATGGGTCATTCTAAAATAAAGACACTGACTCCCTCAAATCCTCAGGGGTGATAACCCAGGACATAGGGTATGGAATCAACATGAATACCATTGCTTATTTGGAAAAGACCTTGAACTTGTGAAAAGCCACATGGATTCTTGTTTTCTTTGGGAAGAATTTTCCCATTGGCAAGCAGGGTCATTTAGATTGTCCGTTCGGTGGGCAGGCAGCCGATGCGGCTATGTCCCTGCCGAACTGTCAAAGGCTATTAAAGCCATTAAAAAGTAATTAAAGTTGTTAAGAATGCTGCCCATCCAACCTTAAGGTTGGCAGGCGGAGAGACCAGGCAGCCTTTGCATTTTTCATGAAACCTCATCCACGGGAGGGATGAGGTTTCATGAAGGTTTTATTATTCAAGGGTTTATTATTATTTTAAAAATTAATGGACATGTCCCAGCTCATGTGACAGTTTCACATGAGGGGTCATGTCATTAAAATTTTTTCACCTTTATTAAATATTCCAGAATTTAAACTGATCTCCCTGAGGCATCTCCGCGCATGCGCGCGAAAGAGCGCAAGTCCCGACTCAGGGAATTCTCCCCCCAGCCCAGCACAGAGAGCACACAGCGCTTCTGGGTGTGCATCATGCTGGGCAGGCTTTAATTGGCCCACCCACGTAAAATGGCGGCATGCACCCGATTGGGGGCGCCAGTCAGGTTCGCCCTCGCTCCCACCCGCCCCCACACAACCACCCCCACCACCAACCCCCCCCCCCCCACCCCACGCCCCGATGGGGGAAATATTCAACCCTTTGTCTGCTTGAAAAATCCGCTAAGAGCTATGTGCAGGCAATTCCATAAAAGACATCAGAAGCATCAGTTCAGCCAGGCTGTGAACCAGGCTTGGAAACAACTTGCAAGACATTAGGAAGCCAGAATACGTAATCTGTTCCAGTTCAAAGTTTGCTGGAGAACCAACCTCCTAGCTATTCCACTACAAGAAACCTCACAACCTGCTGTCAACCCTTCACTTTATGAGACCATCACTTAAACTTTAAATTATCAAATCCATTCAGAAGACCACAGGCCTGCCATGTGGGAGACTGGAGATTATAAACAAGAGAATAATTCAATGGGTGGAAATTAATGTTCCCATTGTGGCAGGGGCAGGGCTGTAAAATGTGGCAAGCCACTCAAAAGTCCATTGCTTTCGGCAGGACTGTAAAATCCCACTGGTGTAAAGTTCTGCCCACTGTAATCTGTAAATGAGCATGACCTTTGTCTGTATTTATTTTTTTTGTGTGGGGGTACATGTATGAAACTGTTTAATTTGTAGCAAGTATGTGGGAATAAATAACCTTTTTTGAGCTCACAAAAACTTGCTACTGAATTATTTAATTAGAATCCACACTCCAAGGCTAATAAAGCATACACCTCTTTCCATACAAAACTTACTAATCATGGCCAGTTAGAGAATACATAGGCCAGAATTTTTAACTTGGCAGGTGGGCGCATGCCCGACTCGGCCGAGCATAATGTGACGCGCAATGACGTCGGGCGAGCATCCTGATATCATTGCGTAGTCCCGCGATATTTCGTTTGGCAGGTGCGCGCTGAAGTCGGCAGCGGGCCCTCTGACAATTAAAATGCCTATGAAGGCCATATAAAAGTCATAAAATTCAAATTTACACTGCCCGTCCAATCTTACGGTTGGCGGGCACACGAAAATGCCAAACAACCTTTGCACTCTTTAGGAAACCTCATCCCGCTCGTGGATGATGTTTCCTAAAGCAAATAAAAATAAAATAAAAATTTTACACTTGATTTAAAAACATGCCCTGCTCATGTGACAGAGTCACATGATGGGACATGCTTTATAACATCTTTATTTTCCTCATTAGTGCTTTTAAACAGCGCTTCATCTGCCTGAGGCAGCTCCGTGCCTCAGGGAAATTGAAGCTTTCTCTCGTGTGCATGCCTGAAATTTGTGTTTGCCTTGCTTGCCCTCCTCCTCCTGCCCGCACAGGCAGTGCTGCCGCTCGTGTTTCATGCTGGGCGGGCCTTAATTGGCCCACCAGTGTGAAATCATGGTGCAGTGCCGATTGCGGGCGGCAGTTAGCTTCCTGACCGCCCCTGCCGAGCCCACCCACCTGGGGCAAAACTCTGCTCATAAATTCTGACTGTGACAATAGTCTATCATGATTAGCAATTTTCTAGTCATCTACCCATCAAGTGAATGGATGGTTTCTCTTTGATTTATTGCTTACACATTACTACAGTTTTAATGATTTTGTTTTAACTGAAGTCAATATTGTAGCATGAAATAAATCTTAGCTGTCCAGGGTTTGGGTGTGTGTATGTTTCATACACATAGAGAAATGCACAGCAAACCATTACCCCTTTCACAGTGTTGGTGGTACGATGATATAACTTCACTAGTGTGACAAAGACACTTTATGGTGAGGAGAATCCCTTCTTTTCCAATTGAAACTGTCCCAGCGATCCAGCTAAAAAAAATCATCAGATATTTTAATTTTGTGAAGACTTTCAAAACTAATGTTCAGTTCACCTCCCTCTGCTCTTTGCGATGAAAGCAAAGTAGCGTAAGTACACTCATGAGGTTAAACGCTACACGTTTGGGAGCACTGTGGTACAGTGAGCTTCATCACAAATATAATGGCCTGTCTGTACAAAGTTATCGGCCCTAATACTAGAGAACAGCATTAGCTGTAATACCTGCTCAAATGGAAAGGCTAATTTACACAAACTGCAGCTCAATAAACTTTTTTAGTTTTTGTGGTATAACAAATGCTTTATGATTCCCAGGTTCTAAGTATGGACCTGAGAGAAAAAATCAATTTGTTTTTTTATAGTGACTTTAAACCATCATATATTTTAGCATTTTTTTTCCATCTTATTTTTTAAGGGTGTCAGAGTTAGGCCAAGCATGAAGATTGCGCATTCAGATGTTTAAATTAGCAATTAACTGGTGCTCCTTTAGGTTTAAATATAATGGCAAGATAGGCAAAAGTCTACTTTAAGACCAATGGTCCCTCACTCTAAGGATTCCAATTCCTGCACTGCATTCTGATTTTACAATGGGCTTTGAGACTACAAAGCTCAGGTTAAAGACCTGTTGTATGATAATTGGATAGAATAGTCATGTTTTGTTACAACCAGATCATTTCAAAATTCCATCTGTGTTTTGTTGCTCATCTTTAGTGTATAAATTTACCTTGGTCTTCTGTTACTTAGGTAATCCTTAGGAGATAGATGCATATACCTACATTCAGCATTTTGTATGTATTGCTGGATGTCCAGTGGTGCTGCATATGGCGAGTAGGTGATCAGTAGAATGCTATACCATGTAATGCACAGAGTATTATTTGTGTAAGGTGTAGCTGTGCCACTTTAAGGGGCGAAAGGTCCCCTGGGGGAGTTTACTCTGGCTGATATTTATCTTTCAATCAACACCACAAAACAGATAATCTGGTCATGATCACATTGCTGTTTGTGAGAGTTTTCTGTGTGCAAATTGGCTGCGGCATTTCCTACATTACAACAGTGACTACACTACAAACATACTTCATTGGATGTAATGCATTTTGGAATGCCCTGAGGTCATGAAAGCCACTATATAAATACTGTTTATTTATATAGACCAAAAGCTGTTTGGTCTTTTGCCAGAAGGACTATGTGGGTCTGAAGCACCCAGCATATTAATGTTGGATGAAACTTGCAACCTCCAATATTTCCACTTGGATTAGATAATTAAATCTTGCATAAGAAATTTTTATCAAATGTTAATTAATTCCAGCTTACTATTGCTATAAACATATTCAATCTGTACCAGGTGGCTAGTTTAATCAGAGACTGATAGTACCAGTTTATTGTAAATCATTTCATTAGTTATATTGTTACAAATTGAAGTCTTACCCAAACTCACAAAACTGTCCACCATAAAATAAAGGGTCACAATAACTAGTAATTTGAGTTGCATGTTTTCACTCAAGCATCTCTGTGTTTTCCCTCTTAAAATACAGCTCCAGGTTTACCTCTGCTAACTTAAGATAAGTTATATATACTATGCCAAGCTTTTAAGCTACATACCCACTGCAATAATTGTTGTGCCAGCCTGTTGTATATGGGCTATAAGCTGAAAGCCTGAAGTGCCAGAAGTAGAAAGCCTTCAGTGGACACACAGCAGTTAATGGAGGTGAATGGAACTGGGTTGGCTCCAAGTTTTCTGACAAGACAGAATGCCAGTTTCTTGCCACTTAAGTCCTATGGACTTCTGATTGTCATTGCTACAACAAATTTGTTAGGCAAGGCTTCTTGCCCTGAGAAGACAGTGGTCCAGTATATTATTAGCATTACACTGAAAATTCGTTAAGAAAATCTTTTGTTGGCTTCAAACTAAAGGGGCACAAGAAAACTATATTCCTGGGCAGAATTTTAAGTCCCACGGGCGGCTGTGTGCCCAACCCGAATGGATGTGAAAAAGCCCGAGGTGACGTCAGGCAAGTGTCCCCGACATCATCGCGCACTCGCACGATATTTCATTCAGCGGGTGTACGCAGCAGGTGGAGGCAGGGCCCACACCAGGGAGAATGATTGTAACAGCTCAATTCAGTGTCAAGAGTACAAGTTTGGATTTAACATGAGGTAGGAAGATTTTGAAGCTACTACAATCTTGTTTAATTAAGCGGGCAATTAAGCTCACTAACGATGCAGTTAACAGCGATTTTACGTGACCCGTCCACATTTACGGTTGGTGGACGGGCCATTCTCCCAGGCGGCATTCACATTTTTGCTCAAACCTCGAGCCAGGTTGGGATGAAATCTCTGTGGGGAAATAAAATAAAAAGTGATATCTGAGGACTGTTTTTTTTAATGCGGTATACGTTCAGGGGCTTGATTGTGCTGCATGGACATACTTTGCAGCATTTTTGTTGTGTCCTTTATTCTGTGGAGGCCTGCAGCTCCCTGGGCAGCTGCCTGTCTTCAGGGAACTCTCTTGAAGTGCTCATCCACATCCTCGGTTGCACCAGCACCTGCCTTCTTCCCGCCCCCACCCCGGCATCGCTGAGCATTTCAGCGTGCTTTTCATGCTGGCTGGATGTCAATTGGCCAACCAGTGTGAAATCATGGTCGGGGGTCGATCGCAGCCAGTGGCCCATTTCCGTCCATTCTCGGGTCTGCCGATTGCGTGTGGCGGATGACCGAAAAATTCAGGTCCCTTTTAAATTGTGTAATTGTGAGGGAATGTCAGGCATAGTAATAGTGTTAGCTAGGCAGAAGGCAATGGAATAAAAGTAAGCTGATCTTAATTAAACAAGACTGCAGTAGCTTCCTACCTCATGTTAAATCCTAACTTGCACTCTTGACACTGAATTGAGCTGTTACATTCATTCTCCCTGGTGTGGGCCCTGATTGTGTTGAATCCACATGGAGTCAGCATCTAATGGCTACTGACTTCTTACCATTACGAAAAGGATCGATGTCTGAATAATTATCAGAATATTCTTTGGAAACATCTGCACATCAGTCACCGATCATACATGACATTTTCATGTACCTAGGAAAGCATTATTATAATGTTTCCTAACTGTTATGCTATTATAAAGTTTAAAAAAGCATGAAATATGTAGTTTAATTAGGATTTAAATGATTGGAAATGAAATGGTGTAAAGTTACCACACCCCACTCTGCCCCATGCATTTTAATTCCACAGTTCATCTTGATGTGGACATAGCTCACTGTTCTTTCAATGTCGCTACATCAAAATATGTCAAAACCTCAATGTAACAACGCAATAGGAATATCTTTATCACACAGACTACAACAGTTCAAGGAGACTCACCATCTAGAGGGCAACTAAGGAAATGCAATAAATGAGGGCCTTGAAAGCACTGACCACATTCTGAGAATTAACTTTTAAAACCATAAGACATACAGACGTACCTGGTGTAGTGACTGCCAGTCTTCAAATGGAGAGATCCAAGAGTCTAACTAGCTGGCCAAGTGATATCATCTGTGATTCTCTAAAAGAGCACATCAGACAATATTATGGAGAAAAAAATATATTCATCAGTTCCCCTGGGTGGGCAGCCCAGTGGGCCTCTACATTCCTCATTGATATTGTTACTGAAGAACACTGAGTGGGTCACATAGGTAGTGTCTTCCAGCACTGTCTGTCCCCACTAGACTACACAACACCACTTGCTGTGGCTCTAAGCAAGTGGATTTCTCCTCTGATATTTTGGGGAGCTGTTTAATATTACTATCCCCCTGCCATATGTTCCACCTCATACCAATTTTTCAAAGGTGAAAGAAAGGTAGATTTATGTACTATGTATATAATATAGATAATGAGAGAGAGAAATCAACAGAAATAAGACATGCAAACCAAACCACGTGTGAATAGGACCATAAGAAATTCAGAAACAGGAGAAGGCCATTTGGCTTAAAAATAACAGCTCTTTGTGGTTAATTTTGGCCCCCACCACTCCCCGCTCCCAACCCTTGCCTTCTCACTGTATTAGTCAATCCGTTTTTTTCCTTAGAAACTGAAGTAGTTGGCGTTTTAACCCATTTATAGTGTTTGCTTCAGTGGCCTATCAGTTTTCAATGGCTCCTAGTACAGTGGCTTCCCAATATCTAACTGGAAAAAATTATGCTTCATTCAAGATTGGATGGTGAATGTTGTTTGACCACACAGAGACAGAGAAGGGATCAGGAGAGATGGCCCAACTATAGAGATGGGCATCGCCAGCTAATGTGTTGAAGCTGATACCATGTCTTTGTATAATGGCACCAAGTGGCAGCCCATAGATGAGGAAGGGGCACGGGCCAAGGATAGGTCCTTGGACAATTCGGGGATAGCAGTTCCAGGTGCAAGAGAAGGCATTGCATGTGTTTCTTTGACTGCCATTGAATCGGTAAATTTGGAACCAGGTGAAGGCCGTCACATAGAGCTGAACAATGAGAGGTGTTGCAGGAAGAGCTTGTGCTTGATCTTCTCAAAGTCTGAACAGAGATCAAGGAGGAAAACTGCATAATGTCACAAGCACAGAGGACATCATTTCTGACTTTGATTAAGGTCATTCAATGATGTGTTATGATCCTTGGCCAGACCCTGGGACATGGGGGGAGGAGTGATTAGGGACCAGCCTTGTTTTATTTAATATAGATAAAGGTTGAGATTCAAGACACTTGCTTTTGGATTGAAGCCACAAGATTCCACGGGTTTTGAACAGACAAAAAAACAACATTTACTATACCAGTTTAGGAAGATAAAACAACTTACGAGATATATATTATACTCTAACATTCAGAACTAACGTGAGGTGCACATGAATTAACAGACAGACTGTGGTTGAACACACCACACTACAAAGTAAATGACAGATGCAACCAAAGCATGTCTCAAGAACCTACCCAGACATTAGTATTCGCTGTGAGTTACACAACCTCTTTAAACTCTGTCCTCTTCACAAGGGGAGTAATAACAAGCAGCCACTCGACAGTGGAATTCCAAAAGCTTTTAACACAACTTTGGTTGCTGGAACAGCAGACTTCTGCAATGTGGCTCGAGGCTTTTCCCCAAATCTATTTCAATTATTGTACCTTTCAGATACTATAAGGCCACACCCACATAGCCTTCCAATACTTCTTTAAATATATTTCTTCCTCTTTAATCTATAAATCCTACTGCTCCCCCATGTTTTTGGAATTTACTTTTCCCATAATATAAAAGTCTTTTATGTTGTCATTATGGCGAGCACTTGTGGGAAAAATCAACATAATAATCTACCTTATTTATCTTGTTAGTTGTAAACATCCGACCACCCCTTTGAAAACCAAACACCTCTCCACTTATCTTAAAATGTAAATTTCATTTACACCCTATTTGCTGAGACTTTACCCTAGTTCACTCATTAGCATTTCATATGCCTTTTTACACCTAACTCGTTTGATAATTTCAATCTAGCAGTCTATCCATCTCTAATTTAATTAAATCAGCCATATAAACAAAACCATCCACAGCACACAAGCATAAGCCTACTTTACAAAACCCTACAATAATGTTATGAAAAAATATTATGGTTTCATGACAACCTCTCTTCTGAGGAAATAGGTCCTTCCTATCCATTCCATCTAAGCTCCGCATAGTTTTACACACCTCAATTAAATTTTCCCTCAACCTCTTCTGTTCCAAAGAAAATAACCCCTGCCTTTTTAATCTTTTCTCATAGCTGAAATTCTCCATTTCCAGCAATATCTTCTGTACCCTCTCTAATGAATTCACATCTTTCCTGTAATACGTTGACCAGAACTGTAAGCAGTACTCAAGCTATGATTTAACTGGTGTTTTATCCAATTCGAGCATAATCTCTCTGCTCTTATATTCTATGCCTTGGCCAAGAAAGAAAAGTAGTCCATATGTCTTTTTAACTGCTTTTTCTCCCTGTCCTGCTACCTTCATCTGTGGATGCACTCTGAGTTCCCTCTGTTTCTCTACACTTCTTAGTATCCAACTATTTACTGGGCATTTTCTTACCTTGTTTACCCTTCCAAAATGCATTTTTTCACCCTTCTCAAGATTGAATTTTATTTGCCACTTTTCTGCCCATCTGACATCTTCCTATAGTTTACAGCTTCCTTCCTCACAATCAATCACACAATCTATTTTTGTATCACATTCTCAATCATGGCCTCTACATTTCGGTCTAAATTATTGATATATACCATGGAAAGAAAAGGGACCTAGTATTGATCTCTGTGGAACTCCACTGGAAATAATCTCCAAGTCACAAAACACCCATTTGCCATTACCTTTTGTTATTTACCACTGAACAATTTTGGATCCAACTTGCTACTTTCCCTTGGATCCCATGGGCGTTTATTTTTCTGACCAGTCTGCCATGCTAAAAGCCTTGCAGAAATCTATACAGACCACAGCAAATGCACTACCTTTGTTGATCTTCCTTATTATCTCCTTAAAAAATTCACTCAAACTAGCCAAACATGACTTCAACAAATCCATGCTGACTTTTTTGATTAAACTGTGCCTTTCTGAATGACGATTAATACTGTCTATCAGAACTTTTCCCAATAATTAGCTCACCACCGAGGTTAGGCTGATTGGTCTGTAATTATTTGGACTATCCTTTTATCCCTTTTTAAACAACAGTACAACATTAGCTGTCCTGCAGTACCATGTCTGTAGACAGAGAGGATTGGAAAATGATGGTCAGGATCTTTGCTATTTTCTCCCTTGCTTCTCTTAATAGCCTGGGATGCTTTTCATCTGGGTCTGGCGATTTATCTACTCTCAAACATATTAAATCCCTTTATATTGTCTCTCTCACTATGTTTATCCTATCCAATATTTAATACTCCTTAACTACAATGCCTGCTGCATTTCCCTCAGACAGGTGCAAAGTATTCATTAAGAACCGTGCCCCACATCTTCTGCTGCCACTAAAAGTTACTCTTGTTTCTAATAGGCCCAACTCTTTCCTTAGCATCACTCCAGTCACACATTCATCTGCATTATCTTCCTATGCCACTAGCAAGTGACACCTATTAACTTCTTTCCTAGCTGCCTAAAATCTCCTGCAGGATCTCATCCTTCTTTGTACCTATGTCATTGGCAACAATATGGACCACAATCTCTTCCCACCCGCTCACTAGCATCATTGATCCTGGCACCAAGGAGGCAACATACCATTCTGGAATCATGTCTTCAAAAACACCTACCTGTTCTGATAGCTATTGAAGCCCCTATCTCTGTTGCTGTTCTGGCCTTCCCCCTCTCCACTATACAGCTGAGCCACCCTGATGCTGTGAACTTGGCTGTGTCTATTTTCCCAGAGGAATCATTCACTCCCATCAGTATTTGCTGAATATAGTTAGAGTAAAAGATGCTCTCAGAGGACTCTTGTACCACTTGCCTGGTCCTCTGTCTGCCAGTCACCTATTTCCTCTCTGCCTACACAAAGATACAGGGTGAACATCTCCTGAAACATGCTATCCAGGTAGTTCTCAGCCTCTTGGATGTACTCAAGTTCCGGACCAGAAGCTTGAGCTGCTGCAGCTGATAACACTTCCTGCACATGTGGTTGTCCAGGACATGAATTGTGGCCTGCAGTTTTTGCATGGCAAAGTATTTGATGGGAATGAGGTGCCCTGTCATGCCTCTAGTAGACTGCTATCTAAACTTATAACCTGTCCCTGATCTGAACAAAAAATACCATTGACCAACTACTTAAAAATCAGTTCCTTCCCTTCTACTACTAATGTTGCTTTAGGTGTTTTTTTTACCTCCCTCCCCGACACTCGTGCTCCCTTACCTCTTGGCTCTCTGGGTGAGGCCTACTGTCAGGCATCGGCTACTTAAAACCCTCCCTGGCTCTGCTGCTCCACTCTCGAGCTCTTTCAGATCTGTGTTCCCTTACCTCCAGGCTCTTATATTGAGATTTATCCTCACAAACTCATTAACTCTTTCCTCTACAACACCCCCCCCCCCCACCCACCCAACCAACCCCCTGAATTTTTGCAGGCCCTCGAATTCTTGAACTAATTGATCAATTGCTATATCTCAGTATATTATGAACTTTTACAAACTGGACACAAACAAAATGACTGTTGCAATTCATGTGAACTTTGGCCTTTGAGCTATAGATAGTGGCATGTCTCAAATGAACACCTAATTTAATATGGACATTCACAGCCATCCAGGGAATTCACACATCTCTTTGTTTAAGGATGCACCAACATAAAAGAGCTTTCTAAACTGATGAGATTCAATGCCCTTCCCTGAAACCAATCAAAACGGGTGTTATCAGATTAAATCAGATTGAATGGGATATCCATGAACAAAGATACTGACTATCTTAAACCCTCAGATGTATTAACCCACCACATAGGTGGAATCAACATAAACACCAAATCTTATTTTGAAAAGGGCTTGAACTTGTGGAAAGTCCCATGGTGAGGCAGCCTTTAAAAGCAGTTTTGTCTGCTTTTAAAAGTCAGCTAAGAGCTGTTTGTAAGTAGCTCCACCAGAAGACCATTGAACCAACAGTTCAGTAGTCAGAAAGCTAGACCACGAATTAGTTGCACATCAACAAGCAGCCAAGGTAATTAACAGAAATACTTTGAAAGCAGGCAATCCCAATTGAGAGAAGGACTCTCCAACCTGTTCTAACTTCAAGTTCACCTGAGAACCAGCCTCCTAGATATTTGACTACAAGAAACCTCACAAAGTTCACAATAGGTTAAGACCCTCACTTCAACTTTAACTCATCGAAATCATTCAAAAGGCTACAGACCTGCTACTTGGGAGACCAAGTAAATTTACAAGCATTTACCCTATTCACAATCATCTACTTAACCAGCATAGACTTTCTGGCCTTTACTGATAGCTTTATATCATGCTTATTAATTACATGTAGAATCTGAATACTGATTTTAAGTAGTAAACGTGGCTCAGTTAGGTTAATAATCAGGATCGGAAGAATCTACTTACTGTCCACTCTATGGCCACTTCCCACCTATTGCCATTTATGTCACTTCTTTTCAGTCACTCTTCATTATTGCTGTTCACATATGCCAAAGCTACTGCTAGTTCCATCCTATTATGTCAGATAGTTATACTTAATTTTCCAGGATGCTCTTTATCATCATCTTTTTGACATGCCAAAGTGTAGACATGACAAGTGTCTACAGCTGCCATTAAACGAGCAGAGTGTGTAAATCAGAGACTGAGATAGCTATAATCTGTAAAGTGCATTACCTTATCTGCATCCAATCTTTGTGTGTGAGAGAGACTGTATCTAAGAACGAGTGCCACGTTTAATTCAGGGTAAGTGTGTGAGAATAAATAACCTTCTTTATTTTTAAACTCACGAAAACTTGTTGCTGAATTATTTAATTGGGGCACACACTCTCCAAGGGTAAGAAAAGATATACCTTCCTTGCACAAAACATACTGATTACAGACAGTACAGGAACATGTACATTCTCTCTTTGAAAACATATGAAAACAGTTTATAGATACTTAGCCTATAAACTGGTCTTAAAACCCCCAGGTTCTGCAATTCCTTCCTCTGCATATGCCACTTTTTTCATTTCTCTGGTGTTTAATTTGGTCTGTTCTCCCTCCTTTTTATCCAGCCTGTGACCTCTTGGGGTTGTTTTCTCATCGAAGAGATTCAAATCTGGAGTTGCAGGAAAGTTGGACACAGGTTTGGGAGGTAACAGCACATTCAAGGACTTTGGAGAGGAAAGCAAATTTGAAGGTGGGGTGTCAATTTGCAAGGATGGAGGGGTCTTGGGTGGCTTTTCACTACTTCTGTTTTAAAGTAATTTATTAATCAGATTTAACCTGCTTCCTCTTTTTTTCTACTTATCTTACCCATCCATTTTTATACCTTTTATCACTCTCATCTTTCTAACGTATTTTCATTGTCTATTTGAGCTGTTTCACTCTCTTTTAGTCTTCCCAATGTCTTTCAATACCTGACCATGGCAAGAAACTTGTGCTCTAACTGGTGGAAAGCTTGGAGGCAGGAAGCCTCTTAGGTGGGATGCTCGTATACTAGAACCCTGCTACATTCCCACCTCTACCAGAATTAAATTCTGGGCAGGTAGGCCCATGGCTGATCTTTCTCCCTCTTGTCCTGCTACCAACTGAGGCCCTTAAGTGGCCAATTAATGAGCACTTAACGGCCTCATCCCGCTGCCACTGGTATGAACCCAGCTGCTGGTGGGCCTGTCGCCATGTGGCATGCATGGCAGATAAAATTGTGCAGGCAGCTTGTCATAGGGGGGCAGAGAAATGGGCGGGCCCCTTGATCAAAGGCATACAGTGACTGATCAAGGGACTGGACATCGGGAAGAGATACCCACTGAGAGCTAGCCCTGTGCCCTTGCTACCAAACCCTCTGCACCTCTGTCCCCAACACCCCCAGCCCACGAAATGCACCGCACACCCCCACATTACTTACCTGTGGCCTGGATCATTCTGCAATCCTGACACTCTGTTGCTTGTCCTCTCCACTGTTGCTGCTGGGCACAAGAGCTGCTGGCCTCTGATTGGCCATCAGCACTCAGTAGGTGAAACCTCCGCACCTGGGGTCTTGAATTCGGGGGAAGGCCCACCATTGGTCTCACCATTGCCTGATTGGTATGCTGTTTGGCAGGCTGGCCCGAAGAGAGGCAGTGGGGGTCTCTTGCCGGCTTTCAAGCCAGCAGGCGAGATGCCTGATACCTCAACAAGAATCCGCCCAGTATTTCTACCTGGTGATCACCAGTATTGTACATAATACTTCAGGAAGGGCTAAACCAATACAGGACCACTATTATCGCTATACTAATCCAAAATATGATGCAAAATATGTACCTTGCTTGTCCTGCTTTCTACCCCTAATTAGCACATTCCTTAGATAATGTCACCACCATCAACACGGCTTTGTCCTTTTGTCTTTGACATCTTTTGGCAATCTCCACCTGTCACTGGCCCTCTATCCAGCTCTACCTGCCACTCCACCCCTTAACCAGCTTATATTTTACCTCTTTTCTATTTTTACTTAGTTCTGTTGAAGAGTCATACGGACTCTGTGTTCCTCTCTGCAGATGCTGCCAGACCTGCTGAATTTTTCCAGGTATTTTTATTTTGTTTTGGATTTCAAGCATCTGCAGTTTTTTGCTTTTATCAAAATATGATGGACCTTTGCTACAGTCTCTTTTCTTATAACAAATTTTGATTGGGATTTTTCAGCCCCATTGTGGTGGGACCTGCTGTGGGAGATTCAGCAGCCCAGCCAAAAGTCCATTGATTTTTGGAGGGAGCGGACGATCCTGTCGGCGGGTGGGGTCAGAAAATCCTGCCCATCATTGCAAAATAATCATCATTCCCCACGAAACATTCAAGAGTAGTATAATAAATAATACCACAAATCTAAAATATTATGGTCACTTTTCAGCATTCACTGCTGCTGCTTGATCCACTGCTCATTTAATGGCAGCTGTAGACACTTACTGACATGTCAAAAAGATAATGATAAAGAGCATCCTGGAAAATTAAGAATAAATGTCTGACATTAAAGGATGGAACTGGCAGTAGCTTTGGCAGATGTGAACAGCGATAATGAAGAGTGACTGAAAAGAATTGACACAAGTGGCAATAGGTGGGAAGTGGCCATAGAGTGGACAGTAAGTGGATTCTTCTCTGCCTGATTATTAACCTAACTGAACCATATCTACTACTTAAAATCAGTATTCAGATCCTACATGTAATTTATAAGCATGATATAAAGCTATCAGTAAAGACCAGAAAGTCTATGCTGGTTAAGTAGGTGATTGTGAATAGGTTTAATGTAAGAGAATGCCACTGGTTGAAAAACAATTATCAATGAATACAACCTTACCATGGAATTAACATTGAAGGATACATCAGCTAATTATGCACATTTCTTTTAACGTTAAGCACATTCAAACTAATCAGGATTTGTGATTTTAATTATCAGAATCCGTCAAATATCTCATAAATTAAAATTTCCTACTATAATGGCACTATTTTACAGCCTTACAAATTTATTTTGTGGGCTGCTGCTGATAACTCTCAGCCATACCCAATTGTTACCTCTAGACTTGAGTACTCTAACATACCCTTGGGCGGCCTTACATATCCAATCCTCTGTAAACTCAAGGTAATTTAAAACTCTGCAGCTTGTTTCCTAATTCACATCAAATCCTCTTCACCTCATCCCTGTGTTCTCTCACCTGCACTGGCAGCCGCTTAAGGAGTACCTTGATTTTAATTCTCATCCTTGCTTTCAAATCAACCCATGGGCTCACCTCCCCCTATCTTTGAAATCTCCTCCAGCTCCACAGTCTTCCGAGATATTTGCGGTCCTCTAATTCTGGCCTCTTCAGTATTCCTGATTTTACCATTGGTGGCTGTGCCTTCAGCTATCTGGGCCTTCAGCTCTGAAATTCCTTCCCTAAGTCTCTTTACCTTCCTTTCCTCTTTTAAGGCACTCCTTAAAACCTAATTCTTTGACCCAGATCTGCACTAATATCTCCCTAAGTGGCTTAGTGTCATATTTTTGGTTTTATAATGCCTTTGTGAAGCGTTTTAGGATATTTTATTCTGTTAAAGGTGCAAATACAAGTTGTTGTTATCTTAAGTACTAGAATTGAATGTAGCATCCCTTATTACTGTTGCAATCACAGCTATTTAGCAAAGATAGTCGGATTATGTCAGCACTTCAGATATCAGATACAATTTTCTAAGGAGAGGTTATAAAGGTAGTGTGGTGGCAAAGTACAGTTAAGATCTTATGCTGTAGCACTGCAGATTAGAATACAGGCTTGAGCCTCTTATCCTTCACACCTTTAGCTTCCATTGTTATGAAAGTTATAGATGGATAGAAAAATTGTTGGAAGAGTCATCTGGACATTGGCAGAGTTCTGGAGCAAATTGCCTGTCAGTTTGGGGATAAAGAGGTAGAGTGGAAGAAAAATGAAAAAATAATGGGCAGAATTTTCTGAGATACCAAGAGTAATACTTAACTTTGGGCCTAAAATTGGTGCAAAGTAAATGGTACACCTAGCCAAAGGCAACAAAGGGAAGCTGGAATTATTTTTACGTTTTGGCCTTGTTTGGTTTGAATTGATGAACTACAGCTTGTCAACAGGTTTGGTATGTTTGATGATTGACCCAATCCAAGTGGGAGGTTGGCAGTGGCCCACTGTAGTTTTCTGGGGTCTAGGAAGCACCTCTGCTCCTCCAGCCTCCACAAAAATCCCACCCCAAAAAATCTCGAGCAGTGTTACCCAGGCCATGGCTCAAGGCCCTAAAAAATTCCATCACAAATAAATGAAGGATTAGAAGATTCAAAACAGGGAAAATACATCACAAGCAATTATGGATGAAGGAGGCCATTTGGTTTATCCTTCCAGAATAGCATCCATTCAGGTCTTAAATGATTCCAAAGCCCAGTATTTTCACCTGAGAGTCCAGTCCAAGTGCTGGTTACCTTTTTATGTGAGAAACATCTTGATAGCAGTCCTACATCTGTCTTTTATTAGTTTGAACCTATGGGCCTTAATCTAATCTCATGATTTAAGCTAAAGTAATTATCAAGATTTATCTTTTCCAAACTGTCTAGTACCTTATAAATTTCCAATAGATCTGCTCTCAGGCAGCAGCTTTTGAGGCTGAAAGTGTTTCCCTATATTTCCTATAACACTACAGATGTGCCTTGTGACCCTTTGCTGCTTTATGTACAATGCTTCGATGCCTCCTTTGTGCCTTGGTGACTAGACCTAGACACAGTACTGAAGGCAACATTTGACCGAGTGTGGCATTAAAGAGCCCTAGCAAAACTGGAGTTAATGGGAATCAGGAGTAAAACTGTCCACTGGTTGGAGTCATACCTAGCACAAAGGAAGATGGTTGAGATTGTTGGAGGTCAATCATCTCAGTTCCATGACATCACTGCAGGAGTTCCTCAGGGTAGTGTCCTCAGCCCAACCATCTTCAGCTACTTCATCAATGACCTTCCTTCCTTCATAAGCTCAGAAGTGGGGACGTTCGCTGATGATTGCATAATGTTCAGACCATTCGTGACTCCTCAGATACTGAAGCAGTCCATGTCCAAATGCAGCAAGATCTGGACAATATCTAGGTTTAGGCTGACAAGTTGCAGGTAACATTCGTGCCATGCAAGTGCCAGGCAATGACTATCTCCAACAAGAAAGAATTTAACGATTGCCCCTTGACATTCAATGGCATTAGCATCACTGAATCCCCTGCTATCAACATCCTGGGGGTTACCATTGACCAGCAACTGAACTGGACTGGCCACATAAATACTACGGCTACAAGAGCAGGTCAGAGGCTAAGAATCCTGCAGCGAGTAACTCACCTCCTGACTCCCCGAAGACTTTCCACCATCTACAAGGCACAGGTCAGGAGTGTGATGGAATACTCCCCACTTGCCTGGATGAGTGTAGCTCCAACAACACTCAAGAAGCCTAACACCATCCAGGACATAGCAGCCTGCTTGATTGGCATCCCTCCACCACCGACGCACTGTGGCAGTAATGTGTACCATCTACAAGATGCACTGCAGAAACTCACCAAGGCTCCTTAGGCAGCCCCATCCAAACACATGACCGCTAACATCTAGAAGGACAAGGGCAGCAGACACATGGGAACATCACCACCTGGAAGTTCCCCTCCAAGTCAGTCACCATCCTGACTTGGAAATATATCACCGTTCCTTCATTGTCACGGGATCAATATCCTGTAAGTTCCTAACAGCACTGTGGGTTTACCCACCCCACATGGACTGCAGTGGTTCGATAAGCAGCTCACCACCACCTCCTCAAGGGCAATTAGGGATGGGTAATAAATGCTGGCCTAGCTAGCGACGCTCACATCCTGTAACTGAATTTTTTTTAAAAAGTGGTTTATCTTGATATCCTCAGACTTGTATTTTACAGTTTTGACTGTATGGTTCAACATTCCAGTGTGCCTTTTGTTGAATGCTGCTTTCCATTGGCTGGATATGCTGAGTGTCAAGCAAGGCGCCCACATCTCTTTCTACTTCAACCTTACTTCAGTTACTTTAACACAGTACATGGACTATGCATGCTGTCTGTTTTTCCTGATAACGTGCAGAACATTTCACTCATCTGTATTCACTATTATTTTGCCCAGCTCATTCTGTAATTTGAGCTCTGTCTTCTAATTCTCTGTCTCCTCCTACAGTTTAGCATCATGTGCAAATTTGATCATTTTGCATAGAGTTTCTGAGCCCAAGTCATTGATATATAATAGAGACAGCAGCAGTCCCAGGATATGACACACACTACTTCTCTACATGTCAATATGACACCTTGAACAAGTGACTATTGATTTTTTTGCCTTCCAGCAAATTTCTTATTTTTTATTCATTCTTGGGATGTGAGCATCACTGTTGCTGAGTAAATATCACTTGATAGCATTGTTGACGACATTTCCATTACTGATGATTGAGAACAGACTGATGGAGTGGTGATTGGCTGGATTGGATTTATCCTGCTTTTTGTGGACAGGACAATTTTCCACATTTCCAGGTAGATGCCAGTGTTGTAGCTGTACTGGAACAGCTTGGTTGGGGTTGCGGCAAGCTCTGGGGCAGAAGCCGAAATGTTTTCAGGGCCCATAGCCTTTGCAGTATCCAGTGCGCTCAGTCATTTCTTGAAATCACATGGAGTGAACTGAATTGTCTGAAGACTGGCATCTGTGATGGTGGGGAACTCTGGGGGAGGCAGAGAGAGATTGTCCATTTGGCATTTCTGGCTGAAGATGGTTGCAAATTCTTTAGCCTTTTCTTTTTATTGATGTGCTGGACTCCCCCATCACTGAGGGTAGAAATGTTGATAGAGCATTTACTTAGACCCATTAGTCAGTTAATTGTCCACCACTGTTCATGGTTGGATATGACAGGACTACAGGGTTTTGATCTGATCGATTCGTTGTGGGATTGCTTGGCCCCGTCTGTAAAATGTTTTTTTAAAAAACGTTTTGTAAAATGCATGCAAGTACCAGGTTGGTACCTCATTTTTAGGCATGTCTGATGCTGCTCCTGGCATGCATTCCTACACTCCTCATTGAACCAAGATTAATCCCTACACTTGATGGTAATGGTAGAGTGGGGGATATGCCGGGCAATGAGGTTACAGATTGTGGCTGAATCCAATTCTGCTGCTGCTGATGGACCACAGCACTTCATGAATACTTGGTTTTAATCTGCTAGATCTGTCCTGAGTCTATCCCATTTATCACAGTGGTCATGCCACACAATAGTGGGTGTTCTCAGTGTGAAGATGGAACTTTGTCTCCACAAGGACTGTGCGGTGGCCACTCCTATCTATACTGTCATGGACAGATGCACGTCCATGGTACATTGGTGAGGACAAGGTCTATTAGGTTTTTCCCTCTTGTTGGTTCCCTTACCACCTCTGCAGACTCAGTCTAGTGGCTATGTCCTTCAGGACGCAGCCAGCTCAGTCACTAATGGTGCTGCCCAGTCAGTCTTGGTGATGGACATTGAAGACCCCAACCCAGAGTACATTTTGTGCCCCTGCTACCTTCAATATTTCTTCCAAGCGGTATTCAATATGGAGGAGTTCTAATTCATCAGGGTGTTGTTGGCAATCAGTAAGAGACTTCCATGTCCGCGTTTGATCTGACGCCTGTCATGGGGTCCAGAATAAATGTTGAGGACTTCCAGAGCCACTCCATCCTAACTGCATATCATTGTGTTGGCACCTCTGGTGGATATGTCCTGTCCCATTAGTGGGACAGATGGCAATGGAACTGTCTGGGACATTGCCTACAAGGTATGTTGTGGTAACTATGTCTGGTTATTGGTTCAGCTATCCCAATTTTGGAGCAAATCCCCGGATGTTAGCGAGGTGGGTTTTGAAAGGTTGATTGTGCCTTTGTCATTTCCAATGCCTAGGTCGATGCCAGGTGGTCCATCTTGTTTATTCTTATCCAACTTTCCTGTAGCAGTTGACACAAATAAATGCCTTGCTAGGCCATTTCAGAGGGCAGTTAACTGTCAATCACATTGCTGTGGGTTTGGAGTCACGTGTAGGGCAGGCCGAGTGAGGATGGCAGATTTCCTTCCCTGAACCAGATGGGGTTTGCGACTATCCAGTCTTATTAATGAGTCTAGCATTTTATTCCAGATTTATTACTTTAAATTTTCCCCAGCTGCCGTGGTGGAATTTGAACTCATGCTTCTGGTGCATTAGACTGGACCTTTGGATAACTTGCATTCTAGTAACATTACCACTATGCCACTGCTCCCATACCCCAAGTTTTACTCTGAATATCCAGTGCTGAGTCTAACTAATATCTCTTACAAACATGCATACAGAATGACAGATGAGAAAATAATAAGCTAGTTAATCAAGCCTTTCCTAAACAATCATGATGCAGCTATGCATTGTAGCTTGTGGTGTATTTCACATTCGTGGTCCTGTAATCTCTTGGGAAAGTCAAAACAACGGATTAAAAAAAAACCTCTTGGCGAACCAATCTGGGAAATTCCTCTCTGACCCTAGGGGCAATTTAAAAAACTTCTAGGAGTTGACAGTGACATTAAGGTCCAACATCCCATCTGCTTTTTATAGACAATTCCTTGTTGTTAAGGAACTCATTCAGTTTTGCTGCTGCAGCTATACATCTTTTCGCATCTCTCCTTGTTCCTCCAATCACCTCTTAAACATATTTCTGCACCTTCTTGTTTTCAGCCCAGTGAACCTTGTTGGGTTTTCCCCTACAAGATCTGTAGAGGCCATTTTGGGCCTGACATTGAGGCGTGGAGAGCACGGGAATAGGGAGGAGGTTTAATGGCCAGGAAACCCAGAAATACAGGTTTCTCAGAGGTCATGAATATAACAGCAAGACCTGACTGGAATGTTTCCTGCTACAGGCAGACAGATTGGGAGGCTGGCTGGGAAGGTCTTTAATACCAAGCCACAACTGGGGATCAGAGGGAGCAATGGAGAGATTAGTGGTCCGATATGGGAGGTAGGGGTGAGTTAGAAATCACAGGTTGGGCATCGGGGGCGGGAGGGCATCGCATGGAAATTCTGTGTCAGAAATCGGAGGGATGGAGTCTGATTTCCAGAAGGGAAGCAGGTAAGCTTAGGGCATGGTGAGGGTAAGCACTCCTGCTCCTCTTGGCTCACAAGCAGTGCTGTAAAGGCACTGTTATATCCAGCCATTCTCACTCTCCTTCAGCTGCCAGTCTTCTTAAGCCCTGAGAAACTTGACCAATCAGCATTAATAACTGAAACCGAAAGCACAGGACCTTATGAAAATAGTTAAGTGGGGACTCACCACCAGAGAGCTGTTTTGGTTACATGCAATCCACATGCCCTCACCCTCTGTTAAAACTGCAAGTGGTTGCATAGAAGGCAAGTTGCGGTTTGATTTCTCACTTAATTTTTAACCTCCCCCTTGCTCCACTGCCCCCCACACCACGACCTTGACCTCCAACCCCAATCCCCTGCCATCTGGGAATTAAAATGACTGCTTTCATCTCCTTATTTCACTTCTCATTTGTTAATTCATTTAGTGTCAAGCCTGCTTTGCTACCAAGGTGGATTGGACAAGACTGATAATTGCATTATTGCACAATAAGTGCAAACATAATGTGAAACCCAGTATAAGGTTATTCTACTGAAATTATCCATTTTTGTTTATGCCACCCTTTATTTATCAGACAAGTACTTTCTTTGGGCTGATGGGTATGGTTGTTTTGCACAAGGAGCCCACTGAGAGTAAAGGCAACAGCAGATATAGAGCTATTACTAATGGAAATTAGTACAGTCAACTTTGTGGGATAAACACAATTAGCAAATTCTTTATGCATGTGGCATGAATCAAAACTGAGGGTTTTCATTCCAAATTATTAAATTAAATCTGCATGTACGTATCTTAATATTATGGTTTATTTCTTTCCAATTTTGCTTTGAAACACATACAGCAGAACCCTGATAAAAGGAAAACCAATTTCTTAAAGATTGTTGTCTTCTCTATTGACCAAATGACATGTTGATCTGGGCATAATGGAATTTTCTTCCTAGATGAGTAATTTATGTTTTCATATTTCATTAGAGCGCACCTTTGATACCATGAAAGCCAGCAAACAAATAATATATTCTAGTCTTCAAAGTTATTTAATTCAAATGATCAAATAGTTCAATGTTGTGATAATCACCTACTTATCTTATCTATAAGCCTTGATATTACATGTTGATGGGGTATTGCACAATGGGGACATCACATGGAACTGATCCTGTTTTTGTCCAAAATCCATATCTGTTCACCTTTCAGCACAGCTTACCAGATATCAACCAGAAATGAAAATCCTGCTTGAGGGGGTCTGAGCGGCAGGGTGGGGGTTTATATCCAATTGTAGCATTTGACTTCTACATAAGAACATAAGAAATAAAAGCAGGAGTAGGCCATTCGCCCCCATCTACCCCAACTCGTGGCTAATTTCTAAAATTTTGAAAACTGGGCAATGACCTTTTAAAATGGCTGAAGCTATGCCTGTCTGTGACCCTGAACAAAAGAAGGCTATTTGGTAGTCGCGAAGAAATTTATACCTCGTTATCTCTGAAGAGACCCTAACGATCCCCTGTGGGCTGCAGAAACCAAATTCAAATGGAACTAATCAAAGGCCATCTACATTTGATAAGTCAGGCCTGGCCAACTAGAGCTGATTCATCTGCTAGGGCAAAGGATCCCGCAACCTGCCTTTAAGGCTTAATGGTTGGAACAGTAACAATCTCAAGGACCCAGACAAAGGGATACACACCCTTTGTCAAAACCAGAGTGGAGAGGTGGGAATCATGTGACATGACTCCCCCAGCTGGTGGAACCAGCAATCTTGCCTTGTGGAGCTGCAAAGCTCAGTCTGCCATTCTTCCATCATCCAAGCATCAACAGCACAGAAAAGGGGCTCTGTCCAGGTTTGAACGCTGGACCCCATCTACACTGTTTCTACTAGAACTTCTGTACCATCGCTTACAAGACTGATTCATCTCCGTGTGTCTACCTTATTGTGAAATCAGATCTACTGGAAAAGTGAACCATACAGCTTCAGCTTTCAACCTGCTGACCTCTGTAGAAGAATACCTCATTGGACTTTGATTCTGGAGTCTGGACTCAAGTGAAACAATAATTCTTTTCACTGTGGTCTTCGCCCTGCAAATCTTTCACTTCTCTAACCCTCTTTTATTGTATGAATGCACAGGGGGCTACTTGACGACCCCCCCTCACCAACCCCTGTGTTTTGAGTATATGCAAATAAACTAACTCTCTGAGTTCACTCTATCAAGAGTTTGCTGCGGGGTTACTAATAGAAATTGGATCACACTGAAACGAGGGGTTGGGAAATATGCCACCACTTATAAAGGTGAAAGGTGGTAAGAGGTGAAATCGGGGCTGTTTAAATTAAAACCAGCTTACTCAAGTACAAAGGATTTCAAAGGAGAAGGAAACTTTAATTGAAGCAGTGTCAATCTGTTAATGGACTCTTTGCATAGATTAGATCAGCATATCCTCTACCACTTCTTTTGCTGCCAAGTATACAACACGTTTCTCTGCTGCCATTACTTGGTAGAAGGAGAGGTGTCAAGAATATATCAATCTAATCCATGCATGCAGTCAATTGACAGATTGGGATCCCTACACCAACAAACAGCAGGAGGTTGAATACAGACAGTATGATCTACACAACTTTCCTCTTTTCTCTATGCTGGCTTCTTGCCCCAATTAGTTCAGCTATTATGAGATTATCTATCCTTGCCTGTGTGTATATTTTCCAAATACTTTTTTGGTAGCTTTATGGGATAAAAACATTTTTTAAAGAATCATTTCTAGATCGTCCTTATACTCAAATACTAAAAAAAGGGTAGGTTATTTATCACATTCTGAATAAATACTTAGGGCTGGATTCTGGCTACCGAGGAGGGAAGCTCAAGTTGGGAAATTCCCCAATTCGCTGGACCGGCCTGGCTAAAAAGAGCCCTGTTACACGCTATCTTTGTTCCGGGGTGGGGGCTAGATGATGGATGGAGTTAGAGGTGGAGCGTCAGTGGCATTGGGGGCTGGTGAGTGCCGAAGTCGGCCTGATTAGAAGGCACGCCTCAGTTCTCTGGGACTTCATCCCAGTTGTGTTAGAAGATTTTAGTCTTCACCCCAACCTCCGCACCCACCCACCACCCCCCAATGGCCCCTTATACCTTCCATGCCAACACATGCCCCTCTACCCTTGCTGGTGGGGGTGTGAGTTGGCATGGAAAGTATAAGGGGCTGGGGAGGTGTTGGTTTGGGGGACTCTGGGTTGACACTGAGTTTGCAATGACAACATGAGGGACCATGGAGAGTGGGTGGAGGGTCATGAGTTGGAATGGGGGGGCCTGGAAGAGGCATGGAGGATATGGAGGACATGGGGAAGATCTTTTGCGCTTACCTTTCAAAAGCTTCCTGAGTCCAGGCTATGGGTTCATGACTGCTCTGAAGGGCCCTGAACCAAGAGTCATGGAGAACGTGGCCCGAAATTTACAGTGAGCTAGAAGACATCTGCCCGTCCAATGGAGCCAGTCAGGTTGGGAGTGCAGGGTGCGGGCTCGCTACCTGCATCCTATTCTGTGCTGGCAAAAATGGCTGGCACCAGGTATGGGGGTGGGAATCCTGGAATCGGGTCCCGTTCGCCATTTTAAATGGTCCCGGAGATGTCCTGACTCAGTGAAAATCTGGGCTCTAGTGTTTTACAGCACAGAAATAAACTTGTGATTCACCCTTTGGGAGGGCATCTAATTTTTTCTGCATATTCTGAAAATATTAAGCAAAGTATTAAGTGTCTTTTTTATTCTGTCTGGATGCTAGACCAAGGAATTAACCCTTGATTAAACCATACAGATAGGTCCTGTTAATAAAAAAGTAACACTTGGAACTTGTAAGGAATGATAGCACTAGCTTCATATATTTCTTACATTTTTTGGGAGGCAAAATTTTTAGCTCGGCAGGTGGGCATGTGCCTGACCCAACCGAGTGTAAAATGGCGCGCAATGATGTTGGGCGTACATCCCGATGTCATCGTGCACTCTCAAGATATTGTGGTTGGCGGGCATGCGCCAGAGTCAGCAACGTGCCCACCGACGATTAAATGGCATATTAAGGTCATTTAAAAGGTAACTGAAGGAATTTTTTTGCTGCCCATCCAACATTACAGTTGGTGGGCAGGCAAAAAGGCCAAGCATTCATGGGTGGGATGGGGTTTCCAAAAGCAAATAAAAATTAAATAAAAAGTTTAATTTTTCATAAATAACATGTCCCTGCTCATGTGACATATTTCAGAACATTTATCAAATATTTAATTTTTTGATTCGAATCAGTTCATCACCCTGAGGCAGCTCTCTGCCTCGGGGAGATTATGCACCACACATGCGCACAGGTCACGCTCGCTCGGCTTGCACTCCTCCCCCCACCTGCACAGGCAGCGCTTAGCGCTGCCACTCGCGTTTCACACTGGATGGACCTTAATTAGCCCACCAGCGTGAAATTGTCTTCCGGGCCCGATCAAGGGTGACGGTCGGAAAGTCAAGCCCGCATGCCAAGGGCAAAATTCTGCCTTAGGTTAGGTCTGGTTATACATTAGATGATATGCAGCTTATAATATTTTGTTTATTCTTTTCCTTCCCTCATTAAAGTATTTTAATTCTTATTTACTTTATCTGCCTTGATGTTAGTTCCAGATGTAATAAGTTTTAAATGGAGTTTTGGAGAATGTGCAGACTGCAGAACAAAAATATATGGTAGACAGATGTACATATTTTGGAGTGATGATGAAACTCTATCTTACACATCTGCTATATTATGAAGAGTGTATTATAGTTGGTCTTTTTTGTAAATCTAATCTTTTCTGTTTAACTATTGTTAACACGTACATAGCTTAAAAAGAATTAAAGTTGTAAATTCAGAGCAAGTTGAATCATTCAGCTGGAGAAGTATAAAGTTTGCAAAGCTTTCTGTAAGTTTTTTAAAGTAACCAAATGTGATAGATTGTCCACTTAATTCTGCATCTTTCCTGCATTTTTCTCTTCCTTGGTTATTGCAGGATTACAACTTTATTTGTAATTTATATTGGGCCAGCTCCATTGACTTTCCCTCAATCCAATTGGAGGGTCACTGGCTTAGTGCCACTTAACCCATTTGTTCTTGTGTGTAGCATGTTGTAGTCCAAATATTAGACTAATAAATTCCACAGCTAAAAGTGCAGCTGAGAAATCTTTCAAAAGAACAAACCACACACACACACACACACACACACACACACACACACACACAAAAATTTCAAAGAGGAGCAGGGGAGTTATTGCCAGTGTCCTAGACAATATTTATCCCTCAATGAACATCACAAAAGCAATTTATCCAATCATTATCACCTTGCTGTTTGTGGGAGTTTGCTGTGTGCAAATTGGCTGCCTTGTTTCCTGCATTACAACAGCAACTACACTTCCAGTATACTTCATAGGCTACAGTTTGCTTTCGGATGTCCTGTGGTCACAAAATGCGACATATAAATGCAAGTCTTTCTTTTCTTTCAAACTCAGAACCGTTTCAATTTTATCATTTATCCAAAACTTATCTGCTTTTCCACTTCAGAAATCTATCAAATCTTCTTTCAACCTATTTCTTATTTAGCCAATGACCAGTGATTTTACCCTCGCCTATCACTGCGCATACTCCATCCTCCAATCACCAACTCTGTTTCCTCTGTAACCACGCTTTCAGGCTGAACCAGACTACTCAAAAAACAAAATATTGCAGATGCTTGAAATCGGAAGGAAAAACAGAAAATGCCGGAAATTTGTTGTAGGTCAGGCAGCATCTGAGGAGAACGAAACAAGCTATGTGCAACCTCAATGTACTGTTTGACCTCAGGCTGAGCTTACATCAAATCACATTGAGTCTATAGTATAGACACCAGCCACTCGACTCAACTGGCCTATGCCAGCCCGAATGCTCAATACAAGTCTGCTCCTCCCCTTCTTTGTCTGATCCCATCGACATTTCTCTTTTCCTCGTGTGTTTATCTAGATTCCTCTTAAATCCACCTATGCTATTTGCTTCAACTACTCTTTTGGTCATGAATTCCAGGTTCTCACCACTCTGAATAAAGGAGTTTCTCCTGAACTCCCTACTGAATTTGGAAGTGACTGTCACCTGTAATCTCATCCAGCCCCAACAATTCAAGATACCTTTGTTCATCTAATACTGGTCTCTTGAGGATCCTTGATTTTAATCACACCACCACAGGTGTCTGTGTCTTCAGCTGCAATGGCCTTAAGGTCTGGAAATTCATCCATAAACCTCTCTGTCTCACTATCTCTCTTTCCTCCTTTACGATGTTCCTTAAAACCTACTTCTTTGACAAAGCCTTTGGCCATCTGCCCTAATATGGCCTTAGTGTCTCAGTGTTCCACCTTCTTTTATAACACGCCTGTGAAGTGTCTTGGGATTTTTATTACATTAAAGGCTCTATATAAATACAAGTTGTTGTTGTTAGGGGGAAGCTTGTACGAGAATCCCGGAGAGAGGTTGGCAGAGGTGTAGCAATTAAAGGAGGCGTTAGGGAGGAGCAATACAATGGGGGGTGGGGTTGGAATACAAGGCTGAGAGCTTCAAATTTGATGGATTTGGGCACCGGAAGCTAACATAAGAATGTAAGGATTGAGTTGGTGCAGGATAGGATTTAGGAGTTGTGAATAAGTTGAAGTTTGTGTGGCTGAATGGCTGGATAGCAGAGCTTTGGAGTACAGGAGTATGGAGATGGTAAATATATATATCAGTATTTCAATAAAAGATGGTCAGATGTAGGTTAAATTGAGGAGGTGGAAATAGATGTCCTTTGTGATGAAGTGACCAGGAGGTTGGAAGGGTGTCACACTTGGGGTAGAACACCAACAACAACTTGTAATTTTATAATCTTCAATTCAGTAAAACAATATTTGACACTAAGCTGCAGGAGATAATAGGACAGAAAAGCTTGATCAAAGATTTGGGTTTTAAATAGCATCTCAAAGGAAGAAAGAGAGTGGAGGGGTATAGGAAGGAAATCCTAGAGTGGAAGTTGAAGGCATGGCAAGCAATGATGAAGTGATTTCATGTTTCTTATTCATTCATGTAACAGGTACTTCGCTAGAAAGGCCAGCATTTATTCCCATCTCTAAAACTGGGGATGCTTTGGAATTCTGAATTAGAGGAGCACAGGTATCGCTACGGTTTGTGGGGCTGGAGGAGAGTACAGGGATAGGGAGATTCAACCCATGGAGGAATTGGAAAATAAGGATGAGAATTTAAAAATTGAGGCATTGCGTAACTGGGAGCTAGTGTAGGTCAGTGAACACAGGGTGATGGGTGAATGGGATTTGGCATGAGAATGGATACAGGTAGCAGAGCTTAGGAAGGGTAGAACGTGGGAGGCTAGCCAAAAGTACATTGGAATAGTCAAGTCTGGAGGTAACACAAGCAGGTGAGCTGAGGCAGGAGAAGAATTGGGCGATGCTATCAGATGGAAATAGGCAGTCTTAGTGATGGCACAAATGTATTTCCAGGGTCAAATATGCCACCTAGTCTGGTTCAGCCTCAGATTGTTTTCTGGCTGGTGATGTGTGTTGATTCCAGTCCTGCAGGGCTCAGTATTGGGAAGGGTGCTCTTCAACACTTTACATAAATGAGCTAGAAGAGATAGCCAATGGATAAGTACAATGCCAGTGTCTGAGCTGGTGGCTGCAAGTGTCAGACCAATGACGGAACTTTGTCATCAGTGCTGTGCTGTTACTCTTTCTCTTCCTTCTGTGAGAGGGAGGGGGTTCCTGTGGTTGGGCAGGTGGCAATTCTTGGGTGTCTGAAAGCAGAAACTCAGAAAGGGAAGGTTAGTGTGAGGGAAGGGGGATGGGGGATGGGGTGGGAAGCAAGAGATCCATGGTCACACCATCAGCAGATTGCTCATCAGGCCAGATAGCAGGATGAGGGTGAGCTGGGAGTTGGATATAGACCCAGAGATTCCATCATCCTCAACGTTCTCAGTGATGTTGGATGCTGTGGGCCCTGTTGCAGCTGACTCCATGATGAGAGCCATTCTGTTGGGCTCAGGAAATGGAGGCATCTGTGCCCCCACCACCAGTTCGGCTCTGCTCTCTTCTATTGTCAGCCACCTTGTATGCATGAGAGAGAGAAGTATGTCAATGATTATGTAGTATAGTGCTTGAGTGATGTGCCAGCCATAGCTGAATAACGGGTGGTATGTGGAGGTACCGAGAGGTGGCTGTGAGGTTAACAGCTTTCGTAGGTGTGTGAGAGTGCAGTGGAATATTTGGATATTAGTCATGAGTCCTGGGTGCCAAAGAAAGAAAAAAGCAAAATACTGCGGATGCTGGAAATCTGAAACAAAAACAGAAAATGCTGGAAAAACTCAGCAGGCCTCGCAACATCTGTGGAGAGAGAAACAGTTAACATTTTGAGTCCGTATGACCCTTCTTCAGAGCTGAAGAAAAGTGGAAATGTGATCAAATTTATACTGCTTAAGGGGGGTGGAGCAGGTGAAGCTGGATAGAAAGCCAGCAATAGGTGGGGGCAAAGCAGAGATTGAGAAAGATGTCATGAACTAAAGGACAAAGAGAGTGTTAATGGTAGTGGTAAGGGGCTAAAAAAGGTGCTGATAGTGGCAAAGGTAAGAAAGCAAAATGTGATAATGGCAGAACAAGGGCCAACACTCTGAAAAAAACATGAACAAGTAACAGATAGCCCTTTTGGGGGTAGGATGGTGGGGGGGTCGTGGTTGGGGGAAAAAGGATAGGAAATGGTATAGAAAGGGTGATAAAAAATTGGATAAAACCATGGATAAATGAATAAAAATAAAAATAAGTGGATGAAAAATAAAAATGAATGTAGAAAAAAGGGGATTGAAAAAGGGTGAGGATAGAGGAGAGAGTTCATGGTCTGAAGTTGTTGAACTCATTGTTAAGTCTGGAAGGCTGTAAAGTGCCAAATCGGAAGGTGAGGTGCTGTTCCTCCAGTTTACATTGGGCTTCAGTGGAACATTGCATCAGGCCAAGGACAGGCATGTGGGCATGAGAGCAGGATGGTGTGTTGAAATGGCAAACGACAGGAAGGTCTGGGTCATGCTTGCACACAGACTGGAGGCATTCTGCAAAGCAGTCACCCTGTGGTCTGCTCTACACTGGAGAGACCAAACCCAGGCTAGGTGACCCCTTTGCGGAACACCTCCATTTCTCTTTCCACAGATGCTGCTAGACCTGCTGAGTTTTTCTAGCATTTTCTGTTTTTGTGCCAAAGAAAGATGCTGGGTGAGTGATGGGGGCACATCCATTGAGCAACGTGAAAGGCTATAGGATGGGAGATGTCATGTGAAGATGCATTAATTGTCCTTGACCACTTGCAGGAGGTACCTGTTGTGGCAGTGTTGCCAGGTCCTTGGGTCTGGACTCCAGGAGTTTAGAGGAGGTGGTGGCATAGCGGTAATGTCACTGGGCTAGTAATCCAAAAGTCCAGGCTAATGCTTTGAGGCTGTGGGTTCAAAGCCCACTATGGCAGCTGGTATGATTTAAATTCAATTGATTAAAAAAAATGGAATTTAAAGCTAATGCCATGAAACTACCTGGGGTCTGGCCTACATGCGATTCCAGACCCACAGCAATGTGGTTGACTCTTAACTGTCCTCTGAAATGGCCTAACAAGTCACTCAGTTGTACTAAACTGCTACAGAAAAGTCAAAAAGGAATAAAACTGGACAGACCACCAGAAATGACAACAACAAACCCAGCCCTGTTGGCTCTGCAGAGTCCACCTTACTAACATCTGTCCCACAGACTAGTCAAGCAACAGCCTGACATAGTTATACTCATGGAATCATACCTTACAGACAATGTCCGAAACACCACCATCACCATCTCACTAGCAGGAAATACCCTCCAGAGGTGGAAGACAGTGGTATACAGTCAGGAGCAAGTTGTCCTGGGAGTCCTCAACATTGACTCTGGACTCATGAAGTCTTGTGGATCAGGTCAAACATGGGCAAGGAAACCTCTAACTGATTACCACTTACTGCCTTCCCTCAGCTGATGGATCAGTACACCTCCATGTTGAACACTACTTGGATGAAGCACTGAGGGTAGCAACAGCACAGAATGTACTCTGGGTGATGGGCATTGAAGAGTGACTTATTGACTGAGCTGGCCAAGTCCTGAAGGACATAGCTGCTACACTGGATCTGCGGCAGGTGGTGAGGGAAGCAGCATGAAGGAAAATTCTACTAGAAATGTTCTCACCAATTTGTTACAGATTAGTGATCACAGTCCTTGTGAAGTTGAAGTCGCAAATTCACACTGAGCATATCCTCCATTGTGTTTTGTGGCATTACCACCGCACTAAATGGGATAGATTCAGAACAGATCTAGCAGCTTAAAACTGGGCATCCATGAGGTGCTGTGGTCCGGCAGCAACAGAATTGTATTCAACCACAATCTGTAACCTCATGGCCCAGCACAACCCTCACTCTACCATTAGCATCAAGCCAGGGGATCAACCCGGTTTAATGAAGAGTGTAGGAGGGCATTCCATGGGCAGCACCAGGCATACCTAAAAATAGACAGCGCTAAGCAATCCCATAACCAACGGATCAGGTCAAAGTTCTGCAGTCCGTCCACATCCAATTGTGAATGTTGGTGGACGTATAAACAACAAGTTGGAGGAGGAGGCTCCACAACTATCCCCATCCTCAATGATGTGCGAGCCCAACATGTCACTGCAAAAGATAAGGCAACCATCTTCAGCCAGAGATGCAGGATAAATTCAATCCAGCCAATCACCACTCCATCAGCCATCTCTTGACCCTCAGCAAAACAATGGAAAGTGTCATTGACAGCGCAATCAAGAAGCAAGTAAGTTGCAATAACCTGCTCACTGATGTCCAGTTTGGGTTCTGCCAGGGCCACTCAGCTCCTGACTTCATTACAGCCTTAATCCAAACATAGACAAAATAACTGAACCCAAGAAGTGAAGTGAGAGTGATCGGACTTGACATCATTTGGCCGAGTAAGGCATCAAAGAGCCATAGCACAACTGTAGTCAGTGGGAATCAGGGGAAAACTCTCAACTGGTTGGAGTCATACCTAATCACAAAGGAAGATAGTTGTGGTTGTTGGAGGTCTATCATCTCAGTCCCAGGACGTCAATGCAGGAGTTCCTCAGGGTAGTATCCTAGGCGCAACCATCTTCAACTGCTTCATCAATGACCTTCCCTCCATCGTAAGGTCAGAAGTGGGGATATTCGCTGATGATTGCACAATGTTCAGCACCATTCGCAACTCCTCAGATATTGGAACAGTCCATGTCCAAATGCAGCAAAATTTGGACAATATCCAGGCTTGGGCTGATAAGTGAAAAGTAACATTCGCACCACACAAATGCCAGGCAATGACCATCTCCAACAAGAGAGAATCTAACCAGCTCCCCTTTACATTCAATGGCATTACCATCACTGTATCCCTCACTATCAACATACTGGGGGTTACTATTGACCAGAAGTTGAACTGGATCAACCATATAAATACTATGGCTGTGAGAGCAGATTGGAGGCTAGGAATCCTATGGTGAGTAACTCATGACCTAACTCCCCAAAGCCTGTCCATCATCCACAAGGCACAAGTCAGGAACGTGAAGGACTACTTCACACTTGCCTGGATGAATGTGGCTCCAACAACACTCAATGAATTCAACACCATGCAGGGCAAGCAGTCCATTAGATCTGCATCACATCCACCAACTTCAACATCACCTCCTCCACCACTGATGCACAGCGGCAGCAGTGTGCACCAAATATAAGATGCATTGCAGCAACTCACCAAGGCTCATTTGACCTTCCAAAGCCAGGATTTATACCACATAGAAGGACAAGGGCACCAGCATGGGAACAACACCGACTGCAAGTTGTCCTTCAAGTCACATACCATCATGACTTGGAACTATATTGTTGGTCCTTCACTGTCGGGGATCAAAATCCTGGAAGTTCCTAACAGCACTGTGGGTGTACCTACACCACATGGACTGCGGTTCAAGGTGGCAACTCACCACCTCCTTCTCAAGGGCAATTAGAGATGGACACTAAATGCTGGCCTAACCAGCATCTCTCACGTCCCATCAAAAATAAAAAGGTTGACCTTCCTGATCACCTCTCCCCTCTGCGGGTGGTCTTTGAGAGCTTCCTGTCCCTGCATGCTGCCTCTCCTACCACGTGTACTCCTAATGTACACTGTATCTGATAGTTTTCTTCCCTGGCACCTCTCCGTTTATGTCCCCTCTCAATTTTTGGCTCACCCTCATCTTGCTATCTAGCACAATGAATAAGATGCTGATTGTGTGACCATGGATCTCTTGCTTCCCACTCCATCCTCCTTCCTTCACACTCACCTTCCCCTTCTGAGTTGCTGTTTTAGACACCCACGAACTGCCACCTGCCCAGTCTCAGGAACCCCCAAGGAGGAAAGAGCAACAGCACAGGCACTAATGAAGAGTATCATTGGCCTGACACTTACAGTGCTGATGTAGCTGATGGCTGCAATTACCTTCGGGGTTTCAAAGAGTAGTCATACTGGACTCGAAAGGTTTAAACTAGATTAGCAGGGGGATGAGAACCTGAGCAGAGGGACAGAGGAGTGGGAAACAAGGATAGAAACAAAAGACAGAAAAGTAAGAAGCAAAAGTGGAAGGTAGAAAAAACAAGGGCAAAAACAAATGGGGTCATAGTGCAAAATGAAGCTAAGATGACTAACAAGAGTAAAAAGACAAGTCTAAAGGTATTGTATCTTAATACACGGAGCATTTACAATAAGATAGATAAATTAACAGATATTAACGATTATGATATAGTTATGGAGACATAGCTGCAGGGTGACCAAGGATAGGAATTGAACATCCAGGGGTATTTAATATTTAGGAAGGACAGACAAATAGGGAGTAGAGGTGGGGTAGCATTGTTAGTAAAGGATGAAATCAATGCAATACTGAGGAAGGTTATTGGCTCGGAAAATCGTGATGTGGAATCTGCTTGGATGGAGATAAGAAACACGAAGGTGCAAGAAACATTGATGGGAGCTGTCTATAGGCTCCCGAACAGAAATCGAGATGTAAGGGAAGGCAATAAGCAGGATATTAAGAGACATATGCAATAAGGGTACAATTGTAAATATGGGTGACTTTAATCTATATATAGATTGGACAAGTCAAACTAACAATAGTACTGTGGAGGAGGATTTCCTGGAGTGTGTACATGATGGCCTTTTAGACCAATACACTGAGGAAACCAACCAGGGAGCAGGCTATCCTAGACTAGGTATTGTGCAACGAGAAAGGATTAATTAACAATCTTTTTGTTAACTAATCCTTTCCCTGGTGGATGATTGATCACAAAATGATAGAACTGTTGATTAGGATGGAGAGTGAAGAAGTTGAATCCAAAACTAGAGTCCTGGATCTAAATAAAGGGAACTATGAGGGTATGCGGCGCAAGTTGGCAATGATGGATTGAGGAACCTTACTGAAAGGGTTGACAGTGGATAGGCAATGGCTAACATTTAAGGAACGTATGCATGGGTTAGAACAATTATTCATTCCTGTCTGGCATAAAAGTAAAACAGGAAAGGTGGCTCAACTATGGTTTACAAAAAAAAATTACGGGTAGTATTAGATCCAAAGAGGAGACATGTAAAATTGCCAGAAAAAGCAGCAAGCCTGAGGATTGGGAACAATTTAGAATTCAGTAAAAATGGACAAAAAGATTGATCAAAAGGGGAAAATGGAGTATGAGAGTAAACTTGCAAGAAACATAAAAACTGACTGTAAAAATTTCTATAAATATGTGAAGAGAAAAAGATTAGCGAAGGCAAACATAGGTCCCTTATGTTCATAAATGGAGGAAATTATAATGGGGATCAAAGAAATGGCAGAAGAATAGAACACATATTTTGGTTCTGTCTTCAAAAAAGAGGACACAAATAATTTCCCAGAAATGTTAGGGAACCAAGGGTCTAGTGAGAGGGAGGAATTGAAGAAAATCAGTATTAGTAAAAAAAATGGTGCTAGAGAAATTAATGGGGGTTAAAGGCTGCAAAATCCCCAGAGTCTGATAATCTACATCTCAGAGTACTATAGGAAGTGGCCCTGGAGATCTTTGATGCATTTGTGGTCATCTTCCAAAATTCTATAACCTCCGGAGCAGTTCCTATAGATTGGAGGGTGGCAAATGTAACCCCACTATTTAAAAAAGGAGGGAGAGACGAACACAGGGAATTACAGACCAGTTAGCCTAGTAGTGGGGAAAATGCTAGACTCTATTATAAAAGATGTGGTAACAGAACACTTAGAAGGCATTAACAGGATTAGAAAAAGTCAGCATGGGTTTATGAAAGGGAAATCATGCTTATCTAATCCACTGGAGTTTTTTGAGGATCTAACTAGTAGAATTGATAAGTGAGAACCAGTGGATGTGGTGTATTTAGATTTCAAGAAGGCTTTTGATAAGGTCCCACATAAGAGGCTCCTGAGCAAAATTAAAGCACAGGGGATTGGGGGTAATATACTGGCATGGATTGAGATTTGGTTGACAGACCAGAAACAGAGTGGGAATAAATGGGTCTTTTTCCAGGTGGCGGGCGATGACTAGTGGTGTACCACAGGGATCAGTGCTTGGGCCCCAGCTTTTCACGATATATATATAAATGACTTGGATGAGGGAACCAAATGCAATATTTCCAAGTTTGCTGACAGCACAAAACTGGGTAGGATTGCGAGGAGGATGCAAGGAGGCTTCAGGGCAATTTAAACAAGCTGTGCGTATGGACAAACGCATGGCAGATGCAGTATAATGTGGACGAATGTGAAGTTATACGCTTCGGTATGAAAAACAGAAAGGCAGAGTATTATTTAAATGATGATATATTGGGAAATGTGGATGTACAAAGGGATCTGGGTGTCCTTGTGCACCAGTCAATTAAAGTAAATAGGCAGGTGCAGCAAGCAATTAGGAAGGCAAATGGTATGTTGGCCTTCATTGCAAGAGGATTTGAGTTTAGAAATAGGGATGTTTTACTGCAGTTATACAGGGCCTTGGTGAGACCATACCTGGAGTATTGCATGCAGGTTTGGTCTCCCTACCTAACAAAGGATATACTTGCCATAGAGGAAGTGCAGCGAAGGTGTACTAAGCTGATACTGGGGATGGCAGATGAGGAGAGATTGGTTTGACTGGGCCTGTATTCACTAGAGTTTAGAAAAATGAGAGGGGATCTGATTGAAACATATAAAATTCTAACAGGGCTAGACAAACTGGATGCAGGGAGTATGTTTCCTCTGGTTGGTGAGTCTAGAACCAGGGGCCACAGTCTCAGGATATGGGGCAGGCCATCTAGGGCTGAGATGAGGAAAAGTTTCTTCACTCAGAGGGTGGTCAACCTGTGGAATTCTCTACCAAAGAAGGCTGTGGAGGCCGAATCACTGAATATATTCAAGCAAGAAATTAATACATTTTTGTATATTAGGGGCATCAAAGGGTATGGAGAGAAAGCGAGAATATGGCATTGAGATAGAGGATCAGCAATGATCATATTGAATGGTGGAGCAGGCTCAAAGGGCCGAATGGCCTACTCCTGCTCCTAGTTACTATGTTTCTCTGAAACATTTACTCTGTTTTTCTCTTTACAGATGCTGCCAGACCCTTTGATTTTTTTCTAGCACTTTCTGTTTTTATTCCAGCATCCTCAGTATTTTGTTTTTATTATATTACTGTACTTACCTATTGGCTACCTTTTCCAACTCATTTATGCAAAGTGTTGAAGAGTATCCTTCCCAATACTGAGCCCTGCAGGATCGCCATCCATAAAATATGCCATTCATGCAGATATAGTAGCGTAGCTGCTGTGTTGCTGAGCTAGTGATCCAGGGAATGCAATCAACCATGGCAGATTGAGAATTTAAAAAAACATCTGGATAACAAGATGGTGCCAATAAAAGTAAAGTTATGGTGCTGCTGTTAAAAAATAATAGAACAATTGGTTCACTATTGATGCAAACTTTATTCAACATGGACTGTTTGAAATTGGACATTTTTAAAAAGAAAAGTCAATGCAAAGATGGCTGCTGAAGGGCAGGTGACTTGGCTTGTGCATTCAAAAACTACCTCATTGTCTAAAAGAGACAAAAGAGCACATCCCAGACGAAAACATTAACTACACATATCCTGACACCATCAAGTGATATTCCCAAATTGAATGGGTCTTCTTTGAAACATAGGGGTGATTGTCTTCACCACCCATCCCCCGCCCACCTCAGAATGAGCGTCTTAAAACAATAAATCAGATGTGGGTAATCACCCCGGACCACCACCATATTTGGAAGAGGAACTGCCATTATGAGATGAGGCGGAATCCATATTTCTGGTTTATTTCTGTGTGTTTTTGGGGTGGGAGCCAGGCCCTGGTTGAAGAGATATAACTCCTGGCATGCCCAGAGCCCCAGCACAAGCACTGAGTGTGGCAGGGTCGTGCATGCTCGGTTCTGGGTTCCCTTTTCAGCTGGAGAGATGGCTATATGACTGGGCGTGATATCCCAACCCTGGGACGTGGAGGTGGCATGAAAAACAAGTCCATATAACAAGGTTAGCCAGGCAGCTGGAGTGCCATTGTTAGCTCCATGCAGCTAGAGCTCAGAGAAGCCTGTGTGGCTCAGAGAAACCCAGAAGTAGTTGATTGCTCTGTGCTGCTGAGGAGCTGGGGCTCAAAGAAGAAAGAAGACCTGGAGCAGTTGATGTACCTCCATGCTGTTGAAGAAGTGGGATCAGCTCAGTGAAGCTGAAGTGAAGCGTTGGCTCTACGAAGCTGGCAGTTGGGGCAAAGAGAAGCCTGCGCTGAGCAATCTGCTCAGTACAGCTAGATAGCCGGGATCATGCATGTGGTTAGATACTGGGGTGCAACTTGCCCAACCCAGTGGTATGCAATATCAGATAAAGTGATTGAGTGGCTGGGAGGCCAGCAGTTGTTGGGGCAGTCTGAGTTGGAGTCCAGTTACCTGACAACTCATTGTACGTAGAATAACCGAGAGGGTTTCCAGGCTGAGTTGGGGTTGCTGTTGAGGGGCATCAGAGGCTGTATCCTTCAAAGAGAGGAACTGAAATCTCTCATGAGGAAGACAGGAGTTTTAAAGGATTTTTGTGACTCACAATGATCACTGTGTATTGCTGAGAAAATTCATGGGACCTGTCTTGGTGCATCTGTCATTTGGCATGCATTTTGTGGTTTGTACTCGGCAACAGTTTGCCTAGTGATTCACTTTTACCTCATATTAATTCTGGATGTTAGAGTATAAGATAGATGGTGTTGACTGTTTGCTTTGCTGACTTTCGTGTAGTAAATATTCTTCTGCTTGTTTAAAACTGTGGAATCTGGGAATTCAAATTACATCTACTTGACAACAAAAGAAGTTGCAGAAAAGGCAACCAGGTTTGTACCTTTGTAATCTTTAAAATGCTTATCACAGAAAGTAAGAGACAGCTGGAGCATGAAGGGCAATAACATTTATGCCTTAAGAGCCTGAGGCCGTAACTGCGCAAGGTCTCCAAGCCTGTTCCTTTCTGGTCTAACTAATACAGCCAACTGACCTCCCAGTAACAAGACTGCAAATAACTGACTTCTTAACCTGCTGAAATTCCATCCCTTCAAGAGAATCATGCAGAATCACAGAATTGTTACAGTGTAGAAGGAGGCCATTCAGCCCATCGTGTCTGCTTCGGCTCTCTGAGCATTTTCAATTAGTGCCAATCTCCTGCCTTTTCCCCATAACCCTGTACATTGCTTCTATTTAGATAATCATCTAATGTCCTCTTGAATGCCTCAATTGAAACTGCCTTCACCACACCTCCAGGCAGTGCATTCTAAACCCTGACTACTCGCTGTGTGAACACGTTTTTTCTCACCTCGCATTTGCTTCTTTTGCAAAACACTTTAAAACTGTGCCCTCTGGTTCTCAATCCGTTTATGAGAGGGAACATTTCTCCCTATCTACTCTGTCCAGGCCCCTCATGGTTTTGAAAACCTCTATCAAGTCTCCTCTCAGCTTTCTTCTCTACAAGGAAAATAATCCCAACTTCTCCAATTTTTCCTCATAACTGAAGTGTCTCATCCCTGGAACCATTCTCGTACACCTCTTCTGTACACACTCCAATGAGTTAATATCCTTCCTATAGTGTGGCACCCAGAACTGTACACGAAACTCCAGCTGAGATCTAACCAGTGCCCTATATAAGTTCATCATAACCTCCCTGCTCTTGTACTCTATGCCCCTATTAATGAAGCTTAGAATACTGTATACTTTAGAAACAGCTGTCTCTACCTGTCCTGCCACCTTTAATGACTTGTGAATATATACACCCAGGTCCCTCTGTTCCTGCACACCCTTTAAAATAGTATCCTTTTGTCTTTCCACGTTCTTTGTACCAAAGTGTATCAGCTCACACTTCTCCGCATTAAACTTCATCTGCCACCTATCTGACCACTCCACCAATGTGTCAAAGCCCTTTTGAAGTTCTACACTCCCCTCCTCACAGTTTACAATTCTCCCAAGTTTTATGTCATCCGTAAACTTTGAAATTGTCCTCTGCACACCAAGATCTTGATCATTTATAAATATTAGGAAGAGCAAGGGTCCCAATACCGACCTCTGGGGAACTCCACTACAAACCTTCCAGCCCGAAAAATACTCATTAACCATTTCTTTCTGTTTCCTATCCCTCAGACAATTTTGTATCCACGTTGCTACTGCCCCTTTTATTCCATGACCTATAACTTTCCTCAAGTCTGTTGTCAGAAATCACAATTCTCCTGGACCCTGAAACAAATTTGGCATATGACTTCAGCTGTTGAATTCACCTAAATTACCCTTCAGGAGTGAAGACATCTTCTTCAGGCTTGCAACATGTGTATTCCAGAACAAGATGATCACGTGAATTTTGAACTATTACTTTGCTTATAACCTGTAAAGTGCACTATTCTCTTCAACTATACTTTCCTTGAGAGAGAGAGAGAGTGTGTGTGTGTGTATGCGACTGTGGGAGTGAGTGCCACAACGTTAGATTTTGGGATGAGTGCGTAAATAAACAATCCTCTTTATTTAAACCCACAAAAAGCTTGTTGCTGGTTCTTTAAATTGTACACAGACTCAGGGATTAAAAACGCACACACACACCTCTTCCTCTCAAAAGCTTACTGATTGGGGACAGTTTGTAGGCGAACGGGGATTTCAGCAGTTCTTTCTCACCCTGTCCGTAACAGAGTGATTGGGAGTTGGTGGTAAATGGGTTAACTGTTACTGTAGAACCGAACGGAAACTGTTTGGTCATAACACTTCTAATAACTTGCATTTACATAACGCCTTCAACATAAGAAGTTGTCCCAAGGCACTTCACAGAGGCGTAATCAGATAAAAATTTGTTTTAAATAAGTCAAACCATTTTGAAACATTTAAGAAAATCTGAACCAGTCAGTACTTTGAAAAAAAGGTCAATGCTGGCATCTGTAGGGAGAATTGGATATTCAGATAAATGTTTCTGTATTTCCACAGTGACTCAAGGGCTTGCCTTTTTGGAAAATGGTTTAACTCTGTGACAATAATCATTAGGCAGACTATGCACACTTAAATAATAAGTAACCAGACAATTTTAAGGAATTGATCTGCAACAGATAAATTATTCACAATATGAATGTGTTTTTAGCACAAAAAAGCCACTGGTCCACAGCAATAACTCTCAAGAAAGAGTAACTTTGAAAATGGTTAGTATTTTTTTCAAAGAATCAGACTGAATGGCTTCTAAAGTTCAACACATTATCACAGTACACAGGTAAGACTGATTTTTACATTAAGAATCTAGTAAATCAAAAGAAATCCGTACAAAATTTAGTGCCCTGCTATTGAAGTAGAAACAGATTGCCACTTATTTTTCAGTGCACTGATTAATTTTGGTTTGGGTTGGGAAAGGCTTTGTATTCATTAAGATGAGTAATACTTACCATTTACTTAATGCTCAATAAATGGAAGATTCTTAATTTACTGTAACTACATCAAGCATCCATAGCTCATGCAAAACTTAACCGCATTATTTACATAACGCCTAAGAATCTGTTGGTGCTGCACCAGTTTTACAGGTGTAAAATGGGTACCCAGGAATTGAATATGGCAGCCAGCAGCACACACACTCGTACCATTCCAGAACTGTAATGCTCACCCAACACCCACCCGCCCCCCCCCCCCACCCCCCAACCCCACCACCATTTTCAACCAACTCCCTCATAGGCTTAGGCATCATTCATAGGATCCTTCACAGGTATCCAGGAAATATTTAAAATGTTTTTACATGGAAATAATGTTCCAATTCTTGTTTTAGGATCTTTTTGAGGAATTGGTCTGCCCCAGTGTTTGACTTGGCATATGATAAACTTGCTCAGCAACCCGCATAACTTTGCCTTGCGTGAGTCTTCTTTCAGTCCAGCCTTACTGGTCTTACCATCACTTCACTACAAATAACGTTATCAACACTAAATCTAGGACAAAAATAAATCCAAGATCTCAATTCCATCTGTGTATAATACTTAACTGGAGTGTATACGGGATGTTTTTCTGGACCAATACTTTGAGGAACCACTGAGAGAACGGACCATCCTCGGCTGGGTATTGTGTAATGAGAAAGGAATAATTGACAATCTAGTTGTGTGAGGCCCCTTGGGGATGAGTGACCATAATATGCTAGAATTCTTTATCAAGTTGGAGAGTGATGTAGTTGATTCTGAGACTTGGGTCCTGAATCTTAATAAAGGAAACTGGTTTGAGACGGGAGTTGGCTAAGATGGATTGGGAAACGTTACTTAAAGGGATGATGGTGGATAGGCAATGGCAAACATTCAAAGAGCGCATGGGTGAACTGCAACAATTGTTTATTCCTGTCTGCAAAAGTAAAACAGGAAAGATGGCCAACCATGGCTTACAAGGGAAATTAGAGCTAGTATTAGATGCAAGGAAGAGGCATACAAATTGGCCAGAAAAAACAACAGACCTGAGGATTGGGAGCGGTTTAGAATTTAGCAAAGGAGGACCAAGGGATTGATTAAGAAGGGGAAAATAGAGTACGAGAGTAAGATTGCAGGGAACATAAAAATTAACTGTAAACGTTTCTATAGGTATGTGAAAAGAAAAAGATTGGTGAAGACAAATGTAGGTCCCTTACAGTCAGAAACAGGGGAATTTATAATGGGGAACAAAGAAATGGCTGACCAACTAAATACATACTTTGGTTCTGTCTTCACAAATGAGGACACTAATAACAGACCAGAAATGTCGGGGAACACAGGGCTTAGTGAGAGGGAGGAACTGAAAGAAATCAGTATTAGTAGGGAAATGGTGATGGGGAAATTGATGGGATTGAAGGCCGATAAATCCCTGGGGCCTGATAATCTACATCCCAGAGTACCTAAGGAAGTGGCCCTAGAAATAGTGGATGCATTGGTGGTCATCTGAGATTCTATAGACTCTGGAACAGTTCCTACAGATTGGAGGGTAGATAATGTAATCCCACTATTTAAAAAGGGAGGCAGAGAGAAAACAGGGAATTATAGACCAGTCAGCCTGACGTCGGTAGTGGGGAAAATTCTAGAGTCCATTATAAAAGATTTAATAGCTAGCATGTGGAAAACAATGGCAGAATCAGACAGAGTCAGCATGGATTTATGAAAGGGAAATCATGCTTGACAAACTTACTGGAATTTTTCGAGGATGTAACTAGTAGAGTTGATGAGGAGGAGCCAGTGGATGCGGTTTATTTGGACTTTCAGAAGGCTTTTGACAAAGTCCCACATAAGAGATTGGCGTGTAAAATTAAAGCGCATGGGATTGGGGGTAGTGTATTGAGATGGATAGAAAACTGGTTGGCAGACAGGAAACAAAGTGTAGGAATAAACGGGTCTTTTTCCAAATAGCAGGCAGTGACTAGTGGGGTACCGCAGGGATCAGTGCTGGGACCCCAGCTATTCACAAAATATATTAATGATTTAGATGAGAGAATTAAATGTAATATCTCCAAATTTGCAGATGACACAAAGCTGGGTGGGATGGTGAGCTGTGAGGAGGATGCAGAGATGCTTCAGTGTGATTTGGACAAGCTGAGTGAGTGGGCAAATGCATGGCAGATGCAGTATAATGTGGATAAATGTGAGGTTATCCATTTTGGTAGCAAAAACAGGAAGGCAAATTATTATCTGAATGGATATAAATTGAGAAATGGGAATGTGCAACGAGACCTGGGTGTCCTTGTACACCAGTTGCTGAAGGTAAGCATGCAGGGGCAGCAGGTGGTCAAGAAGGCAAATGGTACGTTGGCCTTCATAGCCAGAGGATTCGAGTACAGGAACAGGGATGTCTTGTTGAAATTGTGCAGGGCATTGGTGAGACCACACCTGGAATATTGTGTGCAATTTTGGTCTCCTTATTTGAGGAAGGATGTACTTGCTATAGAGGGAGTGCAGCGAAGGTTTACCTGACTTATTCCTGGGATGGCGGGACTGGCATATGAAGAGAGATTGAGTTGTTTAGGATTATATTCGCTGGAGTTCAGAAGAATGAGGGGGGATCTCATAGAGACCTATAAAATTCTAACAGGACTAGACAGGGTAGATGCAGGAAGGGTGTTCCTGATGGTGGGGGAGTCCAGAACCAGAGGTCACAGTCTGAGGATATGGGGTAGACCATTTAGGACTGAGACGAGGAGAAGTTTCTTCACCCAGAGAGTGGTGAGCCTATGGAATTCATTACCACAGAAAGTAGTTGAGACCAAAACATTGTATGCTTTCAAGAAGGAGTTAGATATAGCTCTTGGGGCAAAAGGGATCAAAGGGTATGGGGAGAAAGCGGGAGCAGGCTATTGAGTTGGATGATCATGAATGGCGGAGCAGGCTCGAAGGGCTGAATGGCCTACTCCTGCTCCTAGCTTCTTTGTTTCTATGAGTCATTAAAAATCACTCTTATGCAATCCCTTCCTGCTGTTTTTTGTCCTTGCTCTATGAAGCCTATCCCCAGTAGTTTTAGAATGGGCAGTGACGGCCACTGAGCTTCCATTCAGGACGCTATAAATGGCTGTGGTGGGTGACCTTAAACAGCTGTGACTTTAAGGGCTCAAATGCAGACTGCAGCATCTTGGTGTGGCCCAGGGAAATCTCTGATCTGAAAGACGGTCTGATCCCTGAGCCCGGGGTGGAGTCTGATCAGTTCAGGGGTGGGGGGAGGGTTGTGAGTAGTGGATGGAGAATTGTATGGGTGAGGAAGTTAATGGTGGGGGACAGAGCTGAGAGGGAGCACACCTCTCCTCATGGCCTGGAGTGCTCCCTGAATCACTTCTCACCTAGCTATAGCTGCCGGGTTTCCTGAGATCCCAAAAACCTGCCTGGCCACAGTTAAACCTGCAAAACGAGTTAAATCTGAGGTTTCCTGCCTCATCAACAGATTTAAAAGGGGTGTTGGGTTGGCTGCATGCTCCTTGTTCTGCCTGTGTGGAGGCCTGAAGTTGGCATTTGGAGTAAGGTTCCTGACATGCTTCCATTTCCAGACCATTTAGCCCCACCACCTGCTATCATTCCTACCCCATCCTCCAGGTTAAAATTCCCCCAGAGAATCTATTTCCTGTGCTGGGGAATCAAGATCAAGGGTACACAATCTTAAAATCAAAGCTATAGGCCTCAGGATGGAAATCAAGATGTGTTTTTCACACAAAGAAATCTGAAGCTCTCTCCTCCCAAAAGCTGTGGATACCTGGACTGTCCGAGACTGAGCTGTACCTTCTGTAAGAATTATTGTACCTGACACTAATGTAGGTGATTTCTAGGCTGTTAAGTTTAGCATGAGCTGGGAATGCTTGATTCTGGCATTGATGTATTTGATTCATGTTCCCCTCACATCGCTGGTGGTATTCAGAATGATCACTGCCAAGGAAGACTTAATGTATATTATCAAGACTGTTTCCTGCAGGTCATGTGATTTGGCATGCCACAACAAACCTCTTTTTTATACTTCAGTGAATTCCTTTTGCTTTGTCTGGCTGCGTTCAGTCATCTCCCTGAAGGGAGTAAATCCCTGCCGTGAGAGAGTGGAGTAAGAGCTGCGAGGGCTTCCACTAGAGAGTTCCAGGTTGGAGTTAGTTCAATGTTTATGAGATTTTCAAATTTAGATTATCGCTTTTCACTTGCTCATCAGTAAAATGGCCTTTTATTGTGACATTGACTTTCCCCAAGCCAGATTCCTTTTAAATAAAAGGATCTTTGATATTGGAAAATTGGAATTAAGATAAGATCTTGCTTTGCTATTTTCTATGACCTAAATAATGATTTTAGCTTCTCAGAATTGGCTACACGTTTTATGAATTTGGGTCTGAAATATTCATACTCAGGCTGATTAATTCTGATTCTTCTATGTTCTGTAGTATCACGCGATCTACCAGTACTTGGAACATTGTGTGAGTAATCGCTTATTCTATAAAGGGCAGATTCAGGAACTGATGATTTGTATTTCCCAAAGTGCATAATTGGCATCACTAAAGATTTGACAATTTAGGACAAACAGCCCAAACTCCACTTACACTGCCACATAAAACAGCACAATGTGATTTTGTTAAGAGCTGCAGTGACTATTGTATGTCTGCTTGTCATAGACACTGAAAGAGTTAATGTTTTATCTTAAACAGTAAAGCTCAACGTATTATAGTTTCCTTTTTTCTACATTAATCTCCATTGACAATGTCTGCTGCCCTCTGTCTATAAAGTTGACAGGGTCACATGATGAGAAAGTAAGAGCAAGGCCTTCTGTCCGCATGACTGACAAGGTCACATGATCACAGGTTGACCCTGCTATGCATTGTGCACATCCTGACTGACAGGATGGAATGGGCCTATCCTAATCCAATAGGATCCCAAAGGAGAAGGCCTCCACTAGAGTGACCTAAACACAGACTATTCCTTTTGTTGGCTAGGCAGAAAGAGATTAAAAAAACAAAACTGAAAAAACTGCATCAATATTCAGACATATATAGCATTCTCATTGGTATACCCTAAATGTGATCCACATAGTATTTTCAAACATATTAAATTAAAAAAGACAGCAATGGTGTACAATTTTTACTGACACATTAGCTTTGGGCTACTATTCAACATCTATGGCTTCTTGCTTCTGGGTTAATATTTAGCACTTGCTTACCAATAATATTACTAGATAGACATTGGATACGGTGTGAACTACCTTCCCATTCTTCCAAAAATGGAACAGTGCAAAGAAAACAGTTCTAAAAAATCTTCATTTAATGTGACTGACAAAAAAGTAACATTTACCAATTGTAATAATCTCATAACCAAATTACAATACTTACAGATTTAAATGACATGATTTAGTTTTTTTTGTAAAGAGCAGGGCTGTGTTAACAGCACTTTGTGCTCTGCGAATAACTTGGAATACACAAAGTACTCCAAGTAAGTTTCCTTTGCTTCCTTCATTTTGAGCATACATGTGCATGCATTTTTTGAGTTCATCCTGAACACAGAAAATTTATGGAGCAGCCCCCAGAGTATATTTGTGCTCCTAGCTTATATAAAGAAGTGTTTCAAGATTTCTGTATTATATAAGAACGCTTACAGTAAAAGCTCCCAATTTTAACTTTCTCCCATTACTGACTCTTTGTAGCATTTTCATTCCATTGCTACATAGAAATATATGAGTTAACACATGGAAACAAACCCTTTGACCAACCAATCTGTGTTGGCACTTACTCTCTACAAGAGTAAATTGCCCTTATCACTCCCTATTCCTAAACCCTTTACCCTTTTTCCCTCTTTTCATCTATCCAATCAAATCTTGAATGCTGACATTCAACCTCAATCACTAAACCTGGAAATGAATTTCACAGCCTCGCAACGCGCTTTGTAAAAAATGTTTTGTTGGTTCACTGTTCTAAATTTCTTACCTTTAATTTTTATTTAAGGCCTCTCATTCTTGACTCAACTACTGGAAACAATCTGCTTTTCTATGGACTCTCCTATCCTTCCATAATTTTAAATATTTCTATCATATTGTCTCATAAGCAGCACTGTTCTAATAAAATAGACCTAATTTCTCAATTCTTTCCTTGTATTTGTATTTCATCAGACAGTATCCCAGTGTATCCCTACCTGTTGAGATTATACCCTTGCTAACGCTTTGATATCTTCCCATACTGTGGAGTCCAATATTGCACAAAACACTCTAACCTAAGTATCATTATGTTTTATGTAACTTTTTGCTTTTATATTCAACATCTCTTCCGATAAAACCTTGAATTCTATTTTTTTTGCAACCTTATCAAGCTTAGGTGCTGCCTTTAATGTCCTCTACACCTGTACCCCAAATCCCTCTGATATTCCACAACATGCAGCCTACTTCCATTCAGAGTATAATTATTAGTGCTATTTTCCTTTACCAATATGTGACATTGAATTTCATCTGTCATTTTTAAACCCATTTTCCCATCTTATCAATATCCCAATTGCAGCTTCCTTTGGCTTTCCAAAGGATGAACAATGCCTCAATTTTAGTATTATCTGAAAACTTCAATATCATTCCCTTGATGTCCGTCATTGAAATATAGATTGCATAGAAGTGGCCCAGAACCAAACCCTCAGGGGCACCATTATCTGCTTCCAAGCATATTGAAAAGCTGTCCTTAACTCCTATGGCTAGAAATATTTTTGGGGCAATGTGCAGAATGGGCAGATTTGTATAAGGCATCTCTTATACTGTCACCCTGCTCCACCCTTATTCAGGTCCAGCGGAATCAATGGAAGAGATAATACAGTACCACCCAACTCATGCTATAATTTAACATGAATTTCTACCCCTTCATCTCTGCTTTCTTCCTTCTAACCAATCTTTAATCTAGTTTGCTTTCCTCCTCCTTATAATTTTCACCATCAATCTCCCATGCCATTTGGTAACAAAGGCTCTCTTCAAGTCCCTGTAAACTGCATCCATTGCATTTTCATCACCTATCACATTTAGTATCTCAGAGAATTATATGACTTCGCCAAACACAATCAACCCTTTGGACAAATCCATGGCTACTTCATAATACTTGCTCTTAAGTCAGATATGTGGTAATTTCATTCGTAGATTAAAGAAACATAAATCAACTGACCTGTGTTAGCTCTGCTTTTTTTTTTGAAAATGGGCATTGCATTGGTCACTCTGCAGTCCTCAACATGCTTTTGCATCTCAGTAGAGACCGGGAACTGGGGGATCGGTAAGGCATCAGGAAACTTGGAAGATGGAATTCCCCTGTGGACTTCGGTGGCTTGGAAGATCAGTGGGGGAGGAATGAGGAGGCCTGGATGGGGGGGTGGGATGGGTGTCAAACGTTTAGTGGGCTGGGGCTGGTAGAGGTCTAAGGCCTGTAGAGTGGGGAATCTGAGGCAGAGGGTGTTGGTGGGCTAGAGGCCTCATGGGGAAAGTTGACAGTTGGGGACCATCCATAGTTAAAGCTGAAAAATTGAATACTGAGGCTCAGAGCCTTATTATAATATTTAAATATCAACCCAGTTCCTTGGAGCAAGTTAATCTCCTGCCCACCTCCCCGTCTCAGTTAAAACAGGAAGTGGGCATTTTGGGGGATGAGTTTGGGTCAGGATTTTGTTTTAAGTACTTTGACAACCACTCATAATTGATCTCTCTAAATTTTCTTTCCTATGTGCAGTCTGTTTATTTCATTCCACAATACTTTTAGGGCAGAATTTTGCCCTTGGTGGGCGTGCAGGCCCCTCCGGCTCAGCGGCAGGTGGACAGCTGACCCCCGCCAACGAAATGGGGCCCGCCGCCATTTTGAGTGGGCAGGCTAATTGACAGGTCAGTGGGCGAACATTTGATTTCGCTGTCCACCCACCTTCCTAAAACTTTAAAGGGACAGGGATGACATCGGGGGTTCCTCCCAACATCATCCGCATCATTTTCCCATCAGCGAGCGGGCCCCACCCCCAAATCACCGATGGTAGATTTTTTTGCATTTTGTCTTAAAAGCTTCTAAGTGGCCTGTGTGGCATCTTCACAATTGTTGTGCAGCCTAAAGGGAATAATTCTTCCTATCATACCCAAAGTTCCCCTTTTTCTTGGTGAAAACTCTTCCCATAATTTCTAAGACTGTGGCAATTTCCCCCCTCATCTCCCCAGAATCCTTGGGACTACCCAGTCATTCCCTGGTACTTTGTCTTCCTTCAGCCTAACTATATAAACATTTTTCTTTAATCCATCATAATGTCATTCATTTTTCTCTCACCAACTTCATGATTCAGCTCCTCTCCAATATCTTAGGACTTCGATTTTCATTTTAAAAGGGGCCTACTGCCTAGAATAGGGGTGTGCTCCTGATGGTCAGTGGTAGGCCCCTCTCAAAATGTCATTGCTTCTTCGTTGGTGTTAATGTGCAGTTAAGTGATTGATGCCAATTTATGGCCATTACCATTCCATTACCACCAGGCAATTTGGAAAAAATTGACCCCAAGATGTCAAATTGCAATTACTATCAGGCAGCTCTAAGTGCAGGCCTGAGGCACACCAAAGCTAAGGGGAACAATTCCTTCTTAAATTGGCTTTTTAAAATCTGAGCACTTGCATGGTTCCCAATACTTTAATCACTTCTAGCTCCTTGGTGCCAAACTAGTGACAACATTCACTTGGTCACATAAGTCCATGTATTCTTAGAGAATGATAGAATGATCCAGCACAGAATAATTGAATGATTTCAACACAGAAGGAGGCTATTCAGCCCATCCTTGCTCTGCCTGCATTTTGAATGACCCATCCAATTTGGCCCAAGCCCCAGTCCTTTCAGCATGGCCCTGCAAATCTGTCCTTTTCATCAAATTCCCTTTTGGATGTTTACTGATGAATCTGTTTCTATAGCCCTTTCAACAATGAATTCCCAATCACAACTCACTGTGTAAACAATTTTCTCTTCATATCCCCTAGTTCCTTTGCCAATTGCCTTAAATCTGTGACCTTTGGTAACCGTGCCTCTTGCAAGTGAAAACAGTTTCTTCTTATTTACTGTATCAAAATTCTTCAGAAACTGGGATTATTCTTCTTAGAGCAAAGAAGGTTAAGGAAAGACTCAAGAGATGTGTTTAAAATTTGGATTCAGCTTCATATATGAATGCACAACAGAGATATGCAGAACATTTTGGATCAACAGTTGAGGAACCTAACAGTTCAGAACAACTCTGGTATGTGAACACACCACAGTCTGTACATGGCAATTATGAAAGTGAGTAAAAGCTGACCAACAGTTTTCAAAAAACATATGACTCAAGAACAAATAGTAGTTAACCAGGCTATTTACAACTTAAGCACTAGTTATACCCAACATTACCTCACTTCTATTGGAAGAAAATGTATCCTCTCTTGGAGGGAGCGGCAAATATGTAAAAGTACATTAAAATCTGAAGGCAAAAGTCCAAATATTGCGGGCACAAAAATTGTGATGCATTTTATGGTGAAGGGCTTGTGGGCATATTCTCCTGAAAACATTTGGATTAAAAGAAGTGTATTCTGGTTAATGTTCAGCACCTTTAAACCTCTCAGTTGAGTTAATCTCAGAGAAAGGAAAAACAAAATTACATTTGGACTTTCAAAGAACAACCACTTGTCCAAAAGGCATGACAACAGTCACTTTCCCACATTCAACTTCCCATCCTAGTTTACAGGAGCAGTCTTCTCTCCCTTTGCCCATTTCACCAGTGTCCTGTACCTTATCTAACTCTCCAACTTTTGCACAATCTCTACTCCAACTCTCCGTCCTTTCAAACACACACACTCTCTGCTCTTCCAACTCTTCCAGTTCAAATCTCCCTACCCTCTTTAATTCAACCTGGCATTTTATTTTTTCCCCCAGTACAGTTCTCTTCTGTCTCCCCCAGTCCCCTCAGTTAACACTGGCATTGTTCTCCCCACTTCATCACATTGGCCCCCCTGCATGCACCCACCCCCCAAAGTACCATTCTCAGCTTCTTCTCTGTTCCTCCATAACACCATCTTTTATGCCTTTCCCCTCCTTTTCATTTCTATCCTTTTGTCTCCCCTCCAATTCTTCTCTTCATTGATATATGTTCAATTATTATATAATGTAGCTGGGGATTGGTGTGAGAATTCCTGCATGTGGTATGCAGGGGCTAGAGGCATTTAAATTAGAGACAGTACTGAGCAGCAGCAGGTCCAGTCTCTGCTGATTACTGTCAACAAATGGGGGTGAACAGACTGAGCCTTCAGGCTGCGGAGTGCAGCCATGTCTGGAATAGAAACACACAGCCTTCTGGGGTGAACATGGAAAGCAGGCCAGGCAGTGCTGATTTTTGGCAGATACAGCTGTGAAAATACTCACTGGTAGCGTCAGAATCTAATGATTGATATACATAGAGCCAGAAAGGTTAGATTTTTAAGTACTTCCAATATTGTGAAGTTGACAGTCAAGGACAAAGTCAAATTCTTTTTCTGTTTTGTTTCTGCTGTCTTATTATTATTTGTGATCGAACTGACTGAGTAGAAATTGTTATGTTCAAGGACACTTGGGCAAAAATCAATTATGTGTTGAATAAAACAAGTTTTAAAATAAGCAATAATTCTGGGGCTATGGTCACAGATAGCAAGACCAGCATTTATTGTCCATCCCTAATTGTCCTGGAGAGGTTGTAGTGAATCTTCTTCTTGAACACTAATCATACTGACCAACAGTACTGTCAAGGTTGGATGTCCCAAGATTTTGACCCAGCAGCACTGAAGGGACAATGATGTATTTCTAAGTCTGAATGGTGTGTGACTTGGAAGTGAAGTTGTAAACATACTGCTTTAGTTTAAAAACAGCAATGTAATCTCTACTCCCTTTTTCTAAACTGAGAGTCCCAAATATATTTACCAATGTTTCTTCCCAGTCAAATGTCAAATATCTATATACTGAAGATCTTCCACCTGCCATTCTTGGGAAACTTTCCAACTGCCTGGTGGCCCTGCTTAGGAATGGGCTAGTCTGATACATTAGGCCCTGATATTCAATCCCAGGTTGGGTGTGCAGAGACTGGATAATTTCCAGCTCTGTGAACATGACCTTTAAAAATGGCTGCCTACAATTCCGATTTTCATTCTGGGCATGTTGGCTGGATTAGAAATCGGGCCCACTGCCCCCAGAATGAGTGCAGAGGCTGCTGGCTGCAGCGGCAGTCTGGGCGGAAGAGCTGCCTCTGTGCTCTGGCACTTTGTTGAATTTAATTTTCAAAAATTATTGAAACAGCCTTCCAGCTCTCATCCATCATTTGCCCACACACTCCCCATGCCTCATCTATGCCACCTCAGGTCCCCACCCACCACCAGGGCCCCTTATACCCCTATGCCAACCCATGTTCCTCTACCAACTCCCCATGGATCCTCATACCCTCTGTTCCGCCCAATGCACTCCCTCATCCTTGTGGACCTTTATTACCCCTAAGCCTACTTAGTGCCAATTTGTGCCAACATATGCCCCCTACCCACCACTCTTTGCCCTTACCCCCGCCCCCCCCCCCCCCCCCCCCCCCCCCCCCCCCCTCCCCCCAGGCCAACTCACTTAGTATCCGCCATGGACAAACTTCAGGAGCCTTAATGACATGAAATAAAGTTGTCAATTTAAAAGAAAATACTGTCATTGATAAAAAAAACATTCAATACATTGAAATTCCTTCAGCTAATCTCCTCTGAAAACAAACATTTCTATTCTATAACTACTTGGAGCTGTGAATCAAACTGCTCATTTAACAGCAGCCCACAGTCTTAATGTTAGGTTGTAAAATCAGTCATGCAGCACAATTCCTATGAGAACAAAAACAGAATTACCTGGAAAAACTCAGCAGGTCTGGCAGCATCGGCGGAGAAGAAAAGAGTTGACGTTTCGAGTCCTCATGACCCTTCGACAGAACTAGGTGAATCCCAGGGAGGGTTGAAATATAAGCTGGTTTAAGGTGGTGGTGGGGTTTGGCGGGGGGCGGGGGGGGGGGGGGGGGGGGGGGTGTTGGGTGGGGGGAGAGAAGTGGAGGGGGGTGGTGTGGTTGTAGGCAAAAGCAGTGATAGAAGATTATCAAAAGATGTCACAGACGGCAGAACAAAAGAACACATAGGTGTCAAATTTGGTGACGTTATCTAAACGAACGTGCTAATTAAGAATGGATGGTAGGGCACTCAAGGTACAGCTCTAGTGGGGGTGGGGGGAGCATAAAAGATTTAAAAATATTTAAAAATAATGGAAATAGGAGGGAAAAAGAAAAATCTATATAATTTATTGGAAAAAAACAAAAGGAAGGGGGAAGAAACAGAAGGGGGGTGGGAATGGAGGAGGGAGGTCAAGACCTAAAGTTGTTGAATTCAATATTCAGTCCGGAAGGCTGTAAAGTGCCTAGTCGCAAGATGAGGTGTTGTTCCTCCAGTCTGCGTTGGGCTTCACTGGAACAATGCAGCAAGCTAAGGACAGACATGTGGGCAAGAGAGCAGGGTGGAGTGTTAAAATGGCAAGCGACAGGGAGGTTTGGGTCATTCTTGCGGACAGACCGCAGGTGTTCTGCAAAGCGGTCGCCCAGTTAACGTTTGGTCTCTCCAATGTAGAAGAGACCGCATTGGGAGCAACGAATGCAGTAGACTAAGTTGGGGGAAATGCAAGTGAAATGTTGCTTCACTTGAAAGGAGTGTTTGGGCCCTTGGACGGTGAGGAGAGAGTAAGTGAAGGGGCAGGTGTTACATCTTTTGCGTGGGCATGGGGTGGTGCCATAGGTGGGGGTTGGGGAGTAGGGGGTGATGGAGGAGTGGACCAGGGTGTCCCAGAGGGAACGATCCCTACGGAATGCTGACAGTGGGGGTGAAGGGAAGATGTGTTTGGTAGTGGCATCATGCTGGAGTTGGCGGAAATGGCGGAGGATGATCCTTTGAATGCAGAGGCTGGTGGGGTGATAAGTGAGGACAAGGGGGACCCTATCATGTTTCTGGGAGGGAGGAGAAGGCGTGAGGGTGGATGCGCGGGAGATGGGCCGGACACGGTTGAGGTCAACGACCGTGGGTGGAAAACCTCAGTTAAAGAAGAAGGAGGACATGTCAGAGGAACTCCCTCCCAGCAACATGATAGGGTCCCCCTTGTCCTCACTTATCACCCCACCAGCCTCCACATTCAAAGGATCATCCTCCGCCATTTCCGCCAACTCCACCATGATGCCACTACCAAACACATCTTCCCTTCAACCCCACTGTCGGCATTCCGTAGGGATCGTTCCCTCCGGGACACCCTGGTCCACTCCTCCATCACTCCCTACTCCACCTATGGTACCACCCCGCAAAAGATGTAACACCTGCCCCTTCACTTCCTCTCTCCTCACCGTCCAAGGGCCCAAACACTCCTTTCAAGTGAAGCAACATTTCACTTGCATTTCCCCCAACTTAGTCTACTGCATTCGTTGCTCCCAATGCGGTCTCCACTACATTGGAGAGACCAAACGTAAACTGGGCGACCGCTTTGCAGAACACCTGCAATCTGTCCGCAAGAATGACCCAAACCTCCCTGTCGCTTGCCATTTTAACACTCCACCCTGCTCTCTTGCCCAAATGTCTGTCCTTGGCTTGCTGCATTGTTCCAGTGAAGCCCAATGCAAACTGGAGGAACAACACCTCATCTTGCGACTAGGCACTTTACAGCCTTCCGGACTGAATATTGAATTCAACAACTTTAGGTCTTGACCTCCCTCCTCCATCCCCATCCCCCTTCTGTTTCTTCCCCCTTCCTTTTGTTTTTTTCCAATAAATTATATAGATTTTTCTTTTTCCCTCCTATTTCCATTATTTTTAAATATTTTTAAATCTTTTATGCTCCCCACACCCCCACTAGAGTTATACCTTGAGTGCCCTACCATCCATTCTTAATTAGCACATTCGTTTAGATAATGTCACCAACTTCGACACCTATATGTTCTTTTGTTCTGCCGTCTGTGACATCTTTTGATAATCTTCTATCACTGCTTTTGCCTACAACCACACCACCCACCTCCACTTCTCCACACCCCCCACCCCCCAACCACCACCTTAAATCAGCTTATATTTCAACCCTCCCTGGGATTCACCTAGTTCTGTCGAAGTGTCATGAGGACTCGAAACGTCAACTCTTTTCTTCTCCGCCGATGCTGCCAGACCTGCTGAGTTTTTCCAGGTAATTCTGTTTTTGTTTTGGATTTCCAGCATCCGCAGTTTTTTGTTTTTATACAATTCCTATGAGGACAACCCTCAGGCACAGACAGGGTGAAATATCAAGCATAGCTTTTTTAAAAATTCCCTACTTTTTTTTAAGTTTAAACCTCAGCAGAGTTAAATCTCTTGACAGCTTTGACCGTTCCAATGAGCTTTGACAGTTGTTTGACAACTTTGATAGTTCTTTGACAGCTTGACAGTTCTTTGACAGCATTAACAGTTGTAATGAGTTTATGCACTTTTTACATGCAATCGTAGCTAATTTTAACGATCGCAAAGGGTGCCTTACCTCTCCCAAAGGGTACCTTACCTCTCTCGAAGGTGTCCTGAGACCATATCCAAAGAGGTAACATAACTCTCCAAAGGTGTACCTTAGCTATCCAAGTGAATCCACAACGTTCAGACCAGGTCTTAAACAGGAACATAAGAAATAGGAGCAGGAGTAGGCCATGGGGAGGGAAATGGTGGCATTGTGGTAATGTTGCTGGACTAGTAATCCAGAGACCCAGGCTAATTCTCTGGGGAACAAAAACAAAAATTGCTGGAAAAACTCAGCAGGTCTGATAGCATCTGTGGAAAGGAAGACAGAGTTAATGTTTCGAGTCCATATGACTCTTCATCAGAACTGTTCTGATGAAGATCATACAGATACGAAAGGTTAACTCTGTCTTCCTTTCCACAGATGCTATCAGACCTGCTGAGTTTTTCCAGCAATTTTTGTTTTTGTTTCAGATTTCCAGCATCCACAGTATTTTGCTTTTAATTCTCTGGGGACATGTGTTCAAATCTCACCACAACAGCTGATAGAATTTGAATTCAGTTAAGAAATCTGGCATATAAAGTTAGTCTCAGTAATGGAGACCATGAAACTATCATTGATTGTTGTAAAAACCCATCTGGTTCACTAATATCCTTTAGGGAAGGAAATCTGCCATCTTTACCTGGTCTGACCTACATATGACTCTAGACCCACAGCAATGTAGTTGACTCTTAGCTGCCATTTGAAATGACCTAGCAATGTCAGTTCAAGGACAATTAGGGATAGGCAACAAATGCTGGCCTAGCCAGCAATGCCAACATCCCACGAAAGAATTTTAAAAAAATTCTGCCCTGAGCTTACCCTGCCATTCAACTAGATCACAGCTGACCTTTTACCTCAATGCCATTTTCCTGCACTATCCCTTGATGTCTTTAATATCTAGAAATCTATCAATCTCTGTCTCAAGCATACTCAATAACTGAGCCCCATAGTCTTCTGGGGTAGAGAATTCCAAAGATTCACCAGCCTCTGAGTGAAGAAATTCTTCCTCATCTTAGTCCTAGATGGTCTGCCCCTTATTCTGAGACTTTACCTCTGGTTCTAGACAGCCACCCCTTCCCCCCTCCCTCAACCCAGGAGCTAGGGGAAACATCCTTCCTGCAATTCCTTGTTTCTTCAATTTCGACCTCTGAGCGGAGGTGCTTAGTATGAGCACCATTTTTTCTTTCCAGAATGTTCTGTTCCACATTAAGTTAAAGGAGACATTTTAAAGCATAACCATATTGTAAAGTCCAGCGTTCATAACTTTACCACTAGACTACTCCAATGCACTTCATTCGAGTATCACATGTTTCAACTTATATAAACTTGAGGTCATCCAAAGCTCTGCTGCTCGTATCCTAACTTGCACCAAGTCCTAATCACCGATTACCTCTGTTTTCTCTGATTTCCATTGGATCCTAGTCAAGCAATGCCATGGTTTTAAATTTCTATCCTTGTTTTCAAACATGGTCTTACCTGGTCTAATCTGCACAAATTGGGTGTCACACTCCTGACCTACCAAATGATTTGAATGCACAGCTGGCTCTGTAAACTTTGCATGTGCAAACCCTGGCCTGACTCTGGTCCCGCCCCCACGAAAATAGGATGTGTCATGTTTGGTGGCAGAACTTCAGATTTCCGGGCTGTTCTGCCATTTTCACCATGATGATGAGGCTCTACGTTGTGGCAAAAAGTCAGCCCTTGATTTTTAGTTTAGAAACCTTTAAAGTGACATACCTTTTTTGGCCACTTTAGTGTAAAATTTCACCACAATACTTATGTGTTAAAATTGTTCAGTGGGATTAATTGGGTCCTATTACTCTTTTTTCCCATAAAAAACACTTTAAGGCAGAATTTACATCACATTCATTAGTATAATATGGTTATAACTGGAAAAATAGGTAGAAATCAATTACATTAAATTTCCTTTTAGCACTTCAAATTTCTGGTTGGATTTTGCACTGGCAGAAGTGCCCACAAATTTTAGGTTAATTATATTAAAATCACTCTTTGATCTTGAAGTGTGGATGTTTATACAATTCCCCAGCACTACATTTACCAATCACTCACCTGCTCACATAAGAGAGTATATGGATATTATTCCTGAACCTATTTATTCTTGCTTCCCCTCCCTACCCCACCTTTTGTCGTCACTTAGTTTGTAAGGAGGTTTTTTTCAAAAGTGCTGGCCCATCTACTGTTTTAACAAATCCACGGGAACAATGGATTTCCCCAGTAGGAACTCTTCCCCTACCTCCCTGGTTTGTGCTTTTTGAAGAGGAGGAGGAGCAACAGAGAGATGATGTTCCAGTGAAGCTGTATCAGAGGCAGGCTGTGCCTTCCTGTCAGTACCCCCCCCCACCAACATTTATGGGCAAGAGGGCATTTCCCTGGCAATCACTAGGCAGAACTGATTGCACAGGCTCCAGCCCAGCAGAGCTTTGCCATCTGCTGCAAGAACAGCTTCAACTAACATGTACTATTACACTGATACTCCCAGTCAAACTAATAGTCATCTGAGCTCTCAATTCCTCTTCCATAGCCTTCCCTTCAGGCGTAGTACAATGTTGTCAAATGGACATCACCTCCACTTCATCAATCATCAAACATGGGATTGTAGTTTTGCCAGTTGCTCTGTCACTTGACCATAGCCTCCATATTTATTATGGCAGCCACTGATTTTTGGCAGGCTTTTGTTGTCCAAACAGGCTTTGTAGAGACTAAAATGTATATATTTATATCAAATATTAGTAGCCTTTGTAAAGGTTATAATTCGATTTCTTTGCCTTTAAATTGACCCATTGTTTCTTGTAAACTGCACGATATCCCCAACCTCAGCCCCCCCACCCCCCAGCACAATACACCTAAATGCCCAGAACCATATAGGCAAGCCTTCAGCCACCCAATACAGGCCGGGAGCTCATTTTCACATTGTAGATAAAATTGGCCTTGCACAATTAAACAGGGTCAACACACTAATGGTTAGAGAGGTGTTAGCAGTACACAGACCGATCAATACCCTGAGATTCAATAACAATTATCCACTCAACTCCCAAATATTAATGGTATGCTTGCAGCCACATGTAAAAATGTGTACCGATTTGTAGAGAATCAGCTTGTTCAACTCACTATGTAACGTGTTCCTGAGCAGTAATTTCCTCCAAATGGCCATCAACATTTTGAGTAACTATTCCATAACCTGACTTTTAGCTAAGCACATTGAAAGGTTTCTTCCATAATTGATATAAGGTATCCTGATAGCCTCAAATCGTTAATTAAGTTAATTAACTGCAAGAGGAAATTGTGCATTAGGATGATAAAACATTGCCAGTTCCCAGAATGAGTCACAGGACAGATGTTTTGCCAGACCCATGCATTACCAAAAAAAGGGAGAGTGCAGATGTGCTTTTGGATCCCACAAATGGAGCAGATGGACTTGGCTATCTAAATATCAGCAGTTTAATAGTGAACTACAGAAAACAGCTGGGAATTAGTGGGACAGCAATTTAGAAATAAATAGTTAAATATTTTTACACAGTTTATTTACAGTTTTGTACACAAGTTCTAAATATTTAAACATGGCTGAGAATTATTTACCTAGCAAATGTTGGCACACAGGGAATCTTTGCAAGTATATGTTTGTTAGCTGCCTATATGATAAAACTATGACAGATGTATCATCAACCTTCTAAATGCTCCTCACATTATGTGATCTTAATTCTGCCAATTATATGTAGTGAGGTGAATAAAACTTTGGCCCCAATATTAACAGGGAGATGTGGGTTGGAGGGGGAATGAGGTAGTGGGCAAAAGACCCAAAAGGGTCAGAGACATGGAGGCCCTGCTGATCTTAATGGCATGGCCGTGCCAAGTGTTTTTTAATTTGTTCTTGGGATGCGGTGTCATGCCAGCATTTATTACCCTTCCCTAATTACCTTTGTTCAGAGGGCATTTTTTAAGAGTCAACCACATTGCTGTGGGTCTGGAGTCACATCTAGGCCAGGCCAGGTAAGGACAGCAGATTTCCTTCCTTAAAAGACATTAGTGAACCAGATGGGTTTTCACAACAATCGATAATGGTTTCATGGGGCTGCATCTTCCGGGTGGTGAGCGGGGGCAGGGCCCACTTGCCAATGCATAAAATGACACGCGGTGATGTCGGGCATGTGTCCCAACGTCACCTCGCGTCATTTACATTTTCAGGTCGACGGGCGCGAAGCTGAGTCGGCTGTGCACCCATTGACCTGTCAATGGCCACATAAGGCCATTAATAAAGTAATTGAACTAATCAATGGACCTGCCCATCCAACCTTAAGGTTGGCAGGCAGGCTGGGAGCCCAGGTGGGCTTCTGAAAAAACATGAAATCTCATCCACGGGCGGGATGAGGTTTCATGAGGGATTTAAAAATGTCAGAATATTTTAAAATAAAAGTTGTGGACATGTCCCAACTCATGTGACAGTGTCACATAAGCAGACATGTCAGTAAAATTTTTTCTATTTTTTAAACTGGTTTTCACATTTGAGCCGATCTCCCTGAGGCAGCACTTTGCCTCAGGGAGATCTGTGCGCTCTTCTGCGTGCATGCATGGAAGAGTGCACAGACCCGCTCAGGGAATCCCCTCCCACCTGCACAGGTGCTCAGGGAATCTCCTCCCACCCACTTCTGGATGGACGTCATGTTGGGCGGGTCTTAATTGGCCTGCCCACGTAAAATGGCGGCGCAGCCCCGATTAGGGGCGCCAATCGGGAACCCCACCCCCCGCTCACGCCCACTCCTGCACAACCCCACTGAAGGGGGGAAGATCCTGCCCATGGTTATCATTAGACTTTTAATCCCAGATATTTATTGAATTCAAATTCCACCATCTGCCGTGGTGGGGTTCAAATCTGGATCCCCAGAGCATTACCCTGGGTCTCTGGGTTACCAGTCCAGTGACTATACCACTAAGCCACTGCCTCTCCCTTCTGCAGACCCCTGCCTGATAATTCCTAAATTGATAGCCAGTCCAGCAGGCAGGATTGGAAAAAGCAACAGGAGGCTCCAGACAAGACCCCATGGAGATAGTGCCCAACAGTGAGTATAAGATAGTAGCTCCTGATCACCATTGGGATAGGTAATGAGGCCAGAGGGGAGAGAACTCAATGTGGCTAATACTGGGCCATCAGGAGAGAGAAAAAAACAATCAAGTGCCAAGTGGAAGCAGTGGAAGAGAACATCCGGGCCGTGAACTGGGCTACAGAGGCTGAATTCTTCCATGCGAAGATGGTGGGGGTTGGGGAGGGGGGTAACACTCCCCACCAGCTCTATTTTAAAAAATCATCAACTTCTTACAGGTTGCTTGCTGGTTGATTTCTCCTAGCTATTGGTACATTTCTACAAGTGTTTAGTACTTTCCACAGCTCTTTCAAGTTGCAATAGGCTGCAGGGAGCAGTGTGGCAGGTGCTGAAGGACTTTTCCTGACTTCAAAGCTTCTGCACAAACCACTTGCTCCTCAGTCAGGACCTTCCAAACCTGTGACCTCTACCACCTAGAAGGACAAGGGAAGCAGATGCATGGGAACACCACCACCTGGAAGTTCTCCTCCAAGCCACTCACCATCCTGACTTTGAGCTATATTGCCGTTCCTTTACTGTTGCTGGGTCAAAATCCTGGAACTCCCTCCTTAACAGCACCGTGGGTATACCTACAACACATGGACTGCAGCGGTTCAACAAGGCAGCTCACCACTGCCTATTGAAGTGCAACTCGGGACGGGCAATAAGTGCTGGCCCAGCCAACAAAGCCCACATCCCGCGAATGAATTAAAAAAAAACAGAGATGCAGTAGTAGGCATTCCTCTTGGAATGCAACATGACTGGGAGTAAAAAGCTGCTGGAAGATGGAGGAGGAGGTGGGGAAAAGGGCCGTCAGTAGGAGGTTATAGCAGCCCAGGTTTTTCAAGGAGCAATTCTGTTACCCCAAACCTCAATGAGGATTGTGTGCCTTTGCCTGTCCACATGCTCCAATTCAGTTATACCCCTATGGTTGCAGCATGGCTGCTGGAAGGCTAATTTTCATTGGAGGAGACTGCATTTGGTTTTGGAGGATGACCTAGAGTAGAGCTGGCCCCAGAAAGCCAGGTTGCAACCTGCACCATCTTGCTTTGGATGGCAGCGGTCTGGGCTGGCTGACACACATTAAGGGCACTGTCGCAGTGGCAGGGGTAGGAGGATGAATGCTGTCTTTTTGGAGAGGGCAGCAGCTTCATGCTCAATGGAGCCACCATCACTCCCCAGCATGGTGTCTCAGCAATCCTAGTTTCGATCTGATTGGCCCGTGTACAGCTCACCTGAGACTGATAGCACAGGGACCAATCAGATACTAATAAGATACAACAGTTTGTACATATTGGCTGCCATCTTCTGTTTTCTTGGACGGTTTCCCCTGAAAGTTAGTCCTTTTTTCATTCATTCGTGGGACGTGGTCGTCGCTAGCTAAGCAAGCATTTATTGCTCATCTATAATTGCCCTTCGGAAGTGGTGGTGAGCTGCTTTCTTGAACCACTGCAGTCCATGTGTTGTAGGAACACCAACAAAGCTGTTAGGAAGAAAGTTCCAGGATTTTGACCCAGCAACAGTGAAGGAACAGTGATATATTTCCAAGTCAGGATGGTGTGTGGCTTGGAGGGGAACTTTCAGGTGGTGGTGTTCCCATGCATCTGCTTCCCTTGTCCTTCTAGGTAGTCGAGGTTACAGGTTTGGAAGGTGCTGTTGAAGGAGCCGTGGTGAGTTGCTGCAGTGCATCTCGTAGATGGCACATCCTGCTGCCACTGTGTGTGTCAGTGGTACAGGGACTGAATGCTTAATGTGATGGATGGGGTGCCAATCAAGCAGGCTGCTAGGTCGTGGATGGTGTCAAGCTTCTTGAGTGTTGTTGGAGCTGCACTCATCCAGGCAAGTGGAGAGTATTCCATCACACTCCTGACATGTACTTTGTAGATGGTGGACAGGCTTTGGGAGTCAGGAGGTGAGTTACTCACTGCAGAATTCCCAGCCTTTGACCTGTTCTTGTAGCCATAGTATTTATATGGCTGGTCCAGTTCAGTTTCTGGTCAATGGTAACCCCCAGGATGTTGATAGTGGGGGATTCAGTGATGGCAATGCCATTGAATGTCAAGGGAGATGATTAGATTCTTTCTTGTTAGAAATGGTCATTGCCTGGCACTTGTCTGGCATGAATGTTACTTGCCACTTATGAGGCCAAGCCTGGGTATTGTCCATGTCTTGTTGCGTATGGACAAGGACTGCCTCAGTATTTGAGGCATTGTGAACGGTGCTGAACATTGTGCAATCATCCGTGAAGATCCCCACTTCTGACCTTACGATGGAAGGAAGGTCATTGATGAAGCAGCTGAAGATGATTGGGCCTAGGGCACTACCTTGAGGAACTCCTGCTCCGATGTCCTGGAACTGAGATGATTGACCTCCATCCACCACAACCATTTTCCTTCATGCTAGGTATGACCCCAACCATTAGAGACTTTTCCCCTTGATTCCCATTGACTCCAGTTTTGCTAGGGTTCTTTGATGCCACACTCAGTCAAAAGCTGCCCTGATGTCAAGGGCAGTCACTCTCACCTCACCTCTGGAGTTCAGCTCTCTTGTACATGTTTGGACCAAGGCTGTCTTTTGGATAAGATGTTAAGCTGAGTGGCCCTGACGGAACCCAAAGTGGGCATCAATGAGCAGGTTATTGCTGAGTAAATGCCGCTTGATAGCACTGTCGCTGACACCTTCCACCACTTTGCTGATGATCAAGAGTAGACTGATGGGGCAGTAATTGGCTGGGTTGGATTTGTCCTACTTTTTGTGTACAGGGCATATCTGGGCAATTTTTCACATTGCTGGGCAGTGTTGTAGCTGTACTGGACCAGCTTGGCTAGGGGCGTGGCTGGTTCTGGAGCACAAGTCTTTGGTACTATTACTGGAATGTTGAGGGCCCATAGCCTTTGCAGTGTCCAGTGTCTTCAGCTGTTTCTTGATATCACTGAGTGAATTGAAATGGCAGAAGACTGGCATCTGTGATGCTGGGGAACTCAGGAGGAGGCTGAGATGGGCCATCCACTTGGCACTTCTGGCTGAAGATAGTTGCCAATGCTTCAGCCTTACTGCTTATGTCAGCTATAGCTCAGTGGGTAACACTCATGCCTCCGAGTCACAAGGTTCAAGTCCCCCTCCAAGAGCTGAGCACAACAATTTAGGCTGACACTTCAGTGTAGTAGTGAGGAAGTGCTGAACTTTTGGAGGTGCTGTCTTTTGGATAAGATGTTAAACTGAGTCCCCATCTGCCTGATTGGGTGGATGTAAAAGATCCCATGGCACTATTTTGAAGAGAGCTATCCCCAGTGCCTTGGCCAATATTTATCCATCAATCAACATATAATAAAAAGGTTATCTGGTCATTATCACATTGCTCTTTTGTGGTAATTTGCTGAGTACATGTTGGATGCTGCATTTCCTACATTACCTCAATGACTACACTTCAAAATTACATCTTTGGCTGTAAAGTGCTTTGAGATGCCGGTAGCGCTATATAAGTATGTCTTTCTTTTTTTCTGATTGCTGAAACCTCAGAGAAGGCCATTCACATCTTTTTCTCTTTACATTGACTGTTATATTGCTCCATGCTGTCTGTGCTATACAGAGTCGGCTGATACTTTTAATCCATCTGTTTAGTATTGAGCCCTCCTCCGTAGGCCTACAGTGCTCCTTCAGTCTTGCTTCAGTCATCATGCGCTGATCCTAAAAAGGCAGCTGGATTAACAAAGATTTTCTGATAACACATGAATTTTCAACAATTTTGATCCAATTCCTTGTGGGCAACAGTCCAACGCAAAAAATCACTTGTAAGCTATCAGATATAACAAAAAGAAATCAAATAAAAACTCAGAATTTTGCACTCTGAAGTGATATAATGTCAACATGATGTGGGGGAATATACTGACCAGATTGAAAAAGAATCGAGGAACTTTAAAATTAGATTTAATTGATAATTTCTATGTTTGTTGCCTTTCCTGCACAAATATACAATTATCTTTTTTGAGTGAAAGAAAGGATGCTCACTCCCCCATTAAAAACTTTCAAGATGTTAGTAAAGCTGCAGAACAATGACATAATCAGCGCTTTTCCTCCTGACGGCATATTTCTCTCAAGTGTTTCTGAAGAAAGCATCATAGCAAACCTACTGGCTTTACAATCTCACAGGGCAATTGGACAATGAAGCATGAGTTGGGGAGCTGTTAGAAACTGTTCACTAAAATGGCAACAATCCCGCTTGAAACATTCACTGTAGGCATAAGATTATAACCTGGGTCATTTTTTGGATAGCAGATTGAACTTGCCTGCTTCAGAGAGTCAGCCACAATTTAACATAATAGCACCTCAGTGTTGCTTAGTTAAGAGTGAATTACCTTCACTGTCAAATAGTTTTGTTTTAATATCATTTTAGTTTTTAATTCTAATTCTCTGAAGTGTAGAGAGAGTCATTGATACAATGAACCTTTCAGATTTTAGTCCCAAGCACATCCGCAACAAATCCCTTTGCATTCCAATTTAGTAGTTACTCTTGTTGGACAGAATATAAAAGAGGCAAAAACTTTTTATTTAATTCTTATGGCCCAATTTTCAGTAAGTATATAGTGTATGATTGGCATAAGTACTTTTTGGAACACAGGAGGCTCATGAGGAGAGTTGAAGGATTGGCATTCAAGTGGCTATCAAGTTGTACAATGGAAATATCTATCAATAAGTCTGACATGCTGTACAGATGTGCGATTTGCATGCCGATGACACTACATGACTGACATATCCACCGACACTCGCTAAGAGTTTGGAAACTTGCTGGAAATTATTTAGTGCTGCGTCTTAGGTGATAAAAGGACAATTCAGCACCACTTCATAAATATTTCTCAATAATACACCCTGAGTCGGTTCCTAAGGATCAGAACACCACTACAGAGACTGGGATGTTGCACAGATCTTGTGATTACTATTAAACTACTGTGGATTTTTCTCATTTCCCAATTACTTCATTGAACCAACATCGAGTAAGTTCAGGCACATGTTGTCAAGCTGTCGAACCTTTGTGACCAGAGAATAATAAAATGGTGGGCAGCTACAAGTAAAACAAGGGAAAATATTTAAGCTGGAAAATTGTACAAATAGATTGTATTGCAATTGCAAGCAAAAATGATCTCATTTTATTGGTACTGGTGTTATTTTTCTGTGACCAAAGAAAATTACTGCGGATGCTGGGAATCTGAAATAAAAACAGAACATTCTGGAAAACACTCAGCAGGTTGGCCAGCGAGAGAGAAAAACAGACCTAATGTTTCAGGTCAACAGTCCTGTGTATTTTTCTTAAATCATTCCATTCCTTTCTCATTTATCCTCACACAGGAATGTGGCCTATTAACATTTAACAGCAGATCGTAATGATAAAATGCTAATTGTCACTAATCCCTTACACAGAGGGTTGGTCATCCTGGAATCTCAATGAGTGACGGTAGGCATGGGTTTTCTGGATGTGGATGTAGCCTAGCCAGTGAAGCTCTCTCCTGGCTCAACAGCATTCCTGACAGCTGTTGGCATCTACAATTGGTCCCACTCCTGTATCTTGTCTCCTGCCCCTCCTGGGACTTACCTATGAACACCTGCCAGTGAGGTAAGCAGCCCTCAAAATTAAATTCTCCTGAAGGAGAAACTGCTTGTGGAGGTGGGTCAGGCACCTTTTGCTCACCTGGAATATTTAGATAAGGCCTTAGGCCTTATCGGAGTACGTTGGACCTCTCTGTTTAGCCGTGTGTGCTGCTCGTACAGTGCCATGTCTGGGCCACAGAATAATTTCTACTCCACTTTCTTCTTTATCTTAAAATGTCTGTTAAAAGAGCATAGGAATGCCATAGAAATATGTTACATGTACATTACCAGTAGTAATTTCTAGATATATTAGTCTTCCTCTATGTTTAATCTCAAATTATATATATTTGTTGTTCCTGTTACTCTATTTGGTGATGGACTTGATCTTAAATCCTCTTCTCTATTGATCTCTGACCTCTTGAATGGAAAAGATGATACCTTTGGTTCCAACTCTCTGGCTGTTTTATCATAGATTTCATTGCTGGGAGACTGTCACAATGATACTTCTGTTTTAAGCTTCTGTTGCCTGTCTTTACCAGTCTGAAGTATTTGTTTTAGTAGTTCTTCCTTGATACTTGGCTTTTATTTCCCCATGAGTAGCAGTACTCTATAAAGAGGTACAATAGTAAACTCTCATACCCAGCTTCCCCATTTTCCTTGACTTCGTGAGATTCTTTACAATCTGCATTGACTTCTTCATTAGTTCATTCAACTGTGGGTAATTTGGACTTCAAGTTGTGTGAATGAAATCCCATTCCTTGACAAATTAACTGAATGCAGCACTTGGAAACACTGCTTCGTTGTCACCAAAGATTGTATTATGCATTCTATGCTTGGCTAAAGCATCTTATACTCAATTTGTCACCATTCTGTGAATGTTGTTATGTACCATTCACCACACTGGGTAAACTGTGATATTTTTCTTACAATAGAGACTTTTTTTATTCATTCATGGGATGTGCCCGTCGCTAGCTGTGCCAGCATTTATTGCCCAACACTAATTGCCCTTGAGAAGGTGATAGTGAGTTGCCTTCTTGAATTGTGGCAATCCATTTGGTATAGGTATACCCACAGTGCTGTTAGGGAGGAAGTTCCAGGATTTTGACCCAGCGACAGTGAAGGAACTGCGATATATTTCCAAGTCAGGATGATGAGTGGCTTGGAGGGGAACTTCCAGGTGGTGGCGTTCCCATGTGTCTGCTGCCCTTGACATTCCATATGGTAGTAGTCATGGGTTTGGAAGATGCTGTCTAAGGAGGCTTGGTGAATTCCTGCAGTGCATCTTGTAGACAGTACACACTGTTGTCACTGTGTGTTGGTGGTAGAGGGAGTGCATGTTTGTGGATAGGGTGCCAATCAAATGGGTTGATTGTCCTGGATGGTGTCAAGCTTCTTGAGTGTTGTTGGAGCTGCACTCATCCAGGCAAGCTGAGGGTATTCCATCACACTCCTGACTTGTGCCTTGTAGATGGTGGACAGGCTTTGGGGAATCAGGAGGTGAGTTCTCGCCACAGGGTTCCTAGCCTCTGACCTGCTCTTATAGCCACAGTATTTATATGGCTAGTCCAACTGAGTTTCTGGTCAATGGTAAACCCCAGGATGTTGATCGTGGAGGACTCAGCGATGGTAATGCCATTGAATGTCAAGGGGCGAAGGTTGGATTCTTTCTTGCTGGAGATGGTCTTCGCCTGGCACTTGTGTGGCATGAATGTTACTTGCCACTTGTCAGCTCAAGTCCTTAGACAGCACCTTCCCAACCATTGTCCAGGTCTTGCTGAATTTAGACATCGGCTGCTTCAGTATCTGAGTGTCAAGAATGATGCTGAACATTGTGCAATCATCAGCGAATATCCCCACTTCTAATCTTATGATGGAAGGAAGGTCATTGATGAAGCAGCTGAAGATGATTGGGCCTAGGGCACTATCCAGAGGAACTCCTGCAGTGATGTCCTGGAGCTGAGATGACTGACCTCCAACAACCACACCATCGTCCTTTGTGCTAGGTATGACTCCAACCAGTGGTGAGTTTACCCCCTGATTCCCATTGACTCCAGTTTTGTTAGAGTTGCTTGATGCCATACTCCGTCAAATGCTGCCTTGATGTCAAGGGTAGTCACTATCACCTCACCTCTTGAGGTCAGCTCCTTTGTCCATGTTTGAATGGACAATGCTGTAATGAGGTCAGGAGTTGAGTGGCCCTGGCGGAACCCAAACTGAGTGTCAGTGAGCAGATTATTGCTAAGCAAGTGCCGCTTGATAGCACTGTTCATGACCCCTTCCACCATTTTACTGATGATCGATAGTAGACTTCTGGGGCGGTAATTGGCTGGGTTGGATTTGTCCTGCTTTTTGTGTACAAGACATATCTGGGCAATTTTCCACATTGCTGGGTAGATGCCAGTGTTGTAGCTCTACTGGAACAACCTGGCTAGAGGCACAGCAAATTTTGGAGCAGAAGTCTTCAGTACTATTCCTGGAATATTGTCAGGGCCCATAGCCTTTGCTGTATTTATTGCCTTCAGCCATCTCTTGATATCACATGGAGTGAATTGAATTGGCTGAAGACTGGCATCTGTGATGCTGGGGAACTCTGGAAGAGGCCAAGATGGATCATCTACTCGGCACTTCTAGTTGAAAATTGTTGCAAATGCTTCAGCCTTATCTTTTGCACTGATGTGCTTGGGCTCCCCCATCATTGAGGATGGGGATATTTGTGGAGCCTCCTTCCCTAGTGAGTTGTTTAATTGTCCACCACCATTCATGACCAGATGTGGCAGGAATGCAGAGCTTAGATCTGATCCATTGGCTGTAGGATCGCTTCGTTCTGTCTATCACTTACTGCTTATGCTGTTTGGCATGAAAATAGTCCAATGTTATGGCTTCACCAGGTTGAAACCTCATTTTTAGGTATGCCTGGTGCTGCTCCAGGCATGCCCTCCTGTGAGTTTCATTGAACTAGGGTTAATCCCCCGGCTTGGTGATAATGGTAGAGTGGGGGATATGCCAGGCCATGAGGTTACAGATTGTGGTTGAGTACAATTCTGCTGCTGCTGATGGCCATGGTGCCTCATGGTTGCCCAGTCTTGAGTTGCTAGACCTGTTTGAAACCCATCCCATTTAGCAATGTGGTAGTGCCACACAACACGATGGAGGGTAACCTCAAAGTGAAGATGGGACTTTGTCTCCACAAGGACCGTGTGGTGGTCACTCCTACCAACACTGTCATAGACAGCTGGATCTGTGGCAGGCAGGTTGGTGAAGATGAGGTCATGTATGTTTGCCCTCTTGTTGGTTCCTTCACCAGCTGCTGCAGACCCAGTCTAGCACCTATGTCGTTAGGACTTGGCCAGTACGGTCCTCCACCCAAAGTATATTCTGCACCCTTGCCACCCTCAGTGCTTCCTCCAAGTGGCATTCAACATGGAGGAGCACTGATTCATCAGCTGGGACGGGGGGAAGGGGGGTGCGGGGACAGCACGGTACGTGGTAATCAGCAGGAGGTTTCCTTGCCCATGTTTGACCCAATGCCATGAGACTTCATGGGTGTTTGGAGTCGATGTTGAGAACTCCCAAGGCAACTTCCTCTCGACTGTATATCACCTCTGCTGGGCCTGTCCTGTCGGTGGGGCAGGATATACCTAGGGATGGTGATGGTGGTGTCTGGGACATTGTCTGTTAAGTATGTCTCCGTGAGCATGACTATGTTAGGCTGTTGCTTGACTAGTTTGTGAGACAGCTGTCCTGATTTTGGCACAGGCACCAGATTTTAGTAAGGAAGACCTTACAGGGTGGAAAGGGCTGAGTTTGCCATTGTCGTTTCCGGTACCTAGATCGATGCTGGGTGGTCCTTCCGGTTACATTCCTTTTGGACTTTTTTTAAGCAGATTGATACAACTGAGTGGCTTGCTTGGTCATTTCAGAGGTAGTTAAGAGTCAACCACACTGCTGTGGGTCTGGAGTCACATGTAGGCCAGACCAGATGAGGATGGCAGATTTCCTTCCCTAAAGGACATTAGACTATTGGGTGATTCAAGAGAGATGTTTAAAATTATGAAGGGACAGAATAGGGTGGATATAAAATGGCTGCTTACAATGATTATAGAGTCTTAACAAAAAGGTATAGGCACAAGATTAAATATGAAAACCTTAGGACAGAGAGGAGGAAAAGCTCTTTTACATAAATTTTTTGTTAGGCTGTAGAACACACTATTGGAATTGCTGATGATTCGATAAGTGGTTGAAGGAAAAGAGGATAAAGGAATAAGGGACCAAGGTGTGCACAGGTGTTTAGGATTACTGCTTGTGTGGAGGGTAACCACCAACTTGAACTGACTGTCATATTTTTGTGTTTAATTTCTATATAATTTCTATATTTTTCTGTTTCATTTCTATATTTTTCTGTGTTTAATTTCTATATAATTAGATGTCACTATCACCAGAACAAATTTGGCAACCATCTTTTCATTTTTCTGCTTTAGCTTGAATATGAACATTTAAAGTTCTGCTGATAAAGTCAGTGCCGTTTCAGTGGTTCTGCTTTTATGGCGTGGCCTATATTTTAAATAAGAACGTTTTGCTAGTCCGTGACTAATGTCCGGATTTATTCTGGGCCAATACATGACCTTTTTGTTAAAGTCTTCTTTATGTCTATAAGTTTCTCATGAAAAATTTTGAACAGTTCTTGGCACATACTTTTTCACGTTGCAGTGTTCGGTGAGTTATTTCATCTTTCATCATAAACATCTCCCTCTAAGCTCTAATATGCGTATATAAGGAAAGAAATCTGTTTTTTCCTGCAATAAATGTTCCATTACTTGTGCTGTGCATCCCAAAGACATCATCCCTTTATGTCCCTATTCTGATTCATTTCTTTTTCTACTCACATACCAGAATAGCCATAATAACTATATCAGTGTAAGCTCAAATAACCTGCTTTGTTTTTCCATAGGCTTTAACATGATGACCCACTGCGTCAGTGATGGTCATGAATTTGCCCAGTCTTATACTACGCAACCTTATCATTTTTAATTCACAAAAACAAAAAACAAATTATTCAAAGTCTTCACAATTAGAGCAATCAGTAATGCATTTGGTCACGTGTCCTGGCTTTGCTAGCATTCCTAATTGCCCAATATCCAATGATAAAGGGAAAAACAACTAGATGCATTATAAATGAATATAGTATTACAGAGTTAACTGTGAATAATGAGAACTGAATTGATTGTCTTATTAATTCAGATTTAACAAATAGGAGTCTTGGCAGGCTACTTACATGTTCTTTGCTAATAGTTAACCCTGAACTTTAACTTTGACTACCAACTTAACTTAATGGCTGGGACATTGACATTGATTGATTAGTCTTAATTTAAGGATGGTATCATCCTAGATTTGCACTAAGTGTGGTAGCAGGCGGGGAAAAAAACATTTTACCCACCAGCCGCAATGGCAGGTTTTCGCGCAGTATCATCCCATTCCTGGTGCATTAACAATGCATTCCCAGAAAGCATGCCAGATTGTTGAAGGGACAGCCTCTGATTGGCCCATCCCACCATCACCTTAGGCCTCCAGTAATCCGGATGCCATATTTAAAGGGCGCCCCTGCGCATAGCTATTGGAAGCTGCTGCAAAGTCATGGCTGCCAAAGGGAGGAAACATGCAGCCCCCAAATTTAGTGATGCACCCTTGGGCGCCAAATGGATGCAGTGGAGACCCGCCATAAAGTCCTCTATACCCGGTCTGAAGAAGACCAGCAAGCAAGGTCACCAATCCAGCATGGGAGGTGGTAGCAGCAGTGGTCAGCACCAAAGCCCTGCAAAAGAGGACAGCCACCTGGTGCCGAAAGACGATGAATGATCTCTTCCGTTCCACTAGGGTAAGTCACTCTTCTCATCACTCTCAGCTCATACACTCACAAACCCATCACACATTCACAGGGCCCTCACTCACTGCCAGTTCAAGGGACATCACCATTCACTCTCTCACACAGACCTTCATCTGCCCTGAAGATTGTGTCCTCATCCTGTCCATGGCACCACTCACCACCCACACATGCCAGGCATCCTTCTCATCTTTACCTGGAAAAACTCAGCAGGTCTGGCAGCATCGGCGGAGAAGAAGAGTTGACATTTTGAGTCCTCATGACCCTTCAGCAGAACTGTTCTAGCAGTTCTGCTGAAGGGTCATGAGGACTCGAAACATCAACTCTTTTCTTCTCCGCTGATGCTGCCAGACCTGCTGAGTTTTTCCAGGTAATTCTGTTTTTGTTTTGGATTTCCAGCATCCGCAGTTTTTTGTTTTTATCCTTCTCATCTTGCCTGGCAGGCACCCTGCTTACACTCTCTCCATCTATATTCATGGAGGATAAGCTGGCACACAACAAAAAGGAGGTAGCAGACTAGTGGAGGAATGCCTAACATCAGGGTCCTCACAGACTTTGAAAATAGAGTCATCCAGCTGACCGGCAAGGACCTGGACTGTTCCTGTACTGACGGTGAGGTCGGCAATGCTCAACAAATGAGGATCCAGCAGTGCAACACCCATCAGACAACCACACTGTGAGTCAGTTCCCCTCTTCTGCAGTCCCTGCCATGCACTAATTACCTCTCCTTGCTTTTGCAGGCACATCTGGGAAGGAGCTGAGGGGGTCCATGAGTCAGGTCCTCGACTCAAGCCCTGAAGACACCTCGGAAAAAGAATCTGATGACACCCTCATTAATGACCCATCACAGTGCTCACCCACACCCTCCACCAGCGCAGAGACGCACACACCTCGGTGGGACCTAGTTCAAGAGTAGCCTCTGGGTCACGATCTTGTGAGCATATTGCACTGTCTGATCCACAGCAGGCTGTGGCAGGGACTACCCAAGTTCCGGCACTCAGAGTACTGCTGGAGGCCAGAACTCTGTTGAGTCTGAGTCAGATGAGGAGCCCTAAGCTGGAAATCTGAAATAAAAACAGAAAATGCGGGAAAAACTAAGCAAGTCTGGCAGCATCTGTGGAGAAAGAAACAGAGTTAACGTTTCAAGTCCGTATGACTCTTTTTCAGTGCAGTTGATGGCACTCCTCACCTGTGGAAAACCTGAGATCTGCACAAATCCCAGCACTTTTGCTTCCTGGTTTTTATAATCCCAAGTGAAATGCACAAAATTCTGTGCCTTCGCGAAGATGGCGTCTGTGACCTCATGGATATGCTTGTGCATGGAAGCTTGTGAGTTCCTGTACAGGTCACCTGTGGAGCCCAGGAAGGAACAAACCACTGGTGTAAAAATTGAGCAATGCTGTCACTTTCATGGCCACCAGCAGTGAACGTCGTCTATGTACCAGTGGCACCAAATCCTGCAGCGGGTGGCTTATGTGATCAACCAGTTCCCTAGACATACGCAATCATCGGTGACACTGGTTCTCAGTCATCTGCAGGAATGAAAAGCGCTGTCCGTAAACCCTGGGTCCAGTGAGGCATCTACGAGTGATGGGTGCCCGGGGATCTTCAGCTATGTGTGCAGCAGGCCCTGCCGCCCCTTCATCTTGAAGGAGGTGCTCCTCCCTTTGCCGAGCTAAGTGCCTATGTCGCTCTCTTCTTCTTCTTCCCTGCTCCCTGTAAGCCATGAGCCATACTGCTAGATCACCAGGCTCCATGATCCTGATGTTCTCCTCCTGCAGGATCAAAGAGAGAAATATTTGGCTTAATATATGTGTCCTAAGGACCTCTCTTGGTAAAGCTTCAAGGCCCCTTCACACGTGCCGGAGAGTGCTGACCACCACTTGGATGGACAGTGTGCAGTGCACTTCTTGACTGTCCCAAACCCCACCCTCCTCCGCCCTATTCCATTGACCGATTGGCGGAAGCTTTGGCCATTGGACTGCATGCTGTGTTCTCAGCTCTGGCGCAGGCATTCTCCCAAACAGCACTGCAAGGCTGTGCTGTTAGCTTGAACATGACAGATAGTAGTTCAAACCTTAATAAAAATATTGCAAGGGGCTGTGAACGCCTCCACCAGTGACTGTATCATGGCCATGTTTTGCAAGGGGATTGTGCAGCTGCCCCCTAAAACACACATTAATTTGCAGTTTCCCCCCCAGGGGTGAAAAGTTCTGGAGCATTCGGTGGCACTTTCATGCTTTAACATTGCTTGAATGGGCAGAAATGCCTCAGAGCCTGACTCCAAGGATGCCAGTGGAGCTGCAGCTGAACGGTCTCAGCTGCGGAAGAATGCTCACCTTTGAAAAGCTTTTCCAAATGCATGGCCACTTCCCTCACCCTACCCCTTCCCCCACCCCATCATTCCCCCCCGCTCCCCGTCAGCATGTGCTTGTGTACTTCCTTCAGTATATGCTGCCTTGCCTGTGCCCCCAGTGAGTGTGCGGCGCCTTTTCTTTGATGTCCTATGGTTGATACTCATAGGCACTCACCTCTGGGTTCCCCTTGAAGTCCAGTTCACAATGTACACGCCTTTTAAAGACAGTTGTGAAGCACACCATTCATGGGTGGTAAATTTGACGTGGGGGGATGATTCCAGCGAGCAGGCCTTATAATTAGATGCAAAAGTAGGTTCCCAATATGCAGTGGTGAGAAACGCAGCCCTCCATTGATGGTGGAACGGACGATTGCAAACTGGTTTCAAAACAGCGTAAAACCAATTTTTGGCATTCTTGACATATATCCCCCCATCCTGCCTGCCATGGCGCCCGACACCAACAAGATAGGAAAATTCCGGCCTAACACCCTTGCTCGCTTTGCTCTTCTAGTGGATTCTATGATACCAGCAAACTTGCAGCTTCTACACATTTTTTCTGACTTTCACTTTGGACTACAGGAGGAATTTGGATGATAGGAGGGGTATAATGTTCTCCTTTTGTTGGATGTCCGCTTTCAAACAATGATCTGCATGACTCTCTCTCCTAACTTTGCTAGACATGTGAATGAACCTCATCACTTTACTACAACTCCAGTTAAATACTTCTCCTTATCACCTCAGTGTTTTTTTTAAAAAACTGATATTTTGACCAGTATTGAACTCGTTAAGTTTCATACCTGGTGTATCATGATCCATTTTCACTTTGTCTTGCTTTTCTCTTTCTTTGCTATTGAGGTCAAGTTTAAGTAAACTAAACCTTGTCCTATAGGAACGTGTTTAACCTGGTCAGGTAAGCAACCTGCTGTGAATTGTGGGATTATTCTGTAAGAGAAGGGAAAATTGTCGAGCTTGTGTCAAAGGATAACATGGGAATCAGTGCCGAGTTTGTGGTGAATTCTAACTTCTTGGGAATCAGTTCACCCGTCCTGGACTTGTCTCACCTTGATCTGCACTTCCCTGTTATCAGTCTTCACCACAACACAAGAGCAGCTTTTACAGCTTGACCTTGGACCTGTGATGAGGAACAAGATGGAGAACAACACCAACACCAACAGCACCATCAGCACCACCAGCAGCAGATACAGCTGCCTTCTCCTCAGCCACATGCCGTTCCACAGGGCAGAGGTGATGGACACCGTGATCCAGCTGGGAGGAGGCATGAGCCCCAGAAGGGGATCTCAAGGCAGAAAGTCAGCTCTTTGTTCCTCTCTTCTTAATATATAAATTCTATTGTTTCATATGTCTTTGAAACTGTATCTCCCTCATAACAAAAACTTTCATGTTGTCACTATATATTGTCAGTAACCCTTAGCAAAAATAAACACATTCCTTAGCCTTGCTTGTCTGGCTATTTGTAAACAGACTGAGATCCCTTTGAAATCCAAATCCCCCTTCATCTATCTAAAAATGCAAATTCCCTTCACACCTTACATGCTAAGCCAGCATCCATGTTTGCTCATTAACATGTCAAGCATCTAGCTTCTTTTGCTGAGTCAAAGTCTGCAGTCTATTTGACTCCAAATGTAATTAAATCACAAAACAAAAATAAAAATACCTGGAAAAACTCAACAAGTCTGGCAGCATCTGCAGAGAGGAACACAGTTAATGTTTTGAGTCTGTATGACTCTTCAACAGAACTAAGTAAAAATAGAAAAGAAGTGAAATATAAGCTGGTTTAAGGGTGGGGGCGGGGTGGGGGGGGGGGCGGCGGGGGTGGGGGGGGGGGGAGAGGTGGTGGGACAGGTAGAGCGACCCCCCACCCCCTTAAACCAGCTTATATTTCACCTCTTTTCTATTTTTACTTAGTTCTATTGAAGAGTCACACAGGCTCAAAACATTAACTGTGTTCCTCTCCGCAGATGCTGCCAGACCTGCTGAGTTTTTCCAGGTATTTTTATTTTTGTTTTGGATTTCCAGCATCTGCAGTTTTTTGCTTTTATCTTAGTAATTAAATCACACTCAGACACTTCCAACTACTTACCCCCATAAACTTACTTTACAATAAACCAGGAAAATATTATGAAAATTATCATACTCTCATGACACAACCTGTGTCCCAAATGTACCAACAACATGGAGTGACCCTCACATCTCCAGGAGACATCACTGCTCAGACTGGCAATCGGGGATACTGCTCATTTTATCAGTTTTGTCCTGGTCACTTAAGTCTTTATTCTCATACAAATGCTTCCAGCATCCTTGTCCTTAGTATTGGTTAGTTCCCAGCAGCTTGTGCACATTATTTGAATGAAGATCAACTCCCTGTTAAATTGATCCATTGTAAACTCCTCATGTAACACAGTATTGTCCAGTTACCTGTTTGCCTCCTGATCCTTCTAGATCTGTTCTGACTGTTCCATTTAGCAAGGCAGTAATACCACACAACATGATGGAGGTGGTCCTCATTGTGAAGATGGGGTTTTGTCTCCACGATGGTGATGGTCACTGAGACCCATACTCACATGAATCTGCAACAAGTAGATTTGTGAGGATGATCTCAAGTAGGTTTTTCCCTCCTGTTGTTTCTCTCAACACCTGCTGCCTAATCACTCTGACAGTTAAGTCCTTCAGGCCTTAGCTAGCTCAGTCAGCAATGGTGCTGCTATGGGCGTTAAAGTCCCATCTTCAGACTACATGATGTGCCCTTGTTCAGTGCTTCTTCAAATTGATATTCAAAATGGAGGAGTGCTGATTCATCAGCTGAGGGTGCTTAAGAAGCAGAGGCAGAAATGTTTAGATCTTAGGATTTTGGCAAATGAAAGTACTGATGCCAATATTTTGCCAAATTGGCCTGATAGGATGAGATTTATGGAGTCCAAAGTCAATGTTGAAGTCTTCCTAACGTATTATTGTGCCGCTCTCTCTGGACATAACCAGGGATTGTGGGGAAGGATTTCCGGAATAATTAGTGATTCAGTAAGTATGACTGTGTCAGACTGAGTGTGCCTTTGTCGTGTCCAAATCCGATACCTAGATTAATGTTGAGTGGTCCATCCAATGTTTTTCCTCTTGCAATTTTTGAAGGGGTTTTGATGGGCCATTCAGAGTAGATCTGGAGTCACACACAGATCTGATTGGATAAGGATGGCAGGTTTCCTTCCCTAAACACATTTGTAAACCTGTTGGCTTTTTACAACAACCAGATAAGTTCATGGGCACCATTACTGATGCAAAACTTTTTCCCTCAAGGTTTATTTAATTAACTGAATTCAAATCCAAAAAATGCCATGGGAGGTTTTGAACACACATCACAAGATTTTTAGTTCAATTTAGCCTCTGCATTATAAAATAAATCCATAGCCACAATATTACCATACCTGAGATTAAAGGAATGGAATCAGATTCCATTAAATTAAAGGATGCTACAGCTGGCATTTAAAAAAACACGAACAGTTTTTGTTCAAATTATAATGACACAGAAGTGGGAACACTGGACAACCCACCAACAGCTTTCAAGTCATCGATGATTGTTCAGCAAGTGCTGCTTGTGCAGTGTTGGGCTGGAGATTATTGGAATCCAGGATCCGAGGCCCAGTCTTCAGATGGTATCTGCAAAGTAGGATTGGAAAAACAACCACCTTGTAATGCATGGACTTATTAGAATGAATGTGATCTGCTGGACAATTTTCAGTTAATCAAGGGGGTCTGAGAGGAATTTTCCAGAAAGGTTATCTCCAAAATTTACCTTGGCTTTTAACCTATTTTTACGTCTTTCCAAGGAGAGAACACAGTCTCGGCCCAGGTACAATACACAGTCTGCATATAGAAATGTACAAAAAGATGGGCAAGTAAAAGCCTATTCAAGCTCTCAAAGCTTGTCACATCCAGCAGACAATATCAACTTGCGTGCTGCTGTCCCACTCCTAATGCTGTCTGCATTGCCATTTCAGGAAAAACACATGACAATTCCTTCCCTATTCCCTGAGGCTCCAGGAGAGCCACATTACAATCTAACCTAACCATTAACTCCCTGTAACTGGCAATGTTTTCCCAGGAATCTGTCACGTTTTCACTTAAATGACTTAAATGTAGTGACTCCACGCTCACAACACGCTGCCTACCTTTCTTCCAGAACATGACAACTCTGTGACAAGTCGACAAGTTCCACAATAAATGAATGTTGTAGTATAATGTGGGAAAATGTGGAGTTGTTCATTTTGGCAGGAAGAATAAAAAAAGCAGAATATTGCTTGAATGGAGAATGGCTGCAGAATTCCAGGTGCGGAGGGATCTAGGTATTCTAGTGCATGAGTCGCAACAAGTTAGTATGCAGGTACAGCAAGTAATTGAAAAGGCTAATGGAATGCTAACCTATATTACGAGAGAAATTGAACATAAAAGTAAGGATGTTATACTTCAGTTATATAGGGCATTGTTAAGACTGCACCTCGAATATTGTGCGCAGTTTTGGTCTCTTTATTTAAGGAAGGATGTAAATGTGTGGAGACAGTACACTGGAGGTTTACTAGATTGATACCTGGAATGAATGGGTTGTCTTATAAGGAAAGGTTAGACAGACTTGGCTTGTTTCCACTGGAGTTCAGAAGAGTGAGGGGTGACTTCATTGATGTATATAATATCCTGAATGCTCTTGACAAGGTGCACATGGAAAGGATGTCCCCTCTTGTGGGTGATTCCGGAACTAGAGAGCACTGTTTTAATATTAGGGGTTGCCCTTTAGGGACAGAGATGAGAATTTTTTTTTCTCTGAGGTTTGTGTGACTTTGGAACTCTCTGCCTCAGAAGGCAGTGGATGCGGGGTCACTGAATATTTTTAAGGTGGAGGGAAATAAATTCTTGTTAGGCAAGGGAATCAAAGGTTACCGGGGGTAGATGGGAATGTGGAATCCGAAATACAAACAGATCAGCCATGATCTTATTGAATGACAGAGCAGCCTTGAGGGGTTGAAAGGCCTACTTCTGCTCCTATTTCGCATGTTCATATGTTCTTGTATCCATCAGCAAGGCTGTCAAAACACAGATTGCCAGACGGTGAATGACAGAACACTGAAGTCCAGTCTTTAATTAATTATCTTCTTTTATTTGCAATGATACATATTACACGCCTACAGCAATAGTACTGTCCCAGCCTGCTCCTATGGGGAGAATTTTCTCCCTATGCCCACTGAGGAGCAGGCATGGGCGGGTACACAGCCGATCACCACCCGCCATCAGCTGCGCGTTGCCATTTTATGTGGGCGGGCCAATTAAGGCTCGCCCAGTGTGACGTGCGCCCGGAAGCGCTGAATGCTCACTGTGCAGGCGGGGGGGAGGAGAGAGAGTCAGGGCCCTGTTAATCATTTCAATTGCTATTTAAATGGCCTTAATAGGCCTTTGACAATTTGGCGGGTGCGTAGCTGACTCCGCTGCGTGCTCACCAAACTGAAGATCGGAATAACATGCAGTGACGTTGGAACGCAGGCCCACTGTCACCGCGCATCATTTTACACGTTGGCAAGTGGGGCCCGCCCCCCCACCCCACACCCACCAGAAGATTCAGGCCTATATGTATGAGCAAAGGTGTGTCCTGAATTAATACCCTCCACCTGAAAACAATTAATTCCCAATTAATATACAATTAAAAGATTCCCTTCTCTCTCTCTTTAAATAAAAGTAACAAAATTAGACTTTGCATACACAACCAAAATGTCAAAAAGTATCAGACTTCCAAAGTCTGTATGAAGCATTAAGGCTAACTTCCTCCATGACCCTTAGCAGTCGCTTTGTGCACACATTTTTTTCGTGAAAAGATCTGACAATTGAAGGCTTGCACCCACTCATTTAATTTAAGAGATTTCCTTCCTTTTCAACATTTGTTCCAATACAGCAAGTTCAATTCATATTTTTCTCTCACTCACACTTTTCATTGTGGGTACATTGTCCCCATAACAGTCAATGTGCTTACTATCTTCAGTATCTCTATTGAACTGGGCAGCACTTAAGATATTTGTCAGATAGAATCCCAAAGTCAATGCCTCCACAAGAGTTAGTGTTTCAGCAGCCAGAGTGCTTTTAACAACCCCTTTATCTTCTTAGCTTCTGAGCTAAAGAGCAACACATACCATTCTCACCCACAGCAAATATTATGAAAGCAGCTTCACCAGAACACCAACAAAGAAAATTAGCATGTGAAGCATCCCTGAAAATGAGACGTGTCATGTATTTAGGAACTCAATGTGCACGGGAAGCTAAGTACACGTTTCTCCAAATTTAATTTTCTTCATGGGCAGAATTTTCCCAGATTTGCACTAAGTGCGGTGAGTGGATAAAACGTTTTACTCACCGATGGAAATGGCGGGTATTTACACCATATTGTCCTGAGCCCACCTCATTATTTATGCACTCGCGTGAAACATGCCATTTCCATGGCAGGTGGGCCTCCTCAGTTGCCCACCTGCCATCACCCCACCGTTGCATCACGCTGGGTGCCATGTTTAAAGGCTAGACGCAAGCACAGCGCTCATTGCTTCCAGCTCACCACTGCTGCCCGGGAGACATGGCCTTCAAAGGCAAGAAGACTGCAGCCGCACCCCCCCCAACCCCTCGGTTTAATGACGGGTCCCTCCAAGTGACTGCTGGATGCCGTGGAGAGCCGCCGTGATCTTCTGTACCCCTGCTCTGACTGCAGGATGGCAGCGTGACCAATCCAGTTTGGGAGGTGGTGACAGCAGTGGTCAGTGCCAATGCCCTTCAGAAGAGGACAGCCACCAAGTGTTGCAAGAGGATGAATGATCTCCTCCATTCTGCCAAGGTAAGTCACTCTCAACTCACACACTCACAAACCCATCACATATCCACAGGGCCCTCGCTCACTGCCGGTTCAAGGGACATCACCATTCACTCTCTCACACTCACTGTCATTGTCCTCATCCAATCCATGGGACCACTCACCACTCACACTGGCCAGGCATACTTATCATCTGGTCTGGCAGGTGTCCTGCTTACACTTTCTCCATCTCTATCCATGCAGGACAAGCTGGCACACAACAAGAGACAGAGGTCGCAGACCTGAATGCCTGAAATCAAGGTCTTCATGGACTTTGAAAACAGAGCCATCCAGCTGGCTGGCGAGGATCTGGATTGTCCTGTGCTGATGATGAGGTCAGTGCTGCTGTACCAAAGGAGGATCCAGCAGTGCAACATCCATCAGACAACCATGCTGTGAGGGTGATGTGTCCTCTTTGACAGGCCACTGTTATGCACTAATTATCTCTCCTTGCTTTTGAAGGCACATCTGCCAAACAGCCAACAGACCCCATGACCCAGGGCTTCCAACCAAGCCCTGAAGAAACATCTGAAGAGGAATCTAGAGGCACCTTCCCTGAAGTCCCATCACATTGCTCACCCACACTCTCCACCAGTGCAGAGACACACACCCTCGATGGAACCTAGCTTTAGAGTAGCCCCAGGATCACAACCTGGTGGGCACATAGCACTGTCTGATCCACTGCAGGCGGCGGCAAGGACTTACAAGGTGTCCTGTACATGAAGGACTGCTGGAGGCCAGAACGTTGCTACCTCTGAGTCAGATGACGAGCCTCTGGACTCGGTCATGTCACAGTTGCTGGAGCTGCAAAGGCAAGCACGGGAACATGAGGAAAGGATGTCCACTGCACTCCTCAGATTGCAAGGCATGGTGGAGAAGTCTGTCCATCTTCATTGTGAGGTGATAGCGCCGGCATGCCAACGCACTGACCTCAACACTGGTAGGATAGCGGCTGCCATGGAGATTTTGGTCCAGGACTTCGCTCCTGCACTGCTGCGCAGGCTGATGCCATAGTTGGCTTCCAACAGTGTGTATGCGAGAGAGGTGCTGGGCAGCTCGATTTCACTCCAGCTATCCTTGGTCCTCAAGGAGTCAGCCTGGGGCCCCCAGCCCAGGCACCCATAAGGAGGAAGATCCGCAGGTGCACACTCCGGGCCCATCCATCCAGGTGACTCAGAGTACCCGGCCCGTCCAACTCCCCGCTTCCTGTGAACTCAGCAGTTCCAGCTCCACAGACCGAGGAGGGTGTCACTGTCACACAGGACCCCAAAAGCAGGCCGGGCCCCTCCAAGTCTCGGCCCTCCAGAGGATGCCTGCCAAAGACATCACACACAGGGCGTCACAGTCAGCAGGTTGCCTCCACCCCTGCTGTGGATGGCCCGGGGTGCACCAAGACATAGTGGCAGGGTTAGGACAGTTAAGGAGAATTAGTTGCACAGCCTGGGCATGGGTGTTAATCACTTGTACATACTGTTCACTATTGTCAATAAACTCCCAAGAATGTCTCCCTGCCTATGGCTCCTTGTTCTGATGAGCGGTGTTCGTGTCACTCAGATGGGAAAACTTTCTGCGCAAGATAAAGGCAGGTGTCTCAGTCCAGGGCCTCTTCCCTGTGCAGGCTTCAGAATAAAGTGATCGTCCGGCCGCACACTCACTGGAAACATTACTGATGTCTGCACCTCAGCGGTGCTGGTCATTGCCGCCAGAATGTAGTGGGCAGGCGCCAGAGAGCTCTCTCATTCTCTCTGCTTTCAGCATCTTTATGGATGGGCATCCCCCCCATCTCTTCAACATCTGTGACTGCTGATGCTGTGCTCCAGCCCCTGAAGGGCTCAGGTGCTGAAGGCACACAGAGCATCAGATTTTTCTGAAGTTTCTTGACTGTGTCTCTATGAGATGACCCTGATCACCGACCGCAAGTGAGCTGCCCTTGGCCAGACAGGACTCAGACACTCTCAGAGTCTATGTGAAGATTTATGGAGTGTCCTCATCCTCCTGCAATCAAACAACTATTAGGGCCTCCACCATGTCTCCATGACAGGAGCATTCTCACAGAGCGTATTTGCGCTGCCATACGCCAAACTGGAATCAAATGTTCACAAATGTGATGTGAGGAACTATGGGGTCACCTCACTGCATGTCGGCATCATCGTCCACAAATCTAGCAGCTATGAGGGCCTCCCAAGCATGCCTGCCTCGTCTAGCCAGTGCGAAGGCCTCATCCCCGTCATTGCCGCCTTTGAGGACCTCCTCAGCCTCAATCCCATCGGCATCCTCCTCATCGGGGGGAGGCATCCATGTCCTCCTCATCCAGCTCGTTTCCCCATTGGAGCACCAGGTTGTAAAGAGCACAGCAGACAACGACGATGCGCGACACCCTCTGTGGACTATATTGAAGGGCTCCACCAGAGCGGTCCAGGCACCAGAACCTCATTTTCAGCATCCCGATGGTCTGCTCCACCAAGATACAAGCTGCAGCATGAACTTCATTATACTGCTATGCTGCAGTCTGAGGCCGCCTCAGGGTATCATCAGCCATGGTCTCTGCAGTTAGCCCTTGTCCCTGAGGAGTCATCCCTTCAGCTTCTGTGGACCCTGGAAGACTTCAGGGATCTGTGACCAACTGAGGATGTAGGAGTTGTGCACCGTCCCTTGAAACCATGTGCATACCTGCAGGATGCACTTCTGGGGTCGTACATCAACTGCACATTCAATGAATGGAAGCCCTTGCTGTTGATGTAGTCCACTGTGTGTTGCGACAGAGATTTGAGTGCCATGTGAATGCAATTGATGGTGCCCTGCACCTGTGGGAAACCTGAGATCTGGGCGAATCCAATCGGTCTTGTATCATGGCTGTCCTGGTCCTGGGGAAAATGCACAAAGTTGTGTGCCCTCGCCAGGATGGCACCCATGACCTCATGGATGCAGTTGTGGGTGGAGGCTTGAGCGATTCCACAGAGGTCACCTGTGGAGCCCTGAAAGGAGCCACTGGCGTAGAAATTAAACTCCGTGGTCACTCTCACAGCCACTGGCAGTGGATGCCCTCCATGTCCACGTGGCGCCAAATTCTGCATTAATGGCAGATGTGAGTGATCAGTTCCCTAGACAAGCACAGTCTTTGGTGACACTGGTTCTCGGTCATCTGCAGAAACGAAAGGTGGCGTCTATAGACCCTGGGTGTCACTTGGCGCCGGCCTGCGATGGCTGGCTGCCCCTTCTTCCTGACGTTGCTGCTCCTGCTTCTGCACAGCCAGGGGCCTCAGTCGCTCTCTCCATTTTCTTCGCACTCTGTAGGCTATCAGGCATACAGCTAGTTCACCAGGCTCCATGATCCTGATGTACTCCTCCTGCAGGATGAAAGAGAGAGACACGTGGTTAGCATGGGTGTACTTAACCTGTCCTGATTAAGCGTGAAAGCTCCTTAATGCTTCTCTGAGAGTGCTGGCCACTACTTGGATGGCCGGGGATTAGTGCACTGCGTATCTGCACTGTTAGCTTGAACCATGGGGATGACTGGTCCAAACCGGGATGCTGACATTGCAAGGGGCTGTGAGCGCCTCCAGCATTGACCAGCTTTAGCGAGGAGATTGTACAATGTGTGCAGTCCAACTGTTCTGCAGTCCACTAAAGTTCTCATGAATTTGCAGTCTATGCCGGGGCGGAGCTCTGGAGAACTTGGTGGCACTTTGATGCCTCTGTTGCTTGAGTGGGGAGATAAGCTAGAAGCCCGACCACAATCATATCAATGTGGCTGAGCCTGAACTGTCTCATTTTTAGAGGAATGGTCACTTTCTACAGGTTTCCCGATGTGTAGCCACTTGCCTCCCCGCACTCCACCCCTCGCACCCCCCCCACCGCGTCCCTCCATCCTGAATGCTTGTGCACTATATCCAACGGCAGGGCTGCCCTTGCAACACCACCCTCTCTCCACCAGTCGCCTCAACGGCAAGGCTGCACTTGCCCCCCCACCCCCCACCACCACCTCACAAGTCAACTCAGAGGCAAGGCTACACTTAACCCCAGCCCCCCACCCCGGCGCCCCTGAAGCATGCAAAACAACAGGTGACCCTGGCGAGCTCTGCAGAACGTTGTTGTGCACTCACCTCCAGTTCACCCAAAATGCAGGCCGCCAAGTGCTCTGTGCTGAAACACATCAGCAGGATAGCACACCGGCGTGGACGGACGATCCAGCAGGGGTGCAAGAGCCTGGCAGGATGGCCCGATAATGACATGCTGATGTATTACATTGAGCTCCCTGACGACCGATGGTGGGAAATGCGGCCCACTGCTGGCGGGCTGAGTGGACAATTACGACCTGCCTTCCTGCTGTTGTGAAACTGATTGCGCCATATTGTCCGCTCACACCACTTATCACACCGGCCGCCAGCGGGCACAGAAACTTCTGCCCCATATTTCATTTGCCTAGAAACACCCTCTATTCTACAGTGTCTCATTGTAGTATTTATCTCAGAAACATCAAAATTAGCACCTGGTTTACTCTGAATGTGCAGGCAGTTCAACTGATCAATCAAGCTTTGCAATTGTTTTGTCTCTTTAGATACAATGCTTTCTTCCTGTGATAAATTTGTGCAATTAACCAGGAGTAACACTCTCAAAATAGGGCTGCTGATTTAAAGTTATACCAGTCCCACTAGATCAACAAAAGCCACAGAGGCCTGACTCCTAATTTTAAATTCTGGTCTAATCTTGTGAATGATGCCTTTCTCAAATTCCACTGTGCTGCCCCATGAGAACTCAATATGCATCATGAAGATGCCTGAAAGGTTAATTTAGTTGAACATGCCTTTCTTCAGAGAAACATATCCTGGAAGTAGCATTGAAATCAAAGACACATTTTTTAGTTTCCATAATTTTCCTTCCGCATCTGCTGTCTCTTTAGGTGGTTTCAGAAATATGACTCTGAAAATTATCTCCTTGCTGAAATACAGTTTTATGCCAATTGGCTTACACTCCTAGGAATATACGTGAATATGTCATCAAAAGAGCCAAAAATGTTCCTTAAAATTATTTTTCCAGTAGGAGAGTTCACTCTAACATCTGTATCATCCACTTTATCTTCAAAAACCCCAGTCACGAACCTCACTTTAACCTTATAAGTCCCATCTGCAAGGAGTTTTTCAGTACAAACCCAGCTAGGTGACAAAGCTGGTTGACCTATATCTGTTACCTCAGAGTTAACTCCAAATTCATTCCAACTATTTGACTCCCTATCTTTTGCTTTTCTTATTTATTTATCCTCAAGCCACCAGAACTTCACAGTCATGAGGACTTTCTGATTCTGTTGTTGTTCTGAAGTCTTTATTTCATTGTCTGATCTATTTAAGCTACTCCCTCTACTTCCACATTCACTGTCTGGGGTTCTTCAGTTCATTGTCTGACACAAGAGTCACTTGCAGATTCTCTATCATGACTTGTACTGGGTTTTACTTTTCACTCTTTCATTCTATTCTGCCAATCCACAGAACCTCATTTTGTGGCAATCATTCTGAACATTCAATCAAAATTTAAACCAACCAGTTGCTTTACCTCCAAATTCCAAAACTGTCGGCACTCTCCATTTATTAGTCCCCTCTGCAACACACCATCTGTATACAGGGTGACCAATTCTGAGGGAAAAAACAAGGAAAGATTCAATGGGGATGGAGAATGATGCTGATGGGACTGAGCAGTGAGGGTAAAAGGAGGTTGTTGATGGGAAGTGCGTTGGGGTTTGGGAGGCTGGAGACCTGGGCGGTTAGGGTGAGGGGAGGGGAGGGGAGGGGCATGCAATGTCAACTGGGTCAAGGAGTTCTTTGCCCTTGCAACTTTCCACATATGAAATACTTTACCTACAGTCTGCCTCCTCGACCCCATTGCTACTGTGGATGCTGCTTCCTTGAAGTTCCACGATGCTCTAGGTGTTCCATGTTGCTCCCAAATGCTTCGCGCTGTCCCCAGCAAACACACACATCTCTGCCCAACTCGCCTCCTGGAACAAGCATGCTCAAAAACCCCTTTCCCCCACTCACTCAGAAACCCCTTTCCCCAAACCCCTTTCTACTACTCACTCGGAAGCCCTTCTCTTAGGGGTTAACTGCACACCCACCTCGGTATGGGCCTGCCACAGGGTCCCCTGCCCTGGACCCCACCTTGGTATGGACCTGCTGCTGGACACGGACCCCCCGGCATCCCCCACCATCATTTGACCCTGCCACTAGACCTCACCCACACCTGCCCCCTTCAACCACTCTCACCTGCTGAACAACCTTCAGAGACAGCGATTGAGTTTAAGTGCCGGCCAATCCTCCTGCTCTTCATGGCTGAGTGGAATGGGCTGCACACATATGCAGCAGCACAGTGCGCATACGCAGACAGCGAAGATACTTGTGCAGCAGTAAGAAAAGTATCCCAGTCACTTTCTGGGGAAATCTGGGACAAATGGCATCCCAGGAAGTCACCGTATGAGACACAGGGCAGCAAGGAAAATTATGCAATGATCCTTTAAAGTACGGGACAGTTGGTCAGCCTGTCTTTGTAACCAGTAGAGAGTAATTGTTCTGTGGATGTACCTGCACACTGTGGGTGTACCTACACTGCATGGACTACAGAAGCTCAAGAAGGCAGCTCACCACCGCCCCCTTTAAGGGCAGTTAGGGATGGGCAGTAAATGCTGATCCAGCCAGTGAAGCCCATACCCCATGAACGAATAATAAAAACAAATATGATAGCTCTGCCCTGTACATGACACTCCCATTACCACTGTTGAGCCTTGATCTATTTAATTCTGTCCCTCAGGATTGTCATCAAAAAACATGACCATTTCAGGTATAAGTTGTCTTTCTTGTTTTCTTCTATCAACTGGTCAGAAATCAACATTTTATAATTATTTCCAAATAGTCGTATGGAATGAACCTTAACTGTTTGATTGCTATATTTGGCAAGTCCTTCTGAGAGGTGGGGCTGGGAATTGTCCAATTTTGGAACCAGAGGGGTGATGAGGAAAACATTTCTCATGTAACAAGCTGCTACAATCAAAAGGCACTGGCTGAAAGACTGATGCAAGCAGATTTAATAGTGACTTTCAAAAGCAAATTTGAAAAATATGTGGAAAGGGATTATTTGCAGGGCTCTGAGGAACGGGCAGAGCTATGGGGGTAATTGGATAGCTCTTTCAAGAAGGCTAGCAAAGGCAGAATGGGCTAAATGGCCTCCTTCTGTGCTGTATAATTATATTCACACACAGGGTCCTGTCCTTTGCAAACAATGAGAACATGTCCTTGCATTGTGCCTTTTTCAACTTAACAAAAGCTTTGGGGGGCAGCCATTCAATGGATCATTCACCATGACAGTGCTTTGATCAATCAAAGTCGATCTGCCTGCTTTGAATTTAAACAAAAGCTGGGCAGTTAACTGTTCCCTGGTGCATTCTCCATGACAATGCCTCTACCAATCAGAGTCCACTTGCCAATCAATCAGCACCCTCTTTTCATGCAGTATAAATTGTTGTTCCCTTTGAGATCTTGTGAATCTGTCCTGATGAGTGCAAGAAGAAAAGCTTCGACAGCATGTCTCTTTTTTCAGCAATACCCAAATTCTATGATTTCACCAATCTGATGATAATCTTGAAAAGTTAATGAGTAATGAATATATAATTTACTCAAGTTTCAATCCTCCTCAATTTTCTCCCCTCCTTGAAGGAATGATTTAAAAATCACCAGCAGCCCTTCTACCTCACTCAAATCAGAAATTGGATTAGTATTTTACTTCGTGCTTACTGAGGGGCAATGTGGCTGGTTTTAGCACTTCTACTGCCACTATTCTGATCAACTAACTCAACAGAAAACCAGTCAACAGAATAGGAATCTTCCTGCTCCTTATGGCTCAAGGGTATGGCCCTTGTTCCATTTAAGAATGACTGGTAACTGTTTAATACATTCATGATTATTTAAAATAGCAGCACATGAGAAGTATCATGTATTTGAGGGCAGAGGAAAGATTCTTAAAGCTCACAGAATATCCTTGTAAGTGTGCACAAGACTCACAATCCCTGCACAATTTGAAAATGTTGCTAAGATTTCCACTGGCTTATTCTGTAACTAAACATTTGAAGTGAAACATATTTAAATTCTGAAACAGCTATGGTGAAGTGCGAGGTGAAGTGCAAAAAAAACAGAAGAAAGCAGAGGTTATATTATAAAATTAAAGTATTTTATTTTCTGATCGTCAGTGATTCATTGCAGAACTGGTCAGGTTATCTTATGTGGAAAAATATACTTTTTAAGTGTGGGAGCAGTTTCGGAGAGAAAATATTTACACACACCCATTCAACCTCCAAAATATTGGCTGCAAGTAACAAGGTGCTACTAAAGGAACAACCGAACAAGGAGACTGTCCACTGCTCAACAGCTCAGTAGAGGATTTGACTGGATATCAAACGTGGTCATGCAAACACAACAGTGTTGTAATTTACATAGACAATATTGATAAGTGGAAAATGCCAAACAGGTTCAACTGATGTTAAGGATAACTAGACAATCCACATAATCATCTCTTAAACCTTGTTTCCCTGACTGTAGGACATTTCAGTGCTTTGGCACTGTTTTCAACAGATATATCTCCAGTTTCACTCACAATAGAGGTAAGAAAATCAGCGAGGAAAGTGAGTGGAATTGTAATGGTTACAGGAGATTATAGAAACCTTTGCTAAATATTTTGCATATAATTTTGCTTGAAAGTTAAGTGAAGGGGAGTGAAAGCTCTCAAGAGAAAACATATATATGAACATAGGAATTAGGAACGGGAGCAAGCCACTCGGCCTCTGACCCTGTTCCACCATTCGGTAAGATCATGACTGATCTGAATGTAACCTCAACTCCACATTCCCACTTACTCCCAATAACCTTCACCCATCTCATTTGTTTATCAATAATCTATCTAGCTTGCCTTAAAAATATTTAAAGACTCTGCTTCCACCACCTTTTGAGGAAGAGAGTTCTAAAGGCTCACCTCAGAAAAAAATTCTCCTCATCTCTGTCCTAAATGGGCGACCCCTTATTTTTAAAGGGTTCTAGATTCTCCTACAAGAGGATACATCCTCTCCACATCCATCCTGTCAAGATCTTGTATGTTTCTATAACTAGAATTAATATAATTTTATAGACCTATATATAAAATTCTATTTCAAGAAATTTGCTAGAATAGGTCACCTATTCTTTGCAGAAGTATGTAGCTTGATCCTTTCATAATTACAGCATCACACATTATTCTGAATGAGTTGAAGGTATCAGTTCTATTAATGTACATTATTTAATTTTTAAAAATCTTAACTTGTAAAAATTTAAAACTTCAAGAGTAAGTTAAAGATGAACATATTTTGTTTAAATAAGAGGTTTTTTTAAATGTATTTTATAACCCGAAAAGATTGTATAGTGAAGATTTGAGATACAGGCAAACCATGATCTACAGTAATTGTGATAATTATCCTCACCAGTTTCTTTTGGTTTGGTTTTGGTGGTGGTAAAATTGCTAACACTTTACCTCAATCACTAAACATCCTCCTAATTGATTATATAGTATTTGCAGCCCAGAAAGAGACCATTTGGCCCAACAGATCCTTGTCAATATTTTTGCTCTACACAAACCTCTTTCCACATTTCCTCCTTCATTTATCCTCACTGATGGAGCTCACAAACATCCTTCTTATTCCTCCACTCATTGGACATACCAGCTGAAACACAAACTCCGGGTCCTGACTGAGGAGCAGAATCTTCTGATCGAAGGAATCCTTATCCCCTGCCCATCATTTGCCTTGTATCCAGATCTCCACCATTTTCCTAGTTTTTCTGCTGGCCTCCAGGTGGAGCTATGATTGGAGGCTGGTAGAATCCCCCGTCCATATTTTAAACTTTAAGGATCACACATACATGTGAGCAAACCAATGACCAACTTGCTTCAGCCAAAGAAAGGCCAAAATAGTTTTTGTGGATAAGATTCTTATTTCATCAATTTTCACAAAACTGAACCATGATTGTTCAAGATGCTTTTGCAATTGAAATAGATCCATTAATGAAAAATAAGTGACCAGTCAGAGCAAATCAGTAACAATGCTCCATTTACACCCCTCAAGCAGCTGCCTTTGCATAGGTAGAAATTATAAACATTGGATTCATTCACAGTGAAATGCATAGCATTTTTGAAAAAATGGCAGAATGAAATTTTAAGGACAGCTCAGTTCAATGACTTGAGACATGGATTCCTGATTCACAGCAGTTTTGTGAAACAAAACGAGCTTGTTGGAATGGAGAGCAGCTCAAATTCACCTTGGATGTCGTAGGAAGGTCAAGCATTGCAAGTCGCTGGAAGGACATCTGGAAGATGCACCATGGTTTGAAATAATAGAGAGTAAAGCAAGAATGTCATTCTTGCTTAATATGGAGGTGAAGGTCTTATTGAGGGAATTCATTTATATGTAGTAATAAAGTACTTTCTCACAGAAATATTGAAAAGGGTGCAGCGAGGAACGTACAGTGAAATTAAAGTACCAGCTAATTTATATTACCTTGCTCTCACCGGGGTGGGCATCAAGAATGAAGGAATTCACATGCCACAATCATCCTATTAGGATTCAGATGGCTTTTTGCTCTCTTCCCTTTCACCCTCCATAAACTTAAGCTCATCCAAAACTGTTACCCTTTATCCTAACCTGCACCAAGTCCTGTTCACCTGTTAACCATGCATTGGCTCCTAGTCCAGAAATGCCTTCATTTTAAAATTTTCATCCTCATTTTCAAATCCTTCCATGGTCTCATCCTTCCCTATAACCTTCTCCAATGTCACAAACATCCAAGATATCTGTGCTGCTCCAATTCAGACCTCTTGAGCATCCCGATTTTGATTGCTTCAATCATTGATGGCCATGCCTTAAGGTGTCTGAGCCCCAAGTTATTTTTTACATTTTCATTTGGTCTTTTTTTACTCTCCCTGACAATCCAATTTTTCTTTCCTTCTCTGTCCCTGATTTGACATTGAATTCACCCACTCTAATTTACATTTCTTCCCTGTCATTGCACTGTTCATTTCACAACCCTTCAATCTGATTTTCTTAAGGACATACACAGTTGTTTTGCCATTTTCACTCAGCTCCCAGTTGCTATTTCTCTCACCGCACCATTATCAACTCATGCTTTCAACAACTTGCCATGTAAAAATGCAAAAACCTATTTGTGAGAGGCAAATCTAATACCAGACACTGCTAGATTCATTCTTAGAGTGAATTAAGACCCAAGGAAGAGGCTCATGTGGAGCATAAACACTATTATAGACAGATGGTTTGAATGGCCCATTTCTGATCTGTAAACCCTATGTAATTTTGGACAGCTAATTGAAAACGTGTTAACATCCCCTCCCTCCAAAAGTACTGACCAAGACCGGGGTGTGGTTTCTTGACTGCAGGCAACCTTCTGATACCTCACCTTGATAGCTATTGTTATGTCTGTATGACTATGAAGTGAGAATCGGCAAACTATTTAACTGTGGAGAATTTACCACAACCAAGCTAAACTTTGCCTTCATCTGAGGTTCACAAATATGTTTACCAACAGCAATCAAGATGTCCTTCACTGATTCGGCTAACCATAGTTCAGGCTATCTGGAGGGACCATAGCTCAGATTAACTGTAGAAGTCCTGCTTCATTCAAAATCAATAGACTCAGCGCAAAGCAACTATCAAACCTGAGACTCTTCTGGTCTCTATGGTGATCAGTACTGCTGAGTAGTTTAGTTTTTTTTAAAAAGGCAGGCGCTGGCTTAACTTAGCAAAACAAGAAACCTGTTCATAGAAAAATACTGTAAATCGCATACAGGAGGAAGCCATTCGACCTATTCTGCTTGTGCCAGCACTTTGGGAGATTAATCTTATTAGTCCCACTCCGTACACTTTCCCCTTTAAGTGTTTACCCAATTCTCCTTTGAATGTTACTACTGAACCTACATCTACCACAGGGAGTACATTCCAGATCACGACAGCTCACTGCGTAAAAAACAAATTTCCTCATGTCGGATCTGGTTCTTTAGTCAATAACCTCAAATGTGTGACCTCTGGTCATCGATCCTTCTGCCTTTGAAGACAGTTTCTCTTTTTTATTCTATCAAAACCATTCAAGATTTTGAACATATGAACATATGAATTAGGAATAGGCTACTCAGCCCCTCATGTCTGCTCCGCCATTCAATAAGATCTGAATGTAACCTCAACCCCACATTCCTGCATACCCCTGATAACCTTTCACCCCCTTGTTAATCAAGCATCTTTCTAGCTCTGCCTTACAAATATTCAAAGACTCTGCTTCCGCTACCTTTTGATGAAAAGAGTCCCAAAGACTCACAACCCTCAGAGAAAAAGATTCTCATCTCAGTCTTAAATGAGTGACCCCTTATTTTTAAACCATGACCTTTAGTTCTAGATTCTCCCATAAGAGGAAACATCCTCTCCACATCCATCCTATCAAAACCCCTCAGGACCTTAAATGTTTCAATTCAGTCACTTCTTAATCTTCTAAATTCCAGTGGATACAAGCCTCATCTGTCCAGCCTTTCCTCATAAGACAATCCACCCATTCCTGGCATTAGTCTAGTGAACCTTCTCTGAACTGCTTCTATGCATTTACATCTTTCTTTAAATAGAAGGAGACCAGTACTGTATATAGCACTCCAGATGTGGTCTCACTAGTGCCCTGTACAACTGAAGCATTACCTCCCTATTTTTGTAATGAATTCCTCTCACAATAAATGATAAAATTCTATCAGTTTTCCTAATTACCTGCATACTAACCTATCGTAATTCATGCTCCAGGACACCCAGATCCTTCTGAATCTCAGAGCTCTGCAATCTCTCACTATTTAGATAATAAGATTCTTTTTTATTCTTCCTGCCAAAATGAACGATTTCACATTTGCCCACATTATACTCAGTTTGCCAGATCTTTGCCCACTCACTTAACCTATGTCACTTTGTAGCCTCGCTACGTCCTCTTAACAATTGACTTTCCTACCTATCTTTGTGTGGTCAGCAAATTTAACAACCATTCCTTCGGTCTCTTCCTTCAAGTCGTTAATATAAATTGTAAATAGTTGAGGCCCCAGCACTGATCCTTGTGGCACACCACTCGTCACATCTTGCCAACCAGAAAAAGGCCCATTTATGCCAACTGCTTCCTGTTAGCTAGCCAATCTTCAATCCATGCCAATATGTTACCCCCTACACTATGAGCTTTTATTTTCTGCAATAAGGTTTGATGTGGCACTTTATCAAATGCCTTGTGGAAATCTAAGTACAGTACATCCACCAGTTCCCCTTTATCCACAGCAAATGTGACTCATTCAAAGAATTCCAATAAATTGGTTAAACATGATTTCCCTTTTACAAAACCATGTTGACTCTGCCTGATTCCCTTGAATTTTTCTAAGTGCCCTGCTACAACATCTTTATTAATAGCTTCTAACATTTTCCGTGACAGATGTTCGGCTAACTGGCCTGTAGGTTCCTGCCTTTTGCCTCCCTCCCTTTTTGAGTAAAGGAGTTACATTTGCTATTTTCCAATCTAATGGAACCTTCCCTGACTCTAGAGAATTTTGGAAAATTAAAACTAATGCATTAACACTCTCACTAGTCACTTCTTTCAAGGCCTTAGAGTGAAGTCCATGCGGACCTGGCAGCCCACAGTTTCAACAATTTGCTTAATACCACTTCCCTGGTGATGGAATATTCCACACTTGCCTGGATGAGTGCAGCTCCCACAACACTCGAGGAGCTTGGCATTGTCCAGGACAAAGCAGCCCACTGGATTGGCACCACATCCACAAACATTCACTCCCTCCACCACCAACGCACAGTAGCAGCAGTGTGTACCATCTACAAGATGTACTGCAGGAATTCACCAAGGCTCCTTCAACTGCACCTTCCAAACTCACTACCATCCAGAAGGACAAGGGCAGCAGATAGATGGGAACACCACCACCTGGAAGTTCCCCTGCAAATCATTTACCATCCTGACCTGGAAATATATTGCCGTTCCTTCACTGTTGCTGGGTCGAAATCCTGGAACTCCCTTCCTAACAGCACTGTGGGCATATCTACATGACATGGACTGCAGCTGTTCAAGAAGGCAGCTCACCACCACTTTCTCAAGGGCAATTAGGAATGGGCAATAAATGCTGGCACAGCCAGTGAAGCCACATGCTATGAATGAATAAACAAAACATTTCCACTGCCCTTCAGCTCTGAAGAAGGGTCATATGGACTCGAAACATTAACTCTGTTTCTCTCTCTACAGATGCTGCTAGACCTGCTGAGCTTATCCAGCATTTTCTGTTTTTGTTTCAGATTTTCAGCATTCGCAGTATTTTGCTTTTACCTGTTTAATTCATCCACCATTTCCTTACTTTCCATTATCAATTCCCCAGACGCACTTTCTATAGGACCAATGTTCAATTGTTAACTCTTTTCTTATTTACATATCCAAAGAAACTTCCTATCCATCTTTATATTACTAGTTAGCTTTCTCTCGTACTCTAATTTTTCCCTCCTTATTAATCTCTATCAGGTCTCCTAATAACTTTCTCTGCTCCAAAGAGAACAACTCAAGCCTCTCCAGTCTCTCTACATAATTGAAGTCCCTCATCCCTGGTTCCAATCTAGTAAATCTCCTCAGCATCCTCTCCAAGACCTTGACATCCTCCTCAAAATATGGTGTCCATAACTGAACACAATACTCCAGCTGAAGCCTAGTGTTTTATTAGCATAACTTCCTTGCTTTTGAACTCTATTCCACTATTCTTTTTTATTCGTTAATGGGATGTGGGCATCGCTGGCTAAGCCAGCATTTATTGCCCATCCCTAATTGCCCTCGATAAGGTGAAGGTGAGCTGCTGTCTTGAACCGCTGCAGCCCATGTGGTATAGGTACACCCACAGTGCTGTCAGGAAGCTGATTTCCAGGATTTTGACCTGGACAGCGACAGTGAAGAAACAGTGATCTATTTCCATGTCAGAATGGTGAGTGGCTTGAAGAGGAACTTACAGGATCCTAAATGCTTTTTTTTAAAAAAACCAGCTTTCTGGAAACCATCAAAAGGAAACTGAATGGGCACTTGAGGGAAATAAAATTGCAGCAGGAACACGACTGGTTGGATTGTTCCACAGGGAGCTGGCATGGGTTTGATGGACTGACTTGTCTCCTTCTCTGCCTAATGAGTATGAGTCTTCTCAACTTGTCATGCTACCTTTAAAGATTTGAGTACATATACTTCTAGGTCTCTTGGTTCTTACAATCCCTTTAAAATTCTGCCATTTAGTTCAAATTATTCCTCCTACCAAAATATCACTTCCCGTTTCTGTGTGTTAAATTTCATCTGCCAGATGTTTGACCATTTTACCAGTCTACGTCTTCTTGAAGTCTAACTAGTCACCACATTGCTTAGAACATTGCCAAGTTTGTATCATCTGCAGGCTTTGAAATTATGCTATGTATATAAGTCCAAGGCATTAAAATACATCAAAAGCGCAGTGTCCCTAATACCAACTCCTGGGGAACACCACTTTCTATTTTTTTCCAGTCTGAAAAACAACCATTCTTTGCTATTACTCTTTGCTTTCTATCCCTTAACCAATTTTGTATCCTTGTTGCCATTGCCCCTCTAATCCCATG